>NW_027460302.1:14364153-15564153 GCF_050947875.1 Dermacentor variabilis
AACTGGCACTGTGAGGGGGAGTGGGCACCACCACAGCTACCGCAGGTACTGCCCTTTGTCGCCAACTCGTTAAACGCTGCTTCCGCCGACGGTGAGCCAGTCGCACGGGCAATCTCGCCGGCGTCCTTGGCGGCAGCTTCCATCGCCAGCGCTGCCTTCACGGCGTCGCCCAGCGAGGGGTCGGGAAGCTCCAGGAGTCGCGTCTGCATGGCGGTGTTGTTGATGCCGCAGACAAAACGGTCCCAGAGCAGCGAGTCCAGCTGGTCCCCGAAAACGCAGGCACTCGCTAACCCTCGTAGCGCAGCAACGAACTGCCCGAGGGTCTCTCCTTCCCGGCGGCTCCGGTTGTTGAAGCGGAAACGCTCCATTAGTGAGGACGGTGCTGGGTTAAAATACGAGCGCAGTATGGCGAGCAGCTCACCCAGCGTCTTAACGTGCGACGTGGCTGGCTTGAGAAGGTCGAGGAAGAGGCTGAAGACGCGGGTCCCGCAGCTGGAAAGGAAAATGTCCCGCTGTTTGGCCTCGAGTGTGTCGTTTGCCCGGAAGAACACGTGGACTTGCTCCTCGTAAATTTGCCAGGCGGACCCATCTCCCTCGAACGGCTCGATCCTTCCGTGGAGCGGCATGGCGACAGCAACGGGGGGCGGTGTTTCGCCGCTCGCGGCGGCGTGGGCCGCTCCGTGGGTACTCGTCGCCATCCTCGTCGCCAGTGTCACTAGTATCCGATCCTCGTCGCCAGTGTCACGATTATCCCGGGTTCGTGAACAAGGGAGGGGTCGAGGCACCCTCCGATAGACGGACGCTCCAGAGCGTGGTGGTGCTGAACGATGACTGACCCCGAGCAGCCGTGCTCGTCGGTGTTTATTGCGGTGCGGTGACCTGCCGAGCTTGCCTGCCGAGCTTGGCAGGCCACTGGACCTAGCGGCGAACGAATATTATGCCTGAGGGGGCGCCACATGCTTGCTACACTGTGTGCATTTAAATCTCCAAGCACAAGATATGGTTTGGGTAACTAATCTATTAATGTTTGGAATTCATGTTTGTGAAGCTGAAAATGCGGCGGTATGTATAAAGAGCAGATGTTTATGAGTTTATTTAAAAGTACAGCACGAACGGCCACTGCCTCAAGGGGTGTTTGTAGCTGTAAGTGCTGAAAGGCTATAGATTTGTCGGCTATGGTGGCTACGCCGCCAGATGATGCGAGGGCATCATCGCGATCCTTGCGAAAAATAACATAGTGACGAGGAAATACTCATGTTTGGATTTCAAATGAGTCTCTTGGACACACAGCACTTTTGGAGTTAGTTCATTAAGAATTTCTTGGACATCGTCGAGGTTGCAAAGCAGGCCTCTGAGATTCCACTGAATAATCAGTGTATCCATAATAAAATAAATGCTGTGCTATGTGTCAAAGAGAATGAACTTGGTTTAGCTTACAGTGCCCTTTGGGGCCCTGTAATTGGACCCTTGTCAATTCTGGAGTGTACGACAATATCGCGCCGCTCCTTAGGCGTCAACTGCGCCTTCTGACTGGGTGTTGTGTCCATGGCCTCTTGAGAGGCACTGGACACGCGCTCTTGCGAGCGGTGTGTTTTCCGTGAAGGCCTTGTCTCGGAAGACAAGGCCTTGGAGCCCACCGTCCTGGTGGTTGATGGGCTTGTCTTGACCTCTGTGCTGGGCTGACTGGTGCCAGCACTAGCAGAGGACTCCACTGTGGTCAAATTCGGGAGAGGTAGGGCAGCCTTCGCTGCTCCCATCATGGGGGCGGGTGGCGTTGCCGCATGCTCGCTACGCATGGTGCTGGCGTCCGCAGAGTGCCGTTGTGGTACTGCCCCCGACGTACTTGCTCTGTGCGCTCTGTGCAAATGTTGCTGAGATGCGTTGTCTTGCTTCTCTGAAAGTTATGTTTTCTTTTACCTTTATCGCAATTATTTCTTTTTTCTTTTTTCCAGACTGCGCATGATCGAGAATATGCAGGGTGGCCAGCATAACACTTGCTACAACGGGTCTCAGCCTTACAGTCATCTGCAGAGTGATCATTGATGCCGCATCTCGCACAGGTTAGCCGCCCTCGGCAGCTCTCGGAAGCATGACCAAACCTCTGGCATTTAAAACAACGTCGCGGGTTTGGGATGTACGATCGTACTCTGATTTTGGTATATCCAGTTTCTAATTTCTCTGGTAACGTGCTAGAGCCGAATGTAACAATCAGGTGCTTAGTTGGCAGCTCCTTGCTGTCACGTCTGATCTTTATTCTTTGTACACTTATTACATTTTCATCCTTCCATCCTTACAGGAGTTCTTCTTCGGTCAAGTCCATCAAGTCAATGTGAGAAATTATGCCTTTGGCAGTATTCATGGTTCGGTGTGCTGTCACACTGACAGGGATGTCTCCAAGTTGTACAAGGTTCGTTATCTTGTCGTGTTGTGCTTTGTCTTTTAGTTCGAGTAACAGGTCCCCACTGGCCAGCTTTGTGATTTTATAGCCGCCTCCAATGGTCTCTGCGAGATGCTTCGCCACAACGAATGGTGAAGAATGTCAAGAATTCGCCAAGAATGTTGAAAGTTATCAGAAGAAAAAAGAAGACAGGAAAGACTAAAAGTGAGAGGGAAAGACGAAGGTGTGCGAAGAGAGAGACAGGAAAAGGCAACTGCCAATTTCCCCCGGGTGGGTCAGTCCAGGGGTGCCGCCTACGTGAAGCAGAGGCCAAAGAGGTGTGTTGCCACCGCCGGGGGGCCTTAAAGGTCCGAACACCCGGCATCGGCTCAACCCCCACGATCCCCCTTTTCCCGGACACGGCTAAGCCACGCACTGCTACGCGCGGGAGTGTCCAACCCTCGTGTGCTCGGGTACGTGGTGTCGCAACACGCCAAACGCCTACTGACGCAGACGCCCCTGCGGGGCTGCTGAGGATTCGACTGAATCAAACGCTCTCTCGTAATAAATGAAAGTTACATATAAGGGTTGGTTATAGTCCGCACATTTCTCTATCACCTGATTGATAGTGCGAATATGGTCTATTGTTGAGTAGCCTTACGGAATCCTGCCTGGTCCTCTGGTTGACAGAAGTATAAGGTGTTCCTGATTCTATTTGCGATTACCTTAGTAAATACTTTGTAGGCAACGGACAGTAAGCTGATCGGCCTATAATTTTTCAAGTCTTTGGCGTCCCCTTTCTTATGGATTAGGATTATGTTAGTGTTCTTCCAAGATTCCAGTATGCTCGAGGTCATGATGCATTGCGTTACAGGGTGGCGAGTTTTTCTAGAGCAATCTGCCCACCATGCTTCAACAAGTCTGCTGTTACCAGATCATCCCCAGCTGCCTTCCCCCTGTGCATAGCTCCCAAAGCTTTTACTTCTTCCGGCGTCACTCGTGGGATGTCAAATTCCTCTAGACTATTGTCTCTTTCATTATCGTCGTGGGTGCCACTGGTACTGTATACATCTCTATAGAACTCCTCAGCCACTTGAACTATCTAATCCATATTAGTAATGATATTGCCGGCTTTGTCTCTTAACGCATACGTCTGATTCTTGCCTATTCCTAGTTTCTTCTGCTTCCTCCGTTCCTGAGAGCATGTTCAATTCTATCCATATTATAGTTCCTTATGTCAGCTGTCTTACGCTTGTTGATTAACTTGGAAAGTTCTGCCAGTTCTATTCTAGCTGTAGGGTTAGAGGCTTTCATACATTGTCGTTTCTTGATCAGACCTTTCGTCTCCTGCGATAGCTTACTGGTATCCTGTCTAACGGAGTTACCACTGACTTCTATTGCACACTCCTTAATGATGCCCATAAGATTGTCCTTCATTGTTTCAACACTAAGGTCATCTTCGTGAGTTAAAGCCGAATGCCTGTTCTGTAGCTTGATCCCGAATACCTCCATTTTGCCTCTTACCGCTTACTCATTGATCGGCTTCTTATGTACCAGTTTCTTCCTTTCCCTCCACGAGTCTAGGCTAATTCAATTTCTTACCATCCTATGGTCGCTGCAGCGCACCTTGCCGAGCACATCCATATCTTGTATAATGCCAGGGTTAGCGCAGAGTATATAGTCTATTTCATTTCTAGTCTCGTCATTCGGGCTCCTCCACGTCCACTTTCGGCTATCCCGCTTGCGGAAGAAGGTATTCATTATCCGCATATTATTCTGTTCTGCAAACTCTACTAATAACTCTCCCCTGCTATTCCTAGAGCCTATGCCATATTCCCCCACTGATTTGTCTCCAGCCTGCTTATTGCTTACCCTGGCATTGAAGTCGGCTATCAGTATTGGCCTCGAGCTCCACCACTGGAAAAGCTGGCGCCACCGTCGGCGTGACGTGCTAGGAGGGATCACGTGGACATAGCGGCCGCGTCGGCTGCTTCGGGCGCGCCGAAGCGAGCTGAAGACGAGTTTAAGTTCCCTCGTACGCTGCGGTCCTCATTTAGTGGCGAGATTTTCCCGCTTCGAGTGTCTCCTTTACAATGCTTGAAAGCACTACAATAGGTAGTGGCTGCCTTTGAAGGCGCACAACATGGTAGGCTGCTGCTCGGTGGCGCAATGCCAGACGCACGCAACGGAGCACGGTGTCAGCCTTATTCACACGTAGCCGCAGGGCAACAAGAAGCATGAAGCTTGGCTCGCGAAACATAAAACCGGCAAACAGTCATCGGCTACAACTCGGGCATGCAGCGAGCACAGACGCGAGGAAGATTTCTGCTACGGCGCCCGGTCTGCGATGTTCTGAAAACGCGCACTGAGACGCTCGCCCGAGTCCGCTGCCCGACTAATGTCATGACGGTTTGGTCTATGAACTTGTCGATGCTATAGATACTGGCAAGTTTAGTGGAGTGGAAAGGCAGCGGTAAGAAGCACATTAAAAAAAGCATGGCATATGGTCATGTTTGTTTTATAAATTAATGCACTGGATTACAAAAAAAAAGCAGCGGGAAATTGCACGCTGAGAACACCGATAAACATACAGTGCGACGCAACTCGAGAAATAATATTGAAAGGTCAAAGAATTTAGAAGAAAAAAAAGATTGGATCGTCGCGACGGCACATCACTGCAGTCCCCGTAGGCGTCGAAGTCTCTACAATGAAATTATTTTTGAACAGCTGTGATAGCGCCCACGCAACAATGGTTGCTTGTATACTGTCAAATGCTAATATTCTGCGGCCTAAAGATCATGGCACGGTGCGAGAATGCGCGCGCGGAGAAAGCGAAACAGTGCGCGGGCAAGCATGCAGACGCGCAGTCGGTCGCTGCGAATCTGCGCGATCGCTGCATTGAGGCTTCGTTCTATTACGCTCCATTTAGTTATACAAACACCATAAGAACATATTTCACATAGTTTGCCCTCAGCGTTTACCTACCTTCCACGCAAGAAGCCGGTTCGGAAGACTCCATCGCGGCGACCGCGCGCAGTGGCGTTCACTATACGTATTCGGTAAAGAGATAGCGTCTGTAAACGATTGTGTGCTTTCAGTTTGCCCAAGATTATTATGTAGACAGTAAGAAACTTCTCTCGTTTCGAAAGTACTTACAGAAACATCCGGGAGAGCTCGCGCGTGGTGTTTTCAGTGAGCGCTGACAGCAAAACCTATGAGGAGCGTGCCGCGTGATCCCTCATACTACGCCAGCGAGGCGCCTCCGATAGATGGCGATTCCGTCTCTCCTCGCCGCCAATAGTGTATTTTGTTTTGACTTTACCCATCGCCGATTCCACGTCTTCATAGAAGCTTTCGATTTCCTGGTCATCATGACTAGATGTAGGTGCGTAGATATGTACGACCTTCAATTTGTACCTCTTATTAAGCTTCACAACAAGACCTGCCACCTTCTCGTTAATGCCATAGAATTCCTGTATGTTACCAGCTATATCTTTATTTATCAGGAATCCGACTCCTAGTTCTTGTCTCTCTGCTAAGCCCCGGTAGCACAGGATGTGCCTGCTTTTTAGCACTGTATACGCTTCATTTGTCCTCCTAACTTTACTGAGCCCTACTATATCCCATTTACTGCCCTCTAATTCCTCCAATAGCACTGCTAGACTCACCTCAGTAGATAACGTTCTAGCGTTAAACGTTGCCAGGTTCAGTTCAGATAGCAAATATCTTTTTTTCTATGAAAAAAATATCACCGACTCGCGATATATCGAGCGTCAAGTGGCGGAAAAGTGCCCCCAGAAGTTGGCTTTCCCTGGCGTCGGCAGAAAAACTCAGCGGTGCGGCTCGATCCACCCACACCGCCTACCGTGACCGGCGTACGTCTATTTGTCGTACAAAAATACCTCACGTGACCTGATCCTAGGTGCCTAGGTAACGCATCGTTTAGGGATTTTTGAGAAGGCGCGATGCTGGCGCCGAGAGACTCCGTGGCGTGTTCGTACTCGGCGTGATCATTCGCAAGACAGCGCGTTGTTCAACACTGCTGATGTGATCGTGCCTGCGTTGCTTGTGTGTTGGTTGTAGGTTCTGCGTTACTTGGCGGAAATCTGCGAGTAGTGGTGGTGTGGCAGTGCGGCTTTCACCTCGGTGAGCTCTGGCAGTACAGAATCTGCGTTGTGTGACCCGTGCTTCCTTGACAATTGAAATGTTGAAGTGGCCTAGCGCTTCGGCAGCGAAGTTCTCCGAACCGGGCTGTGCTGCTCGCTACAAGTCATGTAAATGCGACTGCGTCGACCGCCCACTGCTCAGTGCTGAATGTGTGTTAGGTGTGCTGTGCTTGAAACGAGTGGTTCAGCCGTGCAGCGGGGGGGGGGGGGGGGTGTGGAGGAGCAGAGTGGCTTAGGGTCTCGATTTGCACGTTCACAGATATGTGCTCCCGTTTTGGTCTCATTAGCGGCTGTCGCGGGATTGTGGTGTGCTCCTTGCCTAGTATGAAGTTTGCGATGCTAACACACAGCATCTACACGTTCTTCCATGCTATATGTCATTTACATGACGACCGAGTTGAAAACAAGGCATATATTTCTGTTGTTTGCGTTTGTGTGTTGTAAATTACTTCCTATTGTGGAAGTTCTGGAAGTCTTATTACGCAAGGAGTACGAACGTAAACATATAAACATATTTCTGTGTGTCTGAAATTTTGAATTACTCATAATAGCCTTTACTACTGATAAGTGGGCTACACAGCCTGTGTGAATCAGCTACCTTTTGTTGCGACGCTCATCCATGTGGTAGACTGATGCATGGTGCGCGTTTATTTCTTTACTGTTGTAAAAACCGTGTGTTTATTCATTCATTACAAATGTACTGCTTCTTCGCCGCAGTACATTTTAGTTACGCTGTAAAGGATACTAAAAGTGGGAGGGGGCCGCTAACACCCAGCATAGTATGTCCACTGAGGCGACCTGAGAGGCGGCGGTTGCACGGGTGTATAATTAAAGAACTCTTTTTATGTCCAGTGACAGTGGCCCCTTTCTACTTTTTGTATGCTTCACCGCAGTACATGGCTTAGGCTTCGCCGCATAACATAGGTGTATTGCAAAAAAGGTAATCTTAAAAAGCTCAAATATGCAACGTTTCTTTCGTAGCTTGCTACACCGCAATACAGGGGTGGAAATAAGCATCGTGCAGTAAAGCATACTAAGAGTGGAAAGGGCACATAGGTTTACTCATTATTTTCAATTGTGATATAATTTGCAAGTGCATCTGTGCTCTTGGTTGACAATTCTTTGTACATTACAAATTCATATTACAGGGAAGCTTACTAAGGCACATTCGCCATTTTGTAACGCATTATTCACCTTCAATGCAGGAGCACAATGCGGATTTATGCCTATGCTTCTGGCTGGACTGCACGTGCTCTTTGAGAATTGATTCGTTGTTCATAAGTACACTGGTACTTTACTCTAAACTGGAGGGCTGAAGTTTATACGGAAGCACAACTTTTATTAAGGGGACAAGATGTTGCCGAGATGGTTGCAGCACAGCTTTTTTTTTCTTCCCGGCACCTTTTCTACTAGAAGCTTCCAATGCAGTGTTTCGAGCCTCTTTGAGCCAGCACATAGTGTATATAAAAATCGGACACCGATTGGGAACATCACCTATGCTCTCTGCAGTAAGCTGTGCACAGGATAAGTTCATGCCTATCTATAGAAAAAAATGTAGCATAACCAGACAAAATAAAAGGGGGGGGGGCTGCAGCAATACTAGGTGTTAAGTGGTGCCTTATCCTTTCCCTTCAGTTTTCTGTCTTGTGCTTTTTTATTATGGATGCTCCACAGTAACCACACGAGTGCTGAACTTGAGCTTGTTGGTTTCAGATCTGATGGTTGTTACTAACAGAACAGTGTGATAAACGAACAAGGGCTTGGAGGCATCCGGTCACCTTGCTTATCTCATGGTGTCGCTTTGTGAGCACCATGAGCCTCCAGACCAACTCGGAAGGGAGGTTTGTTGCAATCGCTTCTGAACTTATTGTCACCAAACCAACAGTGCTCTCAATGACAACTTTTGGACAGTAGAATGCTTGCACCCAGCAAAGTCTAAGAAGGAAGCATTTAGGATGTGCCAAGTGGGCCTTTTGAAGCTGGCAGCATTGCTGAAGGGGCTTGCCTATCCGCCCTCTTTATGGATGCACAAGGATGATTTCCTCTTTGAGAAGGATTGTTTGAGAGGTGTCACATGGCAACAGTGTTGGGTGTTTAGTAGCAGATAAGCTTGTCTTTGCCCGCTGTCAATAATCTTTTTCTTCTCCAGTGCCCCTGTGAAGTGCCTACTTTTTGGACAGAATGTGCTCTCCATGCATGCATGCATTTTTAGCTTGTAAAGATGTCTATTACCCCTTGCCTCAAGCCGGTCCTTGCTGATGTCAACCAAGAAGGCAGTGGGGAGTATGGCGATGCATACTTACAAAGCACTGCTGATACCAGTGAAACCACATTAGCGGAGCTGCCGTTTTTTTTTTTGTCCACTCCATCTTATCAGTTACAATGAGCAGTTCTTTGTCCAAACAGAAGGCATATGTAGTTGGTCATGCATAGCCTGCGCACTAAGATTTGTTGGCGTGTTACAAGAGACGTTTTAACACAGTGTCTATATGCAAAAACCTTCTGATGTGTTGATGACTTCCTTCTCTTTATCACAGTTTGCCTGATGAAGCCAGCAACTTGGTCAATTAGATGTTCAACAGGCTTCCCACTAGTTTTCCCAGCGTCTCCTTTACCAGTGTGCTGCTCATAGATATCTGTTTTCTTGACCTTGCACTGCACTTCAACCATGGCCACACCTGCTGAACCTATAGTATGCGATCAGAAAAGTGCTATACATCACGTTGCTCCAAACTCGTGACGTGCTAGAAGGCCTTGAGGAACACCCTCATTAATTTCCGTCCTCATAATACTGTATGAATGAAGCTTCGCACGACAAGTGCGACAATTAACATCTGCTGGTTTTTCAGTGCTATTCCTGTCCAGCTTGCTGAAAGCTATCCTGAGTGTTTCAAAAGCAAGATTGCTGCCGGACAAGAAGTGCATAAAGCAAGGGTAGCTATAACCATATATGTCACACAAAATGAAGGCCACCGAGTGTACAAACGGTTTAATTCATATCCAACAAGCTTGGTTCTCTCTTTGCAAGTGAGCAAACCCAACGCCCCAAAGACATGGCCTGTGACAAACTATGTGCCAGATGCTGTGTCCCCTGCAAAGCGGAAGATGTGTACAAGATCCTGACACCCGCAGTGGCTTCTACAGTGGGCAAACAGGCTACTATAATAACGACTGCCTCTACTAATATGCCAATAACATGAAAACGGGCAGAAATTTGGCTATTCATTGGGCCCAACTGCAGGTGCAAGCCACTCTTCCACCAGATGCGTGTTGTTCACAGGAACTGGAGCTATACAAATGCAGATAAAAACAATGATGTTTGAAAGTGGTAGAGTTGAACTATATTCTGCACAAACAGTGCTACTTGTAGCGCTGGTAACTTACAGCTACAATTCATGGCTGCCCCACCATGCAAAGGCACTATTCTTGAATTATTAACTTCTATTTATGGTGGCCATATATTGCAAGTACATATCATCCAAATTGTGTGCAATATGGTTAAATGATATCGACTGTGATAGCCATTCCTAATCTGAGATACAACAAAAGAACTAATATAGGCAACAAATTGTAATTCAAAAAGACAACCAGTGCACAGGATAAGTGACAGACTTCCTTTTATTGAACAAAAGTCACATGTGTGTCACATGTCAACAGCAGTAGGTAGCAAACTTGCGAGCTTGGGTGACAGAGGCAAAACTTAGCGAAATGCGACACTCATACTCAAATGTAAAACGGCCTACGACACAAAAAACATTGTATTGTACTGAATGAAAGGGCAAGACCATCCAAGAACACTATGGCACCACATAATTGACATGGTGTAAAAGATGTTAACATGCCCTCTCCAGAAAAAAAAGAAACACTTAAAACATGCCTTAAAAGGCAATGAGCAGAGTCTGAAAGCAAGAAAAAACAACCAAAAAAGGTTTCGCTGAGTCCTTCAATCATTGAAATTGTCAAACTGTCTTGTCACCTTCTAATGAATCTGCACAGCTGAAAAGGATGAAAAGAAAGCCCAATAGCAGGGCCACAGATGTCACCAAATAAATAAACCTTGCTTACCAAGGATACTGGTTTAGTTGTCTGACTCTGCACAATAATTGCGTATAAGCTTTTCTTGTTTAGAATGGTTTAGCAGATAGCGGAAAAAATGGACATGAGAGCACCAGGTGTATGCATAGTCGATGCACAAAAGGCCACTGTTTTCTTACTTTTTTTCTCTACTACTATTCACGAATATTTAAGTGTCCAAATAGCACTGGTAACATCCTACTGCAAAACACAAGATTGGGCAAGTTGTGGCATAACGAAAATTGGAGTTTCACTCATACTGTGAAAGTGATGCAATAGATGGTGAAATATGCGCAGGAAGCTTGCTTCATTCGGTGTTTGTTGAAGTGAACACTTGCCAGTGCAAGTCAGTAATCTCCTTTAAAGAAGTAAAATAAGTACGAGTCGTACTTATTTGTGGGAGTTGTGCCTCCCAGTGTTGAAGTGGAAAGACTAGTTTTCTTCCTCCTCTTTCACATCCAGACTTGGTCACTGGTCTCCAGGAAAACAACCCTTTAGCTTCTTACTGCTGAATTAATTTGGTTTTCTCAAATCTATATTTGAGCTACCCATTGCTATGTCTCGCGCTCTGCCCCATCAACCAGCCCCATCCAGTAAATCTGAGAAGCCAAGCACTAGAAGATTAATGAAGCAGATGCACCCAGTCACTGTCATTACATGTAAGAAGAAAAATTAACGTAGGGCTGCCTTCACAAGTGGGGAAAGTGATGAGTAAGAACTTGAAGGCGTGGACGCCAGCTCTATATACAGTACGCAGACATTGAACAGGTGTTAGCCAATCATGACACCTGCTGGCTAGATCGCACTCTCCAGGATCAGTATTCGCCACGACTGTACCTACAGCAGAGTGGCTGAAATGTAGAATTGTGGACTGCCAATCTTTTGATCATATGTTTGAATCCACACATCACAATGAGAACTTTATCTGCAATATTCTAGCAATAAATTTGGGAATTAGAGTGACAACACCAGTAGACATTAGAACCAGGGGAGTTGGCCCATAGCAGCTGTTGGTGTAAAAAAGAAGACTGGCATAAGAATTGAGTGTGCACGCTACATGCCTTTGTTCTGGTAGTGTTCCACTACTTTGGTGCTACAGTTAATAATCTCGAATGAGTTCAAGGAGCAAGAATTTAGCACAGAAAAAAATATTACGCTTAACAGCTGTATCTAGTTGTATCATTTTGCCTATGCCGCTTTATATAACCCTGTCCACACTGCTAGGAAGGGAAGCGTAGCAGAGGGCGGCAGAAAGTTAGGTGGGCGGATGAGATTAAGAAATTTGCAGGGACAACATGGCCACAATTAGTACATGACCAGGGTAGTTGGAGAAGTATGGGAGAGGCCTTTGCGCTGCAGTGGGCGTAACCAGACTGATGATGATGATGTCCACACTTACCTAAAGCACATGAGTGGAATCCTAAAAAAATTGAGCTTTTGATATTGCTTTGGAGAAAATTAATCTGTTTCAGCCTAACAGTATGTATACATACTGCGCATACCTGCATTCGGTGTATCTTATCACCAACTGTTAAGTCACCTTCTTACCTCATCAGCGAAACACTCCTGCAACCAAGTGTGCTGGTCCGGGTTTTACCTGCATTTCCACCTGTCCAGTTGGTAAATGTCTTTGGGTGTTTACTGTAACTTCATATTCAAACATTTGGTTGCATAAGAGGCTTTGGCAACACTAATGCCTGGGCAGGCTTCACGAAAGGCCACCAGTACCTCCTCGTTGCAGACTGTGCTCAACATCCTTCTTGGTTGGACTGTGACTAAGAACCCATATATCTTTCCTCTGAAGCGGCTGGCATTGGCGATGGTTTGATGCAGAAAGAGGCTATTGTGGCACATGCCAACATCAGGTCAGAAACCAATCTGGCACAGGTGGAAATCGTCTTGTCTTTCCCAGATGCTGGTGCAGCCTCGCGAGGCACATTCCTGCAGTCAATATGCACAATGTCAATGTGAGTGAGACTGATCAAAGGTTGTCTATGGTGTCAGGTTTCTTGCCTGGTTTCGGTAGTGGCATCATGACCAAGTGTTTCCACTCTGTGGGGAATTCCAATATTCCAGATTTCATTGACTACAAGCAATAGTGCTTGCTTCCTTGTTTCGGCAAGATTCCTCAACATCTGAAAAATGACTGCATCTTTGCCATGTGCACTTTAAGTGTTGACATGCTCGAGAGCAACAACAGGTTCTGCCATCGTATATAGAGGCTTTCTATTCCTTCCTTGGCAAGTGGCCATTAAGGTGCGTACAACTCAGGTGACGGTCAGTCACTGTGAGGTGGTCGGGGAAAGCGTCTGCAGCTTCTTCCTCAAATTTCTCAGATGTGCACTGAAAATCGAGCAGCGTGTTTTCAATAGTATTACAGTATTTGGTGCATCCTGTTATAGCCGAGAATGTGTTACAGCTTACTGAGGCCTATATGTTTAAATGACGCGCCTAGTAAGCTCTAGTTAGCATGTCGCTCTTTGCAGTGTGTAAAGGATGCGTGTTGCTAGCGATTCTTCAACACCTTCACATTCTGCACACTCAAGTGCATCACGGAAATGGTCCCAGCCTGAAACCCCGATTTTGTGAATGTGGCACATTTTCACCCCTACATCAAGTGTTATATCACATAATGGTCGCTGCCTCTTGGGGCAGAGTCGCACTGGCACTCTGGATGAAGGCCCTAGTTGCCCATGCTAGGTAAGTGTACTGCCCTTCTGGTTTGAATGGAGGGTATAGCAGTTGGGATAGTTGGTGTCATTTGTTAATTCGAGATCTGTGGTGTCTGCTTCATCAAGGTGGCATCCTCTTGGCCGTATGTCTTTGCATCCCCAATGTGGGTGATGTGCATTGAGCTCATTTCGACTGAGTGTTCTGTGCTCGGGAAAGTGAATTTGAACATGTCAAAGCCAAGTGAAGTCACCTCGGCTGCGGTGCCTGGTTTTGGGACAGAGGTAGACGCACGCCAAAATGGCTTCCCTTTCACTGCCTTAGCCTGCAGCACACACTGATGAGACATATGTTTATTCAAGCTGTTCTTCCTGTTCCCTAATTCAATAATAGCCAATTTTAGTAGCTGCAAATTAAGCTGACTTCAGAACACTGCTGATTTTTAGCTACTTCTAGTAGCTTATCTTGTGGTGAATTTTTTAGCTGGGCATGACATGCTTCGTGCTTAAAAAATGAATTGTTCAAAGAATTATTGGAGTAATATTACGACAGGCAAACTCTGACTGAATCATCACTGCTTTTGTCGCAAAATTTGGCTATGAGCTAGGCAGATGCTGTCACGAACCGTAGGTTGTAGAAGTACAGAAGAAACAAAATTGGAGTTGTGAAATTCAAAGCCATATTTTTACAGCCTCTCTTTATACTGCTGACATTAGAGAGCTTTAGATTAGTGGACGCAAGCAGCATGCGTAAACAAGCGCCATGTTTGCGTATTTCTGGCCCCCACGTGGTTTGCATAACCAAGCAGCACACGAGTCGCTTGCGTCCTCTTATGCAGTACTATTATTTTCATTGTAAAACAACCAATATCAAAGTAAGTCTGATCAGCCTGCATCAATATGCTGCAAATATTTAAGCACGTAAGGTGTGTTGGTTGAATGTTTAAAGCACTTCACCACACCCTTGGCCACTAGACTTGTACTTTCCAGTATTACTTGCTAATCAACTCTTGAGGTGTTTACGTTGTTTTTCTGTGCTGTAAGATTAGTTTGACAGTCCTAATAGAATTGTTAAAGTGAAGGTGTGAGCTGTTGTATTGGCCATGCCAATCTAAAACTGTTAGATCTGACACTGTCAAAGCATTTGGCAACATTAATAAGCTTCACCTCACTATATATACAGTATACAGTATTGCAGTAGGACCATTCAGCATGTGAAAATAAAGATACCGGCAAATAGAGTGTTCGAGAGCACCTGAGATTATAGTAAAGCGGGCGGGGCAGTATCTTCAGGGTAACAAATGTGTTGCGGTGATGTTATTGCAGACGTATATACACATTCATTCGTCCCAACTTTGCACCGAACCCTGCGTCCCGTTGCTAAAACCAAGAGCGCGAAAAACGGGCAGAGATGCAGCTGAACATCACAAGGGACAGTATTAAGCCCCACCTCACTGTGCTTATCGCGCCCTTAGTACCAATAATATTAAACATCTACTCTGCATTTCATGGAATTCTGGCAGATCATGTGATGTCACTAAAGTTCCATTATGTTTACAGCACTACGCGATAATTGTCGTAAAGCCCACGATAAAAGTAAATCACATGAAATCACGCATAGCGCACTAGGGCTGAACACGATTGAAAACATGCGCTGCCCTATTTCAAGAACGCGTGAAAAGTTGCGAGCAAACACCACCTTAAGCATTATATTACTTACGCAAGTCGTGGGGAAAAACACGTGTAATACGTCCGCCTACGAGTCCCGTCAAGTAAAGGTGCATGTGCGATGTGATGACGCCGCCGAAAAGGGCGAACACGACGAAGCTGCTGCACAGCGCCGGTTCGCACATTGCATTGCGGAGGCGCTACGCCACTTGAATATTTCAATCGTCAGCACCACTGAATTCTTCAGAAATACGGATCTCACACCACCAGAGTTCACCGAGACTTAAAGCCGACATGCCACACCACTACTACTGCAAGACTTTTAGCTAACAAATACTGAACCCACTGCGGAGACACACGACCAGCGGTCGGCGTGGGCCGGAGATTCAACGCGCGCCACGGCATCGCGGTTCGCAGAACTTCGCTGCCGAGGCGCTAGGCCACTTCGACATTTCAATTGTCAAGGAAGCACGGGTCACACAACGCAGATTCTGTACTGCCAGAGCTCACCGAGGCGAAAGCCGCACTGCCGCATCACCACTACTCGCGGCTTTCCGCCAAGTAACACAGAACCTACAACCAACACACAAGCAACGCAAGCACAACCACATAAGCAACGTTGAACAACGCGCGGTTCGCGCGAGCCGGTGAATGATCGCGCCGAGAACGAACACGCCACGGCGTCGCTCGGCGCCACCATCATGCCTTCTCAAAAGTCCCTAAACGATCGTGAGGCTTGTAGCGCGTTAAAAAGACAAGGACGAAGGTGAGACGTGACACACAGGCGCTAACTTGCAACAATCTTTATTTCGAGCAAGGGACTCATACATATATACAACTTTTTCGCGTACATCATACATGCGCTGTTCGCAAAAAAACCTTTACACACTATTGCGCAGGTACGATAACTCTTTGCGAGAAAGGGCAATTGATGGTTTAGACACACAGTTATCGCCAAGCCTATCAATCATTTCTGCTTCTATAATTTCGCGAGTTATCCTATCTCGGGCTTTTCCCACGATGGAGCAGTCTCTGTATGCTGGAGCACACGTCGAGTGGCCACCATCATCCACCCCGACAACAGTGTAGCTTCAATGCCTGCAGAGGGCGTCAAGGAACCCACCCCGGTTTTCTGCTACATTATACCGGTGTTCCTTTAAACGCTCGTTGAGGCACCTTCCGCTTTGCCCCACGTAGTTCTTCCCACACTTTAAAGGAAGGTTGTAAACAACTGCTTCCACACATTCAACAAACGGTTCCTGGTGTTTCTTTTTGCACGTGCGCTTATCAGAGAGGCCTGGTCTGGTTAGTCTGCACAGGCATTGCAATTTTGTAGAAGCTGAAAACACAACCCTAACATTGGCACGTTGGCCTATTTTCTTTAAACGGTGCGATAAGCCAAGGATATATGGGATGACAGCAACGCTCCGCTCATCTACACAAGGCACGCTAGCGGAATTATTTGATAGCTTCGACTGCTCGGCGCGGTCGGCGCGAAATGCAGTCGGTTGCATTCGGCACCGGACGACCTCCGAGCGCGCCGAATGCCGCCGGCCGCGTCGGCGCCAGATGCCGCCGGACTGTAGGGAGTCGTGTTTTGGCCAACGTAACGTCGTCATGACGAGCGCGCGTCATGGCGACATTACGTTGTACCTTCCACAGTGCTACGGAAATAAGCGTAGCGGTGGCGTCGTGAACTAAAGTATGGGACCACAGGTGGCGCTGTACAACAGGAAACAGGAGGATTGGTGGAAGAAAAGTAGGGAAACGACAAAAGACGGAGACGTACAAAAGCACAGTTCGCAATAGGGTATCAGAAAATTTGGGCGTGGTAGTTCATAGTGTTCTTTTCTTTCATTGGTTAACCTAGGTAGGATATTAAGCAGCATAGTAGCAAGAGCTTGGTGGCGCAAGCCACCGCCCCGTTCCAAAGGGGACGCTAATAACATCCATCCATCCATCGGAAACGGGGTTATGCACACGCTTTACCAGGTGTTCTGTGGCTTTACTGGGTTTCTGGCTGCTGCGCCTCGATCGTGCTCCCGCCAGTTTAGTTGCTGTGTGGCAAACGTAGCGCCTACATATATATGTAGGCGCTACGTTTGCCACACAGCAACCAAACTGGCGGGAGCACGATCGAGGCGCAGCAGAATACATGTAGCGTTGAGTCATATCGAGTTAAGGCACACTCTGAACTGACTTTTAAGGGCATCCCGAGCGGTTTTTCGTTTATTACGCCGCCGTTACCCCGAGTTGTGCCGCCGCGCTCCAGCTGTTGCATTTCGTGTAGGGCTACTGGCAGAATGCGGTTTCCAGGTGGCACGATGGCCTCGACTGGAATAAACGCACACGACGCCAAAGATTGAGTAAGCCTGAAAATATTTTATTTGCATTTTACAAGTACACCAAAAAGCACACGTCTACGCATCCACACAAACGCGGTTACATAGTCAAGAATATAGCCAAGAAATGGCTCATTAATAAGGGTAGCACAAACGCACAAGAAAGAAGACCAAAGCTACAAAATGTACGGTCGGCTGCTAAGTATAATAATTTCCCTGTCACCGCGTGTCACTTTTATACAGCATCTTTACAGCACCACCAGGCCGGGTAGTTTGGCGGAAAGAACGCAACAGCTTACGGCCGTCAGCTGCCTCTTCCTTACGGGTGTCATAATTATCCTAATCTCCGCATCAACGTCGTGCAAGTCCGCATACAGGTATCTGTATCTGAACCACATGTGCCAGCTTAATACATGTGTAGTGAAATTATGATAACCACTGCGTCTTATCAAACGTATTGGTTTTGCAAATGCGCATTACAGCTGACGGAACGACATACTGTAAGTGAAGCACAAGAGAACAAGGACAAAAGGAGGATGCAACACTTGAAGAAGAAGTGAAGAATTAGTAGGCGTACAGCAAACAAGCGATGACGGAGAACACACAATGATGCATCGGGTGTTCTGTGACATCGGTTTGCGTACTTACGGTGTTATGGAGATCAACGGCATAAAAACGTACCTTCAAGCGTACTCCCTCAACCTCCGCCGCATTCATTATGATAATCAACGCCTAAACAAAATGAGGCACTATTTTTTGCCAAGAGTAGACCTCTTTACAGCAAGTCTGTGTAATGACTCGCAGACGAAACCAGCATGCTTTCGAAAATGTTTTACCGCCGTAGTATTCGAACGCCAACGGCCAGGAAACACATCGATACCAATAGGCTGTCGGCTGTCGGTGGTTAATCAAGTACAAAAACCTTGACGCTATGACTAAAAAGCAGCTTCAACAATCAAATTAAAAAAAAATCAACTGCCTATTTGCCTGAGGTAAAAAAACATCCTTAGACACCTCGATTGTTCATGTCAATGGTTTGTGTAAATTAAAGAAATCAGCATGTTCAGCGCCCCTAGCAGAGAAAGCACAAATTAATGTATATGACCAAATTACAGTAGCTCCACTTGCGCGCTTACGCTGAAACGCGCCTCAATTGATTTTTCGCCCTCTGTGGCCATTTGTTGAACTTGAGAGTGGTGGTGGTAGAATGTGTGCGGGGCCTGGTCCGGCGCCGAATGCAACCGACTGCATTTCGCGCCGAGCAAGTTAGCGCCTAGCGCCCTCTCTTGTCGAGGTAGAGACAGGCCCCGCACACTCTCAAGTTCAACAAATGGCCACAGAGGGCGAAAAATCAATCGAGGCGTGTTTCAGCGTAAGCGCGCAAGTGGAGCTACTGTAATTTGGTCAATTACTTTAATTTGTGCTTTTTCTTCTAGGGGAGCTAAACATGCTGAATTTTTTACTTTACACAAACCATTGACATAAACAATCGAGGTGTCTAAGGATGTTTTGTTACCTCAGGCAAATAGGCAGTTGATTTTTATTAATTTGATTGTTGAAGCTGCTTTTTAATCCTAGCGTCAAGGTTTTTGTACTTGATTAACCGCCGACAGCCTATTGGTATCGATGTGTTTCCTGCCCGTTGGCGTTCGAATACTACCAGGCTAGGGTGGCTAGAAGGGGAGGTGTGAATACCGGCGGCGCAAACGTGACCCCACAGCGCACCGATGCCGCGGGGCGGCGCTGTTGAGCAAGGCGGGGTAAGCACGCAGCCGAAATGAGCGCCTCGCCAGCCTCGCGTCGGCTGCATCTCTACCACCGAAGGGAAAGTGAGCCTGTTTCGGGTATCGCGCGCTTTCTGCGAGCGTCAAAGAATTAATCTTTATCATGACAACAATGTTATGTCAGCCCACATCGTTACACCTGCGAAATTTTACGGGCCCAGTTCGCACTGTATCGAGATTCAAACGCGTTTCGTCTGTGCGCATTTCGTGAGCTGGCTTTGAGTGTTAGGGGCTAGTGGGGGCTTCGAAATAATTTCGACCACTTCGGGTTCTTTAACGCGCACTGACATCATACGGGCCATGGCGGCCGCATTTCGATGGGGGCGAAATGCGAAAACACCCGTGTACTTAGATTTAGGTGCACGTTAAGGAACCCCAGGTGGTCCAAATTTACGGAGTCCCCCACTACGGCGTGCCTCATAATCAGAAAGTGGTTTTGGCACGTAAAACCCCATAATTTTTTTTTGACATCATACGGCGCACAGGCGCTTTGCTTATCGCCTCCCTGAAAATGCGGCCGTCGTCCTCGAGATTAGCGGTCAATCACCCTATGCGTGCCGTAAGACCTGTAAACTGCAGACATTACCTGATAACGTCTGGACGTGTTTACAAACCACTTTTTGTCTGCGCTTGCAGACCTGTAGCATGTCATTTTGACGCTCATATAAGCAATTTACTATAATTGCAGACGGTGAAGCAACAGATCTGGTCATGAAATCGTTTATTTACAAGTGACGAAAAGAATTTACAACACACAAGGTTTCAGTGTTTTCCGTTTCTTCTCACTGCTCTGCTGATTGACACCTTTAAGCAAAAAGTGAATCTTTGTGAGGCAATAAAAACGTATAACTGAGGCTGTCAGGGTAGCAGAATGGTCTAGGCAACTAATCTTTGATGTTTAACCAATTGACTGCAAAATCTCGGCCACAGATATGGCATGCCAGCGTGTTACACTGAATTAAAAATTATGGGGTTCTACGTGCCAAAACCATTTTCTGATTATGAGGCACGCCGTAGTGGAGGGCTCCGGAAATTTTGACCACCTGGAATTCTTTAATGCGCACCTAGATCTAAGGACACGATTGTTTTCGCATTTCGCCCCATCAAAATGCGGCCGCCGTGGCCGGGATGCGATCCCACGACCTCGTGCTCAGCAGCCCAACACCTGAGCAACCACGGCGGGTGTTATACTGAATAAACGAGTGAGTTTGTTTTCAAGGGCATTGTCCAGCTTATAGAACGATTCTGAGGGATATAAAAGGCCCTCAAGGTGCCACTCTTTGGATGCCTCTGATGGAAGTTCTCTGGGGATATTGCCTTTATCACTAAGACATGCTGCTTTGCAGTCTTCACAATGTGTGGGCAAAACACGCCTTCTCGCCCCATAACCTGCAATGTAATAAACTTTAAGCCGTGCGTCGCTGCGGTGCTCTACATAACTTTGGTGGTCCACAGCCACTTGCACCGCATCTGTTGGCACAGCCTTCACGCTGTCTTCACTGTGGCTTTCTTGTTCAGCCAGCACCTCTCCAACAAGGACATCCGACGACACATTGCCGTCGCTCCTTGTGAGGTTCTAGAAACTAAGACACCTGGATGTGCGCAAGCAACATTTGTTACTTAAGCATGCCGAACTTCTGTAAAACATTGGTACTATTTACCAAGCTTGCACGTATACACACCTTATGACTAGAATGAATTGAGGTGGGGTAGGATGATTGTTTGCCCCACTCGCTTGTCTCACAACGCCAAAACATTGCTCTAGGCGGTCTTGGCTCAGTTTCGAAGTCATCATATTTGTACATGATGTCAGCATTGTCGGTAAGGTACTTTAGAAGGTGTTTTGTTGAATGGATGGTCATCGTCAGCCCCTCAGAAGTACTGTTACTAAGAAAGCCGAGCCCATTGGAGTGAGCCTCCCATTCATCAAGAAACGGAAGAGTTTCATCAAGGGTGGCCTCTTTCTTGCTGCCCCATCTGAAATACCAAAGAGAACAATCATGCACCATTTTGAGAGAAAAACTATGTTAAAATAACCTCATGACATCTGCAGGAAACCTCGACGTCATAGCTTCAATGAGCCTGGCCTGACCATTGGGACCACTCGATCCCGTTTGGCAAATGCTTGTTTGCAGGCAGGGGCACGGAAGAGATACCTTTTCTGAGGTTTTCTTGCACCCAGTATCACATCCGGGCACAAAGCTCCGTCTTCTTTTTCGCTGCCGACTGCATCTCGCCCTCGAATTACGGATTGTCGCGAGGAACACTCCAAAAGGGGCGCCGAGACCAACTGACAGCGGAGGCGCAGGCCAGCACGGCTACGAGTCCCCCGCCGCGAGCGGCAGCGCCACGTTCCCCCTGGTGGCATCGGTGCGCAAGGGGGTCACGCGCGCCCGAAGGAAAGCGCCACCGGTATTCACACCTCCCCTTCTAGCCACCCTAACCAGGCCCCGCACACTCTCAAGTTCAACAAATGGCCACAGAGGGCGAAAAATCAATTGAGGCGCGTTTCAGCGTAAGCGCGCAAGTGGAGCTACTGTAATTTGGTCATATACATTAATTTGTGCTTTCTCTGCTAGGGGCGCTGAACATGCTGATTTCTTTAATTTACACAAACCATTGACATGAACAATCGAGGTGTCTAAGGATGTTTTTTTACCTCAGGCAAATAGGCAGTTGATTTTTTTTTAATTTGATTGTTGAAGCTGCTTTTTAGTCATAGCGTCAAGGTTTTTGTACTTGATTAACCACCGACAGCCGACAGCCTATTGGTATCGATGTGTTTCCTGGCCGTTGGCGTTCGAATACTACGGCGGTAAAACATTTTCGAAAGCATGCTGGTTTCGTCTGCGAGTCATTACACAGACTTGCTGTAAAGAGGTCTACTCTTGGCAAAAAATAGTGCCTCATTTTGTTTAGGCGTTGATTATCATAATGAATGCGGCGGAGGTTGAGGGAGTACGCTTGAAGGTACGTTTTTATGCCGTTGATCTCCATAACACCGTAAGTACGCAAACCGATGTCACAGAACACCCGATGCATCATTGTGTGTTCTCAGTCATCGCTTGTTTGCTGTACGCCTACTAATTCTTCACTTCTTCTTCAAGTGTTGCATCCTCCTTTTGTCCTTGTTCTCTTGTGCTTCACTTACAGTATGTCGTTCCGTCAGCTGTAATGCGCATTTGCAAAACCAATACGTTTGATAAGACGCAGTGGTTATCATAATTTCACTACACATGTATTAAGCTGGCACATGTGGTTCAGATACAGATACCTGTATGCGGACTTGCACGACGTTGATGCGGAGATTAGGATAATTATGACACCCGTAAGGAAGAGGCAGCTGACGGCCGTAAGCTGTTGCGTTCTTTCCGCCAAACTACCCGGCCTGGTGGTGCTGTAAAGATGCTGTATAAAAGTGACACGCGGTGACAGGGAAATTATTATACTTAGCAGCCGACCGTACATTTTGTAGCTTTGGTCTTCTTTCTTGTGCGTTTGTGCTACCCTTATTAATGAGCCATTTCTTGGCTATGTTCTTGACTATGTAACCGCGTTTGTGTGGATGCGTAGACGTGTGCTTTTTGTTGTACTTGTAAAATGCAAATAAAATATTTTCAAGCTTACTCAATCTTTGGTGTGTGCGTTTATTCCAGTCGAGGCCATCTTGCCACCTGGCAACCGCACTCTGTCGGTAGCCCTACACGAAATGCAACAGCTGGAGCGCGGCGGCACAACTCGGGGTAACGGCGGCGTAATAAACGAAAAACCGCTCGGGATGCCCTTAAAAGTCAGTTCAGAGTGTGCCTTAACTCGATATGACTCAGTGCTACATATATTCTGCTGCGCCTTGATCGTGCTCCCGCCAGTTTGGTTGCTGTGTGGCAAACGTAGCGCCTACATACATATGTAGCCGCTACGTTTGCCACACAGCAACCTAACTGGCGGGAGCACGATCGATGCGCATCAGTTAGAACCCAGTAGGTGTAAGCGACCATACTGTGCAAAACCCCGTTTCCGTTTCCTGTTGTACAGCGCCACCCGTGGTCACATACTTTAGTTCACGACGCCACCGCTACGCTTATTTCCGTAGCACTGTGGAAGGTACAGTTTCCCTTGTCTAATTTTGTATAGGTGTTCTGTGATACTACGGCGGTAAAACATTTTCGAAAGCATGCTGGTTTCATCTGCGAGTCATTACATAGACTTGCTGTAAAGAGGTCTACTCTTGGCAAAACATAGTGCCTAATTAGTTTAGGCGTTGATTATCATAATGAATGCGGCGGAGGTTGAGGGAGTACGCTTGAAGGTACGTTTTTATGCCGTTGATCTCCATAACACCGTAAGTACGCAAACCGATGTCACAGAACACCCGATGCATCATTGTGTGTTCTCCGTCATCGCTTGTTTGCTGTACGCACACTAATTCTTCATTTCTTCAAGTGTTGTATCCTCCTTTTGTCCTTGTTCTGTTGTGCTTCACTTACAGTATGTCGTTCCGTCAGCTGTAATGCGCATTTGCAAAACCAATACGTTTGATAAGACGCAGTGGTTATCATAATTTCACTACACATGTATTAAGCTGGCACATGTGGTTCAGATACAGATACCTGTATGCGGACTTGCACGACGTTGATGCGGAGATTAGGATAATTATGACACCCGTAAGGAAGAGGCAGCTGACGGCCGTAAGCTGTTGCGTTCTTTCCGCCAAACTACCCGGCCTGGTGGTGCTGTAAAGATGCTGTATAAAAGTGACACGCGGTGACAGGGAAATTATTATACTTAGCAGCCGACCGTACATTTTGTAGCTTTGGTCTTCTTTCTTGTGCGTTTGTGCTACCCTTATTAATGAGCCATTTCTTGGCTATGTTCTTGACTATGTAACCGCGTTTGTGTGGATGCGTAGACGTGTGCTTTTTGTTGTACTTGTAAAATGCAAATAAAATATTTTCAAGCTTACTCAATCTTTGGTGTGTGCGTTTATTCCAGTCGAGGCCATCTTGCCACCTGGCAACCGCACTCTGTCGGTAGCCCTACACGAAATGCAACAGCTGGAGCGCGGCGGCACAACTCGGGGTAACGGCGGCGTAATAAACGAAAAACCGCTCGGGATGCCCTTAAAAGTCAGTTCAGAGTGTGCCTTAACTCGATATGACTCAGTGCTACATATATTCTGCTGCGCCTTGATCGTGCTCCCGCCAGTTTGGTTGCTGTGTGGCAAACGTAGCGCCTACATAATATGTAGCCGCTACGTTTGCCACACAGCAACCTAACTGGCGGGAGCACGATCGATGCGCATCAGTTAGAACCCAGTAGGTGTAAGCGACCATACTGTGCAAAACCCCGTTTCCGTTTCCTGTTGTACAGCGCCACCCGTGGTCACATACTTTAGTTCACGACGCCACCGCTACGCTTATTTCCGTAGCACTGTGGAAGGTACAGTTTCCCTTGTCTAATTTTGTATAGGTGTTCTGTGATACTACGGCGGTAAAACATTTTCGAAAGCATGCTGGTTTCATCTGCGAGTCATTACATAGACTTGCTGTAAAGAGGTCTACTCTTGGCAAAACATAGTGCCTAATTAGTTTAGGCGTTGATTATCATAATGAATGCGGCGGAGGTTGAGGGAGTACGCTTGAAGGTACGTTTTTATGCCGTTGATCTCCATAACACCGTAAGTACGCAAACCGATGTCACAGAACACCCGATGCATCATTGTGTGTTCTCCGTCATCGCTTGTTTGCTGTACGCACACTAATTCTTCATTTCTTCAAGTGTTGTATCCTCCTTTTGTCCTTGTTCTGTTGTGCTTCACTTACAGTATGTCGTTCCGTCAGCTGTAATGCGCATTTGCAAAACCAATACGTTTGATAAGACGCAGTGGTTATCATGATTTCACTACACATGTATTAAGCTGGCACATATGGTTCAGATACAGATGCCTGTATGCGGACTTGCACGACGTTGATGCGGAGATTAGGATAATTATGACACCCGTAAGGAAGAGGCAGCTGACGGCCGTAAGCTGTTGCGTTCTTTCCGCCAAACTACCCGGCCTGGTAGTGCTGTGAAGATGCTGTATAAAAGTGACACGCGGTGACAGGGAAATTATTATACTTAGCAGCCGATCGTACGTTTTGTAGCTTAGGTCTTCTTTCTTGTGCGTTTGTGCTACCCTTATTAATGAGCCATTTCTTGATTATGTTCTTGACTATGTAACCGCGTTTGTGTGGATGCGTAGACGTGTGCTTTTTGTTGTACTTGTAAAATGCAAATAAAATATTTTCAAGCTTACTCAATCTTTGGTGTGTGCGTTTATTCCAGTCGAGGCCATCTTGCCACCTGGCAACCGCACTCTGTCAGTAGCCCTACACGAAATGCAACAGCTGGAGCGCGGCGGCACAACTCGGGGTAACGGCGGCGTAATAAACGAAAAACCGCTCGGGATGCCCTTAAAAGTCAGTTCAGAGTGTGCCTTAACTCGATATGACTCAGTGCTACATATATTCTGCTGCGCCTTGATCGTGCTCCCGCCAGTTTGGTTGCTGTGTGGCAAACGTAGCGCCTACATACATATGTAGCCGCTACGTTTGCCACACAGCAACCTAACTGGCGGGAGCACGATCGATGCGCATCAGTCAGAACCCAGTAGGTAAAGCGACCATACTGTGCAAAACCCCGTTTCCGTTTCCTGTTGTACAGCGCCACCCGTGGTCACATACTTTAGTTCACGACGCCACCGCTACGCTTATTTCCGTAGCACTGTGGAAGGTACAGTTTCCCTTCTCTAAGTTTGTATAGGTGTTCTGTGGTAGAGACTCGCTACTCGGCAGGCTGAGCCAGAACGAGATGGCCTCTTCGCAAGAAAGCGTGCCCAACCCATGCGGCTCCGAAATCGAAAGGTTTCTGGAGGCCGTCCAGCAACATCCTTGTGTCTACGACACCAAAAGAATGGACTACTGGGATGCGGAGCGTGAAAACAACGCGTGGGAGCAGATACGCATGTACTCCGGCCTCTCAACACGAGCGTCAATGCTACTACGCACGTGTGTGTATACGTCTCCGGAAATGCTATGCACTCAGCGCCTGTTTGTTTGTCTTGTTTTCCCTGTTCCAGTCGAAGAGTGCCTGAAACTATGGAAGCGGCTGAGGGACCGCCATACTCTTGAATTGAAAGCTATTGAAGCGACGAAAAGGACTGGCAGCGGCTACGTGTCTGTGTTATGTAGAAAGGGAGACCTGTTAAAGCGGGAGACACACGGTCCGATTCGGTGTCCGATCCGGTGTCCGATCCGGCGTCCGACGAGCCGGAACGGCAGCCGGAATCGAGGCGTTCTGCCGTGCCGAAGCGCCGGATCGGACGTCCGGCGTGCGGCAAACCGGGCAGATTTTCATCGTCCGACGCGACCGGCGACCGCACCGTCGTCTGGCCACAGCCAATGACAGCGCGGCTAGCATGTGACGTTCTCCGACATTCCCTCCACGGAGGCGGCGCTGGCTGGCCGGTTTGTCGCAGTGTTTTTTTTTTCCTTGCCTGCTGCAGTTTGTTTCCGACAAGAAATAGTTACCAGTTCAGTGAAATTATCTCGAACGTGTGCCTGTTATGCAAAGCAGCGCCTAGTACACTAGCACTAAGCTACTGGCGAGATCGGGAGCCGCGACGCGAGAGCATTTCGCGGGCAGACATCCCACACCGACCGTCTGAGCGACGCTGTTCGCTTCGCTTGCACGTTTGCCCTTCGCAACGACTGCGTCGAGTAAACCAATTGTATTTAATTACGCGCTACCTAAGTGTACAGTGTTAATTGTTTTGGCAAACATAAGCGCTCTTCGACGAGCTCGGGTTGGATCGTAAGCGTCGTCTGCCTAGCTAGGCCTACCGGCCCTATCGCTGGCTGTTAGCGGAGTCGTCAGTGGACAACGCGCCGTCGTGAAGTGTTCTGTCACTTGCAGGGGCATGATTTTATTGAAAGTGTTCGTGTAAAGCGAAGCAGTGTTGTGCAGAGTTGTTTATATTGCGTTTCTCGACGTGGCTATGAAGTCGAGCTGGGGGGCTGGATCTGGGCGGAGCTTACGCACCGCTCAATCTTTCGGATGCACGCACCGTGTGCCCCGAATCGTCGTATGGCGCACGTCGGATCGGACGCCGAATCGCACCGTGTGTCTCCTGCTTAATGCTTCGTCTTGCGGAATGTGCCTGCGTCCGTGCCATCGCCGAGCAACAGTCCGGTCCGCGGAGGCAATCGGTACCGACAGAGAAAGCGCGCGAAAAGATTTGTTTCGATGTTCCACGACAGGCGGCACGGAGCGGCGTGGTGTTCTGTGCATGCGCTACTCCAGCTGCGGCAGGTGCGCGGCGTTGAGGCTCAACCAGACGTACGCGTTCCAATGCGCCCGCACGCGCCGCACCACGCCTGGGCGCGTACGGCGTCAGGCGCGGAGGCTGTTTCGCGTGTCGGCGCGCGGCGGCGTGGAGACCTACAACCGCTAGGATTTTTGCGCCCGCGCCGGAAGCTGCCGCTCGCGTCAGTAGCATGACGCAACTCACATGACCACGGCAAGCCAACGTCACTTCCGGAACGACTCTTCGCGCCACGTTCAGGCAAGCCCGGGTACGGTGGCTAGAATTAAAGCCCCTGCATCTGGTCGGCGGAAACGTGTATGGAGGGGCTTTAGCCAGAATGGGAGGTGTCAGCATCAGCTGGGCTGCGCCGCGTATGGCGGTGCGGAATTTTTTCATGAGGCGACAGGTGGCGCGCTCGTCTTCTCCGAGATGCTTAGCGTGATGTGTTTGAGCAATCTCTCCGGCTCCAAGCGCGCGTCGTGAAGTCTGTGGTGAAGTTAGCTTCGCCTTCCCCGCTTTTGTTTGCTCGTCATAAGGAGTTCTGAGTAGCCTTCTTGACCCACGCCACTGGAAAAATTTGGTCGGTATGCAGAGTAAGCTGCATGATCTCCTGGATGTAGGCCACCTAAATGAAGTTCACGATATGGTAAAGCATTGTGATGCGTTGCCAGATCATCGTGAAATGGTGGGATCAAATAGCGACTCTCGCATACCCTACTACGTTAGCGGGTAGTTAGCAGGAAAATGCTAATGAGAACAAAGTGCGAAGAGTGTTCTCTAGCTGTTGCTTCAAGCGAAAGACTCGCGCCTGCTTCCGGAAGAGTCGTGCCTTACCAACTACATGGATAGAGGAGGCCTACTTTACCCATCTCAAGCACTAAAAGACTTGGTTGTGAAAGGGGGTTTATTGCAGCTCGTACGAGGGATCGCAAGTCGCTCTTGATCGCGAGTCCTAGCCGTTCGCATCAGCAGCCCGAGCTCGGGTCTCGCGCCGCAGCGGTGGCAGTTCGCACAGCGCCACATGCATGTTGCCCACTACAATTGCCCCCACGGCGAAGAGGAGCCATCCTGGCGACCTAAGGTGATGACACGATAAGGGGGTCGTGGTACGGCTTCAGGCGACTGACGTGAACAGTCTCGCGGCCACGGCGGCGTTTGTCCGAAGATGGCGTCACCGGTTCGACCACATAATTCACCGGCGATGTACACGCGACGATCCGGTACGGACCCTGATATTTCGGAGCAAGCTTTGGGCTAAGGCCAGGGGATTGGAAGGGCAGCTGAAGCCAGACGTGAGAGTCCACGGCGAAGGACTGTGTGGGCTGCCCGTTGTCGCGTCGATCTTTGTGGATACCTTGGGTATCCGACGTAAACGAGCGAGCCAGTTGGCGGCACTCTTCAGCATGGCGAGCAACTTCGGAAAGAGGGGTGAATTCAGAGGCATCCGGATGATAATGTAGCACGGTGTCGAGGGTAGTGGATGGTTCACGTCCATAAAGAAGGAAAAATGGGGAGAAGCCAGTGGTAGCCTGAACGGCGGTGTTATACGCGTACGTCACAAAAGGGAGGACATCGTCCCAATTGGAATGATCAGACGCAACATACATGGTGAGCATGTCACCCAGAGTGCGGTTGAACCGTTCCGTGAGACCGTTAGTCTGTGGGTGATACGCCGTAGAGGTGCGGTGAATAGTGCGGCAAGCGGCGAGTAGCTCATTAATAACTTCGGATAAGAAGACACGGCCTCGGTCGCTGAGCAGTTCTCGCGGTGCGCCATGCCGTAAGATGAAATGCCGTAACATGAATGCGGCGACGTCGCGAGCAGCAGCCGAAGTAAGTGCAGCAGTTTCGGCATATCTTGTGAGGTGGTCTACGGCAACAATTATCCAACGATTTCCTTTAGCAGTGGATGGAAGAGGCCCATAGAGGTCAATGCCAATCCGATCAAAAGGACGTGCAGGACACGGCAAAGGTTGCAGAGGGCCAGTCGTATGAGGAGATGTCTTGCCTCGCTGACAGGCTACACATGACCGAATGTATTTGCGGACATAAGAATACATGCGGCGCCAGTAGTAGCGCTGACGGAGCCGCTCGTAGGTTTTCAGGACGCCAGCATGAGCTTCTTGGGGGTCGGCGTGGAAATACGTGCATATGTCGGAGCGCAAATGGCGAGGGATGACTAGCAGCCATTTGCGACCATCCGGCTGATAGTTTCGGCGGTACAAGATGGCGTCCCGTAGCACGAAATGGGTGGCTTGGCGACGAAGGGCTCGAGGGCATGTAGCCGTCGAAGAACTGTGAAGAATGTCAATGAGAGACACAATCCACGGATCTTTCCTCTGTTCAGACGGCATGTCAGTAACAGCAAGTGTAGCAACCGGGCACTCTACGGGGGAGGGTGGCGTTTCGTCGGATCTCAAGGGCGATCGGGAGAGTGCATCGGCATCAGAATGTTGGCGCCCGGATCGATAGATGACGCGAATGTCAAATTCTTGGAGCCGAAGAGCCCAACGTCCAAGACGGCCTGACGGGTCCTTCAGTGACGCAAGCCAGCAGAGCGCGTGGTGGTCTGTCACAACATCGAACGGATGGCCATACAAGTAAGGGCGAAATTTGTGTAACGCCCAAACTATAGCCAAACATTCTTTTTCTGTGACAGAATAATTGGTTTCTGCCTTCGTGAGGGCCCGACTCGCATATGCAACCACATATTCCGGAAAGCCAGGCTTGCGTTGCGCAAGGACGGCTCCAAGACCAACGCCACTGGCGTCCGTATGAACTTCGGTCGGAGCAGTCGGGTCATAGTGGCGTAGAACAGGTGGTGAGGTAAGCAGACGACGCAAAGTGGTGAAGGCTTGGTCACATGCCGGAGTCCAATCGCGAAGGTCACCTGGGCCAGCCAGGAGCTTCGTGAGAGGAGCGATGATGCAGGCAAAATTGCGTACAAAGCGTCGAAAATACGAGCAAAGGCCGACAAAACTTCGGAGCTCTTTCAGTGTAGTCGGCCGCGGAAATTCTGCGACAGCACGAAGTTTGTCAGGGTCGGGAAGGACGCCGTCTTTGGAAACGACATGGCCAAGTATGGTCAGCTGGCGGGCGCCGAAGCGGCACTTTTTCAAGTTAAGTTGAAGGCCGGCGGTGGCAAGACAAGTAAGGACGTCGCGTAGACGAGAGAGGTGAGAGGTGAAATCAGGGGAGAAAACTACCACGTCGTCTAAATAACACAGGCACGTCTTCCATTTGAGGCCTCGCAGAATATTGTCCATCATTCTTTCGAATGTCGCTGGTGCATTGCAGAGGCCGAATGGCATTACCGTAAACTCATACAGGCCATCAGGCGTAATGAAAGCTGTTTTCGAGCGGTCGGATTCATCCACTGGCACTTGCCAATAGCCCGATCGCAAGTCCAAAGAAGAAAAGAATTCAGCACCATGAAGACAATCCAGGGCGTCATCTATGCGCGGTAGAGGATAGACATCCTTTCGTGTAATCTTGTTGAGGCGACGATAGTCCACACAGAAACGAATCGAGCCATCTTTTTTCTTAACGAGTACTACGGGCGATGACCAAGGGCTGCAGGATGGCTTGATAACACCACGGTCAAGCATGTCTTCAACTTGCTCTGTGATGACACGACGCTCGGTGGATGACACGCGGTGCGGACGCTGGCGTAATGGTGCGTGGTGTCCCGTATCAATGTGGTGAGAAACGGTACTTGTGCGGCCTAACGATGCTTGGTTCCAGTCAAAAGACGCGTGAAACTCATTTAAAAGAGTAATTAGCCGCTCACGTTGTGTCGGCTCGAGGTCATCGGCAATGGAGCGACAAAAAACATCCGGTGGGACTCGGTTAGATGGCACATGGGGCGTCAGTGCTGTTACGTTGGCAGTATCGACGTCGTCGGCCATGGGGAAGTGCACAATAGCGTCAGCGTCTACAGACTCGATGGTGCCAATAGTCTCGCCACAGTGCAAAGCCAAAGTGCACGAATTTGGGTTAGAAATCAGTATTTCTGCAGCACCATGGTGAACCGTGAGGAGGGCGAAAGGCAACAATATAGGCTGGCGGCGAATGAAGACGGCAGCGGGTGTAAACATGACCGTCGCTTCGGCAAGCGATGCGCATGAAAGAGGGACAAATACAGCACTGTGAGGAGGAAGGTCAGTATCTGAAGCTACACAGATCCTGCTAAGATCGTGAACTTGAAAGTCGCGAGATGGCAAATCGCACAGAACGGAGAACTGAACCTCAGCACGTGCACAGTCGATGACGGCATGATGGCGCGACAGAAAATCCCAACCGAGAATGACATCGTGGGAGCAACAAGTTAACACAAAGAAATCAATGGAATACAAAATGTCTCGAATCAGCACTCTGGCAGTGCACATAGCGACTGGCTGTACTTGTTGCGCACTCGCTGTTCTAAGCAATGGAACCGAAGGCTTCATGGTCACTTTCCGCAATGCACGACAAAGCTTCTCACTAATCACGGACACAGCAGCACCTGTATCGACGAGCGCAAGGGATTTGATGCCATCAACGCACACTTCAATGACGTTAGCGGGGGAAAAACGAGGACTTTGATGTTCCGACGATGACGCAGTTCGTGCATCAGGAACTGCGGAAATCAGTTTTCCGCCTCAGTAGTACTGGCACTGGGTCTACGACGCATGGGTGAGAGTGAGCGCCGACGAGGGGAAGGCGAGCGACGAGTGCCGTAGAGCTGTGACTGCGGTGCCGGTATGTCATCAGCAGCGTAGACTTCCGGTGGTGGTCGTGAAGGCATACGGAAAGGTCGGAAGTCGGAGCTGGGTCGTCTTGGGGTGCCCACGAAGGCCGGCAAGCGCCGGCGGCAGAAGCGCACTACATGACCCGGGGTACCGCAGGCATAGCATATTGGGCGGTTGTCAGCAGTGCGCCAAGGATTTGGACCCTGCTGCTGTGCACTGAAAAAGGGATCCGCCGGCTGGCGAGGCGAAGGCGGAGGAGAGAACACCGGCGGGCGAGGCGCTGAAGGCGGAGGAGAGAACCCCTGTAGACGAGGCGCCCGTGCAACGGCTTCAGCATGCGTCAGAGGCGCGGCCACGGGAGCCGGCTGACACGGAGGTGGAAGAGCTTCGGTCACTTGCTCTTGAATTATCTGTCGGAGCGCTGGAGCCAAACATTGAGAAGGCTTCTCCGTGGTCGGCAAAATCGAGAGCTGTCGTGCGACCTCCTCGCGCACAAATTCTTTTATTTGCGTCAGCAAAGTTGTGTGGTTGTCGCCAATAGTTAATGCTGCTAACGAATCTTCCGTAGGCGGTGGGCGCCGAGCTAAGATGCGTTGTTTCCGTAGCTCGTCAAAACTTTGGCACAAATTGATAACTTCGGCCACGGTACGCGGATCCTTCGCTAACAACATCTGAAAGGCGTCCTCATCAATGCCTTTCATAATGTGTTTGATCTTGTCCTGTTCTGACATTGACGGATTCACGCGCTTACACAGGTCAATGACATCTTCGATGTAACTTGTGAAAGTTTCACCGTGATCTTGCGCACGCCCCCGTAAGCGTTGCTCTGCGCGAAGCTTGCGCACAGCGGGGCGCCCGAACACTTCAGCGAAACTTGTTTTGAATGTGCTCCATGTTCCGAAATCGTGTTCGTGGTTTCGGAACCAGAGGTTCGCGACGCCGGTTAAGTAAAACAACACGTTGTGCAACTTGGTGACGTCGTCCCACTAGTTATGCTGGCTCACCCGTTCGTAAGATGACAACCAATCCTCCACGTCATGATCATCGGTGCCGCTAAAGATGGCAGGATCACGCTGGCGCAACACACCGGAAACGATGACCGCCGGAGGCTGTGGTGCATCTTCCTGGGTGGTTTCGTCAGGCATGGTCGTAGCAGTCGGTAGCGTCCGGCTTCGGAGTTCCAGTTTCCGAGGTCTACCCCGCAGCTCCACCAAATGAAAGGGGGTTTATTGCAGCTCGTACGAGGGATCGCAAGTCGCTCTTGATCGCGAGTCCTAGCCGTTCGCATCAGCAGCCCGAGCTCGGGTCTCGCGCCGCAGCGGTGGCAGTTCGCACAGCGCCACATGCATGTTGCCCACTACAGTTGCTGCGATGGAAGATGCCTTCACGCATTGTTTCAGATTTTAACAAGTTGAAAGCTGACAGCATCATGGGCCTTATTTTCTGCCTGTCAATAAATAAGCTGGATGTGGTTGGCTGTGCGCAGCATAGCGTAGAAATCACCAACCAAGTTAAACGGCTTTTTGTCATCACGAGGTTGCACGTCCTTGTCGCAGGAGAGAACGCATCGAAGCAAGGGGAGCGAGAAAAAATGAAGCACCTCAAGTTGAGGCGCACAACATAACTGCATAATTGCAAAGTTTATATCAGCAAGACCAACATAAAGCGTTTATAATGTAAAACAGGAATTGTTCCCACCACATTGTATGCACAGAAATATCTGCATATCTGGATAGAAGAGAACTAGGAGTCGGATTCCTGATTAATAAGAATATAGCTGGTAACATACAGGAATTCTATAGCATTAACGAGAGGGTGGCAGGTCTTGTTGTGAAACTTAATAAGAGGTACAAAATGAAGATTGTACAGGTCTACGCCCCTACATCCAGTCATGATGACCAGGAAGTCGAAAGCTTCTATGAAGACGTGGAATCGGCGGTGGGGAGAGTGAAAACTAAATACACTATACTAATGGGCGACTTTAATGCCAAGGTAGGCAAGAAGCAGGCTGGAGATAAGGCAGTGGGGGAATATGGCATAGGCACTAGGAATAGCAGGGGAGAGTTATTAGTAGAGTTTGCGGAACAGAATAATATGAGGATAATGAATACCTTCTTCCGCAAGCGGGATAGCCGAAAGTGGACGTGGAGGAGCCCGAACGGCGAGACTAGAAATGAAATAGACCTCATACTCTGCGCTAACCCTGGCATCATACAAGATGTGGACGTGCTCGGCAAGGTGCGCTGCAGTGACCACAGGATGGTAAGAACTCGAATTAGCCTAGACCTGAGGAGGGAACGGAAGAAACTGGTACATAAGAAGCCGATCAATGAGTTAGCGGTAAGAGGGAAAATAGAGGAATTCCAGATCAAGCTACAGAACAGGTATTCAGCTTTAACTCAGGAAGAGGACCTTAGTGTTGAAGCAATGAACGACAATCTTGTGGGCATCATTAAGGAGTGTGCAATGGAAGTCGGTGGTAACTCCGTTAGGCAGGATACCAGCAAACTATCGCAGGAGACGAAAGATCTGATCAAGAAACGCCAATGTATGAAAGCATCTAACCCTACAGCTAGAATAGAACTGGCAGAACTTTCGAAGTTAATCAACAAGCGTAAGACAGCTGACATAAGGAAGTATAATATGGATAGAATTGAACATGCTCTCAGGAGCGGAGGAAGCCTAAAAACAGTGAAGAAGAAACTAGGAATTGGCAAGAATCAGATGTATGCGTTAAGAGACAAAGCCGGCAATATCATTACTAATATGGATGAGATAGTTCAAGTGGCTGAGGAGTTCTATAGAGATTTATACAGTACCAGTGGCACCCACGACGATAATGGAAGAGAAAATAGTCTAGAAGAATTCGAAATCCCGAAGGTAACGCCGGAAGAAGTAAAGAAAGCCTTAGGAGATATGCAAAGGGGGAAGGCAGCTGGGGAGGATCAGGTAACAGCAGATTTGTTGAAGGATGGTGGACAGATTGTTCTAGAGAAACTGGCCACCCTGTATACGCAATGCCTCATGACCTCGAGCGTACCGGAATCTTGGAAGAACGCTAACATAATCCTAATCCATAAGAAAGGGGACGCCAAAGACTTGAAAAATTATAGACCGATCAGCTTACTGTCCGTTGCCTACAAAGTATTTACTAAGGTAATTGCAAATAGAATCAGGAACACCTTAGACTTCTGTCAACCAAAGGACCAGGCAGGATTCCGTAAAGGCTACTCAACAATAGACCATATTCACACTATCAATCAAGTGATAGAGAAATGTGCAGAATATAAGCAACCCTTATATATAGCTTTCATAGATTACGAGAAAGCGTTTGATTCAGTCGAAACCTCAGCAGTCATGGAGGCATTACGGAATCAGGGTGTAGATGAGCCATATGTAAAAATACTGGAAGATATCTATAGCGGCTCCACAGCCACCGTAGTCCTCCATAAAGCAAGCAACAAAATCTCAATAAAGAAAGGCGTCAGGCAGGGAGATACGATATCTCCAATGCTATTCACAGCGTGTTTACAGGAGGTATTCAGAGACCTGGATTGGGAAGAATTGGGGATAAAAGTTAATGGAGAATACCTTAGTAACTTGCGATTCGCTGATGACATTGCCTTGCTTAGTAACTCAGGGGACCAATTGCAATGCATGCTCACTGACCTGGAGAGGCAAAGCAGAAGAGTGGGTCTAAAAATTAATATGCAGAAAACTAAAGTAATGCTTAACAGTCTCGGGAGAGAACAGCAATTTACAATAGGCAGCGAGGCACTGCAAGTCGTAAGGGAATACATCTACTTAGGGCAGGTAGTCACGGCGGATCCGAATCATGAGACGGAAATAACCAGAAGAATAAGAATGGGCTGGAGTGCGTTTGGCAGGCATTCCCAAATCATGAACAGCAGGTCGCCGTTATCCCTCAAGAGAAAAGTATATAATAGCTGTGTCTTACCAGTACTCACCTACGGGGCAGAAACCTGGAGGCTTACGAAAAGGGTTCTACTCAAATTGAGGACGACACAACGAGCTATGGAAAGAAGAATGATAGGTGTAACGTTAAGGGATAAGAAAAGAGCAGATTGGGTGAGGGAACAAACGCGAGTTAATGACATCTTAGTTGAAATCAAGAAAAAGAAATGGGCATGGGCAGGACATGTAATGAGGAGGGAAGATAACCGATGGTCATTAAGGGTTACGGACTGGATCCCAAGGGAAGGGAAGCGTAGCAAGGGGCGGCAGAAAGTTAGGTGGGCGGATGAGATTAAGAAGTTTGCAGGGACGGCATGGCCACAATTAGTACATGACCGGGGTTGTTGGAGAAGTATGGGAGAGGCCTTTGCCCTGCAGTGGGCGTAACCAGGCTGATGATGATGATGATGATGATGATGATGAATAACAGCATCGATAATGCTGGAGGCAACGTTTATGAGGAGGTTGGTTTCTTTCTTAAAGCCGTATGAACGGGGTATACCGATGTAAAGGGAGCTTTGAGGCGAGTTCTATACTCAAGACAATTTTTCTGCCACAAGATCAGATGCTTTACTTCGTGCGCCTGATCTAGTATTCCTTGTGACACATCCCTTTGTGTGTGGCTTATTAAGCGAAAGCCTTAGACCTCTGTTTCAAGGTCCCGTTGTGAGCTACAGAAAATATCGCGTGACCGATGGAAGGCTGGAAGCGAACCAAAGCATGTGCAACCGCGTATAAGATATGATTAATTATTAGCAAAGTAATGATTGATTAGTGATTGGATTAAGATTAATGCGGCTGTATTAAGGAGGATTAATATGGATTAAAGTCGATGAAAATGCACTAGGGTGAATCAAGGTGGATTAAGGTGCATAAAGGAGGACTAGGTTGGATTAAGGTCGATAAAGGTGGCGTAGGGTGGATGAAGGTGCATTAAGGACGATTATAGAGGATTAGGGTGGATTAAAGTGCATGAAGAAAGACAGGTTCATTAAGGAGGGTTATGGTGGGCTAGAATGAATTAAAGTGAATGAAGGTGGTTTAAGGAGGATTAGGGTGGACTAAGGTATATTAACGTGGATTCGGGTGGATTAATGTGAATTAATGACGATTATAGTGGATTAATGTGAATGAGGTAGCATTACGGTTGATTAAGGAGGATTGAAGTACATTAAGGGGGGTCAGAGTAGATTAAGGTCGATGAAGGTGGATTAGGGTGCATTAAGGAGGACTTTCGTGGATAATGGTGGATTAAAGTGAATGAAGGAAGATTAAGGTCGACAAATGTGGATTCGGTGGATTAATGTGCATGAGGAGGATTATGGTAGACTAATCGGTCTTAATACTCAATGACCCCTAATTCACCTTACTCCACCCTAATCCACCTTAATGCCCTTTCATCCACCTTAATCCAGCTTAATACTCCCAAAACACCTTAATACAACCTAATCAACCTACATCGCCCCTAATGCACCTTAGCCTACCCTATACAGTCTTAATCCTCATTTATCAACCCTAATCCATCATAATCCGCCATAATCCTTCTTCATCCTCCTTAATCCTTATTCATGCACCTTAATCCAGCTTAATAATCCCAGCCTACCTTAATACACCCTAATCCACCTCTATCAAACCTAATCCAGCTGCATGGTCCCTAATCTACCCTAATCCATCCTAATCCGCCTTAATCCTCCTTTATCAACCCTAATTCACCTTAATCCACATTAGTCGACCTTAATCTTTCTTTATCCACCTTAATCCTACCTAATCTTTGTTCATGCACCCTAATTAGTCTTAATACCCTTTCATCAACCCTCCACCTTAATCAACCATAATCCGCCTTAATCCTCCTCCACCCGCCTTGATCTTTATTCATGCATCTTCATCCTTCTTAATGCACTCTAATCCAGCTTAATCTTCTTTAATACATTCTAGTCAACCTTAAGCCTCCCTAATCCACCTTATGTCAATCACTAATGATTCATTAATTAACTTGGGTAATTATTCTCTTATACAGGGGTGGACATGCTTTGGGTCACCTCTGGCCTTCCTTAGGTCACGGATACATCTAGTTTACAACGCGACTTTGAAACAGAGATCTAAAGGCTTTCGCCTTAAAACTTAAAAAAAATCTCAGTGCTAACTAGCTAACGCTCATCACCCGCAATACCACGGGTATACTTGCCACTAATTTTTTCATGGCGCAAAGCAAAATCTATAATGCTGCACTTCCGAATCAATAACAACAGTTAGCGATGTGGGAGGTGATGGAGCCGCCCCAGAATATTAAGCATACTGAGGACAACCGCAACAAAAACGCTGCTGAGCAGGCCGGAAGAATTGAAAAAAAATTCAGCATTACGGGATGCTTTGCTACGAGCTATAAGAAAGACGCCTCAGCTCGCAAAAATGCTGTTCTTTGTCGGAACAAAGTTATTTCGGCCAATGTCATGCAGCCACTGCGTCCTGAGCAAGCCGTCACGCTTTCTTTGTGGTATCATAAACACGGCATAACCATCTTCAAGCTTCTTACTGCAGTTATATGCGCAACAGCCCGTCATAGCGCTAGCACATAGAGCAGGAAACACAGCGGACAACGTTCGCTACGCTTAGCTAAAGCGCCGAGCCAGCCGTGCTCAGGAGGAAAATGGCGCGATGAAAAAGAAAAACACAAGCAAAACTCAAGATCCGCGCGTTTCCGAGGGCAACGGCAGGGAGACCAATCGTCGTGCAGAAAAACGGGGGTAAAACTGGCTGCCGCGGGCGAACGCGCAAGGGGCGAGGAGGAAGCGAGGAGGTCGCGCGGCGGCGGCAGAGTTCAAAGAGTGTCGCTACTTTAAATTATCAAGGGACTTTAGCGCTCCGATGCCGACACCTCCCCCTCTCGCCACCATAGCTCGGGTACAGTGGCTAGCTCGGGCAAGCTGCTTCAGTACCTGGTGATGCTATGCCGATGCTGCTGCAGGTTTCGCCGGGCTCACAATACTCATATTAGGTCGCAGTTGAGCTGAATGACCCACAAGGAGTCGTAAAATATGTTTCTGAAATATAAAAACAAGTTTTAAGCTAAAATTATTGTGTTTTCTTGCAATATGTAACACGTTGCTTAACATGGCCCTAGACTGCCTTGAACATGGCAAGCTAGCAGCACTGCGCCACCGCGACGAGACGCGCGGCTACGCGCGGCAACTCGTATTTGGGTGCGCTTCCTCCGTCGGGCGCGACGCGACGTCGAGTCAGCGCGGCGTGTGCGGACGCATTGGAACGCGTACGTCTGGTTGAGCCTTTATTCTTGCTTCAAGATCATGCTCCTCGGAATCTCGCACACTGCGGCGACACCAGACTTTTCATCACGTTCGAATCGATTCACGATTTCGAGCTTCACGGCTAAAAGCACATTTTGTCACTTCATGCTAGCCATCACGGCAGCACTGCGGGAACCGTTGTCAGATGGGAAGAGGACTTGGCACCTTTGAAGGCGCCGCGTCCCACAAGGCGCAAACCGTGAAACACAACGAACTAGAAAAGCAGCGAGACCACTCGCCACGAATGAAGGAAACTCAGGAGAGGCCCTGACGTCAGTGTCTTTGTGAAGCTAAAGTGAAGCCTGAAGTTGGCATTGCTCATAGCGTTGCTCCGCCTCTCGGGCCAGCTCTCCTCTCTTGTTTACCTTTCCCGCGAAACCACGCTGCGCGCAATACTAAAGGCGCCAATACACTTCGACGTGACCCGGCGCGCGCGCGCGCGGTGGTTGCGCTACGTCACGCCAGGTCGGCTACGCCGCGTCAGGCGTAAATCCGTCCCCGTCGCTCAACCAGACGTACGCGTTCCAATGCGTCCGCACACGCCGCGCTGACTCGACGTCGCGTCGCGCCCGACGGAGGAAGCGCACCCAAACGATGCACGAGTTGCCGCGCGTCTCGGATCGATGGATGGATGTTATGAGCGTCCCCTTTGGAACGGGGCGGTGGCTTGCGCCACCAAGCTCTTGCTACTATGCTGCCTAATATCCTACCTAGGATAACCAATTAAAAAAATAAAAAATAAAAACACTATGAACTACCACGTCCAAATTTTCTGATACCCTATTGCGAACTGTGCTTTTATACGTCCCCGTCTTTTGTCGTTTCCCTACTTTTCGTCCACCAATCCTCCAATCGCCTCTTACTGATGTCTATTGCGGACCGGTTTGCTTTACCACTGCTCCCGCTGAACCCAAGGGCTTCAAGGAGGCCAGTGGTGCTTAAATCGACCGCTGGATAGACGTCTTCACATTCTAATAAAATATGCTCCGTCGTTTCCCTAGCTTTACCGCAGCAAGCACATGCTTCTTCCTTCTTATATCTCGCTTTATAGGTGCGTGTTCTAAGGCATCCCGATCTCGCTTCGAAAAGTAATGAGCTTCCCTTTGAGTTATCATAAATGGTTTCTTTCCTAATTCGGTTTTTCCCCTTAAGTAGTTACTCATGGCAGGTTTCTTTTCCATTGCCGCCACCCATGAGATTAATTCAGCCTCTCTGACTTTCCGCTTGACCTTCTTTGTTGCTGTGTTGCCCACCCCACAGGCCGCATACTTGCTGGTAAGCTTCCTAGTTCTTTTCCTCCACTGTGAATCAATGTTTTGCCTGTACAGATACCTGAACACTCTCCCAGCCCATTTACTTTCCTCCATATTCCTCAGCCGTTCTTCATACTCAATTTTACTGCGAGGTTCCCTCACTTCAAAACTAGTCCAGCCCATATCCCCTTGCACAGCTTCATTTGTACTCTTCCCGTGAGCGCCCAATGCGAGGCGACCCACTGACCTTTGGTTCCCGTCGAGTCCTGATTGTACCCCTGATTTAAAGCAAACAACCGCATTTCCAAAAGTAAGTCCTGGAACCATTACCCCTTTCCACATACCTCGGAGGACCTCGTACCTATTGTATCCCCATAGCGCTCTGTGCTTCATTATGGCTGCATTTCTCTTCCCCTTGACTGTTATGGTTTTTTCCTGTGTTTCCATATATCCGTTGCCTTCGTTTATCCATATACCAAGGTATTTATATTCTGTTACCCGAGGTATTTCTTGGCCCTGTATCTCCACTGTCTGTTCACTGTTTTCATTGAATACAATAACACCTGATTTTCTAACACTAAATTTCAAACCTAAATTGTTGCCTTCCTGTCGACAGATATTAGCCAGACGTTGCAAATCACTTTGCTTGTTTGCGAGCAACACAATGTCGTCCGCATAAAATAAACCTGGGAGTTGCTGCTCTATTACTGTACCTGCCTGTTTGTATGAGAGATTAAACCCGATATTACTTCCTTCTAGCGCCCTCTCCATCCTCACCATGTACATCATAAACAGCAGCGGGGATAAAGGGCACCCCTGCCTCAGTCCCTTGTTGATATGAACTTTCTCCGCGCTCCTCATCCCTTCCCATTCAACGCAAACAGTATTTTCTAGGTAAATCTCTCTCAAAAGCTGTATACAATCGTTACCTAAGCCTTCCCCTTCCAGAATATCCCACAAAATGCTGCGGTCTACGTTGTCGTATGCTCCTGTAATGTCCAACGGTCTGCTTTCTGCTTTTGATATTTCAATACACTGAGTAAGAACAAACAAGTTATCATCCAAACGCCTACCTATTCTAAAGCCATTCTGAAGCTCTCCCAAAATGCCATTATTTTCTGCCCATGCTTGAAGCTTTAATTTGATTGCCTGCATTGCTAGCCTGTATATTACCGATGTAATGGTCAACGGTCTATACGAGTAAATTCTGTCTTTCTCCCCCTTACCTTTATAAATTAAATTCATTCTACTTTGTCGCCAACTGTCTGGTATTCGTCTATCTTTTAAAGTTTTTTCAACTGCTTTCACGAGAGCTTCCTTACTTTTTGGTCCCAGTTCATTTATCAGCCTAACGGGAACCTCGTCTAGCCCTGTGGCTGTGCGCTTAGGAATTTTCTCTTCCGCTTTCTTCCAGTTTAAATTTGTAAGCACTAGCTCCTTTCCCCCTTGGGTCTCTTTCATGCTCTTTTTTTCTTCAAACACAACCTCGTCCTTGCCTTGGAAAGATTCGGCTGTTACTTTTTGGATGTAATTTATTGCTGCTTCTCCTTCCAGTCTGTTTTCATCTTCGTCTAGGATATGTTGTTGTATTGTTGTTGACTTCCTGCCTAATAATTTTATGTGATTCCAAAATATTCTAGGTGCGGCCTTCTTCTCGTCGCGGTGGCGCAGTGCTGCTAGCTTGCCATGTTCAAGGCAGTCTAGCCTTCGCTTAACGGCCATGTTAAGCAATGTGTTACATATTGCAAGAAAACACAACAATTGTAGCTTAAAACTTGTTTTTATATTTCAGAAACATATTTTATGACTCCTTGTGGGTAATTCAGCTCAACTGCGACCTAATATGAGTATTGTGAGCCCGGCGAAACCTGCAGCAGCATCGGCATAGCATCACCAGGTACTTAAGCAGCTTGCCCGAGCTACAGTGGCTAGAATAGGGAAGTGTGATGAACACGCCGGCTCGTGCGTGGCGCTTTTGAAGGAAACTTCTAGGGGGCGCTGCCACACGCATACACGTCGGCCGCGACAGCGGCCAGCAGCCGCAGCGCAGGGGCCCTGCGCGGAATGCGATCATACGCGCGCGCAGTCAGGAATGCAATAACAAATAAGAGAGCTTCACACTACATATATACTCGCTCGTTCATGGCTGCAAATTGCTCTATAGTAGCATAGCCCCTTACGAATTACAGGGCGCCAAGGTAACAATCCGAATGAGCGCACGTCGATGGTAGAATGCAGCTTGTTTTATCTGGTTATCGAACGCAAAGTAAGAAAATTCCCAGTGGTAACTCGGAAGCAAACATTTTATTTTCAACACACTGCTTGCGCAAACAACTCATTTTTTGAAGAATGGCTTAGAATCTGTTCAAAACAAACCATTCTCAGTCATCGATGATATTTTGCTACGCGACAGGTCTGAGCTGGTGCTCTTTTTTTTTTTTTCACGAGAACAAAAAGCAAGCATTTTGTTTAAATAGTTTACAAGCAGTTAAAACAGAACGTTGTCAGCCTCTGCTAAGTGACGCACCTGAGCTTCAGGTGCTTCTTTTCACGGGAAGAGTGCCTTTGTTGCTTGCCTTTGTTTTCACGGGAAGAGTGCCTCTTTGTTGAGTGCCTTCGTGTAGAAGTGCAAACAGGGGACCAAAAAAAAATTTTGCAACCTGGTTGGTGAGGTTGGGGCCATGCTATGCACAGCCTAGCATGGAGTCTTTTTTTTTTTTTGCAGGCAAATGACAAGCTTTTCCAAGATGTCACTGTGCAGCTCGTTGTAACTGAACCACACCGAAAAAGTTGCTTCAGGGGCGTCTACGTATGAGAAGAGCTTCTTAGAAGGGTATATGAGGCTCCGCAGAACTTGATGAAACTCGCCAGCTATTCGTTGGCTTCGTCGGCGGAAACAAGGAGCTCGTCGAAGCATTCTTTGCACGCAGTCTTCAGGATTGTTTTGTGTGCAACATACCCTGCCATGTAGAAGATTAGCCGCGGATCGCTCATCTTTTCAGGGTACTCATGGTTGGGGAGCATTGCGGACTTCTTTATCATGTGAGAAGCTTCTTCTACCTCCCCCCTATCCTCCATCCACTATCTTCCATACTCACCACTGAAGAGAAAGGTGAGATCGCCCCCTCGACAGTTGCCACTCTTGGGCGCTTTGACAGGTTGATGATGGTTGAACGATCGCAGCGCCAGATTTGCCTCTAGGTATACTAATATGAAACTCTATGAGGGGGAGGACACTCCCCGGTTTCGGTGGCACAGGAAATTGGCGCGATCTCTGTAATGGGCGAACGCAAAAATCCGTTTCCCTTGCATGGCCTCGTAGATCGTCGCGCGCACGCTCGCCGATCCTGGTGGCCTAGCCCTTCCCCCCGCTCAACTCCTCTCCCCACGCCCTCTCTCGTCGCTACGTAACGCTTTATTTTTGTTATGTACTGTCATCGAGATGCGTGCGCTGCTGTTCGTTGACCGACGTGGCTAGTTTCGTCAGTTCTGTGGTCCTCGGTAGCTGTGTGCTTGTGCTCTGCGATGTTTCACCCGTTTCGACTCGTACCGCTCGTGCATCGTGCAGTGGTGCACAAATACCTCAAAAACAAGTCCTGTAAGGTTGTTCCGGGTGCCTAAAGACAACAGGTGAGCGCTCAGACCCAAGGACATCAGAAGGCGCATGTACACGAACACAGCCCTGTCCATTTGTGTGCTCCATAAAGCTCCGGACGTCGTTGCGCCTTGATTGTGCTACACTTGCCTCTTCCCGGTAGAGAAAGCTGACAAATAGATGTTCCTCCTCATTGTCACCTGGTCTGTGACTTGTGTTTTTCTGTGCCAAGTCTCATTCTGCAACTTCAGTAACTTGTCCAGCTTTCCATACCGCCCTCAGTGCTTTTTCTGTGTATCACGTTCTACAAACCTACTAACAGCTGAAAAATTACTGTTAGTGTTTGTCTAGTATCTCAGTAACCCCCGATGGGAAAACCACGCGAACAACCTTCATGTGTAGGCATGATACGCTTTTTTTTTTCTTCTGGAAAGCATGAGCATTGCAAGTGTCCTACATGCAGATTTTTGCAGTTCGTGTTTATTATACAAAGGAGAGCCCAGTAGGTACGACTTAGTGCTTTAAGCGACGTAATTTTATTGCTAAGCATTGCATTCGGGTAGAAAGAAAAGTCTTGTTGGCTTGTTTTACCTAGTCTTTGATTGAGGAATAAGCCTTTCTTCGAATGTTTTCTATGTGCTGCTGCAAAAGCCGACTACCTTCTGTTCCCCTTGCCACCGTTACTCAAGTTGTGACCAAGTGCAAAATCATGTGATAATGTGTGTTTCAGTTTTTAGTACAATGTTATTTTTTTCTCCCATGTTTTTTTTTTTCACAGTAATGAACATGTCACGCATTTCATATACTTTCGTGCAGATTTATAAGTAAGCTTACTTTTGGTATGGCTCTCAATCAAACAATGTTATCATTTTACTCTATCTTTCAGGTATTTTGCGTGTCATTGTTTTTGCCATTACCAGTGAGTTTTCCCTTTTTATACTTGTCATGACTATGTCATACACGTCGTCCAATTTTGTGCAGGAGCTCGTCTACATTTAGGTCTTGAGGACGTTATATGAAAATCTTTTTTTGTGTGTACATGAAACGGCCTTCGCGTTTTCTAGCGCTTTTTTTTGTTATTTCACTATCTGTGAACTTTTGTCTTTAGTACTCTTGTATATGTCATGCACCTTTCACTTTTGCTCATTTTTTGAGCGTGTATCACACCACGTTGTAAGAAAAATCTGTTTTCGGAAACAAAGTCAATAAAGCGAGACTAAACATCTGTTGTGTTGGAAGTGGAACTTTTTTATGTCCCGGCACATGCTGGTATAATATAAGTATGGGCAAGACTGCGTGCGTGCCAACGCATAGCCCACGGCGCACCACGCGCCAGCTCGCAAGCAATGCCAATGCGCGGCGTAGCGCGCGCATTGCTGGCGAGCTGGCGCGTGGCGCGCCGTAACAAGCGCGCTATATATAAAAAAAAAAAAATGCGCACCGCTTACGGGTAAAAACAAAAACAAAAAAAAAGTGAGCGGCGCGCGCGGCATGGGGGAAAGGGAGTGGGTCGGCATAATAAAAACAAAAAAAGGAAAGAAAAACGTCTGGGAGCGGAGGTGCCGCGCGGCTGCTGTTGTCATGACAACGTAAACAATCATGTGCGCCGCCATTTTGCTTCTGCGTCGCCCATGTAATTGAAGGGGACCTTGGCGCTAGCGTCGAAAGAGCGTCTGCTCGAAAACGGCCAATGGGAGCCACACGGAGTGTACGGCCAATGGGAGCCATACGGAGTATAGAGGAGGCACTGGCAGGCAGGGCTGTGCGCTGTTCTGCAAACAGTGCGGCCGGTAAAGGCACACCGAGTTCCGTTTGGCCGCACGGCCGCCTTGGAATTTGTCATTGATTTCTGCACTTGGATATCACTTTTTGTAATCTTTTTACACATTATTTCGAGGTTTCGCATATTCAAAAAGTCTTCGAGCGCAGCCTTCTGCGTCGGATTTATTAAAGCCGTGCACTTATTTACATCGACATCCACAGCCGGAGGTCGTTGTTATCGTCAGTGTGTAAAAGGTCCATCGCTGATATGAAATAGTGTCAAAATGTAGCAAAACATGCATATCTGCGCATATATGCCATGTTGTTACACCCCAAGACGAGTCAATATGAGCGGTCGAACGTTGAAGGCTTTAGCGTAATCTGAAAAGATGCAATCGGTTAGATTTTGTCAAAAGGTCTAAAATGTTCGTTAATAAAAGGGAGTAACTGCATTTCACAAGTGCTTCCTGAAACCGTGTTGACTAGGAGAAAAAAAAAAAACATTTGATTCAAGGAAACGTACCAATTTTGAATAAATGATGTGTTCAAGACATTTACAGGGCACACTGGTTAAAGATATTGGCCTGTAGTTTAGGAGAGAATAGGTGATACCTGAATTGTGAAGTGGAACCACCTTACCCACTTTCCAATCATCTGGTAAAATATAAGTCTGCAAAGACTGCAAATAGAGTTCAGCAAGTATAATGGAACAGTGATGAACAGAAACAGTGAACAAAAATAGCAGTGCAAGTTTGATCGAACGGCAACTGTGATATATATATTACGGGCTGTTAACTCATTCTCGCTTTTCTTTAACTCCATCATACTTAGTTTTAGCATGCCATAGAGCATTATTAGAGAAAACTGTATTCGCATAAGTGCTCATTTGTAGGCCATGTTGTTCTCTCACGAAAACGCGCGGATGCCATCGCTCACACGGCGTTGGTATAAATGAGCGAGGCGTTTGTTTATGCTGCTGTATACCGAATATACCGTATCTTGTTTGCCGCTTGACACAGAGGAAAACAGTGCATCTCTGAAATTGAGAAATGTGTCGGCAAAGCAACACATACTTTTGCTACCCATATACGTAGCGAATGCGGCCAACAGCCTACAGGTACGGTGACGTAAAGAAGTTGGCACAGTGCTGTGTTGCCGCTTACCGCTTATTGAGTACGCGCCGTGCAAAGTGAAGTGTAGCTGATTTCAAATCGCAAAGGCCAGAATCGAACTATAAAAGCAGTTTCGTCCGACCCAGCTGCTTACATTTCAGTTCAGGACCGCCGGTAGCGAGTGCACGGACTCGACGACGCCAGGTTCGCTCAACAGAATCGACATTGGCTTAAACTTCGTGGGCACGGCTTGAAAGGGTTAAAGCTTGTGCATTGCAACTTGGTCGGCATGCTTGACTCATTATGAGCACGATTAATTATATTGACACGTGTACTTATCTTTATCGGGCAACCACGTTTCGCCGCCTAACAAATGTAATCGCACAGCATGGGACGCGCCTGCATGCATCCGAAGGTTCTGGAAAGTTATCGATGCTTCTATCCGCGGTCTGTTGTCGCCGAGACTTATGTTATCTGATTTCATCACCTGACGCGAATGGTGTAGAACTTTGTGGAAGGCACGCGGGTCCGAACGATTAGTCTGGAACATTCGACGACTGCTCTATAAAAGCCGACGCGCTTGACCCGCAGATCAGATTTTCGACGATCGCCGACTGTGTTCGCCGCTTTCGTTGCGCTATAAGTGTAGCTTGTTTTGTGGGCACAGGTTCGCCCAATAAAAATCTAGTTTTGCCTTTCACAGTATTGTTACTGTGTTCTTAACGTCACCACCACGCGACATCTGGTGGAGGTGCTTTACGTCCATGTACCGGACGCCCCCACAAGCCGTAATCCAAGCCCGGACCGCAAAGACAACACCAGCGCCGTCCCGGAACATCGAGCAAGCCGCCGTCTTCAACAGCTGCCCCCGGAGCACGGACTCCTACCTGAGAAGACCAAGAAGATTGTGGCCAAGGAAACCCCAAATGGCAGCCCCAGCGTCCCCCATCGTGCTGCAGCCGCCCAGGGAGCCTCCAACGTTCCGCGGTTCAACATTCGAGGACCCGGAAACCTGGCTCGAGACGTATGAGAGGGTCGCCGCATTTAACAGCTGGAACAGCGACGACAAACTGCGTCATGTCTATTTCGCCTTGGAGGACGCCGCCAGGACGTGGTTCGAGAATCGAGAAGCCTCCTTGACGACGTGGGACCTTTTCCGAAGCGGCTTCCTGCAGACCTTCACAAGCGTCGTACGCCGAGAACGAGCACAAGCACTACTAGAAACCCGAGTGCAGCTGCCTAATGAGACGACCGCAATTTTTACAGAAGAAATGAGCCGCCTATGCCGCCACGCCGACCCGGAAATGTCAGAGGAAAAGAAAGTCCGGCTACTGATGCGTGGTGTAAAGGAGGAACTTTTCGCCGGTATGGCACGAAGCCCACCGAAGACTGTCGACGAGTTTCTTCGCGAGGCCACCAGCATCGAGAAGACACTGGAAATGCGGAACCGGCAATTCAACCGCCGCACGAATTCAACAAGCTACGCCGGAGGTCAGTCACTGGCCACCGACGACCTGCGCGAGACTATCCGAGCGGTCGTGCGGGAGGAGCTACAGAAGCTGTTCCCGTCATCACAGCCTCAAGTGGCTTCGATTGCCGACGTCGTACGTGAAGAGCTCCAACAACAACTCGGAGTAGCCCCTGAATCGCCCCAGCCTCAGCCGCAAGCGATGATATACGCCGCCGTCGCCCGCCGTCAAGGTCCCCCTCCGCGACAACGCCAGGGCCCTGTAACGCCGCAATTCCGTCGTCCACCGCCGCCGCCGCCAGCACGCCCACCCGGCGCCCAGCGCACCTACGCGAGGAAGACTGACGTTTGGCGCACCCCCGACCACCGCCCGCTTTGCTATCACTGCGGAGAAGCCGGGCACATCTACCGCCGATGCCCATACCGGGAGATGGGACTCCGAGGGTTCGCCGTTAACGCGCCGCGACCACAGATTGGCGAACGACCTCGCGATATCGCCGACTACCTCGCCGCCACACAGTGGAACCCTCGACGACCGTCCCGTTCGCCGTCACCAGGCCGCTACCTGTCGCCGCAGCGCCGACCATACACCGGCCCAGCCCGGGGCCGCTCTGCGAGCCCATATCCGGAAAACTAAAAGCAGCAACCGATGGAGGTGCGGTTGCTGTTCGTCGAACTGACGAAGATCCTCCGCCGCCGATGAACACAACAAAGAGACCATCTCGATGACATAATAACGACACGCCGCCGTCCCGACGAAGTCAGGAAGCCAAGACTACACCGACGAAAGACGACTTGACGACGCGACGTTCCAACTTCAGTTCAACACGACGCAGCCATGATCCAACGCCAAGACCTAACTGCAATGCCAGACAAAGAACAACCGACCTCGACGTGCTTCTCGACGGCCACGCAGTCACTGCCTTAGTCGACACAGGGGCCGATTACTCCGTAATGAGTGGACACATCGCCGCCCAGTTGAAGAAAGTTAAGACCGCATGGGAAGGCCCTCAGATTCGCACCGCTGGAGGACACCTCATCAGCCGACTGGGATCTGCACGGCAAGAATAACCATTCATGACCGGACTTACCCTGCCACCTTCGTTATCCTCCAACAGTGTTCACGAGACGTCCATTCTCGGTATGGACTTCCTGCACTAACACGGTGCGATCATCAACCTGAAGTCGAAGTCAATAACGCTGTCGGAAGATGAATCAATGCCGCCGGAGAGCCCTCGTAGTCACCACGCCTTGAGTGTGCTCGAAGATCAAGTGAGCATCCCGCCTCGCTGCAGCATTGTTATTTCGGTCAGCACCGAAACACCCGCTGACGTAGAAGGCGTCATCGAAGGCGACCAACATCTACTGCTAGACCGTGAAATTTGCGTCGCAAGAGGGATCGCTCGACTGCATGGAGGGAAAACTGAAGTGTTGCTGACAAACTTCAGCCAGGAGTTCAAGCACATCAACAAGGGCACGACGATCGCGTACATCGAGGAAATTCTGGAAAAAAGCAATGTGTTTGTCCTCTCGGATTCCGCCGCATCTACCCCGACGACCATGGTTCCCGAACCAGACTACGACATTAATCCAAATCTCCCTATGATTAAGCAACAGCAGCTCAGAAGTCTGCTCCAACGATACAAAGGCTGCTTTTCGACGTCATCGAGGATTCGACAAACACCAGTCGCCAAGCATCGCATAATCACCGAGGAATGCTCTCGACCACTCCGTCAGAGCCCTTACAGAGTTACGGCGCGAGAACGTGAAGCTATAAGAGAACAAGTCGACGAAATGCTGCGCGACGACATCATCCAGCCGTCGAAAAGCCCGTGGGCATCCCCTGTTGTCTTGGTGAAGAAAAAGGACGGAACCCTACGTTTCTGCGTCGATTATCGTCGTCTGAACAAGATCACGAAGAAGGACGTATACCCCCTCCCACGGATAGATGACGCATTGGATCAGCTCTGCAACGCTAAATACTTCTCGTCCATGGACCTCAAGTCTGGCTATTGGCAAATAGAAGTCGACGAAAGAGATTGTGAAAAGACCGCCTTCATCACCCCAGACGGCCTCTACGAGTTCAAGGTTATGCCAGTCGGACTGTGCTCGGCGCCTGCAACGTTCCAGCGCGTGATGGACACGGTTCTAGCAGGATTGAAGTGGCAGACCTGTCTCGTATACTTGGATGACGTCGTCGTCTTCGCCGGAAATTTCGACGTTCACCTTAGGCGGCTTGCAACAGTACTAGAGGCCATCAGGTCATCAGGACTTACTCTGAAGCCGGAAAAGTGCCGCTTCGCTTACGAGGAGCTTCTATTTTTAGGCCACGTCATCAGCAAATCTGGAGTCCGCCCCGACCCGCAGAAGACAGCTGCCATAGCAAAGTTCCCACAGCCCATCGACAAGAAGGCAGTGCGTAGATTTCTTGGCATGTGTGCCTACTACAGGCGATTTGTCAAGAACTTTTCACGCATCGCTGAGCCGCTGACGCAGCTAACTAAATATGACGTCGAGTTCAAGTCGGAAATGCCGCAGGCCGACGCATTTCAAGAACTCAAACGACGCAGGCAGTCGCCGCCCGTACTTGCGCACTTCGACGAGCACGCCGATACCGAAATCCACATTGACGCCAGTAGCCTAGGCCTCGGTGCCGTCCTCGGCCAGAGAAAAGATGGACATGAACACGTGATAGCTTACGCTAGCCGGTCGTTGTCAAAAGCGGAAGGCAATTATTCTACAACCGAAAAGGAATGCCTCGCCATCATTTGGGCTACAGCGAAATTTCGCCCTTACCTATATGGCAGGCCATTCAAAGTCGTCAGCGACCATCACGCCTTGTGTTGGCTAGCGAATTTAAAGGATCCCTCAGGACGGCTGGCATGGTGGAGCCTCAGACTACAAGAATACGACATCACTGTAACATACAAGTCCGGACGAAAACACTCAGACGCCGATTGCCTATCACGCGCCCCCATTGACCCGCCGCCGCAAGATGACGAGGATGACGACGCCTTCCTTGGAATAATAAGCGCGGAAGACTTCGCCGAACAACAACGAGCGGACCCGGAGCTTAAAGGCCTCGTCGATTATTTGGAAGGGCACACCGACGTTGTCCCCAGGGCATTAAAGCGCGGATTATCTTCCTTCACGCTGCAAGACAGTCTACTCGTGAAGAAGAACTTCTCACCAGTCCGCGCCAATTACCTTCTTCTTGTCCCGTCAGGACTTCGTCCAGAAGTATTGCACACCCTACATGACGATCCGACCGCGGGACACCTCGGATTTTCCCGGACACTATCGAGGATACAAGAAAAGTATTATTGGCCGCGCCTGACCGCCGACGTCGCCCGTTATGTCAGAATATGCCGAGACTGTCAGCGACGCAAGACACCGCCGACAAGGCCAGCCGGATTACTACAGCCAATCGAGCCTCCTTGCCGACCATTCCAGCAGATCGGGATGGACTTGCTGGGACCCTTTCCGACGTCAACAACCGGAAATAAGTGGATCGTCGTGGCGACAGACTACCTCACCCGCTTCGCTGAAACAAAAGCACTGCCGAAAGGTAGCGCAGCCGAAGTGGCGAAATTCTTTGTCGAAAACATCCTGCTGCGACATGGCGCCCCAGAAGTCCTCATCACCGACCGAGGAACGGCCTTTACAGCGGAGCTCACCCAAGCCATTCTGAAATACAGTCAGACAAGGCACAGGAGGACAACGGCCTACCACCCGCAGACGAATGGTCTTACGGAGCGGCTGAATAAGACCCTCGCCGACATGCTAGCGATGTACGTCGACGTCGAACACAAGACCTGGGATGCCGTCCTGCCGTACGTAACATTCGCTTATAACACGGCGGTACAAGAAACAACACAGATCACGCCGTTCAAGCTGGTCTACGGCAGGAACCCGACGACGACGCTCGACGCCATGCTGCCGCACGTCACTGACGAGGAGAATCTTGACGTCGCTAACTATCTCCAGCACGCCGAAGAAGCTCGACAGCTCGCCCGCCTACGGATCAAGAACCAGCAGCGTACCGATAGCCGACACTACAACCTCCGACGACGCTTCGTCGAGTACCAGCCCGGCGACCGTGTTTGGGTATGGACCCCGATATGCCGACGAGGACTGAGGGAGAAACTATTGCGACGCTATTTCGGACCTTACAAAGTCATCCGACGTATTGGCGCACTGGACTATGAGGTCGTGCCGGACGGTATTTCGCTATCACAGCGGCGCCGCTCACGACCTGAAATAGTCCACGTTGTGCGACTAAAGCCCTACTACCAGCGTTAATGAACTTTTGGGCTTCGCGTAACTGACCTTTGGAGTTTGTTTCTTTTTGTTGTTACTTATGTTTAATAAGTGTCCTTTTGTGTTTCGCTCTCTTATATTTGTAGCATCGGGACGGTGCTTTTTAAGAGGGGGGTATTGACACGTGTACTTATCTTTATCGGGCAACCACGTTTCGCCGCCTAACAAATGTAATCGCACAGCATGGGACGCGCCTGCATGTATCCGAAGGTTCTGGAAAGTTATCGATGCTTCTATCCGCTGTCTGTTGTCGCCGAGACTTATGTTGTCTGATTTCATCACCTGACGCGAATGGTGTAGAACTTTGTGGAAGGCACGCGGGTCCGAACAATTAGTCTGGAACATTCGACGCGTGCTCTATAAAAGCCGACGCGCTTGACCCGCAGATCAGATTTTCGACGATCGCCGACTGTGTTCGCCGCTTTCGTTGTGCTATAAGTGTAGCTTGTTTTGTGGGCACAGGTTCGCCCAATAAAAATCTAGTTTTGCCTTTCACAGTATTGTTACTGTGTTCTTAACGTCACCACCACGTGACAATATATACAAGCGATGGTCGGTACGCTGATTTTGCCGGTGCCTTCAACAAGAAAAAATGTCGCAGTACAAGCCGCGCTCGTCGGTTGCGTCGCTGTCGACCTGGTATGATAAAAAGGTTTCAGTGACGCATAATAGTCAGTCAATCATTGGAGTTGGGGTCTTGTCGGTCTCGTATCGACCCAGTGTTGCCGCGCCTTACGAGTACCTGCAGTCAGGAACGCGCTGCCACCACCAGCAAATGAGGACCGACGCTGCAAAAAGACTTCGTCAGCAATGTGATGTAATTAAGTGTCGCCCAAGTGTAACGCACGGGTTTTTTTATTTATTAGCGAGCCATTCATGAATGGTGGCAACTACCTGGCTCACGGTGCAGTCCGGACAACTCGGACGATGCCCTGGCTTCTTTCGCTTTTAAAGTGTAGTTGCAGTCTTACGCTACGTACCTTCTCGGCACCGCAACGGCGTCGAGCTACCAGTAGAGTTTCAAAGTACACGGCACGAGTGTTAGCAGCAACGCGCGTCCGAGCACTATTATTTTTTTCGGGGGACTTCCCGAAAACCCTTTGTTTTCGAATATACCGTTTCTAGCTCCCCTGTTGACCTTGTCCAGTCTTACAAACACTCAGGTATTTCACCATTTCTGAATATTTATCCTGGCGTCTACACATGATTAACTCGATAACATTGGCTAATAAAACCCTAGGTTTCTTAAAACCTCACCAGCGGGAAGGTCCCCGACACGTCAGACTACAAGCTTACGTTTCACTCACCAGAACTAAACTGGAATACTTATCGGCCATCTGGAATCCTCATCAAGCATATTTAACAAATGCCATCAAAGCTGCACAAAACTGGGCTACCAGGTTCATTCACTGTTCATACTCGTACGACATTAGCATATCATCTCTAAAATTGCAATCAGGTTTGTATAATCTTTCTGTTTGCCGCCACATTGTCAGTATTATCTTGTATCACAAGTTCTTTTATTCATCACTAAGACAAGAACCATACATCCGCACACTCCTATCACGCAGATCCCATCGCATTGGTCACCCTCTGCAAGTTTTGTGTCCACGAACTTGTACCCACCACCTTCATAAATTTTTTTCACGATCAGCAATCACTGGACCGACCTTCCCCATCCATGTCGCTGTCATAACCATAGTCTTTAAGGAAAATAAAGTGAGGTGATGTGATTCAAGGCCACCGTTGTTGACCACTTTTCAAAATAACTTGCACTGCTATTTTTGTTCACTGTTTCTGTTCATCACTGTTCCATTATACTTGCTGAACTCTATTTGCAGTCTTTGCAGACTTATATTTTACCAGATGATTGGAAGGTGGGTAAGGTGGTTCCACTTCACAATTCAGGTATCACCTATTCTCCCCTAAACTACAGGCCAATATCTTTAACCAGTGTGCCCTGTAAATGTCTTGAACACATCATTTATTCAAAATTGGTACGTTTCCTTGAATCAAATGTTTTTTTTTTCTCCTAGTCAACACGGTTTCAGGAAGCACTTCTCTTGTGAAATGCAGTTACTCCCTTTTATTAACGAACTTTTTAGACCTTTTCACAAAAATCTGATAACCGATTGCATCTTTTTAGATTACGGTAAAGCCTTCAACACTGTATCGCACAAACTCCTCCTCTTAAAATGAGCAATATAGATCATAATATCCTAGATTCAATGCTTCCTGACTAACCACTTATAGTATATTCGGAATGGTTTCCAGCAAGTACGGACGCGAGCACAAGTAGAAACAGACAGGCCAACGCTGGTGTTTCCTCTTCTACAGATCCCGCCAGCATTTGTGTTAGTGCCATAGCAGTTTCAACTTGTACCAGCCTTGTCCTGTCTGTTTCTACTTCGTGTGCTCATGTCCATACTTGCTGGAAACTATTATACATTCACCATGCACCAACTGGCCCAGCAAACTACTCTACTAATACAGTATGTTCACGCTAATGATTATGACTCTCCTACCATTCTTGTTACTGCAGGTGACCACAAGGATCGTTTTGGGCCCATTACTATTTAATATTCATATTAATGACTTACCTGTCTGTATCAACTCTAGCATTAAACTCTTTGCTGATGATTGTATGCTTTATAGTGTAATCAATAACCAACAGGACATTTCTATTTTGCAATCCGACATTAACACGATTTCTAACTGGTGCGACAAGTGGCTTATGGACCTAAATACTTCAAAATGTAAGGTTATGAGAGTAATGCATCACAATAAAGTTAATTACAACTTTGCTTATACCCTTAATAACTCCGCTTTAACCCCTGTTACTAGTTACTGCTATCTTGGCGTGCATATAACTCACAAACTGTCTTGGAATATACACATTGAACATGTTATTAACAACGCTAATCACACGCGAAATGCGAAAGTTGTGGTTTCGGTTCCCACCTGCGGCAAGTTGTTTTTCATCCACTTTAATTTCCATTAATTTATCGTTTCTTTATTTCATTTATTAAGCACAAGTAATTTCCCCTATGTTATCCTTCATGTCAGTGTTTGTTGGCTTCTTATGATATGACTATTAAAAAATCGGGCCCCTCGGTTAACCCCCTTTCTAATCGCATGCTTGGATTTCTACGGCATAATTTTTCCTCCGTTCCCTTTAAATTAAAGATTAAATTGTACACAACTCTGGTTAGATCAAAATTAGTATATGGTTGCTCTATTTGGGACCCATCTAGCTCTGCATTAATCACTGCCCTTGAATCCATTCAGAACCGCGCTGCCCGATATGTGCTCTCTAATTGTTTTTGCTAAGCCAGCGTCCCTTCAATGAAATCTAATTTAGGTCTACTGATACTTCGGTCACGCCGCAAGTGCTTCCGCTTAAACCTTTATTATCATAAAATTTTTTACGCTAACCCAACATTTCAAAATGAGCTTTCCCTTCCTCCAGATTACATGTCCTCACGGATCGATCATAAACTCAAAGTTAAGATTCCTTTATGTCGCACTAACACTTGCCATGCCTCTTTTTTAACCACGTTCCCGCCTTCGTCGCTGCAATAGAAGATTCTGCAGCTTTTAAAGTTGCGATGAACGAGTTATTGTTAGAGCACTCCTCTCTGTAATACCCTTGGGTCCCGACAGCATGAAAATAAATAAAATATTTGTTAGGTGAGTAATTTTTTGTATTTTACATCTACGATAATGTTGCTTACGGCATTGTCATTCAAGACTTCTGGTACCGACCTCTGTTTGAATAGCCTACTCTGTTAATTATTAGTCTATTTTATTTTCATATATAACAATCTTTACATTACTGCTATTTTATGGACTCAATGTACCCACCCACTCTGTAGTGCCCTTTGTGCCCTGAGGGTATTGCAATAAATAAATAAATTGCTTTTCCCTCTTCTACACTGTATCTGCAGCTCAGGGTAACAAGATGGAAATAATAAAGATGCTATTGTTTTGTTTGTCTTTCATGTTATATTCTAATCATGCAGTTTTTAAGGTACAAGCTTGAAGTGGCTCATGGGTCGAAAAATCCTATGTCCAGCATTATCGATTAATTGAATGGCACTACAATTGATGGTGCCATCGATGGTCGAACCCATGACTTCTGGTGCTAATTAAGGTAAAGTTAATTAAGGCACTAGAACCCACGACCTTTCGTGGGAGTCAAACCCTCTATCTTTGGTGGTGCCATTATTGATGTTCGAACCCACGATCATTGGTGGGAGCCAAACCTTCAACCTTTCTAAGCAGAAAGGAAACTGCCTATCTGAAATCTTGGGTTGCGTATGTGATGATTTCCACTTGTTCGGTCGGTATAAGTACCATGCTTTTCTGAAATGAAATTCAGTTGATAGCGCACGTCCTGTCGTCTTTCTTGTCCGTGTCACTCATGGCTTCAATAGACGCCTTGACCGTTGGTGTTAAGGCGAAGTTAATGAAGGCACAGGTAATTAAGATAGAATTGCGGTACTTGAACCCACTACCTTTGGTGGGAGTCGAACCTACAACCTTTGGTGTTAATTAGAGCACCTGAGCGCATAATCTGGTGGCAGAAAAACAAGCAATAGAAAGTAACAAGGCATTTGAATGAAAATGTCAAGTAATTTACTGTCTCATGAGCATGCAGGCTTCATCCTCTCTTGCGTATGATAAAGTGATAGCTAACTTTTTGTTTGCATGCATATTTAAAGAGAACTTGCAGCTTGGATGCTTTTATGAATAAAAATGGGCCAATCTGGAGAGTAATATATGCGATTCAATGAAAATACAGCTTCAGGTGTTTCTTGTTTTTCTTGTGTGTGCACATCTTCTAAAATTACCAGATGAAGCATGCACATAATTAGTGTTTATATAAGCTACGGTATTATAGATCAATTAGCTGCAGTAGCTGTGTAGGCTAAATGTACTGCAGTGCAAGAGACGCACGGCAACAAAATATTCCATGAATAATATGAGCATAATATCTCGTGCATTTTTTACAAATAAAATATAGGAAGCATGATATGTTTTCTTTTTTCTTTCAATAAGAAGAAGCAATACAAAAATGATGCTGTTTTTTTCCCTGTGCTACTCATGTGTCAGCCCCAACTCGAAAAATACTTCTGTAGTCACTGTCCATGCTCCCCGCCAGCTACGTGTTAACGAGCTTTTACTGCACATACCAATGTAAACAAATGTGCCATTCTGGTACTCACTATAGAGGGTGTCCCATGTAACTTGTACCCAAGTTTAATAATATGCGAGTGCCACGTGGCTGCAATAAGGTAACATTGTTTGCCATCACTTGGAGCAAGTCAGACTATTTTTTATATTTTGCCTAACTGCATTAGTTAATATTAATTAACTTTTCAAATATTATAATCAGAGCAACATTGTCAGTCAGAAAATTGTAGGCCATCATGCAAGATTCCCCATCCATCTTTCTGTTGCTCTATAAACGCTACACAAGCTTTTTCCAAGCCTGGAAGAAGGTCACAAAAGCACAGGAAAAGTGACGCCTGACTAGTAGCGCAGAAGAACTTCACTTTGGCCTAGTTGGTGTTTACTGCATATCATACTGACCGCAAATAAACACGGGGACAGAGGGAGAGAACACATGAACAGCACGGGTGGTAAACTTTCAACTGTTTTATTCACGGCAGCCCATGGGCACATACAGGCATATAGAACATGCGCAGATCGCAGCAAACAAGAACACTCATCAGCCTAGCGTGGCAACCAATTATCAAAAAAATCTATTTCCGATTGCAACAATCTGATAGAGGTGTCACTAACACAGTCTTGGCCTTTCTTTTTTATGTGATAAGCCTCCATCAGTTCGCGTGCAGTCTGGTCATGACTTCTCCCCAGAATCTTTATCTCCTTAAACAGAGGTGCACAGCGACAGGCATTGCAGTGCGCAGGCAAGTGCGCCAATTCATCTTTCGTTAACTTTTGTTCGTGTTCCCTGGCTCGATCATTCAGGCACCATCCTGTCTGCCCTATGTAGGATTTGCCGCACGCCAGAGAGATTTCGTACACAACTCCTACATTGCATTTTGCATACGGCTTGGTGTGGTTCTTGCCGTAGCCTTGCCTTCCTTTAGGATCACGGGAGGTGCGGGGGCAAAGCCGTGCCAGCTTAAAAGGGGCTGAAAAGACAAGGGGGACTCCAAGCCTGCCTGCACGCCAGACTGCACGCGTACTCATGGAGGCTTATCACATAAAAAAGAAAGGCCAAGACTGTGTTAGTGACACCTCTATTAGATTGTTTCAATCGAAAACAGATTTTTTTTATAATTAGTTGCCACGCCAGGCTGATGAGTGTTCTTGTTTGCTGCGATATGCGCGTGTTCTATATGCCTATATATGCCCACGGGCTGCCGTGAATAAAACAGTTGAAAGTTTACTGCCCGTGCTGTTCATGTGTTCTCTCCCTCTGTCCCCGTATTTATTTGCGGTCAATATCATATGGAGTAGCGCATAATTTTTTTGTTTTGTGGGCATTTTTAACACTTGAAAAACTTTGTGTACTAGCATGTATTGAGCAACAGAAAGATGAACCGGGAATTTTTGACGATGGCCTGCAATTTTCTGACTGACAATCTTGCTCTGATTATAATATTTGAGAAGTTCATTAATCAATGAGAACGAATTATGTAACTAGGCAAAATAAAAACATAGCCTCACTTGCTCTAAGGAATGGCTCTGTCCAGCTACATGGCACTCGCATATTCTTAAACTTTGGCACAAGTGGGACATCCTACACAATATGCAGTATAAACACCCTGCATACATTATCGCCCCTTTAAAGAGCTATGATGTTTTTATCGTGCTACTGCATATGTTCAGTGCAGGACTAACAGTGGAAGATGCATAAACTTGTAGGCTGTTATGATACAGCTAATATCCGCTGAGTGGAACCAACCCTGGCTCAAGCTTGATGTGGGCATCTGGCAAGTGCTCAAGTTTGTGCATCTCAACTTGTGGAGCATGTTTGGATTTATATTGAGCACAACTAAATATAGATATACAAGCACGGCTGCAGTGGCAATCGCATAATGGTGTGATGTATTCATTCAGCAGCCCATCGCACATTGAGTGACTTTGTCGACCTAGCTACACGACGGCCCGTAGCCACACTATGACTCTCGCAATGGTTGATCGTGCCGGAGTCGTCATTGGCATCAGTGTCCTGCCTAGGAAGCATCCGGCGGCACTAAACGAAAATTGCAAGAAGGACTGATGAATGCACAAAAACACTTCAGCCCCGTTCATGCAGCACGCGTTACTATTTGTTTCTCGCAGAGTCCACTAAGGTGGAACCACAGCGTAATGCAACAGGCAGATTGCCTTAGGTGGGAGGTCACCTTGTTCACTGACCCAAAGCCGCTCTTCTTTTGAGCCCCCGTCATGCCACCATCTGTTAAAAAACGTTTTATTTATTTTAAGGGTATAGACACTACTGAAAGTGACATTTGATTTGGGTTAATTTTTGCTTAAAGAACGCTATTCAAGCAATCACAGAAGAACTCACAATTTGCACCACAACATTTTTAATGGTTCAAGTTATTCAAAACACCCGATTATAAACAGGCATATATAAGTACTATTCGTCAATCTTTTCACAAGTGTATTATAAGTTACAAAATGTATAGGCACTCTTTAGCCTGATATGACTTTCTACAAACAAATGTAGTGTCCGCCAATAAACTAAACATCATACTTGCAGCCCTCTCACAGAGAAGGCAGCCTAATAAGCTACAAAAACAGTTCATGGCCTAGTTTAGTTCCAAAATGGAACTAAACAGGACGGTGTGTTAGCAGAAAGAACCCTTTACTGCATCTATCTCGTATAAAAATACGGCAGCACAGTGAAGTTTCACTCTTTTTTACAGGAAACTCAATGCGAAGCAAAACGCACCAAGCTTATCACAAGGGGAATGCAATCAGTCCGGCAAGGCAAACTTGTGCACGGTGCAGATGCCACCGTCAGACACGCTCACCACGCACTGCCTGTCTGGTGACAGCGCTAGGTCTAAAATGTCGTGGTGGTGTGCCCTCCAGCACAGAGCTGGTTCCTGCGGGGCACGGATGTCCCAGCTGCGCACGACACCGTCTAGACATCCTGTGACAACTGTGTGCGGTCCATGCCAGAGGGCCCGCGTCACACCTGCTGGGTGGATGCAGCTCTGGCGCTCGGCCTGTGAACCCAGGTCCCAAAGCGAGAGCCGGCCAGAGAGCAAGCCAGCCGCCAGAGTACGCTGTGCTCCATCAATACAAACAGCCTCCACTGTGGAAGCCTCGTCACCTGCACGTAACATTGCACGAGCTTGAGAAAACCACAGATGACTACACTATGTTTTTTAAATGTGACAACGGTAGACCAGAGGTCTCAAACATGCAGAGCTCTCGGGTGTAGTTCACGTAGCCCTGCCGAGTGCAGGTCTCTGTAGGGCTTGAAATAAGCCCTTGAAGAACAGCCATGGTTCTCCCTGAAAACAGCACAGATGAGCGATGACACAGTAAGATCAAGTTTTGCTATTTCACGGCTCATAGCTAGATCTTTCAAACCGTTTATGGAAGGTGTCTTCATAAAGAAGTGGCTGCTAAAAGTACGAGATCATGCTTGTCGCAGCATGAAGAGAACTTTTGAGAAGATCAGCCTTTCGGAAATGTTATCATTGTTAAGATGAGCACGGACACTGAAAGAGATCTCAAAAAGTTGTACCATGGGTTTGTTGCGTTTTCAATCACTGGACGAGAGTGCTGACATTACCGATAATCCTCAGTGTGCCATTTTCACCAGAGGCATTGACAGGTGTCTTACTGTCACAGAGAAATTGCTTGGCCTAATGACGACAAAAGAAACAATTACTGGTGCCAACATTTTCTCAGCGCTTGAAAAACGAGTCGAGCTGGTGCAGAAGTATGGCTTCTGTGCAACTTACGGCACCCTAATAGTGGTTTATTTATTTATTTATTGACACTGCGGTCCTGTTTCCAGGACCTTAGCAGGGTGCATACAAAGTGAAATTGAAAAAATCTAAGTACAGAATACAGCGATACATAACATAGGTCACGCGCGATGTGCAAATGCAAGCAGTTACTGAAAAACACACAGTAAATCACTCGCTACATAAACATAGGTATGACTCAAATAATGGCAGTGAGCATTGGGTTACAACATCATTAGCAAGATTATTCCATTCAACAATAGTTCTGGGAAAAAAGGAAAACTTGAAGCAATTCTTTTTAGTAATTAACGGTGTTATTGTCAGTGAGTGTCGATGACGTGTAGCATAACCAGTAGAGAAAGTGATAAAGCGTGATGTATCAATGTTGTAGTGGTCTTTTATGAGCCGAAATAAAAATTTTGAACGGCATGTTCGGCTCCTTTGTGTCACAGATGGCAATCCACTTCTCTTGAGAAGCTCTGTAACTGAAGTGCGGCCGTACGAATTATATATGAATCGTACTGCCCTTTTTTGAACTTTTTCTAGTTTAGTAATGTTTCTTTTAGTAAAGAAATCCCATATGACAATCGTGTATTCCAGCATTGGTCAAATGATGGCATTGTAAGAAAGAAAATGCACAGGAGGTGTAGCAAACTTTAGAGCGTCTTAGGAAAAATAGTTTTCGAAGGCAGTTTGCCATGACAATGTCAACATGTTTGTTCCACGAGAGAGTGTTAGTAATCCAGAGGCCAAGGTATTTATATACGGTTATCTCAGAAAGCATGATGTTTTCGGCATTGTAGTTGTACAATAAAGGCTTATTTTTTAATGATATTCTCATAAAGATAGTTTTATCGAAGTTAATTTCCATTTGCCATTCATTGCACCATGCTACTATGGTTTTAAAGGCATCATTCAGTCTAATTTGATCGTCAACAGAGGAATTTTTTTTTTTGTACAGAACACAGTCATCAGCGTACAGCCTAATATCCACAGAAATCTGATCCACAATGTCATTTATGTAAAGTAAAAACAGAAGCGGACCAAGAACTGATCCTTGGGGGATGCCAGAATCAACGGGCACCTTATCTGAACTGGCTGAATTTAGTGGTGAAACCAAGAACTGGGCTTGTCGGACACATGCAAGCACACAATTTGTATTTTACAGTGCAGTCCATTGCATATTGTACCAAGAAGTCGTATGATGCAAGTCGCTGCAAATGAACATCATAAAGATTGTGTTTAGCACAAAGAACTTTATGTAGTCAAAGGGCTAAACCAACGTCATTTCACGTCTTAGTTAGAGAGGGCAAGCAGTGATGGACATAATGGCATTGCATACCATGTTGAAGGGCTAGCCGGGCAAAAACACTTAAAAATTTGTTTAATTGCTGAATGAGGCTTCGAGCACTTCGGAAGAAACAGGATTTCAGAGTAAAAAAGAAGAGGACAGGGAACAGAAAGCATTGGAAATGCATTGATTATTAGAAATCCAACTAGCCCAGCTTTCTGAAAGACAAAGGAAAGGAATATGTTTCAACAGAACTGCTTGTTAGCCTAGTTGGTGCTTGCTAAAAGACATGTTTTTTGCCGCAAGTTAAAACACACACAAAAGGTAGACATATAGAAGACACAAGCAGTTGAAAGTTGCCCGTGTTGTCTTCTCTGCGTCTGTGTCCAAATTTCTTGAAGAGGGTTTCAGCGATTGCTGAAGGGCTGAGCAAAGGAAGCCTGCAGCCAAAAGCCTGCAAACGTGATTGTGAAAGCGAAAAAGCATTTCGTGCGGGCACGACTTTTGAAGCACCAATTCCGTGCAGAGCGACGCAATTGCTCTTTTTACAGTCTTTGAATGAGATGATTCATAGGGCAAAAGCTCTTTCTTTGCACTTGGGAAACACACCCAACAGGTGTGTTCCTTAGTTATCCTCAGCCTGAGGTCTAAAAAGCATATCTCGCCGTTTTGCGGTAGTTCATGTTGTAAAAGCCAGGCCTTTCCCATGGTAAAGGCCTGGCTGTACTAGAGTGGCTTGCTGCACGGATGTATCACACCCTCAAGTCACAGGCTGCTCAGATCACAGAGGTAAATTGGTCCTTCTTAAGCACCTTCTCAGTAATCATCATCATCATCATCATCATCATCATCGTCGTCGTCAGCCTGGTTACACCCATTGCAGTGCAAAGGCCTCTCCCATACTTCTCAAATTACCCCGGTCATGTACTAATTCTCAGTAATGTTGCAAAGTAATGAGCGTGCACCCAAGAAGGCAGTTGTGGTTGTAGGGGGATCTCACGATTCCTGAGAAGATTCAGCAAGTTTTGCAAAAAGGGCCACAATACGCTGTTGATTCATTTGTGCCAGCTCACGACCTGCTCGCTACCAACAGAAACATCACCCAGAAGGTCAAAGGAGAAGATCGCGAGAGGTGCCTTCTTGAGGGAGTAGACAGCAGCGCAAAGCTTGTTCTCAACATGGTCAGTCGCACCAAGAGACGTGTATTAGACTGGATCGTCGCATATTTTAAGGAACACAAGCTCTCTCTTTTACAAGCAGACAAAGACGGAGGCTTCGTTGTCATGCACGCAGGCATTTACAAGGAACTGCAGTAAAACACGTTGTGGGGCTAGTTGGTGCATAGCTTTCATATCCAAAATTGACGGCACACAAGAAGAAATACAGACAGGACAAGGCGCTTGTCCTGTCTGTATTTCTTCTTGTGTGCCGTCAATTTTGGCGCTTATTCTATTGAAATTTACAAGGAAAAAGCTTTTAAGCAGTTGAGAAGAACTTTGTGCGAGGGAGAAAAAGCGATGTGCGTGTAAAATCTAGGTTCATGAACTTCTGGAAAGAGTTGAACCTGACAAAATTAGGTAATGATATCTCCAATTGCAAAGGTAACTCCATCAATGCTTTTTTCACAGCAAAAACTCACGAACCTGGCATTCCTTCTAGGACCATTATTAGTGAGAACGGATCCTGGCAGCAATGTGTCAGCCGGTTTCTACAACGTTGATAAAAGTGAATGATCCCTTCCTGACAAAAACATCCCAAGAAGTTTCAAACTCTTTTCCAGAATAACCGCCGTGTTGGCTACGCTTTCTTTGTGGATGTTGAGGATTTATTTTATTCTGTCCCTCAACCAGAACTTTTAGTTGCTGCGAAAGAGTCTGTCGAAAATTCAGGCAAACTTTCTTTTCAGTCCACAGCAGGAGTGTCTCTTGATTTTTTAAAGCTTTTAGAATTTTATCTGAGTGTCTCTTTTATCCTTTTTGACAGGCAGCCTTTTCTGCAGCACCATTGAATCTGTATAAGGTTCTGTGTTGCACCTATCTTGTGCGACATTTTTTTAGCTCATGTTGATTGCCTTTCGAATCGAGATTTTATTCGAGGCCCAGTTTTAAAGGTTTTTAGATATGTTGATTTTCTGATCTTTTCAAAAGCTTGTAATGACACCTCTTTTGAAGATTCTATCCGACAGGTCTTAAGTACATTAAACGACCATGGTAAAAGACTGGCTTTTACCCATGAACTACCGCAAAATGGCGAGATACGCTTTTTAGACCTCAGGCTGAGGATAACTAAGGGACACATCAGTTGGGCATATTTACCACATGCAAAGAAATAACTTTTTCCCTGTGAATCGTCTCATTCAAAGACCGTAAAACAGCAATTGCATTGCTTTGCATGTAATCGGCGCTTCAAAAGTCGTGCCCGCACGAAATGCTTTTTAGCTTTGACAATCAGGTTAGCAGGCTTTTGGCCACAGGCTTCCCTTGCTTGGTCCTTATAGCAGTCGCTGAAACCCAGCTCAAGAAATTTGGTCCTCGACGAATGTAGGCTGCACCTGAACAACCTGAACACGTGAAGACCAAACCTGAGGTTCATAAGGTTTCACACAACCTCAAAAATGTGGCCAGCAGGCACAACGTGCCTCTTGTTTTTTCTGTGCTAAACAAGTTGGCAAAGCTGTGCCCCCGCATCTGCTGCGAAGGTCAGCACGGTTGCAAAAAGCAGCATGAAGATGTCTTCGTAAGGTGCGCCCTAGGAGTGGTATACTTTATTCCCCTGTCCTGCGGCAAGTGCTATACTGGGCAGATGGGGCGTTGCCTCAATGACTCAAGTTTTGAGAATGACATTCTCAAAACTTAACAAACTAAGACAAGCATGCGAATTTAGTTTCGCATGTGATGGCTTGCGAGTGCGTGCCACAGTTCAAAGAAGCAGATTCTGAGCAGAAGTGCAAGAGCTAAAGCTAGAGTTTTCAAATCAAATCTATCTTTATTTTCTAGTAAAAGAAACAGAAACTGGATGGTCAGTTTGGGCTAACAGCTACGAGAGTAGCTTGACGGGGCCCAAAAGACCTTACATGGCAACATCACCTTGGCACACGATCAAACACTGTAGTAGACATATACATATATGTGAGGCAGAAAACATAATAGTCATGACTGCATTATAAATAACTATGTCTTAGTGCACCGTAGTAATGACAGCGAAATACATATATGCAGGAGAAAAATAAGAAAAACAAGACAATGGAAACGGCATGTTATCACTGAAACAAACATATAACTGAACAAAATATTTTCTGAGTTGCTTCCTATTGTAACCTGCAATATCTACATATCTGTTGAGAATAAACGGTAAGTTGCAGGCTAGCGATTGGTGTTTGTAGCAGCATGTATGGAAATGTGGACTAATCCATTTGTCCGATTTTTTTGTGTTTATCCTAGGCTGACGGTGTTCTAAGCATGCTAGACGTTCAATGAAGTTCTTTACTGATGTCTCAGAAAATTGCATCACATAAAATAATCGGTATGAGTAAAGGTGTTCCACTCTGACAATATCAAACAATTTATATGCATCTCTAGTTGTAGACAACTGGTTATAGGTTTCCGATGTGACGAATAATTTTTTTTCTGCAATATCAAAAGTCTGTTTATATTGGCTTTAGCTGTCGTGCACCAGACCAATGCACAGTAGTTTAGGAGTGAATTGAAAAGGGCATAATATATCTGTAGTTTGACGGAGGCTGGCAGCATGCCGCGACAATGGCACAGTACTCCTGTCACAGAGGATAGTTTTTTACATAGATAGCTTACATGTGTATCCGAAGTTAAAGTAAATGAAAAATGAACACCAAGAATTTTGTAACTGTCAACAATCCCTATTTCTCGATCCTCAAAAATAATGTTATGTTTTAATGTTGCTTTTTGTTTTTCGCATGAAATATCGTAACCTTTGTCTTTGTTGCATTAATCTTAAGTTGATTTTCCTTAGACCATATAGATAGCTTCTTTAGTAGATCGTTACATTGTGATGATAACTGGTTTATATCAGATCCTTCCATTAAAATGGTGCTGTCGGAAGCATTCCACATACAAAGAAAGGTAATAATAATAATATTTGGGGTTTTACGTGCCAAAACCACTTTCTGATTATGAGGCACGCCGTGGAGGACTCCAGAAATTTTGACCACCTGGGGTTCTTTAACGTGCACCTAAATCTAAGCACACGGGTGTTTTCGCATTTCGCCCCCATCGAAACAAAGAAAGGTGAGTGTGCATCAGCGATGTTTCTATAAATTTGTACTCGGCTGGGCGTACGCTTCTGGAGAGATGTGTAAAACCGTAACATATGGCTCTTTGTTGGTCCGTTGCTGTGTTTTATTGGTCATTTGTTTCACTTCTCGTGACTGCGTGCAATATTGCAATATCATTATTTGTGAAACAAAGCTGAGCGCACATGTGTGCATGTGTTGTGCTTGTCTTAAATTTGAACCCTTTTAAAAAATAAACCAGTTGTCAGTAGCGTTTCCTCGTCATCGTGTCGTCTTTTCACCGTGTTTGTCCTTTTTAGCGCTACCATCAGTTTTAAAGAATGCATCACCAACTAGCCCAGCACCAAGTTTTATTGAAGCATATTTCCAGCATGGTTTTAGATGTGGCCTTAGCACTATAACACAACTGACAGAATTCATTCATAACATCAGCAGCTCTTTAGACATAGGTGACCAGATTGATGCTGTTTTTATAGACTTTGCAAAAGCTTTCGACACTGTCTTGTACCCTAAACTTATGCACAAGCTGTTCACTATACTAAACAATGCATCTTTGGTTGGCTGGATATCGGACTTTCTTTCGCAGCGTTCGCAATATATATGTTCCAACTCTACTAACTCACCCTTGATGCCTGTTTCATCAGGGGTTCCCCAAGGCTCAGTACTGGGTCCTCTATTATTCCTGCTTTATATTAATGATCTCCCCCTACACACTTCAGTTAAAACATGCCTTTTTACAGATGATTGTGTTTTATATCATACAAGTAAATCTCCTGTTGATCGTGTTGTCCTTAACAATTATTTTGCTGGCTTCTGTAACTGGTTCAAAGCATGGCAAATGAATACCTATCAACTTTTCCAAAACTGTCTCCATGTGCTTTACACGACGCTCATCCCCTTCCTTCTTTGCCTATGCCTTTAACAATATTACTTTAAATTCAATATTTAGGTATCCTAACACACGATTTGCCATGGTTGAAACACATCGGTGTCACCTTTAATAAGGCCCTTAACAGACTAGGTTATTTACATCGTATGCTGCGTCTTGCTCCTCAAGAAACTAAACTTTTTACATATAAAACCCTCACTCGCCCCATCCTCGAACATGGCTGCATTGTACGGAACCCATACAAACGCTGCGACGTCAAAAAACTAAGGCAGTGCATTTTGTTTGTAGGAGATATAACCAGAAATTTTCGCCATCTAACTTTCTTCCCAAACTTGGTATCACTCCTCTTGCAGAGCGTCGCAAACTTGAATGCCTAAATTCCTTCACATGTTAATCAATTCTCCTCGCCTCTCCTCTCTAGATAGCTACTTGACTTTTTCCAAACCCTCATGTACGAGGAGTCACCATGCTCTAAATATCTCGACCTTTTTTGCCTGCACTGATTCCTTTAAACACAGTTTCTTTTGCATCAACAATTGAAGTTTGGAATTAATTACCGAGTAACATCTGTTCGCTACCACTGAAACAATTCACGCAAGCTTGTTTATAAATGTTGTATATTTGTTGTTCATCCCACTCCTGCAATAGCCTCTTTGAGGCTGCAGTATGTATAAATAAATAAAGTGATCTGTCCACGAGCACCGCTGTCTATTTATGGGCCTGGTGATGGTCATGAGGTCCTGCTGTGTTGCACCGCCGAGACTGGAATGCTCCGGGTTTTGTGCAGCGGCCTTGCTTCGTCACCCGTAGTCTTTTACGCAGGCCCGTTCAGCAGCGACGTGGATGCGGTTTTGCTGGCTTGCCAATGGCAGATCTGCAATGTGATCAATCGTCAATTACAGCACATACATAGACGAGGGACAAAAAAGGACGACGAAGACAAGTGCACGAAGTCCCGCTGTGTTGCGCCGCCAGGACTGGAATGCTCCAGGCTTTGCTCAGCGGCCTTGATTTGTCGCCCGTAGTCCTTTTTGCAGGCCTGTTCAGTAGCGATGCCGATGCGGTTTTGCTGGCTTGCCGATGGCAGATCTGCAACGTGAGGCGGGGCCCGATTAGTAGTTCTCGTCGATATGCTGTAGCTGCTGCCAAGTCTTTCTGCAATTTCTTTCAATAAACAACCTGATCAGTCTTGAGAAATGAAAATTTTACCACCATGGTTCTGATGAGAGTGTTTATTAGCCAGGCATCATGGCTAATCATTGTCTGTAGCAAGGGCACCCCCACAAGCATAACACTTGCCTTTGCAGTCTCAAAGCAGTCTTTAAGCTACAAGCAGCTGTCGTACACCACTCCCATAAAGCGTGGGGTCTTGGCCATCAGGGGGACAATACCTTGATTTGGGCGAGTTGGTTTGCCTAAATTGCGCCAGTCCTGTCGTATGTGTTCCTTAGTCTTCGTCTTTAGCGCTTTTTTATGAAAACAGCTAAAGGGGACCTTTCATTATGGTTTGTGACATGCAGTGCAACATTCAACAGCGCTGCAGATACAAAAGGCTCGCATCAATGCCCATCAGACTCACAATAGCAGCACGGTCAGTGCTATCACCATCGAGGCATCCTCAAGGTTTTGAGAAAAATAACCTCTCTAAAATAGCCTCTAATCCATGAGGACCAGTGTGTTGTTGGCTGTGCGCAGTCGCACGGGCTCTATCTTGAACGTGATCTGCTTTGGGGGCTCAGTCTCAGTGGGCCGATGGCTTGTAGCCTTGCATACTAAGTGTTCTCGTTGTGTTCCACACTGAAGCAATTGACAGAGCAAAGGTCACTTCACTCGCTGCTGCTGCCGCGATTCCTCATGCCAGTGTTTGGACAGCGAGCATCCGCAGTCATCGAGTGTGATGTGTTCATATATGCCTGTGCACGCTGACATCATGCTTGTTAATTCAGTTAGTTAGCGAATGCTTACAAGGGGGCATTCTACTTCGGCAGCTGCTGCGTATGGTGCGGCTGCATGAGTCCTGTCTTGAACACGATCTGCGATGCAGGTGGTCTAGGCGCACTGAGGGCATATATGGCTTTGTATGCGCTATAGCACCCATAAACTTGTGCGTCACTCGGTTTCACGAAGTGAAACACAACTGCCTCTTTCTTTTTCTCCTCTTCTTTTTGCCTCTGTTCGCGGGCGATGTGCCTGGCAGGCCTCCAGTAAGGTGTCTCGATGCGTACAGCCCCCCGGCGCTGCGCTCTGAGGCACCCTAGCCTCCAGTATGGGTAGCGGTGGCAGTCACTCGTATGTTCGTCTTAGCCAAAGAGCCTATCTGAGGCGGTTCGTCTTAAGATTTTTATTTGCATTAAATCTATAGAGAAACAAGCAAACATTCCCATTTCGTTATATGCCAAAATTTGGCTTAACCGAGTTCGTCTTAACAAGAGTTCACTGTATGTGCTGTTCATCAACGAACCTCTTTCATAGTGTCATGGGTCACTGTAGATGAAGGTCTATGTAGGCCCCGCTCTTCGAAGAAGCTCCTTGACACCGACATGGAGCACTGGGTATGTGCCACATGGTTCGTGCTGGTCTTCAGTCAACCACTTTTATGCCAACTTGGGCAACTAGGTGTGTGCCACTGGGAATGTGCCGTCCTACAATGACAAAAAAGATCCCTTAAATTTCTTCCAGGCTGAGCAGAATCGAACCCACATCACAAGGGTTCCTCAAGGACAGTAACACGACATATTAGCAGGCTGTGCCACAAATAACTAGGTATATGCCACTTACAGCAAACGCTTTTCCTGATAACGCTTTAGCGAGCTGTGCCATGAATGCACTGGGAATGTGCCGCTCTTCAATGAACCTCTCACCAACTTGGGTTACCGAGTATGTGCCAATAAGTCTACAGTAATAAACGAGAAGAGAGGGGGTTAACCGAGGGTCCCGATATTTATTAGTCATATCATAAGAAGCCAATAAACACTGACACCAAGGACAACATAGGGGAAATTACTTGTGCTTAATAAATGAAATAAAGAAACGATAAATTAATGGAAATTAAAGTGGATGAAAAAAACAACTTGCCGAAGGTGGGAACCGAACCCACAACCTTTGCATTTCGCGTGCGATGCTCTACCAATAGAGCTACTGCGGCGCTGTTTCCCCATCCACTTTCTTGGGTATTTATGTGTACTAGTAGAACCCTGGGAGAGTTAGCCAGCGCCACCACTCACAGACCTTGGCGGCGGACGTGGAACGCCCTTTTTGCCGCAGGCGTCACGAGAACTTGATCTTTTTGGGTGAAGGCAACTGGTCAATAAACCCACACATGCTACCTGAAGGCATCAATGTTGCCGGATTCGAGACCCTCGTTATGTAATAAACGAGAAGAGAGGGGGTTAACCAAGGGTCCCGATATTTATTAGTCATATCATAAGAAGCCAATAAACACTGACACCAAGGACAACATAGGGGAAATTACTTGTGCTGAACAAATGAAATAAAGAAACGATAAATTAATGGACATTAAAGTGGATGAAAAAACTTGCCGCAGGTGGGAACCGAACCCACAACCTTCACATTTCGTGTGCGATGCTCTACCAATTGAGCTACCGCGGCGCTGTTTCCCCATCCCCTTTCTTGGGTATTTATGTGTACTAATAGAACCCTGGGAGTGTTAGCCAGCGTCACCACTCACAGACCTTGGCGGCGGACGTGGAACGCCCTTTTTGCCACAGGCGTCACGAGAACGTGATCTTTTTGGGAAAAAGAGAACAATTCTGAGTATTCTCAGGCACCTTGCACTTCACACACGGACTTCTTGGCAGTGCCACTAAATGGCTGGCGCAGCGTGTCTAGAAAGACGTGCAATTGACGAGCCCGGTCGTCGCCTGACGCATTTCTCAGTGTTCACACACACAGGCACACCATGCATTTTGGAGGCCACGTGCAGGCTTCGCAGCAGGAGCAGCTGTTCCAAGTGTTCTTAGGGAAGTGCGAAATAGGAGTCCCGCTACAGTACCTGTACATATATTGTTTTGAGGGTGGCAATACATTGTGTCACTATATTGATTCAATGCTCTCATTACTGTGGATAATGATTGTGAGATGGGTTCTGCCTCTTTTTTCTTAACCTCTTTTCTGCCTTGCCTTTCAAGCGCTTGATATCTACTGCACACCCAAACAAACCATTGAACTTTATGTCTTCATACACTGGACTGAATAAATTTAAACTTACCTTCCTTTAGGGAAGGGAAGGATGTTTCTTTACAACCACATGTCTGTGGTGTTACGGCCCTTGCCGCATGCCAAGCGCAGCCCGACTAGCAGTGACTTCGATAATTTGATAACAACAACCTTTATTTCATGCCAGCAACATACATACAGTCAAATCTTGATATATTGACACGTGTACTCGTTTTTATCGGGTGACCATGCTTCGCCGCCTAACAAATGTTATCGCACAGCGCAGGACGTGCCTGCATGTAAAAGAAGTTTCTGGAATGTTATCGATGGTTCCGTCCACTGTCTTCCACCGCAATTTGTGTAATCTGATTGCATGTATGCATGATGCGAATAGTGTAGAACTTTGTGGAAGACACGCGGGTCCCAGCGGTTAATCTGGAACATTCGAAGACTGATCTATAATGACCCGCTGATCAGATTTTCGCTGATCGCCGAATGTGTACGCTGCTGTCGCCGTTCTTTGAGTGTAGCCTGTTTTTGAGGGCACAAGTTCGCCCAATAAAACGCTAGTTTCGTCTTTCTCAGTTTGGCTGCTTTCTTCACAGTCACTACCACGTGACAATATCGAACATGGATATATCGAATTATTACGTAATTGAACACTTTTTATATCACCTGGAAAATCGCATGCATTTTTAATGTTTTTTATTTCGAACGGGGTCAGATGTAAAATGGATATATCGAACTCTGCCACCCCAGAACAGTTGCGCTCAGCTGACAGGCAGTGGACTTTCCTGCAAGACCCTCGATGATAGCGGAGGTGCGAGGGCGTTCCCAACTGCAGCACACTATAGCTGCACACATTGATCGCGCTGAGGGCGACATTTGAACGTAGCGGCGTAAACACGCTAGTTCGACAACGTCAACGACGCATTGCATTTGCTGCATTGACTCCACCTCGGTGCCACACTGCACCTGCCGCGCCTTGCGAGGTCTGGCGCTTTGCATCCACAATGATGCGCGACAGCATGTGTTCACTGGGCTCACTCATAGATGCCTTGGCAGATGCCACTAAATACTTTGTTACTGACAGTGTTTCAAAATACTTTGATTGACGGATGTGGAGATCGCAGCAGAAGTAGCAGCCAAACGAAGATGCTACTGAGGTTGATCCCACAAGTGCTGATGTTGGCCCGCTCCCGACTTCAACTGAGGCTGTAGCTGTTTTGGCTATCCTGCGCTGCTACTGCGGCACAATAGAATGCACCGGCCTATCGCTTGTAAATTGTTTAGACTATGTTGAGGTCTCCGCATTTAAGCGTGCGGCTGCCAATAAGAAGCAGGCTGCACTGCTGCAGTACTTTCAGCCAAATAAATAAATACTTTGTGTGAAGCTTCAAGTGAGTATTTACTGAACTGCGATTGGGGCACACTTGGGGATAATTTTCTGGAATGTGCATTCGGTTGCATCGCATGCGATTGGTCTAAGCCACGCCGACTTTGCGCAGCTGACGAAGTCAATCCCCGATTGTGCTCTTGGTTCATTGATTGATTTACAGAAGTTCTTGACGCATTTTTTCCATTGATATACTATATTGAATTCTGGCTACATCTAACTTTATATCTGGCTATATCTAGTCAGGACATAGTCAAGCTGCTCATACAGCTTTTTGCCAGAAAACCCACCAGTTGAAACTGGGAAAAAAACTTATTATTATTATTATATTTTTCGCGGTCACCACACTGTTAGATATATCGAGGTTCGACTGTATATAGAAAACAATCATGTGACAAGTGACGTCACTTACAGGCAACGTTTCTGATATCAGGGCTACAGCGCTATATAACGTGGACACATGACACGCGGCATAGGTGCTATCACCACATCTCCCCTATTTCTTTAAGGATGCGCCGACAGTTATTGGGAAAAAGATCACATTCTCATGACGCCTGCGGCAAAAAGGGCGTTCCACGTCCGCCGCCAAGGTCTGTGAGTGGTGGCGCTGGCTAACACTCCCAGGGTTCTACTAGTACACATAAATACCCAAGAAAGTGGACGGGGAAACAGCGCCGCAGTAGCTCTATTGGTAGAGCATCACACGCGAAATGCAAAGGTTGTGGGTTCGGTTCCCACCTTCGGCAAGTTGTTTTTTCATCCACTTTAATTTCCATTAATTTATCGTTTCTTTATTTCATTTATTAAGCACAAGTAATTTCCCCTATGTTGTCCTTGGTGTCAGTGTTTGTTGGCTTCTTGTGATATGACTAATAAAAATCGGGACCCTCGGTTAACCCTCTCTCTTCTCGTTTATTACATAACGAGGGTCTCGAATACGGCAACACTGATGCCTTCAGGTAGCATGTGTGGGTTTATTGACCAGTTGCCTTCACCCAAAAAGATCAAGTTCTCGTGACGCCTGCGGCAATAAGGGCGTTCCACGTCCGCCGCCAAGGTCTGTGAGTGGTGGCGCTGGCTAACCCTCCCAGGGTTCTACTAGTACACATAAATACCCAAGAAAGTGGATGGGGAAACAGCGCCGCAGTAGCTCTATTGGTAGAGCATCGTACGCGAAATGCAAAGGTTGTGGGTTCGGTTCCCACCTTTGGCAAGTTGTTTTTTCATCCACTTTAATTTCCATTAATTTATCGTTTCTTTATTTCATTTATTAAGCACAAGTAATTTCCCCTATGTTGTCCTTGGTGTCAGTGTTTGTTGGCTTCTTGTGATATGACTAATAAAAATCGGGACCCTCGGTTAACCCTCTCTCTTCTCGTTTATTACATAACGAGGGTCTCGAATACGGCAACACTGATGCCTTCAGGTAGCATGTGTGGGTTTATTGACCAGTTGCCTTCACCCAAAAAGATCAAGTTCTCGTGACGCCTGCGGCAAAAAGGGCGTTCCACGTCCGCCGCCAAGGTCTGTGAGTGGTGGCGCTGGCTAACACTCCCAGGGTTCTACTAGTACACATAAATACCCAAGAAAGTGGATGGGGAAACAGCGCCGCAGTAGCTCAATTGGTAGAGCATCGCACGCGAAATGCGAAGGTTGTGGGTTCGGTTCCCACCTGTGGCAAGTTGTTTTTTCATCCACTTTAATTTCCATTAATTTATCGTTCCTTTATTTCATTTATTAAGCACAAGTAATTTCCCCTATGTTGTCCTTGGTGTCAGTGTTTATTGGCTTCTTATGATAAGTGTACAGTGAGCAAGAGAACAATTCTCGGTATTCCCAGGCACCTTGCACTTCACGCATGGACTTCTTGGCAGTGCCACTAAATGGCTGGGGCAGCGTGTCTAGAAAGAAGTGCAACTGACGAGCCCGGTTGTCGCCTGACGCATTTCTCAGTGTTCACATACACCGGCACACCATGCATTTTGGAGGCCACGTGCAGGCTTCGCAGCAGGAGCAGCTGTTCCAAGTTTTCTTAGGGAAGTGCGAAATAGGAGTCCCGCTGTAGTACCTGTCTTGTACATATCTTGTTTTGAGGGTGGCAATACATTGTGTCGCTATATTGATTCAATGCTTTCATTACTGTAGATTATCATTGTGAGATGGGTTTTGCCTCTTTTTTTCTTAACCTCTTTTCTGCCTTGCATTTTAAGCACTTGATATCTACTGTACACGCTAACAAACCATTGAACTTTACGTCTTCATACACTGGACTTAATAAATGTAAACTTACCTTCCTAAGGGTGTTTCTTTACAACCACATGATGTCTGTGGTGTTACGGCCCTTGCCGTACGCCAAGCGCAGCCCGACTAGCAGTGACTTCGATAATTTGATAACAACAACCTTTATTTCATGCCAGCAACATACATACAGTCAAATCTTGATATCACTGCACTGTGAGATATATTGAGGTTCGACTGTACATGGAAAACAATCATGTGACAAGTGACGTCACTTACAGGCAACGTTTCTGACATCAGGGCTACGGCGCCAGATAACGTGGACATGTGACACGCGGCATAGGTGCTATCACCGCACCTCCCCTCTTTCTTTAAGGATACACCGACAGTTGCAACGAAACTTAGCAGCACAACCAACAAAAGACGAACACTTATAATGGAAGCAATGCGCAGGAGGAAATAACAGTCAGTTACTGAACCCGTGGTGGTCTGGCTGTCAAGCAAGATGACGAACTCGCATTCTGTATCCAGGAGGGTCAGTTCGTGGCAAGGGAGTGCTAGATGGACCGTCAGGGTGCTTGCCGTTTGTAGCACGATTAGTTTCCTGTTCCATTTCTACCGGACTATCATACGCCTGTGGAAAATCATAGCTACCTCCATTGTCCTCGCAGTCATCCTGCTGTGAAACAGTGTGCCAAGAATTTCCTGCTTCTTTCTAGAACTACAACAGTGGAAGTTTTAACGACATACGACCTCGGTAGCTTTGCAAGACGCAAGACTCGCGCTTTCGCTTTGCAGTCTGCCACCAACACTTCCATGCCCGGTTTGAGGGGTGGCAACAGAAGAGCCCTATGATGACTGTTGAAGTACTTACGCTACCGCTATCGGATGGTTGTATCGCGATTTCTGAACTTGTTCAGACTCACCCTCTGGAGCAGAAGGCTCTTTGGAAGGACAGGAACTGTTGTGCTTAACCACCTGCTTTTCAGAAGTTCTGCAGGGCTTTTTCCAAGTGGCCCTGGAGTATCCCTGTATGCTAGCAGCGAAAGATAAGGGTGCTTGGCTTTTATAGGCATTCTCGTCCCTTTTTGTGCGCTAAAAACGTAAAAGTTATGGAATACCAATATGCCCAAACTTACGCTCTTTCAAGTTAATAACCTCCAAGACATCGAGCGCTGGGAGACCCGAAAGTACGGAGCGTAGTGGTCAGACCACGTACATGCTTTGCTGGACAGTGCTTTGTTTGCACTGGATAGTGTCACGAAAATTGTTACAGCGCAAACACATGCAACCACAAGTATCAAGGACGGGACACAAGCGCTGGCAGCGCTTGTGTCCAGAGTCATGAAACTTTCCAAGAACATTCAGTGGCTCATTTGCAGGGCCTGTTAGGGTTCAACCTGGCAGCCAACCCAGGAAACGCTGAGGGTACAACAGAAACTTCTGCACATGAATCTCATTTAGCAAACACCGGAGCGCTGTTAATGATGACCTGCGCATACCGACAATTAGAGTGCTCCCTGTTCACCGCGCTAACAAAATATGTGCCCTTGTCCATATGCAGAGAGGAAAGTTGTACCTTCTTTCGATCACCTGCAGCCTTTCTCCAACTTATGGCTGCAAAATGTCCGGAACAACCACACTGGTTACATTTCGCCGCCCTTGCTGGACATGAGGCCATGGGGTGCACTTCTTGACCGCAGTTGGGGCATAGACCGGGTGTGCCTGGACGCTAGGACTGTGCTCTGGTGCGCTGACCTTGTATGCAAGGTGAACAGTTCTTTGATGAGCTTCCCTAATGCTGTCCTGAAGAATTCTTCCTGGGCTGCGCTTGCTTGCTGACCGCATCACGGTTGCTGGTTGGCGCTGCAAAGGGTTTGTCACCGGTTTCTCGCAATTGTCGCTGCTGTTGTTGGACGGTCTCCTTTAAGCGGGCTGTTGCCAAAGCGCTGGCGAGTGTCAAACTGGCATCCATTTCAAGTGACTTGGAGAGCTTAGCATCATTGAGGCCGACAGTAAACCTGTCACGAATCATGCATTCTTTTTCCTTGTAGTCGCACCGGTCCACCACCGTGTGCAATGCAGCAATGAATTGGTTGACTGATGCTCCAGGTTCTTGAATGCATCGGTGAAAGCATGCCCTCTCATAAACAAGGTTCCATGCAGCCACGAACTGACTGTCGAACTTCTTCTCGACAACTTCGTAGTTGTGTTGTCACGGCATGGAGGGCCGCTAGCCTGATAGCAACAAACAGGGACATGTGAACGCCGCCGTGGGCTACCGACGACTATTTGCTGCACAGTGCAGTTATATACATGACATCACAGGCTACAGGTCACAGCATTTCGGATGGCATCACACATCCAATACCAATATACAGTAAAACCTCGTTAAACCGTACCCACTCAAACAGTAGTTTCGTTTTAAAAGTAGTAAAGTCAAATCCCCAACTCAGTGGCCATTGAACATAATGTGTTTTGTGTTCGCATAAACCGTACCAGCTTACTGCGTACGTATCGGTTAACACGTAGTGTTTCCACTTTTCATCGCGAAAATATGGCAGTGCGTTGTCTCCATCGGGCGACCCGGCAGAACAAGTCTCAGAGATCAGAACAACGGCCTCTAAACGCACTGTGCATTTGCATGTGAAGCCACATCAATATCATTTTGGCGCCGTGCATGGCGCCTTGCCAGAGAGCGTTGTGGCGTCGTGCAAGCGAGGACTCTCGTCGTACCAAAGCTCGTATAAAAAAGTCGGGTGCTCAGCATGGAAGAAAAATTAGACATCGTTCGTGCTATTGAATGTGACACGAAGATGTCAGCGCTCGCACGCGACATGGGTCTACTGTTGACTATAGTGTGTGGCATTCCGAATGTGAAGTTTCTTGGCAACGCTGCTGCAACCGCAAAGAGATGTCAGTTACGAGGTTAGACTTTTCGCCATTGTTGCCTCTGTTGTTGCCGAAGTGTTGCCTAGCGACAGTGATAAGGATGACACGGAAAGCGACAGCACGGGCGATTCAGGCCCGACAGTGGCAGAAGCTGCGTGTTACATCAGCATCATGAATACAATCGTCGCGACGAGAACAACACCCCGCAATAAAAAGGTGCCCCGTGACTTCTGCAATGCTACCGCGCCTGTGCACGGAGAATGTGCAACGCTAACGAAGAATCTACCATGTGAGTGTTTGCTGGGAAGAGGGGGCTGTCTGAAAAGCTGGCTCGCAGCTTCAGTAAGTTTGAGGCCACTGTGGTCGCTGCTAGGCCATCGCGGCATCGAACGAAAGTAACACTTTTGTCGCACGAAGTGAATAAAGACTGCATGTTCTTTCCCCTTTCATCACACTCTCTCTGAGTTCCATTTTTGACAGGCAAGTGGGCTACCTCATGCTATTTTGGTTAAGCAGTACTACCGTTTAGTGCGTACTTTTTACGAGCTTCGGTCGACTACAGTTTAACGAGGTTTCACTGTACAACATATTCCCTCTCTTCTTTTGTGTGAGTTTTTCAAGTGGTTAGTAATGGTTAGTATATGTTAGTGAAGAATCATTTCATCTATTCCCAATATTTACACATCACTGTATGCACTCAAAATTTACACATAGATGCAGCAGTGCAACAATGCAAATGCAACAATTACACATGACACTCCTTAAGGTCCCCTCTAAACATCATCCAGATATCTTTGCAGCGGTCTTCTTGTCCCGAAGAGGAAGGGGTTCAAGAGAGGGTCGAGAAGAGACAGCCTGTTGTGGTATATCTTGCGATGCTACACAAGAGCTGCACAAAACACTAGGCACTGCACTGAGGGGAGTACCAAGTGGCATTGCCTTTTTCCCATTTTCACCATGTACCGATCATGGGCTTGGGGACTGTGCTGGCTCTGCGTGAACACTTGGCGCTGCAGGTGCCTGCGTTTTGATGACTGAGAGGGGCTGGACGGCTTGTGCAGGAGCCTTGCTTAGCTTGGATGAGTTCCATGTTCCTCCATCGTCGAGGTAGAAAGAAGCAGGCTCCCGCCGGTCCACCACCTTTCGAGGACAACTGAACGAGATGTCTCCTTTAACTGAGACCGTTGGTTTTCTTCGCACGAACTGTGTCCCTACTAAAATGTTTGGTTTCTTTGCTGATCGACAGGAATCGGTGTACACCTTGCTGTACACTTGCTTTCGTGCAACCCTCTTGCGAAGCTGGCAAAGTTCTTTAGCCAGGTCCATGAAAAATGATGGGGATGGGTGCCCTATGATGTCCAGCCATGTTCGGGGTAGTCATCCATGTAGGAGCAAGGCTGGTGCTACTCCTGTGGTTGCATGAGGTACGGACTGATAGACACCTAAATACTCCAGTGCTGCTTGTCAAAGGGGATGATGTTCTAACAAAGCAACTTGTACAAAGTCCTTGAAAACACGGTTAAACCTTTCAACAAGTCCGTTGGCTTGCGGGTAATACACTGAAAAATGCCTCAACCAGATGGCACGCTCATCTAAAAAACCGTACAAACTCCTGTGAGGAAAACTGGGGCCCATTGTCACTGACAATCTCATCAGGGTATCCCTTTCGAGCAAGTATGGAGAGCAAGAAGTTAGTGACTGTTCTTGTTGAAATTTCATTGCGAAATTGTACTTTGGGCCACTTGGAGAAATAATCAACCAATGTGATGGCGAACTTGCAATCCTGTGGAGCTCTCTTCAGGGGGCCAACAATGTCTATGGCGACTTTTTGCCAAGGGCGCCCGGGAAGTGGAACTGGTTGCAGTGGAGCTGGTGTTGTCTTCGCACTCTTGTCTGCCATCTGACAGACGCTGCAGTTTCGTATTGCGACTTCTGTTTGCCAACCCATGCCCGGCCACCAAAAGCATTGGCGAAGTCGCGCTTTCGTCCCGACGATTCCGGGATGAGCTTCGTGCGCTGTGGAAATAACCTGATGCGTAGGTGACTGCGGGACCAGAAGTCGCTCTCCACACAGAAGTAAGTTATTGACCACTGACAACTCATTGCGTAGCATGAAGTATGGCTGCAGCTGGCTCAGGACGAGCTTGTGTGGATGCCATGACGACGTAACATACTCTGACTTCCTCCAGAGGGCCGATGCTACGGGTGGACTGCTTGAACTGATCCCTATTGAGGCACAGTGGCTTAACTAGGAACACAGCTTTAGATGATTTGTCTTCGGGTGGCAGAGTACATTTTTTTATTTATACAATGCTGCGGACTCATGGTCCAAGCAGGGTGGTCGATACAAGAAATACAAAAGAAACAGCAACGAAAAAAGCGACAACAACACAGGCTCAGAAAGGTTATTTCACAGTTTGACCACTTGTTTTGATAAGGCAGTTCCATTCACAAATGGTTCTCGGGAAATAAGAAAACTTAAATAGGTCTATGCGAGCAAAATATGGGGTTAGGGCGTTTTCATTGCGGTGTCGGGTGGGCCTGCTAGTTAAGGGTGACAAATATGTTGATGCATCTAGCGCTAATTTGTTTTCTAAAAGTTGGGAAAGAAATTCTAGTCTAAATTTTTGCCTTCATGCCTGTAATAGGGGAATGCCATTTGCTTGCGTGAAATTGGAAGGCGAATCTAATGCTGAAAATTTGTTAAAAATAAACCTTACGGCATTTCGCTGAATACGTTCAAGAGAATCAATGTTGCGCTTAGTACGAGGATCCCATATAATGCACGCATATTCCAGTCTTGGCCGCACAAGAGCAATATAGCAGAGCAGCTTAAAATTAGTGGGAGCAGTTTTAAGTTTATGTTTAAGCACACAAAGCTCACGGAAGGCGTATGAACAAACATTATCAATATGAAGATTCCAAGAGAGGTTTGAAGTGAGTGTTACACCGAGATATTTATAGCAATTTACTTCTTGTAATGGTGAAGACCCTAATATGTACGTACATGACAGCAGATTTTTTTGGCGAGTTACTGGAAGGGAGACATATTTGCTCGTGTTAAGGGTCACTCCCCATTTTATATACCATTCATGTATATTGCCCAGACTAGTGTTGAGAATAGTGTAATCGTTAGTGGAATTAATTTCTTTAAACAAAACACAATCATCAGCAAACAATCTTATTTCTACACCAGGGCAAACAACATCAACAATATCATTAAAATACAATATAAAGAGTAAAGGGCCTAACACGCTGCCCTGAGGTACACCGGATGTGACCGGAAGACAGCCCGAGTGTTGACCCGCTACATCAACGTATTGTTTACGATTACTCAAATAAGCTGAAATCCAGTCAACAAGTATTTGTGGAATGCCTAGTGTTTCAAGTTTGAAAGTGAGTTTACTATGGGGAACATTATCGAAGGCTTTGCAAAAATCTAAAGAAAGCATGTCTATCCTATCGTGTCTATCGAGGGTCAATGCCAGAGAATGAAATAATGTGACAAGTTGAGTTATGGCTGATAGTCCTTTCCAAAATCCGTGCTGATATTTGGTCAATATGCAGCGTTCCGGCCTGGCAGCAACTGGGAGGCGTGACAGTGCATCTGCAACCTTGTTCTCTGAGCCCTTCCTGTATTCCACGCTGTAGTTGTAACGGACAAGTTGTTCCGCCCACCTTGCAATGCGAAAAGGGCGTCGCCCTGTGCTCTTGTTAGAGAGCAATGCTGCTAATGCCTGGTGATCAGTTTGAAGAGTGAATGGTCATCCCTATAAGTAGACATGCCTCTTCTCGCATGCCCGTATGCAGGTCAATGCTTCACGCTTGCTGGTGGAGCACTTCCTTTCTGCATCGGTTAGTCCGCAAGGCAAATGCAATGGTGCAAGTTTTCTGACCGTCTAATTCAGGAGCATTACTTGCGACAATAACCGGGAGAGCTGGGTCAAACGTGTAACACTTTGTGGAAGGCCCTGGAATGTCTTCACTCTCTCAAAACTTGCCTGTGCGTCTGTGTCCCACTCAAAACGTAAGTCTTTGCGCAAAAGTCGACGCATGGGCTCCACTTCCTAGGCTAGCCTCGGTATGAACTTTGCAGAGTACTCAACAAGGCCCAAAAACGAACGGAGTGTGGCTGTGTCTGTTGGCCTGGCGGCGTGGATGATTGTACTGACTTTAGCTTGAAGGGGCGCCATGCCTTCAGTGCTGACACAATGCCCAAGGAAAGGCAATTGTGTTGGATTGAAAACACACTTCTCATTCAGCTTCAGTCCTGCTTTCACCATGCGACGCAGAACTGCCCTTCCAGGTTCTCCCGGTGTTCTTTCTCTGGAAATAAATTATGTCGTCTATGTAGGAAAGAACACCTTGGCTGCGTTGTGGGATTCTCGTCATGAACTCCTGAAAAGCTGCTGGCGCTGACACCAATCCAAAACAGACCCTTTCAAACCTAAAAAGACCCTCGTGCATTATAAACGCTGCGAGATCCCTGGCGTCCAGGTGTAGCAGAGCTTGGTGGTATGCAGAGGCAAAGCCTAGTTTTGAGAAGTGGTGGGCTCCATTTAGGGCATGCAGCAGCTATTCAGTGTGAGGCTGCGGGAAGTTGTCGACCTTAATGGCTTTGTTTGACTCCCTCAGGTCAACAGAAAGACGTATGCTGCCATCTTTCTTCTGGACTGCAACGATGGGAGAAACCTGTTCAGAGGCATCAATCCTTTCCATGATGTCAGCGGAGAGTAGGGTCTGGAGTTGGTTGCTCACTGTTTGGTGTATCGAGAATGAAAGGTGTCTTAACTTCTGGGCGAGTGGGGAGACTGACTGTTCTATCTTGACCCTGTGTTCAAAACCTGTGACAAGCTCCAGGCCTGGCATAAACAGGTGAAAAAACTTGGCCCATAGCAACGCAGGCATGCTGAACTTTGGGGCACTCTGTGGCTGCTTTCTGATAGCGCCTTGTGGTGGGCATGCATTCTTGTGGGTCCAGGCTCGTTGCAGGAAACATTGATGTTGCGGAGGCGGCGGCTCCACAGCTGTGTGCAGGCAACGTAACTCTGCCCCTGTTCAAAGATGCAGGGCTTGCACAGCATCTAATTCCACTGTGCGTGACAAAAAGCGGTACGACGGCTACTTGTGCCTTGTGCGACAACCTTGCTTCAACAAGCCAAGCACTGTAATCCTCTGGCGTGAAAAATCAAGCAGCGTTATGCTGGAGCTCCTAAGTTGTACCTTATCTTGAAAAAGGATTTGAAAGCGGCCTCCCCCAAAGATTTACATGGCTGAGCCTTGTGTCGACTAGAAATGTGACTTCACTCACATGCGACTTCACATCAATCGTCGTCACGTCGGTGCTAACCTAAACTTTTCTGTGTTTGTTGGTAGGGACAGTCGAAATGCTAGTGACGCTTGTGGTGTCATCGTTGCGGATAAGTTCACAAACTGGGGCTGGCCTTCATCATTGGCTGCGATGAGAGCTTCGATAAACACGTTGGAAGTGGCAGCAGCGTCTGCAACAGGTGCGGCCGCGCACGGGCAGCACGATGGTTTGCATCTTGTTGCACAGCAGTCATCACAGGTGTCAGCAGCAGCGATTTCCGAGCTGCGTTGGTGCTGACTGGGGGGGGGGCTGGACTTTTTGAAGCCAAGACGGTGACTATGTTGCCTAGCAAGGTTGCGTCCGCGTAGTTGCTGCTGTGCAATGGAGTGAACCGGGTTCGCTAGGGCTTCATGTTCTTGATGGTTTGCTCGCGAAGTTGGGCTATTCCTACTGCATGGTCAAATGTTAATGCGTCGCCTTCCGAGCAGAAGTCTTCTTCTCAATCGCAGGCATACAATGCCAGCGATGAACTGCTCACTCAAGTTATCATCCGTGGCAGCGGCAAAGTTACAAGAGGCTGCCAGTTCCCGGAGCGCCAAAGCAAAGTCGGTAACTGACTCACCGGACAGCTGACGACACTCACGGAAATGATGACGCTTGACCCGAATGTTGGCGGTGAAGTGCTTTGCCAGTGTGTCAACTGCAATGTCGTACAAGTCCGGAGGGCTTGCGACCGTAGTGTCCGTGGTAGTCTGTGTCCCATCCTTCACACTTCCCATAAGCGTCGTGTCGGTGGTTCCTGAACTCAGCGGCAGCTGTCGGGGAGGCGGTGCCGGCAGGGCATCGAATATCCATTGACCCCCGGGGCCCAGGCAGTGAAGGAGTGCGCGCCAGCGGGTTGTTGACCACTCGTTGGCGCCAGACGCTAGCAGGAAGTTTTGGAACTGAAACCAGCGGTGCAAAGGTATTGCTGGCGTTCCCAGAGTCTCGAGGAACGGTGGTGGTGGCGATATCCCGGAGGCCATCCTCGTCGTCAATGTGGTGTCGCGATGCCGAGGGCCGCTAACCCGATAGCAACAATCTCGGGACACACGTACGCCGCCGTGGGCTACCAACGACTGACTCTTTATTGCAGTGCACTTATATATATGACATCACAGGCTACAGATCACAGTGCCATCTCTGATGGTGTCACACAACCAATACCCATATACAACAGTACTGCTTCTGTTCTTCAGATTATGCAGAAGCCGAGAAGATTTCTCTTGCGTGCCTGCCCATCGTAGAGAGTCTGGACTTGCACTTCTTTACTCTGCCCATTTAGGCCAGAGGCAAAGTCGTAGTCATCAAAGAGCTGGCTCCAAGAAGGCCATACTGACGTCCGGTCAAAGTCAAACCTTGGCGGAGCTTGAACTGCGAACATGCCGTGAAAGGGATTGACTGTGTTGTCTTGTGACATGGCACCGCTTGACGAAGATAGTGCAATGCTCCTCAAATATCAGAAGATATTTCTGACACCATGTGATGTTACGGCCCTTGCCATATGCCAAACACAGCCGGACTAGCTGCAGGAAAGAACTGAGCGGCAACTCCGATGGCGGGCTTGATAGAAACAACCTTTATTTCATGCCAGCTGCCTACATATTGTTACGTGTGGAAAGACACAGACGAAAGATGCTATTTACATGCTATTTACACTGGAGCCAGGCACAGGGTTCGTACAGACTCAAAAGCGGAAAATTCAAGGATATTCAAGGAATTTCAAGGCTCAGTGGGAGTATTTTCAAGGACTCGACACAATGCTACATGCAGCAGTTTTCAATATCAGGTACAAATTTTACTGAACGAAGTCGAAAAAAAAAAAGAATTTAAAGGAACAGCTTATATTGCACAAACCAACATAATATTACTGAATAAATTCGAAAAAAAAAAAATATTTCGAGGAACAGCTTGTACTGCACTAAACCAACATAATATTACTGAACAAAGTCGAAAAAAAAAAAGAAACATTTCAAGGAACAGCTTGTATTGCACTAAACCAACATAATATTACTGAACAAAGTCGAAGAAAAACATGTCAAGGAACAGATTGTATTGCACTAAACCAACATAATATATGTTCCGTCTTGAAAAACACACTGCAGTGCATAGCACCAATGTCGAACAGCAATCCATTCTGTAAAAGTGCTAATGGCAACTTCAGGGGAGCTCCTGCCGCTTTTCCTGAATCTTCTGGTTGAGGCTACACAGTTCCTCAGTCTTGCTTCGTGCAGCCTTCCTCAGACTATTTGACCTGACCACATACTTCAGATCATTAGCTGCTTCTGCCTTTTCGGCATAGGTATCCGCTGAAGCCTGGAAGTCAGCTATTGTTGCCTCGAGTTTCTTTTTCTTTTTTTTTTCATTGCGTCAATCTCTTCGTCGATGCAGCGCCTCTTTGATTCCCTTACATCATCACATTGCTTCTTTTTTTCTGCTTCCAGATATGCAGCATACTGCTGCCGGGCAGCTGATACAGCAGTCCTCAGCTCTTTTGTAATAGGGACATTAAGGACGCCCCCTGCCTTGTCCACAGCGTCGCACACAATACGTTGCAAAATGTACGACAGGCCCTTCAGGTTTTCTACAGCAACCTAGCGGTTCACGCTAAACCCTCGCTCCACAGTGGCCTGTCCGTGGCTGAGCACGAGCAAAAGTTTGACAACCTTCCATAGTTCCCCACATGATGAATTAAACTTCATCAGCTCAGTCAAGAACTCGTCCAACCTGTTTACGTTCTTCTCAAACATTCGCAGGTTATGCATCTCTTCCTGCAGGAACTCGGTGTACTCCCCTAGTACAGTGTCTCTTTGGTGCTCAGACATTCTGCCCGCTGTAATGAGGGCATCCAACACTCTTCTGAAGCCGGCCAGGCACTCATCTGGTTTAGTACACATTTGTTGTGGGTCCAGAGAGGACAAACTCCTAACGATTGGGAATTTCAGTGGACTTCTCTCAAGCACCTTCTTTGTCAAACTGATCAAGAAGCGTTTGCATTCCATGCGGAACTGGAACACGTCCTTTTGGCTTGCTTTAGTTTTCCTGACAGTCTGTTCAGCGGCATGGCCTACATCCACCTTTTCAAGTGGAGTGTGGTTCTCAGTGCTTTCAATGTCCACCATCAGCAGACCAGTGGCTCCTTTTGCTGAAGACAAGACCGAGCACTTCAGAAACTTCGTCAGTAGCTTCCTGACCACAGTTTCCAAGTCCCTTGCAAGAAAGAACACCATGGGCTGATCCGTTTGGTACTCAGTGAGGAATGGCTTGAGGGTCATGGCCACACCAAGTGCAAATTGAAGCTTTGCTAGCAGTAAGTCATCCCTGGCAAACTCACACAAGTTGTGAAATGATCCACAACTTCCTTCTTCCTTGCAGCTGCAATAAACTTCTTAATGTCACACCACAACAGCAAGGCTCTCTCTATCACAGGCACATTCTCCAACCACCGGTGGGCAACAAAGTTCAGGGGAAAAGTATCCTGACCGGTAACTGCTGAGAAGTCCTCCCTTCTTGCAGGAGAACCATGGAAAAGCGCGCTCAGACTGGAGAGCAGACAGTTAAGTCCCCACTTACTTGCCGTAACACCTGCCCTGTAGGCGTTGTGCATGGTGTGGAGGCCACAAGTCCCAATGTCCAGACATTGAACTTGGTATGCTTGATGCAGGTACTCTTGGAAATTCTTGAGTAACTTCAGGTTAACATTGGGACCATCCATTGAAATCTGAAGAATTTTCTCAAGAGGGAAAGGCTCGAGTGCAGTCAGCAGCGTTCCTTGGATGTCTTCGGATGTTGAGTGCCCCATAAACACCGAGGTATAGTACCTCGTTGCCACCTTGTGAGACGAATTCCAAAACCGGATGTGAACATCCAATTGTTTCCGCTGGAGATAGTAGTCGTTCGTGGACTCGTCGAAGAGTACCACATAGTAATCGCAATCTTTTATATCCCGTTGCAGATAAAAAGAAGGGCCTCAGACCATGGCACGTCACATAGGCACATCTTTTCTCTCCGCAAGAAAATGCTTTGGCCACGCCACTGTCCGGGAACATACGCTGGAATAGCTGGCCTGCTTCCGACGACGACCGATAGGAGAAATGCGATGTGACAACCTTCAAAGTCCACAGAATCTCCGCGTTCGTCACCAGCTCGTGTGCCTTGCAAGCATCGTCTAGCTTTCCCGATTGCGAAGGAGGTGGAACGGCTGACTGTTGCCCCGTACTTGGAACTAAGTACCTTCGCACCGAACTGTTGGCTGCAATCTCCATGACGCCAGCATGCTTAGCACTCTTCATATGGCTCTTTAACGCTGACTCGCCCATGTTGGTGATATCGAAGGTCTTTCCGCAAGGCCTGCATCTTGCACAGTGCTCACTCGTCGTATCTAGTGCAATCCAGTCTTTGTAAGCCTCATTGTGAAGCCACGCGCCTTGAAATTTGCTTTTCCCAGGCATTTGCTTTGTATTCAGATGCTTCAGCCGCAACAAGTCGGGTGCAGAAGCGACGGCACAATGCAATGCCGTCAACCACCATAACAAAGCGCCAAGATCAGATTGGATTGAATCGGCTCAAGTTAATGCAATGCCGTCAACCACCATAACAAAGCGCCAAGATCAGATTGAATTGAATCGGCTCAAGTTGGCTTCAGGGCCGAGTGGCTCCAGTGTGGCTAACCGTCGCGCAACATTGGCTATATTAGCACAGACTGATTTTTTACGCCTGAAACGCATATATTGAAACATGGTACTGAAAATACAAATATTTTAACTGCGTTTTTTTTATTAATAGTCATTTGCATGTACTACGCTAGGAATTCAAGGATTTTCAAGGAGCAGCAAAAAGTCCAGGATTTTCAAGGGCCTTGAAAACCAAATATTCAAATTCAAGGGTTTTCAAGGTTTTCAAGGACCTGTGCGCACCCTGCAGGCAGCCAGGCTGACACTCGCTCGTGCCAAGGGCACCGACCAACTACTTCGTCGTTCTCGCGGCGGCCCGTCTCTTGAGCATCGCTCCATGATATCGTAATATTACCCCCCGGTGGCAAAAGCACCGTCACGGTGCTGTTAAATATCCAAGGTGCATGGAGAGTTGTAGGGCTTGAGTCGGGCAACGTGGACAACGTCACTGGTTGTCACAGCGGAGAACGTGGTGGGCGTGGCTAGAGCGATTTCATAGGTGACATCGGTCACTTTGCGTATCATGCGATATGGGCCTGTGTAACAGGAAAGCAGTTCTTCACAAAGGCCGACTTTACGCTATGGTGACCAAAGCAACACGAGGGCACCGGGCACAAAATGGACATCACGGTGACGAAGGTCGTAGCGTTGTTTCTGATTGTCTTGAGACACTTGTAGACGAGCACGCGCAAGTTGGCGAGCATGGTCAGCATGGGCAACTGCATCACAGGCATAATCGCTAGTTGAAGCTGTGGCGGACGGAAGCACAGTGTCCAGTGGTAGCGTTGGTTCGCGGCCATACAATAGGTAAAACGGGGAAAAGCCAGCAGTTTCGAGACGAGAAGAGTTGTATGCAAAGGTAATGTAAGGTAGAGCCAGGTCCCAGTCACGGTGGTCGTCTGAAACGTACTTGGATAGCACGTCTGCAAGGGTGCGGTTCAAACGCTCAGTGAGGCCGTTTGTTTGAGGGTGGTAGGAGGTAGTAAATTTATGCTGTATTGAGCAGGCACGCATGACGTCGTCAATGACTTTGGCCAAAAAGGTGCGGCCGCGGTTTGTAAGCAATTGAAGCGGAGCACCATGCATCAAAATGATATCATGTAGCAGGAAGTCCGCAACATCAGTTGCGCAACTGGTCGGAAGAGCACGGGTTACGGTGTAGCGGGTCGCGTAGTCTGCCGCTACTGCAACCCACTTGTTTCCTGATGTGGATTCCGGAAATGGGCCGAGAAGGTCCAAGCTGACACGATGGAAGGGCTCGGCAGGGATGTCGAGCGGCTGCAGGTAACCAGCGGGAAGCTGGGAAGGCTTCTTGCGTCGTTGGCAAAGTTCACAAGCGGCGACGTAACGTCGTACGGAACGGGCAAGGCCCGGCCAGAAAAAACGGCGACGTACACGGTCATAGGTTCGAGATACGCCGAGGTGTCCTGCCGTTGGTGCGTCATGAAGCTCTTCTAGAACGGTGGAGCGGAGGTGTTTAGGTATTACAAGCAGGAACTCAGAGCCGTTCGGATGAAGGTTACGACAATACAGAGTACCGTCGCGGAGGACGTAGAGGCGTAGAGCATGATATCCATGATATCGTAATAATATCGTTTTCAGGTAAGCGCGGTTCACCGTCTAACAAATGCATGTATGTATGTACGCCTGCATGTATCGGAATTTTCTGGAATGTTATCGATTGTTCTATCCGCTGTCTGTTGTCACCGAACCTTGTGTAATCGATTGCATGTATGTGCAACGCAAATGGTGTAGAACTTTCTGCAATACACGCGGGAACCAGCGATTACTCTGGAGCCTTCAATGGCTTGTGTATAAAAGCCGTCGCACTTGACCAGTAGATCAGATTTCGCCGATCGCCGACTGTGTTCGCCGCCATCGTTGCACTTTAGGTGTAGCCTGTTTTTGTGGGCAAAGATTCGCCCAATAAAAGTTAGTTTTGTCATTCAAAGTATTGTTACTGTGCCCTTTGCCATCACTACTACGTGACATCTGGTGGAGGTGCTTTGTGCTCATGTACCGGACGCTCACGCACCCAAGCCTGAATGTGGAAGACAACAACGTCACCAAGAACCAGCGAGGTAGCTGCAGGCTGCAAGAACTGCCCTCGTAGCATGGACTTTTGTCTGAGACAACCAGGACGTTCGTTGCCAAGTCAACCCCAATGGCAGCCCCAGCGTACCCCATCGTGCTGCAACAGCCCAGGGAGCCACCAACCTACCATGGATCATCATTTAAAGACCAAGATAACTGGCTGGAAACATATGAAAGGGTCACTGCATTCAACAACTGGAACTCTGAGGACAAGCTCCAGCATGTGTACTTCACCTTAGAAGATGCCACCAGGACCTGGTTTGAGAACCGGGAATCAACCCTGATTACATGGGACCTGTTCCGCGATGGCTTCTAGCAGACGTTCATGAGCGTCCTGCTGAAAGAGCGAGCCAAAGCTCTATTGGAAACCTGCATGCAGCTGCTGAACGAGAACATAGCAATCTTTATAGAGAAAATGACTTGCCTCTTCCGACATGCCGACCCAGACATGCCAGAAGAGAAAAAAGTTTGCTTCCTGATGCACGGTATGAAGCAAGAGCTTTTCGCCGGATTGATATGCAACCCGCTTAAGACTTGCCAAATTTATTTCCGAGGACACAACTATTGACAAGACCCTTGATATGCGGACAAGGCAATATAATCGCCGACAGCTGACCACAAGCCACACCGACGTTCAAACACTCGGCACTGACGACCCGCGGGAGACTATCAGAGTGGTCATTCATGAGGAACTGCAGGAGCTCTTCCCAAGGTCGCAGCCTCAAGTGGCCTCTATTGCCGACTTTGTCGAAGAAGAGGTTCAGCGAGCGCTTGGAGTTCCTGAGTTGCAATCACCGCAGCCCCAGCCAGAAGCGATGAGCTACGCTGCCGTCGCCCATGCTGCCGCACGTCACCAATGAAGAGAATCTTGACATCGCCACCTATCTCCAGCACACCGAAGAAGCCCAACAGCTCGCCCACCTGCGGATCAGGAACCAGCAGAGAACCAACAGCCGACACTACAACCTTTGACGATGCTATGTCAAGTACCAGCCCAGCGAACGTGTTTGGCTTTGGACCCCAATACGCCGACGAGGACTTAGCGAGAAGCTACTGCGTCGCTATTTTTGAGCCTACAAGATCATCCGACGCATTGGTGCACTCGACTATGAGGTCGTACCAGACAGCATTTCGCTGTCACAGCGGCGCCACTCACATCCTGATAAGTGCATGTTGTGCGACTTAAGCCGTTTTACCAGCGCTAATGAACTTTAGGACTTTGCATAGTTGATCTTAGGATTTTTTTTTGGGACTCTGTTAGTTTGGACTTCGTTTTTTTTTGTTCTTTTGTTACTTTTGTTTGATAAGTGTACTTTTGTGCTTTGCTCTCCTGTTATGTTTGTAGCAACGGAACAATGCTTTTTGAGAGGAGGGCATTGACACGTGGACTAGTTTATCTTTTTTGGGTGAGTGCTGTTCACCATCTAAATAATGTTATCGCTCAGGGCGGGAGGCACCTGCTGTTGGAATGTTATCGATTGTTCTATCCGCTGTCTGTTGTCACCGAACCTTGTGTAATCTGATTGCATGTGTGTGCAACACAAATGGTGTAGAACTTTCTGGAATACACGCGGGCACCAGCGATTACTCTGGAACCTTCAATGGCCCATGTATAAAAGCCGACGCACTTGACCGGTAGATCAGATTTCGCCGATCGCCAACTGTGTTTGCCGCTATTGTTGTGCTTTAAGCGTAGCCTCTTTTTGTAGGCACAGATTTGTCCAATAAAAGTTAGTTTCGTCATTCACAGTATTGCTACTGTGTTCTTTGCCATCACTACTATGTGACAATATATGAAAAACACTGATGTGACAAGTGACATCACTTACACATGTTTACGACATCAGGGCCACAGCGCCAGATAACGTGGACACGCGTGGCATAGGCACTATCACCACGATGTCAATGGACAATAAATCCAAAGGAAGAGCAGGGGAATTTAACTACTCTCTTTAACTACAATCCCCAAAAATAAAAAAAACAAAAATGAAAGTGGACTTAATGCCATTGCAATTACTGGCAGCATTTACAATAATGGCAGGTGTGCATGTTGTAGTGGCCTACAGTGGCACCTCCTCATTTAAAGGGACACTAAAGGCTACTATGAAGTCAAGTTAAAGTGATAAAGCAATGCCCTAGAATGTCTAAGGCATAAATATAATCATGAACAGGCTTTAGTAATCGAGAAATTGAGGTAAATGCATGAGACGATTTGAGACTCCCCAGCGACATTCTGGTACTAGCCCGATGACGAAGGCACTCCTCATCATAATTTATGTCACTAGTATTCAACTACTCGTATTAAAAAAATCATTTCATTAGATTATTAGATGGAAGCAAATGCTACTTGTATACTATTCGATTCTAAGAAAAAATAAATTTTCACATTACCCTTGAGTAGTATGGATGATCGAAAGGTTTTGTCTTCGCTTGACTCTGCGCGCTCAACTTTGCGCCGTAGACGCTTCGGAGTTTCAGCTGTTTCGTTATCCCGTCATGCTGCGGTGGTCCTGCTGGCTCGCGAAACTTGCATTTGGAACAAGCAGCGAGAATGCCACTTCCACGTGATGCGCGAACAGTCTGCGGAACTTGGTCGAGGGCACTTGCAGTGGCGAATCCAACGTTACTTATCACCGTGTGCCAACGAGTGAACCTCTCCGTTCGAAGTGGTTATGTGCCGTACCTCTGCCACAGCGCGCTGGCAAAGAGCCGAAAAATCACGTAGTGTGCTCGCTGCACTCTCGTCCAGAGGATTACGAGTTCAACGCAGACTTACTGAAGTCGTGTGGAGTGCCTTTCAAGGCCGCCATTGTAGTAGTATGCAACGACGCCAGCAGCGCGAGCCCTCAGCAGCAGGTCACGTTCATCAGTGCTTAAATTGCTGAAGTCGAGCCCAGCATCGCGAGCCAATGTGTCATTGCCATGGTCGTCCATTGCAACGAGCGTCGAAGTTGGCGTCATAAAATAAAGAACCAGCTTATCGTTGCGCGCTTTCCCTTCCGCTAGCCACGATAGTTCCGCTTTCACGCTGTTGTCGGCTCTGTCTTGGCTCTGTTTCTGGCCACGTGTTTGCGTTTTGTGCAGAAAAGGCGTAGCGCCGTCTGCGGGCGCCGTTTTACTCACCGACGGTGCAACGTCACTATGAGACCATGACATCACCACTCCTCGATCGGAGGGCGGGCGATTTGAACTGTGCTAGAGGTACACAGATGCTTCGGAACGCATTTTCTCTTAAAGCAAGTCTCTTCTTCGCATGAAACTAGCGTTTCGAGGTTCCTGGGATGGTATTTCAACAGTCCACGTTGACTTAACATTAACCTCTAGCGTCCCTTTAAATATGTCTGTTAAATAGGTATCCAATAGCTTTAGCAGAGGTTGCAAAACTGTCATGTACTATGTGCATGACATCACTATGATGTTTCCTGATTGGTGCTGAAGAATATAAATTGAGAACTGTAATAAAGGCCAGTATTTTTCCTCGTCTCTCCATCGTCTTCTCTCCAATTCTGCTTAAGTTTGTGCCGGCATCTTGCCACTTAGGCCTACTTCTTAGCTGGATCGATGTGTGTCCCAACACCACAGTATAGACCTTCTGTTTTTCTCAATGAATGCAGGTGTATACTGTGTGGCAAGCTATATTAAGCAAGGCGGAAAATGAGTCAATGTGGGTCCTTGTCCATGTTTTTGTGCACAGTTGTACAAAGCCAAGTGGTCGAACAGCTTGTACTTTTTAGCCACACGAGTGGCAGTCCATCTGGTTGAACTTACCGGCAGCAGTGGTGAGTGCGAGGGCAGCTAGCAGCCTCCCCGAGCTGGCATGCAGAAGCCGCACATCCGTAGCGGCCGATGCCACCAGGTCACCGGCCGTGTCCAGGCACGTGACAGGGCCCCCCGGATGTGCCTGGCTGGGTCCCACCAGGGTGTGCACCACCACTGCCCCTTTCAGGTCCCAGACACGCACTGAGCCATCGTCATAGCCGACCGCCGCCCGCCGCCCATCTGACAGGAAGTGCCCTGCCCCACAGGAAGCACCTGGGCCCACCAGGCTCTTGCATTGGCCACTGGGAACCTGTAATTGTTATCGTAACACTGAAAGAGTCATAAAAGATTTCGGCGATTCCTCGAGTTTCAAACTAATTTACTGCAAAAGTGCAGTAATGATAAACTAGCATGACAGTACCATATAATAAGTACCGTATATACTCGTGCAAGAACCACACTTTTTATTTCCACAATCTTGATGAGGCGACTTACATGGTGCGTGGGCCATGGCAGTCAACTTTGTCTGGCTGTGTGATTTTCTTGTGCAGAAACAGCGAAGACTGTTTTCATAATGCATGTATTTCTTTACACAAGCACGCCATGCAACCGTCTATAGTCCTCACTACTGTCACTGTCACCACAGTTCAGATTCGATTTGGTTTGGTAGCACACTCATGGATACAGTGGTCCTCAGCGTCCTACATGCAGTTAAAATTATTCTGACATCAAAGAATTTCACAACAATGTACAAAGATCCAGTATACCATGATCTTAAAATTAAAGAGCATGCACACAGGCTGGGACGCTCTTCTGCAGTCTTGAATTTTTTATTTCAACTTGAAAAGGGTGAAAATTTGGCTTAGTGGGTATGACATACTATAACAAAAGCGCAATAAAACAAGGACAGAAGGAGGGTACAACACATGCATAGATTACACTCAAGTGACTTAAATGTCGTGGACGGAGAAATCAACATTTAAAAATAATAACTTCTTTTTTTTTGACAGAGATAAGGAAGGGATGCTCACAGACTGAGAATGAAGACTTAGAAGGGTTTGGGTGCGAGCTAGTTAGAAGACTAAATTTTTGCTGGTTCAACAATCAGTCCAGTTAGAGCGTCATTATATTTGTCCGAATAGCGCAACCCTGAAAAAGTGGACACACCCAAACCTGCATCAGTGCAAAGCTAGCCAACATTCTCAACCATTCCTTAAGTTCTGTTCTCTGAGCCTGTCATGTAGGCAGCAACCTGTGTGCCCTACATAGTGTACACTAGAGGGAGATTTGATATACTATGCCCTCCGTACAGGTGGCACAAAAGTATATATGTGATCTGCACAGAGGGCATAGTATGTCAATTCAGTGTGATACTATGCAGACACAACGATGAGCAAAATGAGAACAAGGCGAAAGTAGGAGCCAATGTTTCGACAAGTGGACTTGTCTTCTTCAAGGTGACATATGCTTTCCTCGCAACAGTGGTGGCGGGGTTCTAAAGGGAAGAGGGCGTAAGGCGGGTGGGTGCAGCAATGAGCAAAGGTGTGTTAGCGGCGAGGGTGTCGAATTGAGAATAAAGGAGTGCTGTGCACAAGGTTCGGGACACAGCCGTCTGTCAATCGTGTGTTAATGTCCGTGTGTGCCGGTCTGTCAACGGCATGCAGAGCAGCCCTCTATTACCTGTTTCACTGGTGGTCGTGGGCTATCGTTCTTATCGGGCTATCGTGTCGTAAGGAGTGGCAGAAACCAGTGCTCTTAAAAAAAGAGAGAAAACACTGAAATGGTGTAAATAAATAAAGGGAGAAAATGGAAAGGAGGAAAAAAAAAGGAAAAGGAGAAAAAATGCTAAGAAACCAAGTTAAATGTTGTTGCCTATAGCTTGAAATTTAGCATAGCGAATAGATTCTAAAGCTTCCTTTGAAACGTTTATGCCTATTGGTTGCAATGTCTTGAACTTATGGATAAGGTATGATTCTCTGCATTTTCTTTCTCGTTCAGAACTGAAATTTGACTGTAAGATGTAGAGTTTAAGTTCATCAAAGCTGTGACCTGGTTGGTTGAAATGCTTGGTGACGGCTTTGGGAAGCTTTTTAGTTGTACCCGCGCAATGCCCGTTGAATCTGACGTTAATCGATTGTCCCATTTCACCAATGTATAGTTTCTTACACAAGGAACATTCAAGCATATAAATCACATCAGAACTTCAATCAATCAATCAATCAATCAATCAATTAATCAATCAAAAAGCTTTATTCCATCTACAAATCTGTTCTTTGTGGAAGACGAGGGCTAAAAAAAAAGTGGATCTATCCACTTGAGAAGCTTCAAGCCCTCGTTTAAATGGCATACAGTGAGAGCGTGGAAATACCAAACTTGTGTACACATTGTAGAATGATAATTTCCTAAGGCATTCATCGCAATAAATTCATCGGTGCTTTATACAATATTAACACTGCAAGAAAATTAGGAAATGTGCAATAAAATTATACATAATGTGTAGCTTTCACACAAAAGAAATTCATAAATTTTTCACAACAAAAGATGCCTTGATTGCACAGTTGCCAGTTGTTTCTAATTTCATTCCATATTGATGAAATTCATTTAACATCTTGTAAGCGTGTGACGAAGCATTTGTTTTGTTGACATAACGCGTGTAAAGGGTATTTTCAAGATATCATCACTGCGTGAATTATAAGACCGTGCGAGTGGTGTCAACCCCAAAAGTGTTTGTAGAGGTTCATCTGAATCGTATTTATATTTTCTGGCTAGATTTAAAGGGTACAAGTTATGCACAATTACAAGATTGTATTTTATAAATAGAGGCTTTGTGTGCGCGTTTTTTTCAACGCATGCAATGTGACGAAGTGCTTTCCTTTGTAATATAAGCAGCTGATTCAGGTTCATTAGCATGGTTGTGCCCCACACTAGACAGCAATAATTTAAATGTGAAAAAAATTGTGCATTATAAATACGAAGTTAGACAGCTGCTGGTAAGTGGAACTTGAATTTCGCCAGAATTCCTACTGCCTTGCGATGGATGTCCCAAGACAGGTGCTTTTGGAAAACTACAAGTGACTTTACTGAGTCAATTTCCATGCGCGAATTCCCTGAGATTAGATTCAAAGTAGGTGCTGCAGGGGACTGCCGAGTTGTGAAGATAATACCTTTCGTTTTAGCTATGTTAATTTCAAGCAAATTTATTATACTCCACCTGTGTAGCCTCACGGCCACGTCGTGAGCTTGCTGGGAGCAGCCCGCTTAGTGATTAATTATCACTACTTGCAGGACCAAATAAAGTTTTCCTTCCTTCCTTCCACTTGTGTAGATCACGGAGAGCTTCATTAATATTACTTTGAGGAGTTTCTAACGATGACGGGAAAAAAGTGTGTTGTATCATCTGCATAAGTTATATACTCTGCACCGTGGTTACCTTGTGTAATGTCATTTATATAGGAATTAAATAGAAGCGGTCCAAGTATGCTCCCTTGGGGGACAGCTGAGGTGACTGCTTTGCATGGAGATAAATTTCCCTGAATGCAAATACACTGCATTCTACGTTGCAGGTAGGATGTTATAAGCGCGAGCGGTGTGCCTCTAATTCCATATAGTTCAACTTTTTTAGTTAGTGTTAAGTGGTTTAGACAGTCGAATGCCTTCGAGAAGTCGATATTGTCGCGTAGTAGTGACGTTAAAGAACACAGTAGCAATACTCTTAAAGACAAAACTAGCTTTTGTTGGGCGAACCTGTGCCCACAAAGACAGGCTACACTTAAAGCGCAACGATAGCGGTGAACACAGTCGGCGATCGTCGAAAATCTGATCAACGGGTCAAGCGCGTCCGCTTTTATACATTAATAGTCGAATGTTCCAGACTAATCGTTGGGACCCGCGTGCCTTCAACAAAGTTCTACACCATTCACGTCAGGCTATGAAATCAGATAACATAAGGTTCGGTGACAACAGACAGCGAATAGAAGCATCGATAACTTTCCAGAAACTTCGGATACATGCAGGGGCGTCCCGCGCTGTGCGATAACATTTGTTAGGCGGCGAAACGTGGTCGCCCGATAAAGATAAGTACACCATGTCATTACCCCCCTCTTAAAAAGCATCAACCCGATGCTGCAAACAAACAAAAGTAATAAAGAAAAGCACTCGTAGCAACAAAAACAACAAAATAAGGAAGTTCGTCAGCGTCTGTAAAAGGGTTTAAGGCGCACCACATCGACCATTTCAGATCGTGCGCGACGCCGCTGTAAATGCGAAATTTCGTCTGGCACGACCTCATAGACCAGTGCGCCAATATGTCAGATGACCTTGTAGGGTCCGAAATAGCATCGCAGTAGTTTCTCACTGAGTCCTGGTCGGTGTATCAGGGTCCATACCCAAACACGGTCGCCGGGCTGGTACTCAACGAAGTGTCGTCGGAGGTTGTAGAGTCGGCTGTCAGTCCCCTGCTAATTCTTGATCAGCAGGCGGGCGAGCTGTCGGGCTTCTTCGGTGCGCTGGAGATAGGTAGCGACGTCAAGACTTTCCTCGTCAGTGACGTGCGGCAGCATGGCGTCGAGCGTCGTTGTCGGGTTCCTGCCATAAACCAGCTTAAATGGCATGAGCTGTGTTGTTTCTTGCACCGCCACGTTGTAAGCGAATGTTACGTACGGCAGGACTGCATCCCCCATCTTGTGCTCGACGTCGACATACATTGCTAGCATGTCGGCGAGGGTCTTGTTCAGGCGCTCCGTGAGACCATTCGTCTGCGGATGGTAGGCAGTTGTCCTCCAGTGACTTGTCTGGCTGTATTGCAGAATGGCTTGCGTGAGCTCTGCTGTAAAAGCCATTCCCCTCTGTCGGTGATGAGGACTTCTGGAGCACCATGTCGCAGCAGGATGTTCTCGACAAAAAATTTCGCCACTTCGGCTGCACTGCCTTTCGGCAGAGCTTTAGTTTCAGCGAAGCGAGTGAGACAGTCTGTCGCCACGACAATCTACTTATTTCTGGAAGTTGATGTTGGAAACGGTCCCAACAAGTCCATCCCGATCTGTTGAAAAGGTTGGTAAAGAGTCTTGATCGACTGTAGTAATCCCGCTGGCCTTGTCTGTGGTGTCTTGCGTCGCTGACAGTCTCGGCACGTCCTGATGTAATGGGCGACATCGGCGGTTACGTGCGGCTAGTAATACCTTTCTTGTATCCTCGATAGCGTCCGGGAGAAACCGAGGTGCCCAGTAGTGGGATCGTCATGTAGGGCGTGCAGTACTTCTGGACGCAGAGCCGACGGAACAAGAAGGTAGTTGGCGCAGACTGGTGAGACGTTCTTCACGAGTAGGTTGTTTTGAAGCGTGAACGAAGACAATCCATGCTTAAATGCCCTAGGGACAATGTTGGTGTGCCCTTCCAAATACTCGACTAGGGCTTTTAGCTCCGGGTCTCCTCGTTGCTCTTCGGCGAAGTCTTCCGCGCTTATTATTCCAAGGAAGGCGTCGTCATTCTCGTCATCTTGCGGCGGCGGGTCAATGGGGGCGCGTGATAGGCAATTGGCATCTGAGTGTTTTCGTCCGGACTTGTATGTTACAGTGATGTCGTATTTTTGTAGTCGGAGGCTCCACCGTGCCAGCCGTCCTGAAGGGTCCTTTAAGTTAGCTAGCCAACACAACGCGTGATGATCGCTGACCACTTTGAATGGCCTGCCATATAGGTAAGGGCGAAATTTCGCTGTAGCCCAAACGATGGCGAGGCATTCCTTTTCGGTTGCAGAATAATTGCCTTCCACTTTTGACAACGGTCGGCTAGTGTAAGCTATCTAGGACGGCACCGAGGCATAGGCTACTGGCGTCAATGTGTATTTCGGTATTGGCGTGCTCGTCGAAGTGCGCAAGTACGGGTGGCGACTGCATGCGTCGTTTGAGTTCTTGAAATGCGTCGGCCTGCAGCGTTTTCCACTTGAACTCGACGTCACATTTAGTTAGCTGTGTCAGCGGCTCAGCGATACATGAAAAGTTCTTGACAAATCGCCTGTAGTAGGCACACATGCCAAGAAATCTATGCACTGCCTTCTTGTCGATGGGCTGTGGGAACTTTGCGATGGCAGCTGTCTTCTGCGGGTCGGGGTGGACTCCAGACTAGCTGATGACGTGGCCTAGGAACAGAAGCTCATCGTAAGCGAAGCGGTGCTTTTCTGGCTTCAGAGTGAGCCCTGATGACTTGATGGCCTCTAGTACTGTTGCAAGCCGCCTAAGGTGATCGTTGAAATTTCCTGCGAAGACAACGACGTCATCCAAGTAAACGAGACAGGTCTGCCACTTCAATCCTGCTAAAACCGTGTCCATCACGCGCTGGAACGTTGCAGGCGCCGAGCACAGTCCGACTGGCATAACCTTGAACTCGTAGAGGCCGTCTGGGGTGATGAAGGCGGTCTTTTCACAATCTCTTTCGTCGACTTCTATTTGCCAGTAGCCAGACTTGAGGTCCATGGACGAGAAGTATTTAGCGTTGCAGAGCCGATCCAATGCGTCATCTATCCGTGGGAGGGGGTATACGTCCTTCTTCGTGATCTTGTTCAGACGACGATAATCGACGCAGAAACGTAGGGTTCCGTCCTTTTTCTTCACCAAGACAACAGGGGATGCCCACGGGCTTTTCGACGGCTGGATGATGTCGTCGCCCAGCATTTCGTCGACTTGTTCTCTTATAGCTTCACATTCTCGCGGCGAAACTCGGTAAGGGCTCTGGCGGAGTGGTCGAGCGCACTCCTTGGTGATTATGCGATGCTTGGCGACTGCTGTTTGTCGAATCCTCGATGACGTCGAAAAGCAGCCTTTGTATCGTTGGAGCAGACTTCTGAGCTGGTGTTGCTTAATCATGGGGAGACTTGGGTTAATGTCGTAGTCTGGTTCGGGTACCATGGTCGTCGGGGTAGATGCGGCGGAATCGAAGAGGACAAACACATCACTGGTTTCCAGAATGTCCTCGATGTATGCGATCGTCATGCCCTTGTTGATGTGCTTGAACTCCTGGCTGAAGTTTGTCAGCAACACTTCAGTTTTCCCTCCATGCAGTCGAGCGATCCCTCTTGCGACGCAAATTTCACGGTCTAGCAGTAGACTTTGGTCATCTTCGATGACGCCTTCTACGTCAGCGGGTGTTTCGGTCCTGACGGAAATAATGCTGGAGCGAGGCGGGATGCTCATTTGATCTTCGAGCACACTCAAGGTGTGGTGACTATGAGGGCTCTCCGGCAGTATCGCTTGATCTTCAGACAGGGTTATCGACTTTGACTTCAGGTAGATGATTGCGCCGTGTTGGTTCAGGAAGTCCATACCGAGAATGACGTCTCGTGAACACTGTTGCAGGATAACGAAGGTGGCAGGGTAAGTCCGGTCATGAAAGGTAATTCTTGCCGTGCAGATTCTACTCAGCATGATGAGGTGTCCTCCAGCGGTCCGAATTAACGGGCCTTCCCGTGCAGTCTTAACGTTCTTCAATTGGGCTGCGATGGGTCCACTCATGACGGAGTAATCAGCTCCTGTGTCTACTAAGGCGGTGACTGCATGGCCGTCGAGAAGCACGTCGAGGTCGGTGGTTCTTTGTCTTGAATTACAGTTAGGCCTTGGCGTCGGATCACGGCTGCGTCGCGTTGACCTGTGGTTGGTACGTGGCGTCGTCAGGTGGTCTTTCGTTTTCCTGCCGGACTTCGTCGGGACGGCGGTGTGTCGTCGTTATGTCGTCGAGATAGTCTTTTCGAAGTCTTCGGCGGTGGCAGAGGATCTTTGACAGTTCGACGAACAGCAACCGCACCTCTATCGGTTGCTGCTTTTAGTTTTCCGGATATGGGCTGACAGACCGGCCCCGGGCTGGGCCAGTGTATGGTCGGCGCTGCGGCGACAGGTAGCGGCCTCGTGACAGCCAACGGGTGGGTTGTCGGGGGCTTCACTGAGTAGCGCCGAGGTAGTTGGCGATGTCACGTGGGCGCTCCCCAAGCTGTGGACGCGGAGCGTTGACGGCGAACTCTCCGAGTCCCATGTCGCGGTATGGGCATCGGCGGTACACATGGCTGGCTTCTCCGCAGTGATAGCAGAGCAGGCGGTGGTCGGGGGCTCGCCAAATGTCCGTCTTCCTCGCGTAGGTGCGCTGGGCGATGGGTGGGCATGCTGGCGGCGGCGGACAACGGAATTGCGGCGTCACAGGGCCCTGGCGCAGTCGTGGAGGGGGACCTTGACGGCGTGCGACGGCGGCGTAGCTCATCGCTTCTGGCTGGGGCTGCAGTAATTGAGGTTGCACCTCAGGAACTCCCAGCGATCGCTGAACCTCATCTTTCATGATGTCAGCGATCGAAGCTACTTGAGGCTGCAACGAAGGCAAGACCTTGCACAGTTCTTCGCGCACAATGGCCCTGATGGTCTTTTGGAGATCAACGGAGCCCAGCGCTTGAAAGGTGCACTGAGGCATGAGCACTTGGCGGTTATATTGCCAAGTGCGCATTTCCAAAGTTTTCTCAATCGTCGTAGCCTCTGTCAGGAACTCAGCTGCAGTCTTCTGTGGGTTTCACATTAGTCCAGCGAAAAGTTCTTGCTTTACGCCTCGCATCAAGAAACATACTTTTTTCTCTTCAGACATTTCCGGGTTGGCGTGCCGGAAAAGACGAGTCATCTCTTCTGTGAAGATGGCGATGGTCTCATTGGGTAGTTGGCCTCGGGTTTCCAGCAAAACTTCGGCCCTTTCTTTTCGGACAACGCTCGTGAACGTCCTCAGGAAATTACTGCGGAACAGGTCCCATGTTGCAAGGGTGGACTCCCAGTTCTCGAACCAAGTCCTCGCGGCATCTTCCAAGGAGAAGTACACATGTCGTAGCTTATCCTCAGATGTCTAGTTGTTAAAGGTCGAGATCCTTTCGAAGGTTTCGAGCCAGGTTTCCGGATCCTCCGACGTAGCTCCGCAGAAGGTAGGGGGCTCTCTGGGTTGTTGAACTACGACGGGTGACATTGGGGCTGCCATTGTGGTTGTCTTGGCCACAATCTTTCTGGTCTTCTCAGGTAGAAGTCCGTGCTCCGGGGGCAGCTGTAGTAGACGACGGCTTGCTCGATGGTCCAAGACTATGTGGGTGCTCTCTTTGCGGTCCGGGCTTGGATCACGGCTTGTTGGGGGCGTCCGGTACACGGACGAAAAGCACTTCCACCAGATGTCACGCGGTAGTGACGTTAAAGAACACAGTAGCAATACGGTTAAAGACAAAACTAGCTTTTATTGGGCAAACCTGTGCCCACAAAGACAGCCCACACTTAAAGCGCAAACGATAGCGGCGAACACAGTCAGCCATCGTCGTAAATCTGATCTGCGGGTCAAGCGCGTCGGCTTTTATACATAAATCGTCGAATGTTCCAGACTAATCGTTGGGACCCGCGTGCCTTCCACATAGTTCTACACCATTCACTTCAGGCGATGAAATCAGATAACATAAGGTTCAGCGACAACAGACAGCGAATAGAAGCATTGATAACTTTCCGGAAACTTCTGATACATGCAGGCACGTCCCGCACTGTGCGATAACATTTGTTAGGCGGCGAAACGTGGTCACCCGATAAAGATAATTACATGTGTCAATATATATACCAACTATCAGGCGTTTTTCATCGAAGGCTTTTTGAATGATTTCTTTTTGGATGACAAGGGCAAGTTCTGTAGACCTGCCTGACATTTTAATGTCACTTTGAAGGTGCCTGCAGGTGCAAAACCTACAGGCAACATCAAAGTGACATGGAAATTTAAAAAAAACATTAAAATTAAAAAGAAAAACATTAAATTATGCGGTTTTACGTGCCAAAACCACTTTATTGATTATGAGGCATGCCGTAGTGGACTCCAGAAATTTTGACCACTTGGGGTTCTTTAACGTGCACCTAAATCTAAGTACACGGGTGTTTTCGCATTTCGCCCCTATTGATATGCGGCCGCTGTGGCTGGGATTCGATCCTGCAACCTCGTGCTCAGCAGCACAACACCATAGCCACATTAAAATTAAAAGCACTGCAAATAGTTATACACACGAAGTCGATTCTAGCTTCACTTGTACAAGTTTGGATGTGATTTATATGCTTGAATGTTCCTTCTGTAAGAAACAATATATCAGTGAAACGGGACAATCAATGAGCCTCAGATTAAACGGACACTGCATGGACACAGCTAAAAAGCTTCCCAAAGCCGTCGCCGAGCATTTCAACCAACCAGGTCATAACTTTGATGAACTTAAACTCTACATTTTACAGCCAAATTTGCGCTCTAAATGAGAAAGAAAATACAGAGAATCATACCTTATCCATAAGTTCAAGACATTGCAATCGATAGGCATAAACGTTTCAAAGGAAGCTCTAGAACCTATTTGCTATGCTGAATTTCAAGCTATAGGCAACAACACTTAGCTGGGTTTCTTAACACTTTTTTGTTTTTTTCTCCCTTTCTTCTTTTTTTCCTCTTCTTTTTCTGTTTTTCCTTTTATTTATTTATTTATACCATTTCAGTATTTTTTTTTAAGAGCACTGGTTTCTGCCGCTCCTATTATCACTATCGGAGACATGATAGCCCACGACCATCAGCGAAATAGGTTAATAGAGGGCTGCTGTGCACGCCTTTGACACGCTGGCTCACACACGGGCATTGACATGCGATTGACAGACGGCCGTGTCCCTGGCCTTGTGCACAGCACTCCTTTATTCTCAATTCGACACCCTCACCGCTAACACACCTTCGCTCGTTGCCACACCCACCTGCCTTACACTCTCTCCCCTTTAGAAGAACCCCAGCTATATATACTGTGGTGAGGAAAGCATGTCGCCTTCAAGAAGACAAGTCAATGTGTCGAAACATTGGCTCCTGCTTTCACTTTGTTCTCGCTTTGCTCATCGTCTTGAATTTCCATCTGCCGCCTTCCCCGTGTTTTCTATGCAGACACAAGCATCCCCACACAACTTTGCACCACACTGCAGTTGTCCATTTGTAATGCACAAACATAGTGAAGAGTACAAATTAAAGGATTTTAAGCAATAATATTTCTTCAACAAAAAATTTGAGATTTAAGCACTCCTTACAAGTTATGAATTCAAAAGCATGAATGTCCAATTGAACGACACTGACTCATTATGCAAAAAAGGGGTGAGGCGTGCAGACAGGACACAAGAGTAGAGAAGTGGACAACACGCGCTTGTGGACTGTTGTGTCCTGTCTGCACGCCTTACCTCTTTTTTGCATAATGAATCCTTACCAACTAGCTCAGCTTTCTGTCGTTCTAAACGACACTGAACAATCCTTTGAGTTTTGCACTGCGGATAATTTACTATAGCAATATGCGCTGACCAAGTCAGCAAGCAGCGGCACCCTGCAGTGCCAATGCCACAAACGTGACGATGCCCATCGGGTGACACATCGATTCCCTCTTGCCTCACACAACATGCGGCAGCAGGTGTTCCTGTTCACCTGATCTGCTCTGTTGAGGCGCGATTGTGACTTGCCGTCGCAGCCAATGGCAATGCGAGTTTAGGTGCCGCTTTGCCGCTGCAGATGACAGATGCCAGCTTTTTCGCTCATTGGCCCAATTGACACTTTTGCATCAATAAGGAAGGGACGCCTTTTGAAGATATGACATTTCATAAAATTTACAAGTGCAACTGTAAGCATTCCTCAAGAGGAACTTTTTTGAAATGCACGCAACCTTGTCCACTGCAGTATTGCTTGCTTTAATCTACATGCACAGATGCTCCCAGAGGCTGCTCTCCATGGTGCCCAAATTGCCAAGCATGTCTGCTGTGCGATAGCTTTACAACAACTAGCAAGTCAACCGTGCAATGCATAGCAAGGTGGCTGACCAGGCTAGCTGGTAACTTATATTGAGCATGAACAGCGCAAGAGGCAACAAGGGGATGAAAATGAGATGGTACAAGCAAAGCACAGACTTCCAATTGATGATTTTATTGACAGGTATGCAGTATACATGGAAACAAAAGAATATGCCAAAAACAAAAATTCTGGGGTTTTAAGTGCTAAAACCAGAATTATTAGGCTCATAGTAGTAGTAGTAGTAGTAGTATTAATTTGGCCATATGGGGTTCTTTAAAGGGGCCCTAAACCACACCTCGGGCTTTGCGAAAGAACACATTCAGCGGATGGTACATGCTGCTGTGAACATCTCAGCCAAATTTTGCACTTGTGCGTGGCGCGTGGGGCTCACAAGCGGAGCGCGAAGTCACCTTTTTCTCAAACACTCTCGTTTTAAAAGAAGCCAAATTCTCACTCTTTTCTATGTGCTTTATTGCGTCATAAAGCACATTCCGTTAGACTGCTGCTAATGGCCGATTGCTGACGTCTATCAAAAAGGGTGTTTGGATCAGTGCACTTGTTCCTACTGTTACCGTAGATATAATGGACACAGTTAACTAAATGGGCTGAAGTATAGCTGAAGTAAGCGAAAACTTCGCTTTAAATTTTCATAAGGATGACACATTTCCGGGCGAAACCAACTGTCCTCTCCTGACGCTCAGCCATGGCTCAGCAGCGCCCAGAGTCAGTGCGCCCGCATACGTCCGAACTATTTTTGACCGCACTGCCTTTTCAGCATCGCCGCCTTCATGCCTCGTTTGTTTCGAGTGGTTTTGAATGCGAGAAGTAGTCTCAAACCATATGAAGCTTATGATGTGACACTGGCACTTAGTTCCAACGCGGCGGATCCAGTGCTCGTCAGTGCATGTGAGTATAATATATATATGCAAGTGAATCCATTGGTGACCAAGGCCAGTGAACGGAGCCTCATGAAACCTGAAGATCAGAAGAAACCTGAAGATTAGAGCAAAGTACTTTTTTTGGCAAACTATATAAAGATAGAATAACACACTTTGATCAGCGTCACGCTTATGGATTCACAGATCCAATGGTAAGGTCGGAAATACAACCCGAAGTCGACTGTCAGCTCGTTAGGTGCACTTTTGTTTCCAGTAGTGTTCTAAGTACATGAAAATGTCTGTATATCATGAGCAGACGCAGACGTGCACGACTTTCCATGTTGGCAGAGTTAAGGTTGTTGACACTACAGCTCTCCTGTCGCCGCTTCAATCACTGTCGTTCTCACGCAGTGGCAAAAGTGCCGAACGCGACCTCCCAAGGCCAGTGGCAGGGACCTGCGAAGGTTAAGGGGAGTTATCTTCTCTCCCTAATTAACCTTGAGGTGGGGTTACCATTGGGAGTTCCAGCAGCCATACAGTACTAAATGCACAGCCTGGCAAGGCTCCGCAATGCGATACCTACCTCCGGACATTCCAGTGCAGCAATTGCAGGTTCTCTGGAGCTGACTGTATCTTCGCTTTCTTCCGCTCCGCTCAATTCGACAGAGGTGAATTTTACCCCGGAGATTGCGTCACCGACCAAGTGCGCTAAGCGTCCATAGCTATTTCTGGGAGCAATGAGTAAGCGAGATGCGCTTTTACATGTCATCGGGTGCAAAGCCAGCGACAGAAAATCCATGAAGTCTCAGTATTTGCTGCCTCAAGATGACTCCTTACGGTCTGCTTGGCTACAGTGCATTGGCCTTCCTTCCATGGAGACGCGAAAAAATGTACGTGTTTGCGATAGGCACTTCGCACCCATGATGTCTTCCGTTACGATCCGGAACTTCTACAGGGCACGGACGCCAGTTGGACACGTTTGCATTTGAGGGCAAATGCGCTGCCGACGTTTTCTTCATGGCAGACAGGTAAGCAAAAAATTCATATTTCTCATTCCTTAAGTGTACAAACTTGTAGCAATAGGATGGTACACTTGTAGGAATAGGATGGTACACAGCGTAAAATATGCTATAGTTTTCCAGATCTATAATTAGCCACAAGCATTGATCTATGGGGGTGCAGCGGTGACGTAGGGGTAGAACATCCGCCTCGCGTGCAAGAGGACCGTGGCTCAAATCCTGGTGCTGCACAATTTTCCACCGGATTAAAAAAAAGGCAGCATGTTGATAAAATTGCATAAACAGGCCTGGAGTGTGGCCTGATCCCGGTGACCAGAATCGGTAACGCACTCCCTCACCAGAGCAGGATTGGCCACCCTGGTGCAGTACTTGGCCACAACCTCCTATATGAACACATCAAACCCTGGCCCTCAGTCCCCAGCAGCTGCAAAGCAACTGACCACGGCAGCGGTCAGACCTGCGATGCAGCAGAGGGTGCCAAGAATCTCTGGTTCCGGACAGGCCACCATTGTAATCTGAACCTGGCAACGTTTAAAAGCTAGAACGCTAGTGAGGCGAGTCTAGCAGTGCTATTGGAAGAATTAGAGGGCAGTAAATGGGATATAATAGGGCTCACTGAAGTTAAGAGGACAAAAGCAGCATATACAGTGCTAAAAAGCGGGCACGTCCTGTGCTACCGGGGCTTAGCGGAGAGACAAGAACTAGGAATCGGATTCCTGATTAATAAGCATATAGCTAGTAACATACAGGAATTCTATGGCATTAATGAGAGGGTGGCAGGTCTTGTTGTGAAGCTTAATAAGAGGTACAAATTGAAGGTCGTACAGGTCTATGCCCCTACATCTAGTCATGATGACCAGGAAATCGAAAGCTTCTATGAAGACGTGGAATTGGCGATGGGTAAAGCCAAAACAAAATACACTATACTGATGGGCGACTTCGATGCCAGGGTAAGCAAGAAGCAGGCTGGAGACAAGTCAGTGGGGGAATATGGCATAGGCTCTAGGAATAGCAGGGGAGAGTTATTGGTAGAGTTTGCAGAGCAGAATAATATGCGGATAATGGATACCTTCTTCCGCAAGCGGGATAGCCGAAAGTGGACGTGGAGGAGCCCGAATGACGAGACTAGAAATGAAATGGACTATATACTCTGTGCGAACCCTGGCATCATGCAAGATATGGATGTGCTCGGCAAGGTGCACTGCAGCGACCATAGGATGGTAAGAACTTGAATTAGCCTAGACTCGTGGAGGGAAAGGGAGAAACTGGTACATAAGAAGCCGATCAATGAGTTAGCGGTAAGAGGCAAAATAGAGGAATTCGGGATCAAGCTACAGAACAGGTATTCGGCTTTCCCTCACGAAGAGGACCTTAGTGTTGAAACAATGAAGGACAATTTTATGGGCATCATTAAGGAGTGCGCAATAGAAGTCAGTGGTCAACATCATCAGAAACTTAGGTCCAAGGCGCAAGGTTCTTTCATGCTTTGTCATCTAAGGCTCGGCTGGAGGACAGAACTAGGTGTGTATCAGAGTGTGCTGAATGAGGTGTGTATCAGAGTGTGCCCCAATACTTAGTAACCTTTTTCTAAGTTATGTTGACAGGAAAGTAGAGAATGACTTAAATGGAAGGTTTATTCGAATTTTTCGATACGTGGATGACTTCCTAATTATAGTTAAGTCTAAGGGTGCTTGATGTGTGCCTGACTTACTCGATGTTTTTTCTAAGCATGGGTCTGGACTGAGCTTCACACATGAGATCCCACAGAGCAACGTCCTGCAGTTCTTGGATCTGAGTTTGACCTTTTTGCCTAACCATGTATGCTGGCGATACGCTCCCAGAAGTGAAAAACCACTTGTAAACTACGCGTCTTGTCACTCTAAGCTTGTTAAATTCGGAATTCTAACAGGATGTATTGGTATGGCTGTCAAAAAATCGTGTACTCATCAAATGTCCAGTAGCCTGTTGGTCCAAGCCCAGAGATGCAGAGAGGCCGGTTTTCCAGATTCTGTAATTGTGGCTGGTGCTAACAGGATTATAAAAATGCTGAAATGTTCGGAACAGCCCAAAGAAAATGTCGAGGGGAAAAAAGTTGTTGTCATGCCTTATGAGCACGCGTTGTCACATAGTTTTAAGAGAGTAGGGGCCAAGTATGGTGTGAGGGTCGTTTTTTCTGCTCCGATGAAGCTGGGTAAATTAGGGGCAGCAGTTCAGAGGAAGCAGGAAGGCGTTAAACGGATTGCTGCATGCAAGGTAAATCATGCCAATAAGTACATCAGTTGCAAGAAGGGCGCTGTCTACCAAATTCCTTTATCTTGTGGCCAAACTTACATAGGCCAGACAGGCCATTGCATCAATATTAGACTAATGGAGCATGCCAATTCATAAGACAAAAAAGACACTAACCTGGCAAAGCATTGCAGTATTTGTAAATGCATACCTTTCTTTGACAATACAAAATTGTTATTTTTTTATAGTGACAAGACTACCAGAGAAGTCGCTGAAGCATTTCATATCATCAGAAAATCTGATAGTTGAGTTAGCAAAACATCTTTAATCTTGTCAGCGAAAGAAATGGCATTGCTGCATAAAGGGTAGATTGCAAGGCAGGTACAGCGCGTGCGAATGTTGGCTGTCCGGAGCTTGTATCTGATCATTGATGTATGACCGGGCGCATGCGTGCCCAGTTTTGTATGTATAAATGTTGACTTCTTACTTCAAATAAATCAGTTGTAAGTTCAGCGCTGTGTTTGTCTCCTCCTCATTCTAAGGCGTTCCTGATTCTACTTGCGATTACCTAAGTAAATACTTTGTGGGCAATGGACAGTAAGCTGATCGGTCTACAATTTTTCAAGTCTTTGGCGTCACCTTTCTTATGGATTAGGATTATGTTAGTGTTCTTCCAAGATTCCTGTATGCTCAAAGTATGAGGCATTGCGTATACAGGGTGGCGAGTTTTTCTAGAACAATCAGCCCACCATCCTTCAACAAATCTGCTGTTACCTAATCCTCCCCGTCTGCCTTGCCCCTTTGCATAGCTCTCAAGGCTTTCTTTACTTCTTCCGGTGTTACTTGTGGGATGTCATGAATATACCTCATCAATATACAGCAACAATGAGTGTCTTGATCGCGTGCTGTTCTTCCTAGGATTAAAGAAGAAGATCGAAGTAGCTGCCAAATTCTGCAACTGTGCTTATATTCAACAATGTATACACAGCATAATCAACCATCTCTACTGGGTTGCTGCTATGGGACAAGGTGATGGCGACCTAATAGTGAGCATGTGGAAGTCCCTGGTGATCCACATCTGTGAACAGCATCATGGACATTAAGGGCCCTTGACAGAATGTCTGCATGGCCCCCTTGAAGACAGAGCATGGATGACACATGACGCCGTGGTTTTGCATTGCTGAACATCACAAACAGGTTCTTCAATACCTAGTTCTCTGCACTACATGGCCTTGGCGATGTTGGTGTGAATGAAAGAATGCTAGCTTCCGCTGTCTAGCATCACACAAACCACGAGTCGTCGATGTCCACATTCCGCAAAAACGCGATCAGTCTGGAGCAGCACAGACTTTGCTCACCCGTCACCTGTTCTGGCTGTGGTAACAGTTAGTGGAGTCGGCCCAGACACAGAAAGCTGTGCACTTGCACTGGGTGCAGCAGTCGTTGCGACGACACTTGACTCATAAAGTACTGTTAGGTGTCTGCGTTGGCACTTGTTGCATGTGAGGCCACAGGAAACTCTGCAAAAGTCAGCGACATGGCTCTGTGTTCCGCACAAGCATTGCGCAGCCTGGTTATTTCTCGTTGGTGGGGATGTGTGCTGTACATTGTGCGATGGTGCCAGTGCTGCTCTCACAGAAATGCAAGGAGTATGTGGCTCTGTGGATTCTGTCACTGACAGAGCAAACACAGGCGGAATGCTAGGTGCACATCTTGACATTATGCTCAGGTCATCATCCTCCGTAGTCGAGTGGCTGGTTTGCTCTGCTGACTGTTCTTGCATGCCTTGCTCCTGCATGTCGACCTGAATTCGCAAAATTAACAAAATGTATTTTGCATGGTGCGTACCCCCGGGCCTTTGAGCATGCTTACGTGGAATCACATGGTGTCGTGCAGCAGGCGCAGCTTCTTCATACCTTTCGTGGTCTTAACCGGTTACAACGGTAGGAGGTGGTCAATGCATTCATCAACCAAAAGTTTGTTTTGACTGAAGTGCTCTCTCAATATCTTCACAGCGATGTTGTAGTTGCTGTCGGGCAGCCCGATTCCTTCTACTGCTCATTTAGCACCTCCCATCATGTACATCAATAGATACTGGAGTTTTTCTATAAGTGGGGGCTTGATATTTTGGTGGATTGTCGCACTGGTAGTGACCCCAAAATTCTTGCCACTGACGTACATCGCTGGCATACATAGGCTTCTGATGTCTCAGGAGCGCAATTGACCGGTGACATGGTGCACTGACCTGGCTTTGGGACACGGCAGTCTGCCCAGTGCTAATCTGTATCGTTCTCCCCTAGAGATGGGTCGCTGGTGTTCGCAAACTGTTGGCGTTGCTCCAAGATGAAATGGGCATGAGATCTCGTAGAGGATCTTCTCTTAGTTGGAAGCAACCTCAAGTGCACTTTCTACAGTGTCATCTTCTGTAATATTGAGCTTCTCAGCTTCATTGCACTTCAGAAAGGTGACATGCCTGTTGACATCATGCCCCTTCGAAACAGGATTCTGCAGCAGTTCTGTGAGGAGCATAATATTTTGAGAAACACTGGCTCTGACAGTTCCGTGTACTTTCCGAAGACACTCGCCTGAAGTCATCATGTTCACGGAAGGGCAATTCCCAGGTTTCATGGAGCGAAAATTTATAATAAACGAGGATCCATGGCCAAAGCACTCAGACATCTTGCCTTTAAGCAAGGGCTAGCTTCTTCTTCCTTCTACTCTGCTCTTTGGTTCCTACGTTGTCCAGCGCCATAGTCCATTTTCAGCAAGTTATTCCATCATGACACAGACTAAACCATTTACCTGAGCAAGCGGAACCCAAAACCAATGGTGGTGTCTTGATTGCTGTAGCTGACAATATTGTGTCCAATATCACAATTTATCATGTTTTTAGTAGTGATTTGTGTTCATATCGTTATGAACTATTACAGTGCATTGCTCTGGCTGTGTTATCACCTGCTAAGTGCAGCATTTACATTTTGTGATTTCGCATTTACATTTTTTTGCTTTAAGAGTTTCTACGCCCACACTTTAGATCTATGAAGCGATTTCAGTTGCAGAAAAATACTCATTTTTTTCCACATTGTTGTCAGTACATCTACCAAAACGTAATCTTTAGAAGTCGAAGTCGCTGAGCACATGCAGGTGGGCGAGTTGGTTATGCATGATTACAACGAAGGCACCAAATAAAACAACGGACGAAGGAAGGAGACACGAGACAACCACGTAGGCGCACTAACAACTGAGCGTTTTATTTCTTGACACAGGAATAAATACCTGCTGGCAAGGATCAAAACAACAAGAAGAAACAGGGCCGTCATCTGCATCGCACAAGGAAACCACAATACAGGACGACTAAGTGCCGCTCCCAAGATACACCAGTTCCTTTGTCGATAGGGAAACTGAGGCTTCATTGATGCAATCATCACCACGCATTTTGATCTCAAGCGCTTCCAATATCTCCCTTGTCAGTTGATCATCAGCTCTGTTCAAAACACAGGTTCTATCAAAATCTGGAATGCACTTGTGAGCCTTACAACGTGCACTTATGTGACCTGAGAGCTGGTTTTCCATCTTATATCGATGCTAATGCAATCTATCATTCAGACATCTGCCCGTTTGGCCTACATATGATGAACCACATGACAAGAGAACCGAATGAACTACTTTCTTTACACATCCAACATGCTTGTGCCCATGTTTTCTTGCGCACACCTGTTTATCTTCCCGATGACCTGCGTTCACCTTGGCACACATCAAACGAAGACGTTTCACAACGGAAAAGAAAACCCGAACACCAGCTCATTTAGCTACTTTTTTCAGATTGTGAGATATGCCGTGAACATATGGAATGATAGCACACCTGGTATCAGATGGGCCTGTTCGACCCTGGTTTACAACGTTAGGTTCCTTGAGCTGCCTGAGCATTTTTTCTGCAACAGATGTGATCACATGGCGAGGATAACTTGCCCCATTGAGGCGGCTGACCTGACAATGAAAACTGTTTTGCAGCCGATGTACACGACTTGTCAAGAGCGTTGGTTAGACATGATTGAATGATGCCTCTTTTTATTACTTCTGAGTGAGCTGAATTGTAGGAGAGGATAGGTTTGCTAGCCCTTGGCTTGAACTGCCAGCACACAAGACATGATGAGAAAGTAATCACCAAATCTAAAAATCTTAAACAGTTATTGGCCGGAAGCTCGTGAGTCAGGGTTAAAGGGTACAAGACTGTTTGAAACTCTGACAATACTAATGATGACTGGGTCTCCAATTCTGGACTGTCACTATCTAGGAACACTAAAAAATCCTCCACAAATCTAAAGATCTGCATCCCATTTGTCCCCGATAAGCACTGCTTTAACAGGTTGTCTTTTGAAGCTAAAAAGATGTCGCTTAAAACAGGGGCTATACACAAACCTATACACACAACTTCTTTCTGTAGAAAGACGTCGTCATTCCATTTTATGTGCGTGGACTTCAGGTACAAGGACAGCAGTTATAAAAAGAAACCTATCGTTATGCCAGAGGCGTTCTGGAAAGCAACTGCTCCAAATTTATTGATACAGTCAGTGACGTATTCCATCAATTCATTCTGTGGTATAGAGTAATACAAGTCTTTTATGTTGGCAGTGCAGCAGTGGTGTAGAGATAGAATATTTGCCTCGCGTGCAAGAGGACCGTGGTTCGAATCCCAGTGCCGCGCAATTTTCCACCGGATTAAAAAAAAAGAAATCTGCATGTTGATAAAATTGCATGAACAGGCCTGGAGTGTGGCCTGGTCCCAGTGCAGTACTTGGCCACAACCTTCCATATGAATATGAACACACTGGAGGCTTACGAAAAGGGTCCTAATTAAATTGAGGATGGTGCAACGAGCTATGAAAAGAAGAATGATAGGTGTAACATTAAGGGATAAGAAAAGAGCAGATTGGGTGATGGTACAAACGCAAGTTATTGACATCTTAGTTGAAATCAAGAAAAAGAAATGGGCATGGGCAGGACATGTAATGAGGAGGGAAGATAACCGATGGTCATTAAGGGTTACGGACAGGATTCCAAGGGAAGGAAAGTGTAGCAGGGGGCAGCAGAAAGTAAGGTGGGCGGATGAGATTAAGAAGTTTGCAGGGACAACACTGCCACAATTAGTACATGTACGGGGTAGTTGGAGAAGTATGGGAGAGGCCTTTGCCCTGCAGTGGGCATAACCAGGCTGATGATGATGTCGACGGAGAAGGCGGATAGCATTTTGTTTTCATTCTGTGTGATATACGCTCAGTTGTTAGTGCACCTACGTGGTTGTCTCACGTCTCCTTCCTTCGTCCGTTCTTTTATTTGGTGCCTTCATTTAATAATTGAAGTTGAAGTTGAATTTATTTTCATAAGTAGGTATAAACAGCAGTATAAACAGGTGAAGTATAATTGCAGAATCGGAGGTCCCGAAGTAAGAACTGTCAGGGAGACCTCCTAAACAGGAAACAAATGGGGGTTATTACAATTGCAGCAACAGTAGCAGGCCACATCATACAAGGGTTGTGTTTGTCAGAAAAAAAAATAAATAAATAAGAGAGAAAAACTGGATCAAAAAAGAAGAAAATAAAAAACAGAGGTTTGAATATAAAAGTGTGGTTGTAGTGTGTGGAACATGCAACACGCAAAAGTCTTCATAGGGGAGAAAAAACAAAAACAAATAAAACAGCATTTTAATACGACACATGGTGGTGGTAGCATGGGGAACAAGCAATGCTGTAAACTACTGACAGGGACAGAAGAAAATTTAAATATATATATATATATATATATATATATATATATATATATATATATATATATATATATAAAGAAAATTAGGAACAGTACAGTACAAATATATTTAATAATGTTTACATCGCACAATAAAGAAACTAGGAGTTCGGTGACGAGTTAATATAATACGTCTTAGCTTGGCGCTTGAAGGCTTCAAATGCACATGACTTGATATCGGACGGAATCAAATTCCACAATGATATGTCTGAAAACATGACAGTAAATTTCCCATAGTTAGTTCGAATTTTAGGAAGGAGCAAATTGTGACGTGTGGGAAACCTTGTGTTATTATTATTAGTGAGGTCAGTACGGGTAAAACTTTCAATACCTAGCTCCGCACTTATGAGGCAGAACATTATTAGCAACAGCTTATGATTGAATAACATGCGCCAGGGGAGAAGGTTTAGGGAACGAAAAATGGGAGCAGAGTGAGACGTAAAAAGTTCAAATGTCAGCAATCGTACCGCTTGCTTTTGCAAAGCTTCTAGTTGGTGTAAATGAGTGAAGTACGCATTACCCCATGATGAGAGGCAATATGAAAGATGACTGAATATATGCATAATACAAAGAGAAGAGAATACTTGGTTCAAAAAAGGAGCGCGATTTGATAATGACGCGAATGCCAAAAGAAATTTTTTGAACAAGAGATTGGGCATGGCGGTTGAATTTTAGTGCTCATCTAAGATAATGGCTAGAAATTTGGCTGAACCAGATCTTGTGATTGTTAAGTGATACGACTAAGGAGAATGTTTGAGGGGAATGAAATACCATAAATGTTGTCTTTGATGGATTGATATATAACGTGTTTTTCAGGCACCATGCATGAACATTAGCGAGATCATTGTTTAATTTGTTTAGTAGTGTGACGGAATTTTTGTCAGATACGAAAATGGTTGTGTCAGCAGCATAGAGAAGGCAGTGGGCATGCATTATTTGTGGCAAATCATTAATGAACAATAAGAATAACAATGGCCCAAGTATTGGTCCCTGAGGAACGCCTCTATTACCGTATTTACTCGTATAATGATCGCACCCCTGAATTTTGTCATGAAAATTCGATTTTTTTTATTTCCCGTGTAATGATCGCACCCCGAACTTGCCGCAGCAATATGTTATGCCAAGTCCTGCTAATAATGATTGCGCTTACCACCTGTCGAATGCTACGCGAACGACTCTTCAAGATGAACCAAGCGGTCTGCATGCACCAAACATTCTTAAGCAGATACCCCATTTCATTCCTTTCATCACCTTTCCGCACTTCCATGACAAAAAAAAAAAAAAAAAAGATAAAAAACATAAATAAACCACACTTGTCTTTATTATGTGTAGGCGTTACAATGGTTGTGGTCAACAACAACAACAAAAAAGGCGCCTTTTGATTCTTCTCGTCTGCACTCGTGGGCACGCAACAAACAAACTGCGAGCAGCAACGATAGCAGGCACGTTTACACTGATAGAAGTGTACCCTATTTATACGCCGACGCTTGTAACACAGCTAAGATATTCGCCCACCCTTAGTGGAAACATGCCGTATTAGGATAGTAGTGAAGACAAGCTCCGCAGTTTCCGCAGCATGCACGCCATGCGTTTTTATGTCACTGGCAGCTAAGCGCGCCCACCTGTTTCTGTCCCCTCAAAGTGCACATGGCTAGGTTATTGCTGCAAACTTGCCGATATTAACAATATTATTCAGTACAGATACGGAAGGAACTGTTTGAATACACGTAATGTACTCACGAGAAAAAGAAAAAATCGTGTTTGGCGCGTTCGGCTTGCTTCGCCGGCCGCCATTTTTGTTTTGGTGTCCCGCACTACATATAGCGGCAGCCACCTATTTGTTGACCTGTTATCATCCCGCAGCAAACGCAAAATATTTAAAAAAATGTAACCCGTGTAATGATCGCACCCCTGAATTAGCGTCAATTTTTTTTGACAAAAAAGTGTCATCATTACGTGAGTAAATACGGTAATTATTTTAGGTGAAGAGATGGAACTATTCACTTAGACTACTTGTGGTCGGTGTTAGGTAGTCATGAATTAACTGCAAAGGCGGGCCAGAAATGCCAAAGATTCTAGTTTGCGCAGGAGGATGAGGCGGTTAATTGTACTGAACGTCTTAGTGAAATCAATAAAAGAGCACCGACTAATAGGCCTTCGTCTATAACTAATTTAACTTTGTCAGTAAACGTAGGTCAAGTTCAGTTGACAAATGCTCTCTAAAACCAAACTGATATGGAGATAATAGCTTAAATTTGCATAAGTAATTAGTTGTGAATGCTTGCAAAGAAGTTTTTTAATTACCTTGCTAAAGAAAGACAGAATGCAAATAGGACAAACACTCACAATTACCTTTTTTAAAAATTGGGATTACCTTACCCATTTTGAGGCTTTTGGGAAAGACGCCATCTTTAAATAATTTATTTTGGTTGGCAGTGGGCTCGTCGGCTGGCTGCCAGTCAACATGACCAAGCCGTTGCTTTTTTACACGCGTTTTTCCTGTTCGGCACGACAGCGGTCGGTGCATTGCAAGATTTAGCGTCCTCGTTCATCACCACGGCATCTTCCTGCAGAGACTGCGCGTACACACCGCCACATTATGACGATTGCTGGGCGACAATGCGTCCAAGCCTATCAACATCATCAAAAGCGCATATAAGAAGCCAGCCACCACCAGCACCTTCCAGTGGGCTCGCCAGCTGGCCGCCAGTCAACATGACCAACCCGTCGCTTTTTTTACACGCAGGTCAGTAACAAAGCTTCTACTGTTAAATCCAGCGATAGATGTTTCATCCAGCTGACGTGCCCACGCAGCCTTTGTACGCTCTGTTTGATTGTTCAGGATTTTGTCTTCTCTTTTCTAATGCTTTCTGGGGACGTAGAGCCCAATCCTGGACCTGGGCCTATGACTGATGAACTGTTAATCGAACTACTTAATGGTCAGAAGAAAATAAAAAAAAACGGTTAGAGGAAATTGAAATGAAACTAAAGGTGGTTGAGGAGTCTGCATTGGCTATTAAAGCAGTCAGCAAAAAACGTATCTGGTCTCGAGAAAAGTGTGGAGAGGTTGCACGACAAATTTGTCGATCTAGAAGATCGTTCCAGGAGAAACAACCTTCTGGTTTTTGGGGTCAAAGAAACAGCTGCCGAAAGTCATGATGATCTGAAGCAATCTGTGCTAGAGGGCGTGTTTAAGAGCGTTCTCGGTGTGCAAGTTTCATTGGCTGAACGACTTCATAGGATTGGGCGTAGACATGGGACTAGACCACGCCCAGTCATAATCAAGCTTTTCGACCACTGCGAAAAAATGGCTGTACTACAGAATTGTTTCAAACTGAAAAATAAAGATATTTCAGTCTCGGAAGACTTCTCAGAACCCACAAGACTTAAAACAAAGAAACTCTGCAATAGCGCCTTCGAAATTAGAGCTGCTGGGGGGAAGTCCAACTAGGGTACAACAAAATTAGGATTAATGGCGAGCTATTCTGATGGGATGGCACAAGCAACAGAAGGATTCCCACAGGGAGACAAACTGAAGAAAGACACCAGTCACAATTAATTCAAACCGATGCCCAAAAGCCCCTCCGTTTCATCAACCTTATGCACGTAGAATCGTTAATAAATCTGATGATATTGAAAGTATCATTTTAACACATAAGCCGCATGTTCTTATAATCACGGAAACTTGGCTTCACCCCGATATCTCCGACGAGGAAGTAACACCGCCAGGTTACGGAATTCATCGTAAAGATAGAAGTTGGCGTGATGGTGGTGTTGCAATTATTTATCAATAGTCACTACTGGTGTCTAGGTTACCTGATATACCTGCAATTGAGTGCGTCCTCATTAAATTACATTTGGATGGGCACACTTTAATCGTAGGAGGCTTCTACCAGATAACTTTTTTCTCGAGCTTAACGAATTCCTGTGTTCTAGCAAAAGCTATTCTTGTAATGTCCTCTTCGCTGGCGACTTCAATATGCCTCCAGTCAATTGACTGGAGTGCCGATTTTCCTGAGCCCCTTTCTAGTGCTGCTGAACCTTTTGTTGACCTCGTAGTATTCCATGATTTAGCTCAGTTAGTAAAAGAGACCACGCGCAGTCAGAATGATACAGCTTCAATTTTAGACCTACAGTATTCCTTGTAAGCAATGCAGTGCTCAGTCATGATCCTGAAGTACATATTTTTGACGGAATATCTGGTCATAAAATGGTATCTTTAACTGTTAAACTTGGCCGTCCCACTGAAACCAAGAAAAAAAGATGCCTCGTTCCAAACTTTTGCCGCGCTAAGGACGTTGACATACTGGACGCCATAGATAGATCGCTGGCTGATTTCATACTTCTTTCTGAATCAGGCACATGCTGCGTGAACGAGCTGTGGTGCTTCTTTAGGAACCCAGTCTTAAAATGCGTCAGGGACTATGTTCCAATGAGACTAAGCATTCAACAGCGCAAAAGAGATACAGCACAAAGGAGATAGTGGTGCTGGAATGGAAGGCTAAGCGACTAACAAAACGGCACCGTCAGTATACCACAGAGGGCAGTGCCAGTAAACTTTCGAACATACGTCTGTATTTAAAGGCAAGCATTAGAAAAGCAAAGGAATACTATCAAAGTGTGTCCTTGAAAAATTTTCTGCTGTCTTCACCGGCAAAGTTCTGGCATCACTTTTCTTCGAAAAAGCAGCCCTTGTCCAGTTTCTACATCGACGGGGAAACTGTAACTCATAAAAGTTTGATAGCAAAATCTTTCAATAAATTTTTTTGTTCGGTATTCACAAATGACAACGGTCGCAAACCAAGCTATTACTTTTCAGTTGATTGCCCGCCAAGTGCAAATATCTCGGTGACCGAAGAAGGCATTTTATCTCTCTTGTTAAATTTTAATACAAAGAAATCGCCTGGAATGGAGGGCATACCTACTGCTTTTCTCGTGAGGTATGCCGAGTGGTGCTCGAAATATCTGTGCATCCTATTTAGGAAGTCTTTATCGTGTGCAGAGGCTCCGGATGACGAAGTATGCAAAGGTTACCCCAATACCCAAATCAGAAAACAGGTCGCTTATCACTTCGTACAGACCGATTTCATTGTTACCTACATGTGCGAAAACTCTTGAGCATATTATATTTAAGCACATAGTCGCTGGCTGATTTTCCGGACTCCAAAAATTCGGACATGCTCGATTATTCGGTCTGCTTTGTGGCACCGCCATTCTTCTCATAGATCATAATGTATAACAACTGCCGAAAGTTCGGACACCTTGCAACCTCTCGTCTGATTTTTCGGACACTTTTTGAGCCAACTCGATCGAGAGCACCACGCACCGACTCTGACCGGTGCATGGTCTGACTTGCTGAACACCATTTTTGTTTTGAACGGAGCCTCCTTGCTGCCTCACGAAGTGGCGCTACTGCAAATCCCCGCTCATCATCGTTTCTGCCTGGTTCGATAGCGGCTCTACAGCAGTTCCGGTTTCAGCTTAGTAAGCCATGTGAAGACAATCCAGCAGCTGAGTTGTTCGCCTTCGCGCACGACGCTGCGAGTATGGCACGTTTTTCGTTTGTGCAACTAGTGTCGGCATGGTGGTGTTTGCTTTGTATGCTGTGTCGAGGTTCCGGTGATCCAACGCGGCATACCGAAACAATGCGTCAAGTGTCTAATGGCCCTGACAGTGCCTGTGCAGACTGCGCTGGGGAATGCTGGCAAGCGGGTGCGGGAGGCCTAAGATTTGTCGCCTTCCAATGTGCTCCCTACCGACGCAGAAAATGTTCTGTCGAGACTTGCACAGTGGTTGCATTGCGATTCCGGACACCGTCTCATTTGACAGTTTCACAGGTGCTGACACTGCTGTACTGACATGCGCAGAACTCGACGACGGCGAGATCATTCGTCAGGTTTCTGCTGCACCGCCGGACGATGACCAAGTCGGAAGATGACGCACCATGTGCTATGCTGCCGTCGCATGCGGGGCATGTACAAGCAGTGACTGTGCTTTCAGCCGCCTATAGTGACCGTACGAGCCTCTCCGAGATTCAGGCTTATCTGATCGCACGTAAACGGAACAGCGTGCAACGGCACATTCACGATTTATTCAAGCCTACTGCCGAGCCCGAATAAGACTTGGAAATAAAGGATTTCATTTTTCCCCCTTAATCTGCTTTTTTGGACACCTGTTTATTCGGACATTTTCGCAGTCCCCGTGAGGTTCGAATAAACGGTCGGCGACTGTATTTCGGTCTTCCTGAATGACAATATATTTGATTTCAGGCAGCATGGGTTTTGGAAGGAATTGTCTACAACACAGCTACTCGAAACTATCCACGAACTCGCAGTAGTTCTAGACAGACAGGGCCAAATTGATATAGTACTCATAGATTAATAAAAAGCATTCGACCGTGTGTCTCACACTAAACTGCTGTTAAAACTACAAAAGATACTTAAAAATGATTCTCTAATTATAGAGAATCATTATGATCATTAAGCCCAATAACGTAAAACTATTCCGATGTTTTTTATTCCAATCTCCTGATGTCAAATTTGCGTAACCGCCGACGCAAGCATCGGGCAGTCACCCACAGGGTTCTCTCAACAGACCAATCCAAAGCTCTACTCGTTCATAGGAGGTCACTTTCTTTTGCTTAAAAAAATAACATTGCCTACACTGAGCAGCTTCTCATTTAATTGGCACACAAGGGTGAGGAGCATGCTCAAGTGGAGAGGGATTCGATGGGGCCGAGCCACTGCACTGAAACTCAATAACCAGATTAAGAGGGTGGTGCCGGCATCTGTGATTGGTCTGCTTTCTCTTACTTAGCTTGCGGTGGCTCGTCGATAATCGTGGCGGCACACAACGGAAGCTTCAGAATAACGCTAAAACGGATATTCAGCAAAGAAGAGTCAACATAACAAGGTTGCAAATGTGCCGAAAGTGCTCGAAAATGTTACACTGCCACGCACAAAGTTTTATTACACACAAATAAACCTTGCTCTCCGGCAGGGGCGAGTAGCCAGTGCCTGAGTGATCGCCGGCAGCCATCTTTTATTCCTTTCGGAACGGGGCAGCCTGAGGCTATTCAGAAGAAAATTTAGTTTTGTTCGGCATATTACTGCATCTTTTAACGTGTACATGTCACTTTGACGTGGTGAGTTTTTGTGGTTTTATGATGTTACATGATAGGCAGGTGAAGTGGGTGCAGCCCGAAAGCTCTCGACCAATAGCTGAGGTCTAATGGTGAAAAGGCATCGAATCAAAAATAGCTGTTTTTCCTTTGTTCGGTCAAATCATGCATAATCAGTGCGTACACGTCATATCAGATGGGGAGCTATCATGGTTTTCGTGACGTCGCTTGATAGAAGGAGGGGTGGTTCAAAAAAGTTTGTGGCCAATCGCGGAGGGCTGATTGCAGAATTGGAATAGAAAAGTTTGGAATAGTATTACGTTATAGCGGCCCTGCATATTTGTTGTTAAAGCAGCAAAGTGTGTTTATCGACGGCGCACATTCTGGATCAGCACCGGTTCGGTCGGGCATTCCATAGGGGTCCGTACTTGGGCCTCTTTTCTTTCTAATCTTTGTCAATGACTTAAAAGATGTAAACGTGAAAATATGATTATTTGCAGACAACTGTATGTTATATCAAGAAGTTAATAGCATAAATGATCAGGTCTGTTTTAATTCTTCACTAGCCAAAGTAGAAGCGTGGTGCGCCACATGGCAAATGAATATTAATGCAAAGAAAATGGTTGCTATGTCAGTAACATGAAAATGCCACCCCTTAAAGTTTTCTTAGAGTTTCAGTGATAATAATCTATCTACAGTTAGCCGCTACAAATACTTAGGCCTCGTAATTTCATCCGACCTTAGATGGAACGAACACATATCTCATATTACAAAAAAGGCAACGCGCCAACTTGGTTACTTGAGAAGGTCGCTACGACACAGTCCACACAAGAAATCAATCTTTCAGCGTACAAAATGTACTGTATTTACACGATTGTAAGTCGACCACTTTTTTAAAATTCGAAAATCTGAAGTGGGGGGTCGACTTACAATCAAAACCAAAACATGGCACCGCCAAAAAAGCGAGACCAATGGGAGCTACAACGTAGTTACAATTTTGTTTGCTCTATGGCTCTACCCGTAGCTTTTTGCTATCCTGCGTGCTTGTTCACTTTTCGGAAGGGTTTTAAAACATTTTTGAGAGTTTTACAGTGCGCGCATGAGTGCACGCAACTCTTACGGGGGGAGGTCGATAGTTGATGGAAGCGCCGCTGGCGGGGAGTATCGTGGGTTTCATTTTCCCTGTTACGCTTAGCTTTCTCTATAGTTTAACGAAAGGCATTGGTTTGACTCATTCCACTTGCCTGCCGGCTACGTGCTACTTCTATGCTTCCTCAGTGATGAGTGCTCCAGGCCCACTAATAATTCGGCACTCGTTCACAGCAGCATTCAAGAGGGCTGCCATCCCTTACGCCGAAAAAGCAAATCACTGCGCAGCGGACCGCAAGTTTAGTGTTTCTGAACGGGTGGTGCGAGAGTGGCGACTGCAGCGAAGCGAAATTTTCACCTGTGACGGGAAGTGAAAAATTTCCCACGTGCTGAAGTCTCGACGCTTTCCGTAGCTGTAAGCTAAGCTTGCAGCGTACGTCGCTGAAATTAGTGATCGGTTCCTGCCATTGAAGTGCGACATGGTCATGAAACAAGCCCGGACCTTCGCCTTTTAAGGACTTGCTTCGTCGTGAGTACGAGTGGCTGGCGGCAAAAGACTGCGAAATTACGCCAACCGGACCTGTCAAAAGAGCCTCCCTGATGGCTTCATGTGGTTGGGTGCATTTTGCGTGGGCTGCTGTTCCACAAGATGTCGTGGTGCGGTCGTTTGCCAAATGTGGAAATTTCGCTGGATGACGACGCTCTGTGGCACCGTAGCAGCGATGGCAACGGCAGCACTAGTGAAGACGAGTAGTCCAGTGACCATGTCAGCTACTAATAAATTTTTGTTATCGAATGCGCCCTCGGGTATACTTTTTTTTTTTTTTTTTCCTGTCATGCGATATAGGGGGTCTACTTACGATTGTGCAAATAGGTATATTAGACCGATTCTTGAGTACGCCTCAGTAGTCGGGACCTGTACACCCTGAAGAAGATTACACAATTGGAGAACATTCAAAGAAAATCTGTTAGATTCGTATTTAACTGTTATAGCTGGCACATATCTCCGACTTTCTTATCAACAAAACCAACCTGGAAACATTAAAATTCAGGCAATATAGGGACCGACTGAAATACATGTATTTACTTTATCATGATATGCTGGGGATAGATAAGGGTATGTATATTACTTTAGTTGCCAGGCGTGCAACACGACTTATACATCCAGAAAAAAAATTAAGGAATTTTCTTGCAGAACAAACGTATTTAAAAACAATTTTTTTTCCTCGGACGATAGGTGAGCGGAATGTGCTCTCCACCAGTACAGTGGCATGCCCGACGGTCCAGTCATTCTGCAACATGCTGCAGCATTTAGACGTGATATTATATGTATGTGTACTAATTGTAATTTGTCTCTTTTTTTTTCTCTTTGATTTACATTATACCCAAGTGCTTCTTTTTTCGCTTGCTTGTCATTATTATTTGCAGATTTTTGCGGCTCAACCAACCGAGCATGCGCCATGTCTTTGAGCATACCAGTATAAATGTGACTCCTTGTTATCCATATCGCGTTGTCAATATGCTCTGTACAGCTCGTGCAGTTTAGCGAATGTCAGTATTCTAAAATATACTGAAATATTGTAAAGATTTTTCGTTGGAATGCTCTGCATGGCTTGTGCGAATAGGGAATATGTCTATTGCAATGTATTGAATTCTTGTAATGATTTCTGCTGTTCATTATTTTTTTTGTTCATCTGTATATCACACTGTCCACTCCTGCCCAAGGCCTAAGACTAAGGCCAGCAGTATCCTGTAAATAAATAAATAAATTTATTACGTCGGCAAGTACCTCTGAAATTTCTTTATCCACAAGCTTAATGTTCGACCGTTGGATGAGATCAAGGCCAGGCCCAGTTGTTTTGAGTGGTGGTGGTGGTGATAACTTTATTGCACACAGGGGAGTTGTGGACACGCAGGTCCTTGGGCCCCCGCACGGCCCCACTGCACTCAAACGTTCATGTCTCGGAGGCTCATGACGCTGGCAGCCCTGCCTGTGGCGATGGCTTGCTTGGCCGGGTCCTCGGAGCGCAGTAGGGTCTCCCAAGCCTCCCAAGTAGTAAGGTGCTCCAGGCCCCGCGGGGGAGGATCCGCCGGGCAGAGGAAAAGAATGTGATCGAGAGTGGCTTTGGGGTGGTGGCAGAGGGTACAGGAGGGGTCGGTGTGGACGTGGTGATAGCGCGAGCGTATATAAGGGGAGGGTAAGGTGCGTGTTTGGAGCCGCCTCCAAAGTGTCTGGTGATAATTGTCGAGGGAGGGATGGGGTGGGGGGTAGAGCCGACGCTCAGTTTTGCAGGCTTGCGTCAATTCAGTGAATGAATGCATGCGCTCCCGTGAGAACCCTGGATCGGAGGCCGCCGCTGCCCGGTTGAGAAAACCTCGGGCTAAAGCGTTGATAGCCTCGTTTCCAGGGTTCCCAGAGTGGGCAGGCACCCATATGAGCTCCATGTGGCGGGGCGGGTATGCAGCGAGAGAGTTCAGTATGTGAAATGCAGGGACGTGAACTCTCCCGCGAGCAAAATTTAGTATCGCAGTTTTAGAGTGATAATATATACCGGGCCTCCGTGCGCGTAATAGCTAGGGCAATGGCAGCCTCTTCAGCCTCCTCCGAAGTGGCAGTTGGGGATATGTGAAGGGTGGTAATCGGTTGTAGGGAGGGGTTCGTGATGGCAACAACCGCGTCCTCACCTGTGCATGCGGCATCCACCCACACAGCATCCGGTTCCGTGCCATAGTGTTTGTGGAGCGCCCGTGCGCGAGCTCTGCGGCGGGGTTCATGGTAGGTGGGGTGCATGTTTTTAGGCAGAGGTTTAATGAGAAGTTCGCGGTGAATGTGGTGGGGCACCTGGAGCTGTGTGGGATCCGTGGCTGGTATCCTGATACCGAGGGTGTGTAGTATGTGTCTGCCGGTGGTGGTTCTCGCGAGACGTATGTATTGTGTCTGTCTGTGGGCCTCAATAAGCTCACCTATCGTGTTATGTAGGCCTAGCTGGAGGAGTTTCTCGGTGGAGGTATTTAGGGGTAGGTGTAGTGCTGTCTTAAATGCTGTTCGGATCATGGCATCCAGGGTGGAGATTTCTCTTCCCTGGAGTTTAAGGTAGGGGAGCGTGAAGAGAAAGCGGCTGAGGACGAAGGCATGAATGAGACGACATAAGTCATGCTCCCTCATACCCCGGTGGCGTGCAGAAACTCGGCGGATTAGGTGGGATATCGACACCACCGTCCGCTTGAGTTTGTGGATGGTGAGAGTGTTTTTCCCGTCATTTTGGATGTGGAGGCCCAGTACCCGGAGAGTGTGTACCTCAGGGATGTACCGGTTTTCCAGTGTCACGGTTATAGGGGTGGTGGGGCAGTTTCGGGTTGTGGGGCGAAGTATGAGGAGTTCCGACTTCTCCGGAGAGCATGAGAGTCCGATACTCCGTGCATGTGTTTGGGTGAGGGTAGCTGCCGACTGTTCTCTATGTCTCCATCACTGCCATGGGTAGTCCATAGAGTGATATCATCAGCATAGAGTGTGTGCCGAAGGTGAGGGATGTTTTGTAGTTTGCGGGCAAGGGGAATGAGAGTGACATTGAAGAGAAAAGGTGAGAGGACAGATCCCTGGGGGGTGCCAATCCCACTAAGGGTGTATGGGCGGGATGTGTGGGGACCGAAGTGAATTTCGGCTGTGCGGTTAGTAAGGAATGCTTGAATATAGGTGTACATACGTTCACCTATGTTCAAGGGGGAGAGTGCCGCCATTATCGCTCGATGGTCTAGGCGATCAAAGGCATTGGAGAGATCCAAGGCGAGGACGGCTTTTGTGTGGCCCGGTATGAGGGGGTCGAAAATATCCTGTGTGAACTGGAGCATGGCGTCCTGTGCCGACAGGTGGGGACGGAAGCCCACCATGCTGTGCGGGTAGAGGTCGTGCTCCGCCATGTGTTGTGTGAGTCGGGCGAGTGCGACATGCTCCAAAAGCTTGCCCAGGCATGAGGTTAGGGAGATGGGGCGAAGATTTGCAGGTGTAAGGGGTTTGTGGGGCTTGGGTATGAATAAGATTTTGGCGTGACGCCAGGATTGCGGAAGGGTGCCCTCCTGCCAGCATGTGTTGAAGTACTCCGTGAGCTGGGCAATCGACTGATCGTCCAAATTGCGGAGCATGCTAGTGGAGATACGGTCAACTCCTGGAGTGGAATTAGAGCGGAGAGTTAAAAGGGCCGCTCTGGCTTCTGCTTCCGTAATCTCCGCGTCGAGATTGGCATTCGGCGTGCCTGCATAGAGGGGCAGGGGGTTTGAGGTACCGGGAGTTGTGTGTGTGTTCCTAAGTATGTCGATGAGTGCGTCGGGAGAAAGGTTGGTCTTGTGTATAAGGCGTGTGACGTGATGTTGTGTGGCTGTTTTAGATTGCGTGGGGTCAATTAAGTGACGGAGGAGTTGCCAACTGCGCTTGGAGGACAGATTGCCAGCCATACTATCGCAAATCTGTCCCCAGTTGGATCGGCAGAGCTCCTCAGAGTGTTCAGTAATTTTTGTTTGCAGTGCAGCTAGCCGCTTTTTAAGGGTCCGGTTGAGCTTTTGCCCTTTCCAGCGCTCTAGGATGCTATGATGGGCCTCCCATAGGTGCGCCAGGTGAGTGTCGAGGGTGGGCGTATCTGGTGTGGTGTCAAGGGTTCAAGTGTGTGCGGAGACATCGTTCATGAGTGATGCCACCCACTGGTCGATGTTTGTAATGGGAGCGTCAGGAAGGGCCGCCCGTGCGGCGCGGACTGCATCCCAGTTGGTGAATTTGTGTGTTAGGTGAGGGGTCGTTCTTTGTTTGTAGGGTAGTGTAACGTAGAGGATGTAATGATTGCTCCCTAATGTGTGATATGTTGCGTTCCACGTAATACCCGCAACGTTGCGGCTCAGTGTCAAGTCCGGGCTGGTGTCCGCGCTGACACTGTTGCCAATTCTCGTGGGGGTGTTAAAGTTGTGTATTGTGAGGCGGAGCTCTTGTACCAAGGACCAGAGTCGTCATCCTCGTGCCGTGGTGGTGCGGTAGCCCCAGTCAGTATGCTGACTGTTGAAGTCCCCTCCAATTATCAATGGATGCTTGCCTGCAATACGATGGAGATCTCGCAGTAGCGTTTACAATGAAGCCATCGGATGAGACGGTGGGTGGTATATGTTTGCAATAAAAATAGATGGTGTGGAGTGTGTATGTTGTATGATTTCTGTGATCACGCAGGGCGTCTCGGAGGTGATCTGATGCGTTTGGTGTGTAATGGAGCGATGTATGAGTGTGGAAGCCCTGGGTGTATTCGTTGCGTCCGAGTGCGCGGATGTGTAACTGGGAAGTGTGGCTGGGGCATGTGTGTCCTGAAGGAGGAGGATGTGCGGCGTGGGAAGTGTGGGGAGGAGGAGTTGGAGGGGTGCGTGCTTGCCCCGGAAGCGGCGGCAGTTCCATCGCAGAATTGATAAAGAATTAGGTGGTAGCCCCACCATACTGTAGCTTGGGTGGGGTGAGTATAGGTGGGTTGGGTAGGGAGTTCTGTGGGGTAGGTGGGCGGGATTGATAGGGGCGATTGGGCAGCTGCAGCGAGGGAAGGGCCTGCTCGATTGTTTGGAGGCGGGTGTCGTACCGTGCAAGGCCCATCTCAAGGGTGTGTACCATGCGCGTAAATTCCGCTTCAATTTGTTGTTCAAAGCGTTGGGATAGGTGGTCGGTGAGCTGAGTGAATTTTGCCTCTAGACGCGCGTCCATTTCGGCGAGTTTAGCGTCCATGCGGGCCTCTAGAGATTGAAGGTCGGTCTGGGTGACGGGTGGGTGCTCTGTTGTGCGTTTTTTCTTGGGTGGGGGTGAGGTGGCGGTTTGGGAGTCAGATTGTTCCATGTTTTCACTGGGTGTTTGGGGTAGCGGCGTGGGTTGGGTGGGAGGGACGATTGGCGGAAGCGGTAGAGGGGTACAGGTGGGAGTCTTGATGAGAGAGCTAAGACGACTCACCTCCTCTCGCAGGGCCTGGAGCTCCCGGTCACGGGGGTCCTCCTGTGTGGGCGGGGGGATTGAAGCCTTGCTGGGAACGTTCAGTCTTTTGTCTGCTACTCTGTCCGCCCAGGAAAGCTGTGGAGGCTGTTGGTCCTGGCGGCGACGAGACGATGAGCGAGACGTGCTGGAGCGACGGACGCTGGAGCGGTCCGCGTCTCGTTCCGGTGTGCGGGAGATGTGCTGTTGTCGTGATGCGGGCGGTGAGCAGCGTCCCCTCGCTTTGCAGCCTTTAGTACCGGTCATGTGGGCGCCTCCACAGAGTATGCAGGCTGGGGTGCATGTCGGGGTGTCCTCTCGGGGGTGCGGGATACCGCATCTTGAACAGTTATGCGTACGCTGAAGGGTACACACATCCGTGCGATGCCCTGGTTTTCTACAGTTTGTGCAAGCGTCCAGGTGTCCTCTGTACAGACTGCAGCTGTGGAGCCCGCCTCCGTAGAAGATGGTTTGGGGCACCGGATCCGTCCGGAAGGTGATAAGGATCGAACGGGTCTGTCCCATGCGGCGTGCATCAATGATGGGGATGCTAGGGTTGCCCGTGATGAGGTCGTCCAGAATCTGTGCTGGGGTTTCTTCCCAGTAGGCGTTAGTAATTACTCCTCTTGCAGCACCATCCGGGGGTGCGATGTAGGCGGTGACGGCGTAGACTTGGGTTCGGATGGAGAGTTGTTGGATGGCGACCAGGCGTAGCGCGTCGGCTTTATGCGAGGTACTCATCGTGCAGGTATTGTTGAGGGGGTGGATAATCAAGCTGGTGGCGTCTGGTGCTTGGAGGTCCTTGGCTGCAGTTAGCAGGGCCAGGCGAAGCTGGCGCGGTTGAAGGTCGGTTAAGGCAAGTCCCCCGGTTGAACGAAACACTATCTTGTAGGTATCCTCAGGCAAACGCGGCTGGCGTTGCGACCTTTGCGCCGCGAGACGCGTCGCGCGCAGCTGGGACGCTTGGTGTACGGAATCCGCAGGTCGCGAGCCGGTGGCGGCGTTCGCCTGGTCCTGGATTTTCGGTGTTCCTTTCTGACGGGTGGGTAGGCTCAGGATATGATTCCAGTCCCTGGGATCATAGTCCTTTGGGTCGATGGTCTCTCCGATCACTTGGGCCTCCATACTTGACGAAAGGTGTAGTGAAAAGATGGGCACTGCGTGGGTGGAAATCCGAACGAAATCGCCGTGTTTGTACAGAGCCGATGCGAAGCTCCTGTTTTGAGTGATGTTATGATACTACAAACTTCTTGTGAAGTTGTAGGGTGTAAATAAAATGAATAGGGAGTGTGTGGTAAACTAGGTAAGGGTGGTTCATGCTGTAGATCAACTATTGCACTGATATGGTTACTGAAAGCATTAGTGACGTCCTTAGGGTCAGTTGAATAAACTGAATTGTAGCTGACGCTTGATATGCCCCCTCGGGCATAATCTTCATTGGCCCGCCAGGCTCGGTGGCTTGCTATGCTCGGTAGGCAACATCGTGCGCCGCACCCAATAAATACCAATGAGCACAGCTGCTCGGCAGTCAGCCATTGTTCATCACCACCACGCTGCGGAGCGCCCATCTAAAGGAGGGTGCCTAGAGCCCTCCCTCGTTCACGAACCCGGGCGGATCGTGACACTGGCAACGAGTACCCACGGATCGTTCCATGCTGCCGTGAGCGGCGAAACACCACCTCCCATGCTGCCGCTATGCCGCTGTATGGAAAGCTCGAGCGATTCGTGGGAGATGGGTCCGCCTGACCAATTTACGAGGAACAAGTCCATGTGTTTTTCAGGGCAAACGACACACTGGACGGCAAACAGCGGGACATTTCCCTGGCCAGCTGCGGGACCCGTGTGATCAGTCTCCTGCTCGACCTTCTCCAGCCAGTCACGGCACATGTTAAGATGCTGGGTGAGCTGCTCACCATACTACGGTCGCATTTCAACCCAGCACCGTCCGCACTAATGGAGCGATGCCGCTTCAACAACCGGAGCCGCTGGGAAGGAGAGACCCTCGGGCAGTTCGTTGCTCCGCTAGGAGGGTTAGAGTGTGCCTATGTTTCCAAGGACTAGCTGGACTCGCTGTTCCGGGACTGTTTCGTCTGCGGCATCAACAAAACCACCGTGCACACGCGACTCCTGGAACTTCCTGACCCCTCGTTGGAATATGCCGTGAAGGCAGCGCTGGCAATGGAAGCTGCCGCCAAGAATGCCGGTGAGATTGCCCATGCAACTGGCTCACCGTCGGCGGAAGCGGCGGTCAACAAGTTGGCGACAAAGAGTGGTGGTGGTGGGCGACCGCAGGTGGTGGTGGCACCACCAGCTGCGGTCACTGTGGTGGTGCCCACTGCCCCTCAAAGTGCCAGGTCTCCCAAGCACAATGCTTCATGTGCAGGAAAACTGGGCACATGGCACAGGTATGCCAAAGGGGGATGACGAACAGCAAACAGCAGCAGCAGCCTGGTTAAAGCCAAGATACCACACAAGCCTGCGGCCAGGGTAGCTGTCACAAGGCTGTGCGGCGGGGGCCTGCGGCAACAGGCTCAAGTTCTTCCACGGCTAGACTCTACGTCGTGGCCAAGAACCCGCCGATTTTCGACTTGTGGCACACAGGCTTTGTTCCATTGTCTGTGCCACCGTACATGCTGACCGTCAATAATCTGCAGGCACCCCATTTCCATGGAGCTGGACACAGGGGCCAGCGTGTGAGTAATGGCCGGGAAATTTATCAGGCGTACTTTCCCCAGCGCGTTTGTCGAGGCTTCGGGCATGCTGCTGCGCAGGTACTCCGGGCAGCTCTCCCAGGTCCAGGGTCAAGCACAGGTCAGCGTGTGCTTTCGCGACAGGGAGCCCCTTTACTTAGCCAAAGGGTCGTCGTGGACACTGGTGGGCTGAAACTGGATTCATGCACTGTGAGTTCGTCTGCCAGAGTACCAGGAAGCCAGCCTGCATGTGGTGAAAGATGTCCCCAGCCTCCTAACCGAGTTCAAGTCCCTGTTCCAGCCAGGGGTGGGCACGTATGCCGGCACGACTGCTGGCATCTATGTACTTGAGGGAGCCCAGCCACGTTTTTTTTAAACCACGCCTACTGCCACTCGCCATGAAGGACGGGGTCATCCAGGAGCGGCAACGATTACAGCGCGAGGGCATCGTAGTGCCCGTCAAGACGTCTGAATGGGCCACTCCCATCGTACCAGTCCTCAAGCGAGACGGCAGTGTCAAAATCTGCGGGGATTTCAAGGTTTACCATCAACCCTGTCGCTACCGTCGAGAAGTACCCACTGCCTCGGATTGAAGATCTCTGGTCAGCGTTGTCTGGTGGACATAAGTTTACCAAGCTCAACCTCAGAGATGCTGGTGCTACAGGATGCCTCCCGGAAGTATGTCACAATATCGACAACTTTAGGGCTCTTTGACATGGCCTCAGCACCAGCCATATTTCAGAGGGACATGAACAACCTCTTCAGGGCATGAGGCACGTGGTGGTGTACTTGGATGACATCCTGGTTACTGGTAGCGACGACGGGGACCACCTGCAGAACCTGCACAATGTCCTGGCACGGCTGCAGAACGCCGGCCTTAAGCTCAAGCTGGAAAAGTGCATTTTCCTGGCCCCCAGTGTTGAGTACTTGGGAAATGTCATTTCCCAAGCTGGCCTAGCCCCATCTCCCCACAAAGTTGATGCTGTGCTCAAGGCGACTAAGCCCCAAACAAGAAGGAGCTTCAGAGCTACCTCGGCCTCATCAATTCCTACAGGTGTTTTCTGCCGAACCTGTCGGAGCATCTACAGCCGCTCCATCTTCTGCTTTGAGATGGTCAGCAATGGGCCTGGAAGAAGGAGCAGGACAGGGCCTTTCAGCATAGCAAGGAGCTAATCATCAAGGCTCCAGTGCTGGTACATTTCGAGACTGCCAAGCCTGTCATCCTGACCGTAGGTGTGCCGCTGTGTGGCATGGGAGCCATCCTCGCACACCGGGACAAAGATGGCCAGGAATGTCCTGTGTTGTTTGCTTCTCGTTGGCTTCATGCTGTAGAGCAACGCTACAGCCAGCTGGACAAGGAAGGCCTGGCCCTCATGTTCGGTGTCGAAGGCTTCCACCAGTATCTGTGGGGCCGAAAGTTTCAGGTGGTCACGGACCACAAGCCACTATTGAGGCTTCTGGGGCCTGACAAGGCAGTTCCTGTGCAGGCATCACCTCTAGTGGTACGCTGGGCCTTGAGGCTGGCAGCTTACAGTTACCAGCTGGTTTACTGTACGGGAAAGACCTGGGACCTGCTGATGCCCTGAGCCGCCTGCCCCTGACAGAGGTGCCTGATGCTGCTCCAGAACCTGCTGAAGTGTTGATGCTGGAGCACGCGTACCCTGAGGCGCTCTCCAGATCTGCGATAACGCAAGCAACCAGCCGGGACCCAGCCCTGTCTCAGGTGGTCAAGGCGGTGTCCCGTGTGGAGGAATTGGTTCAGCAGGCCTATAGCCACAAGGCCACTGAGCTGAGCTTGCAGCAGGGCGGCCCACTGTGGGGTTCCAGGGTGGTGATACCACAAAATCTTCAGTCCAAGGACCTGCAGTTGCTGCACGCGGGTCATCTTGGCATGGAAAAGACAAAGATGGTGGCCTGGTCCCATGTTTGGTGGTCTGGCCTGGACCAGGACATCGCTCACATGGTGCAGAGCTGCCAAATCTGCCAGGAGCATCAGCGGGCCTCACGTCATGTGGAAATCACCCCCTGGCCATTCCCACAGAGACCCTGGTCCTGCCTACATGTGGACATTGGGGGGCCCTTCAAGGGCCATTACTACCTCGTGGTGGATGCCTTTTCGAAGTGGGTGGAGGTTCTACTTGTCACCACTCCATCAGCAGGCGCGACTATTGCAGCGCTACGACAGGTCTTCGCCGCTCAGGGGTTGCCGGACGTCATCACGTCCGACAATGGTCCTGCTTTCGCGAGCACAAAGTACCTGGCCTGGCTGACGAAGAATGGAATTTGTCGAATGATGGCCCTGCTGCACCACCCTGCTTCAAATGGTGCAGCCGAGTGGGTGCTGAAAATCATCAAGGACAAGCTCAAGAAGAGCCAGACTGGGGATTTCCTGACACAGATTGCCCGGATACTGTTTCAGTACCGGACCACGCCCCACGATGTCACTGGCCCTGGCCCCTGTGAGCTCCTGCTGGGTCACATGGTCAAGACAGCCTTGGACGTCTTGCATCCAGACCTTTGATCCACAGTGCTCCTGAAGCAGAAGCTGGCTGCTGACTAAGGATGCCGTCTCAGGTCTTTGCCGGAGTCGGGAGCTCCAGTTTTTGCCAGGAACTTCCGTCTTGGCCCACCCTGGTCTGCCGGACAGGTGGTGTCTCCTGCCAGCACCTCATCGCTGCTTGTCCGCATGCCAGACGGGGCCACGTGGCACAGACACGCCGACCATGTTAGGCCTCGTCTCAGGACCTGCCCCTTCAGAGTTCCAGCCCGCAGGAGGACTAGTGGCAACACCAGTCGCTTCCAGCGGAGCACCGCCCACCTTGGAGGCAGCAAGCGTTGCCAGTAGTGCGGCGCCCATTAGGCCGGTGTCAAGCCCAGCACCACTCACAAGGCCAACCACTGCGGACCCTCTGGATGGAGCGAGGCTGTCTCAGGCAGCATCCGGCGTTGACACACCCGGACCGTCAACACTGGTGCCCAGGCGGAGTACTCGACGGCGGAGGCCACCGGACCGTTGCTCGCCTGGGTAGCAGGCACTGTCAACCCAGCTAGGACAGAGGCAGAGCCTCGTACTTTGAACTTAACACGTTTTTTTTGTTGTCGACAAACAAACTGGGGCTAAGGAGGTGTAACAAGCATGTGACGCCCCCTTGGCCATAATCTTCGTTGGCCAGCCAGACTCGGTAGGCAACGCTGGGCACTGCACCCAATAAACATCAACGAGCACAGCTGCTTGGCGGTCAGTCACCGTTCATCACCAACACCGCGTCTAACGGAGGGTGCCTCAAGCCCTCCCTTGTCCACGAACACGGGCGGATCGTGACATAAGTGCTTAAAAATTCTTTAATAACTTGCCAGTTTCGTCTGGTGTCGCTTCCATTTTGTCAAATCTTGTTTTCGTAGTAATTACGCTTAGCACGTTTTAGGGTGGCTGCAAGAACATTTGAATATGCTTTCAATCGTGAACACAATGTATTACAGTGTAGTCCACTTATAACGATATCGAGAAAGACGAAAAATATGATCGTTAGAATCGATTATCGCTATATCTGGACTGAAATTTTAAAAAAATTTTTAAAAAGAAAACGCGGAACATACCTTTGCAGCTTCGAATTCGCTACTTGCTCTAAAGAATAGATGATGTAGAAAGTAGGCCGTGAAAAACAAACTTTATTTCTAGCGCCAATGACCGTGTCAAGGGTTAGGCGCGCCGGAATAGTCTGAAATCTGCGCTTGCTTTTGCGGCAGCTTTAGCTTCACAACAGCGGTGTGCATGGATTCCAGCTGCTGCGCGAACACTGGCGGCAATCCATTAGCATGCATAAAATCAATTAAGGAGTCGATTGACAACAGTGCACTTTGCGTGGACATCGAGGTCGGGGTCAAGGAGCCACTGTCAATGTCGTTGTCACTGTCGCTGCTGTCGTCGCACAATTTTGCCGTCTGTCGAGACAGCACATCCTTGGCGATCGCCTCGTCGGTGACCTCATGGCAGAACGAGGCAACGCTGTCTGCAGTCAAAAACTCCTCCTTTGACGCACCACCTGTGTCACCAGTAGGAACGAGCTCCCAGAGCTCGGTTATGTCAGCGGCTTCCACCGTGTTGGTCTCAGTGGGTTGGGCAAGTTCGTCCTTACACACAAAGCCCGCCTTTTTGAAGCAATTGGTGATGAACCACTGGTAAAGCACCTCTTCAACATCGGCGTACACCAAAGGGCCTCTAACCCTTTCCCGCTGATCGGCATGGCCGCTGATAGCTCCTGCCTTCACAATCGCGGTGCTCCCAGTTCTCAAAATGGTTGATATCGTTAACTGCGCGAGCTCATACTTCTTCACAAGGGCGCTCACCTTGAAGCTGCATCGAGAGTCCTGCAAAATATCCATCTTCGTGTCAAGCAACACAGCTTTGCGCTTTGTCGGTGCCATCTTCAAACTGGGTTGAACCGTTGGTTGCACGCTGCTTCGGTGGCGTCAGCCTGCGATCGAGAGAGAGAGAGACGTGGGACGAGCGCCACCGCGCCGCTTTGCTTGTCGTTTTTTTTTTTCTTTCCCTCTCTTTCAGACCAACTGTGGCTGACGACGCACATGAAGCAGCTAGCGCCATCTTGTGGCACGCTGCGCCTACTCAGCTATTCTCCGGTGCGCAGGCAGGGCGGCACGCGCTGTGCGGCAATGGCGGCAGATACGAACTTACGGAGGTAAACATCGCCTCGTCTCGACATCATTCGTTTCAGGGAACTAAGCAACGCAAAGGTTACCATTATTTGGAACGGAAAAAGCCGTCCAGATGGCAAAATTTTGATCGTTATATTCGATATGCGGTGAATAACCTATCGTTATAAATGGTTTCTTCCCCCATAGACCTAATGCATAAAATGTCACTGTCATGTCGACCCATCGTTATAACCGATATATCGTTATATGTGGTTTCGTTATAAGTGGACTGTACAGCATTAAATGGCTGAGGTTTGCGCTTCTTGTGAAGGTTGTCTTTTTTTACTATGGACCGCATTAAACTGTTGCTGATCCAAGGCTTTCTTGGTGTACTAGACCAGCGCGTCACGGTGCAGTTACTCACGCATAAATGAGTGCACTCTGATATTTTCGCTGAAAAAGATGCAAAAGCTTTTTCTGCACATTGCTCCAGAAAGATGTCGGTCCAGTCAGTCGCACAAATTTGGTGAATGAATTTTTTCGAATCAAAGAATGACTTGTTTTTTCTAGAGAGACTAGATGTTACGGAGCCTGCGCTAAAAAATATGGGATAATGGTCTGTTATATCATAGTTTGCTACACAAACCATGGTATTATCAGTAGTTAAGCTGAAAAGGATATGATCTATTAGAGTGCTAGAACCGCCTTGTTCCCACCGAGTTGGAGTATGAATTAGTGAAGAAAATCCACCTCTAAGAAAAGTGCTAAGGTACTCAAAGCATGACTGACCGTTAGGGTCAATTATACTGATGTTAATGCCACCGAAAAATGACATTGTCCTTGTTCTCATCAATTAGCTTGTTCAGTAACTGCTCGAATTTTCTGCAGAACTCAATATAAGAGAAGGTGAGCAATAGATGGACGCAATTATATTACGATTGGTTGGCAACAAGTTACTGATTGACTGAAAATTACTTTGATCTACTTCTAACCAAACAGATTCACAGAGAGAGGTGCACAAAGTGAGGTCATGACGGCCTTTATATGACAGTTTTCAACTTACTAATATGGCCGAACCGCCACTTCGATGTCCTTCGCGATGACAGTAATGACAGTATTCATAAGTATAACCGGGAACACCGTACAAATTTCCGTCATGTGATGACAACCATGTCTCAGAGAGGCAAATGAAAGAAAAAGCATGGTCCAGAATGGAAAGAAATGTGACAAGATCATCGTGGTGCCTACGAATACTGCGGATGTTAAGATGTACTAAAGATAGCATGGGCTGCTACTTCTCCGCAGAGATTAGTTTGATCAAGTGAAAAAGCAGACTCAGCCATGATGAATTGTAAAGATCAATGAGTGCTAAGAAAACGACATGTGATTACGTGAAGATAGATCATTCACACAAGAGATGCAGTGCACACAGCTGTCTTCCAACTTTCTGGCCTTGATTTGATAGCGCATTGTCGGTCCACAGAAATTTCCAACCTTTACATTTCTTAAGTTCTAGCACCTGCGCAAAAAGTCGCTTATTTTCCGGTGTTAGATGATCATTGACAAAAATAGATGTCGGTGGCTTATGCAAGAGCCCAATAGCAGTCATACTAAGGTGGGCCTTTCGCGCTTTGGATGCAAATTCAGCCTTTTTTGTCCTAGAACAGAATTGTGCTATGATGTTAGTTCCCTGTTTAGCAGGTATGCGGTGAACAATATCTATATCAGCAGTGGCCACAGGACAGCTGATCGTTTCCCCTAAGACCTGTACAATTGACAGGCAGTTTTCTTGGTCTATTTTTGGGATTCCCTTAATTTCCACATTAATTTCCTGTGAGTACTGCTCCAGGTCACCAACTCTTTATGTAAGGTTCATGTTACTATCCACGAAGGACTTGTTCTCATCCCCAGGGATTTGTTTTCTTGCACAAGGCTGTCATTCCTTGATTTCACAGATTCGTACAAGTCGTTAAAAGCCCGATTGCTAACTTGATTTAAATTTTAATTCTATGCATCTTGTTTCTAGGCCTTCATTCTACAACATCTAACCTCCTAGACCCAATCCCTTACCACCACACCTGATTTAGTTCCCACTCATTTTCGTGGTTTAAGCCATTTTCTCACAAAAGCCAGTTTTGTTAATTGAATTAGTAGTGACAAAACAATTAGATTTTGCGAAAGCCTACTACTTTGCAATTAATGGGTTTGCATTTTTGCTTGACAAATGCATGCTAGAATTTTTTTTATCGCACCAGTAAAGTTTCGTTCGTTCTCTGTCCTCGCTTCACCGTTGGAACTTGAAGCTTCTCGGACGATGATCGGCAGTTGTTGATCAAACGCAGGCAGGAAGCGATGAGATCGGATGTACAAGAAATATTTATAGGTAAACTTTTCTATATACATGGCAGGTAAAACAAATACATTACAAACTTGAACAATTGAGAAACAAAGTCTCACTCTACGACTGTTTCAATGACTGTTAGAGCCCAGACTCATTTTAACGTATATAGCATGGAGGCTCACTGATCTATCAGCAATCCTGATTTCAGCCAAGTCTGAGGGACAGCATGTCGTCCCGATTTTTATAGCCCAAATATACAAAAAAAAAAAAGGCGGTAGGGCCGTCGGCCCATCCCACAGGTTCAGTTGCCAATCAGAGTCAACCGTTTGTTAAGCCACAACCCACAGGGATGGGCTTACTCTTAAAAATAAACATATTGGAAAACAAAGCTCTTTTCCTTCTTCCCTAAAACTCCATTGCCCTCTCATTTCTCCATAGTTAGTGACGGGCTCAGCAAAACACGCCAGGCCCGAACAAGTTATCGCTAGGCCGCCTCAAATCCCAAGGGCGAAGGGCGTCTCTAGGCCGCAAATGTCTCGGAAGCAGAGGCATCGATACCACGTAGTGCAGCCGTACTCAAAGTTTGTCCGCGTGGGAGACTGATGGCCCTCCTTGTCCTTCAAACTTGTTGTCTACAAGACAAAGTTCTCCGAGTGCGTGTTTCCAAGACGCCGCCGTCCGAATGCACTCTTCACGTGTGTATCGCATCCCTACAGCGTGCACTGTAAGCTGGCCTTCGACACCACACAGGCAGTCGCACCCAACAACAAGGCTGGCGATTGCGTTCCGGACACGTAGAAGAATAGGTCCCTGCTCAGTACATGCGGCCCGGGGTTAAAGTTGCTAAGCCCTTCTTAACCTCGGCGGCGCCTCCAATTAGTCAGGTACTCGGGAGCCAGACCCCCAATACCGTGTACAGCGGTCCCTTTCAAGGCTGGTCTGTGTGGACTCGTGTGCCCGTCGGCGGACTGCCAACACCGTGTGCACAATACCGACTTCCCGGAATCCGCACTCGCCCTCCGGGCGCCTGCCGCGATGCGTCACCCAACACCGCGCGGTGCCTGTGACCCCACATAACACAGCAACTGTTGCCCCGCTGACATGGGGGGAAGTGAACCCCCTCTCTATACACAAAGCACGTGGCCGATTCGTGACACTTAAGAACACAAACAATCAGAGCAACCTTACAGGACCATGTACGAAAACTGAAACCTCTAAAAAGATTGCACTGTTTGCCACTAAGTGTGTGCCATCAGGCCAACGTTCCTCAAAGAGATGCACACCGTGGTATACCGAGACGCTAAAAGATACTGCCAAATAAAAAATATGGCTGTGGCTTAGCTAAGGTTAAGCCCAGGATGCGAAGCATACTAGCCTTTATTTTAGTTGTTGAACCACTGTTTAGCCTGGTGAACTGCTGTTGCTTGGCTATATTTGGTTCGGCTAGACGAAGAAACAACTCATGCGTTACTCTGCTTCGCCTTCAAGAGTGGAACGCGACAGCGTTCCCGTCGACCTGCCAAGGGGTGTAAGACAATGGGCTACGGCGCAGCGACTACGCGCCCCGCATTGGACGCGGTGAGCGTCGAGCAACGCAGCGTTCGGCGCGGCAACGAAATGTGCGCCTGAGCAAGCGACGCACGCCTGAGCCTTAGAAACAGCTAGTTTCTAAGGCAACACCACAATCACTAGAGGCGCTTTTGTACCGCTTTGAAGCATCGTACTCGTGGCTCAGTGGTAGCGTCTCTGTCTCACACTCCGGAGACCCTGGTTCGATTCCCACCCAGCCCATCTTGCAAGAGTTGAGCCAAAGCCACCTAGAAACAAGCGCAGCTGCTTATATACCACCGGGACGCCGCAAGCGACGGCGCGAGTTGAAGCCCCGTTTCTCCTCTGTCGTGACGTCACGGTGTCACGTGGTCAGCCTTGAAGGCGACACCGCTGCGCCTGAGGAGCTGGGTTGAGCTCTAGTAATATGCTTCGCATAAAAACACCCCTTTTCCATCTCGCAAGAAACAATATTTTAACTTGTCGGGCTGCTTATTGCGAGACTTAATGGGCAGCAATAAAAGCAAAACGACATCTTTCAACTACTTTATTCTTTCTACTAACCTGTCAAAATTGTGGAGCATGTTCAAGTGTAATAGAAAGCTACACACCACTGACAAATACAAATGTTAATGTAATGAGAACTAGAAAGCAAGGAATGTCAAGCAGTCTGAAACGATGCCTCTGCTAAAACATTTTCTGATGTTCTGTTGAAGCATCAGATGTGCCCAATTACCTTTACATTTCAAGGATTCCACCTGTTCATGGTTATATTGCGCTCAGTTTTACACAGACGATATTAAGGAAGGGCAGGATGTGGACGGACATAGCGCAAACAACCAACTGTTTAATACTGTTAAAGAATGCGCTTATATACAAGGAGATATGGGGAGGGGGGAGGCATAAAAGATATGACAAGTTCACGACATGTGATCACAGTTCGGGTCAGGCATACATCGTTCACTTGCACCCGTTCGCCCTGGCAAACTCGACCTCAGCTTTGATAAGCGTGATGAAAGGAGTGCTTATGCACATTTCTTTTTCTTTAGCTATCGCAAGCGCCTCCCATATTTCTCGCTCCGTTTTTGTTTTTGATGTGCCAATGGCTGTTGTGCTTTCTAGTAGCGGAGCATTTGCATTGTTTGCAATGTGCAGCCAAGTTGCTAGGTGCTGTCAGAAGCTGACACGTGTATTTGTGCTCCCGTAACCTATCATTTAGACAACGTCCAGTTTGCCCGACGTATACTTTCCCGCAATCTAGTGGGATTTGGTTAACAACTGAAGTAGCACATTCCACATACTTTTTCACGTGCTTAGTCTGACAGACCGTAGCACTAGGGTTTGCCTCTTTGGAACCTGCGTTCACCCCCTTGCACGTGCCTTTTAGTTTTTGTGGGGCGGAGAACAGAACTTGAATACGATGGCATTGGGCCGTCTTTTTTATCTTATGTGACAAGCCATGAATGTAAGGCAACATCACGTGTTTTTTTCAATTTTTCTTTTTCCTGTGTTTTCTGCCTTTTCCTGTTGGTTCTGATTTCGGGCAACAAGTTTTCACAGATTTGCACCACCGTGCTATTCGGGTACCCACTGTTTCTTAAGCGGCTTACTTGCAAATTGATGCTCTCCCTCGCAGCTGGCGGCATGATTTTTCAATTGCTTGACTGTGCAAGCCTTGGCAATGCCTCTTTTTATGATTTTAGAATGGCAAGAGTCATACCTCAGGATTTCTTTTTCTCCTCTAGTTTTGTAGCACCAGCAGATGTGCGAGCCTCTGAGCCTAATGTTTATGTCAAGGTACTGCAAGCAGTAGAAGAAGCCATCGACATGTTTGGCTACACCAAATTTCAGGAAATGTGCAAGTGCAGTATTTCCAGTATTGTGAACTTGTTAAAACTGTATCTACATGGTGCCTTTATCGAATATGGTGACAGTGTGTATGAGCAGAAGGATGGCATCGCTACTGGTTCTTGTATAGCTCCCGTACTTTCAGACTTATTTTTGAGTGTGGGAGACAGGAAACTTGCCACCTTGTTTGAAGAAACTAACATAACTACCTGTTTCAGATATGTTGACAATTATTTGGTGTGCATGAAAGAAGACCGAACCAATCCATTTAGTGTAGAAACTGTCATCGGCATGTCCAAAAAAGCGCATGAAGGTTTAGAGTTTACATATGAGACTCCTATCGAAGGTCGATTGCAGTACCATGACATAAACATTAGGCTCAGAGGCTCCCACATCTGCTGGTGCTACAAAACTAGAGGAGAAAAAGAAATCCTGGGGTATGACTCTTGCCATTCTAAAATCACAAAAAGAGGCATCGCCAAGGCTTGCACAGTCAAGCAATTGAAAAATGACGCTGCCATGCTGTGAGGGAGAGCATCGATTTGCAAGTAAGCCGCTTAAGAAACAGTGGGTACCCGAATAGCATCGTGGCACAAATCTGTGAAAACTTGTTGCCCGAAATCAGAACCAACAGGAAAAGGCAGAAAACACAGGAAAAAGAAAAACTGAAAAGACGCGTGGTGCCTTACATTTATGGCTTGTCACATAGGATAAAAAAGACAGCCCAACGCCATGATGTTCAAGTTCTGTTCTCCACCCCACAAAAACTAAAAGGCATGCACAAGAGGGTGAATGCAGGTTCCAAAGAAGCAAACCCTAGTGCTACGGTCTGTCAGACTAAGCACATGAAAAAGTACGTGGAATGTGCTACTTCAGTTGTTTACCCAATCCCACTAGATTGCGGGAAAGTATACATCGGGCAAACTGGACGTTGTCTAAATGATAGGTTACGGGAGCACAAATACACGTGCCAGCTTCTGACAGCACCTAGCAACTTGGCTGCACATTGCAAACAATGCAAATGCCCTCCACTACTAGAAAGCACCACAGTCATTGGCACATCAAAAACAAAAACGGAGCGAGAAATATGGGAGGCGCTTGCGATAGCTAAAGAAAAAGAAATGTGCATAAGCACTCCTTTCATCACGCTTATCAAAGCTGAGGTCGAGTTTGCCAGGGCGAACGGGTGCAAGTGAATGATGTATGCCTGACCCGAACTATGATCTATGAACTATGATCTATGAACTATGAACTATACCCCCCGCCCCCCCGCGCGCCATATCTCCTTGTATATAAGCGCGTTCTTTAACAATATTAAACAGTTGGTAGTTTGCACTACGTCCGTTCACGTCCTGTCCTTCCTTAATATAGTCTGTGTAAAAACGAGCGCAATATAACTATGAACGTTCACCAACTAGCCCTCTGCATTGCTTTACTAAATTCCACCTGTTCCTGAAAGGAAAAATTGTCATCCATGTGCATGTAGCATAAAGCTACAAAAGAAACCGATCCGGGTAAAGTTGGATGACAATTGTCCCTTTCATGAACCTTCTCCCACTTTACGGGATTACGCAGCACTGGTTTGCCAGAATCCCCAGCTGTTGTTGACCTTGCAGAGATTCAAGTTGGTTCATTATTTAAAGATATTTTGCTGTGGTATTCGTAAGATCAATTCAATGTTCTTGAATAATGCTACTGTAAGGAAGATAACCAACATGCGGACAGAGTCAGCAGCATCGGCAGCATCAAGTGCGCGGCAGCGAGTCGAGCTCGGAAACTGCTCGGTGCATGCTAGAACCGGCAGTCGCTACGAACCCCAATAAATCTCCTTTATAAGTGGTGGAGCCATGCTGGGTAATGTTCCATTTTACCATCCAGGAACTTCGTTCTTGGACGCTACCCTCCGCCATGCCGGACACCGACCAGCAGACTCTTCCATCGCCACCCATCCCTTGCGCTGGCACCGTTCGCCAGCGTGAGCCTCCCATCTTCAGCGGAACCGACGACAACGACGTTGAAGAGTGGCTGTCGTCCTACGAACGGGTGAGCGTTCACAACAAATGAAATGACTCGGACAAACTGGCTTACGTATCATTCTACCTCGCGGGCGTAGCGAGTCTCTGGTTCAGAAATCACGAGAGGGATATCCGAACGTGGTTGGCGTTCAAGACGTCGATTACCGAAGTATTTGATCAACCCGCCGTCAGGAAACGCCGAGCCGAGCAGCGTTTACGTACACGCGCACAGGACACGGGTGAGACATTCACCAGCTATATAGAAGATGTTCTAGATTTGTGGAGGCGCGTGAACGTTGCCATGACGGAAGCGGAAAAGACCAAGCACGTCATGAAGGGAATCGATGATGACGCGTTCCAGATGCTTCTGGCCAAGGACCCACACACTGTTAGCGACGTCATCAGCTTGTGCCATAGCTATGACGAATTACGTAAGCAGCGAGCTCTGATAAGGCGACATCCCACACCGAATGCGGCGTCACTCTGCAGCCTGACCACCGGCCAAGAACAAGCCTCCTTGATAACCCAAATCAAGGATTTTGTCCGCGAAGAAGTCGCACGACAGCTATCTCTGGTGTTCGTTACTCGGGAGTCTGCCAGCACTTTGCCGTCTCATCTCCGTAACGTGATCCATGAAGAGGTCGCGGAAGCGCTGCCGGCTGTTCACCAGCAGGATGTCGTGAATACACCAGTCACTTATGCTACGGTTGCTGCAATGGCCCCTCGCACTGTGCCCGTGCGTCACTTCCAGCAGCCGGTGCAACGCCCTCCCCCTCCCGTCTCCTGGACCAACACTGCCGTCATTAAACCGTGGCGTACGCCGGACAATCGCCCTATATGCTTCGCATGTAGGTATCCCAGTGATGGCGCAAGGTTCTGCCGCCGCCGATCGCAGGCGTTCGATGACAATCGCCGAGGGCCCTATGTGCCGCCTGATTCAAATACACCTTACGGACCCTTCGACCCATCACCAGCTCGCTCCCAGACTGATCATCGTCCTCGCTTCGAACGCCTCCGATCACCCTCTCCATGTCGCCGATCGCGATCCTCTATGCGTCGACGACCCATCACTAACGAAGAGGGTAACTAGACAACGCAGTTCCTGAGGCAAGAACTGCGCAAGTGTCGACATGCCGAAGCCCTCCTCCTTTACCTGCCAATGTCATTGATGTGTTTATCGAAAATGTCGCTACAGTCGCCCTCGTCGATACCGGTGCCGCTATTTCAGTTACGGATGCCAGGTTTTGCCGTTCGCTTCGCAAAGTGACGACGTCTCTGTCTGGATTGTCACTTCGAACGGCGAGTGCTCAACCCATTTGCCTTACCGCTGCTTGTACTGCCCGTGTGACCATACAGGACGTTTTGTACACGATTGAATTCATAGTTCTTTCATCGTGCTCCCACGTCGTTATTCTAGGATGGGATTTTCTCTCACGCCACAATGCCATCATCAATTGCACTCGGGCTGAGATTGAACTTTTCCGCCTTGGTGACGTGGCCTCCGTCGATGCTCATCCTGCCGCTAAAATTGTCGTGAAAGAACACAAGTGTATTCCCCCGTGCTCTTCAGCATTTGTACCAGTCTTCTGCAGTACCATATGCGACGGGACGGTCTTCTTCATGCCCTCTCATCACTTTGTTACCCGAAAAGCGCTTCCTTTGCCCTTTGCAGCTCTTGATTTTGCCGCCCGTGTTAGCACGATGCCCGTTAACAATCATTTTTCAACGCCGCTATCACTGCTCCGCCACGAATGCCTTGGTTACGTCGAGTCAGTCGATTCAACACGGATTGTCTCTGTCCTCGACGAAGTGCCTTCTGCCGTCCATGAACTGAGTGCCCTCTCCGTACCCGACTCGACATGGACTGGTGTTGGTGTGTTCAGTCCATTCATTGCCGAAGATCTGACGCATTCGCAGCGATCTCAACTTCTCGCAGTCCTTCAGCACTTCCGCCGTTCTTTCGACGTTGCGCAAACATCTCTTGGCCGTGCATCGACGGTCGAGCATTACATCCGACACTGGCTCTCACTCACCGCTGTGACAAAGACCATATCGCATGTCCGCTAAGGAACGTCGCGTCATTGGAGACCAGGTCGATGACATGCTCCGTTGAGGCGTCATTCAACCTTCCCAAAGCCCATGGGCCTCTTCCGTGGTCCTCGTCACAAAAAAGGACAGTTCCATCCGCTTCTGTGTTGATTTTCGACGGGTGAACAAGATCACGCTGAAGGACTTCTAACCATTACCATGCATCGATGATGCTCTGGATTGTTTGCAGGGAGCCAAGTTCTTTTCTTCGCTGGATTTGCGGTCAGCAGCGGTCAGGCAGGTTCTGATGGCAGAGGCTGATCGCTCAAGAACTGCCGTTGTTACACCAGACGGCTTGTATGAATTCACCGTCATGCCTTTCGGACTTTGCAATGCACCTGCTACGTTCGAAAGAATGATGGATAATGTTCTGCGTGGCCTCAAATGGAAAACCTGTCTTTGCTATCTTGACGACATTGTGGTGTTTGCCCCTGATTTTGCAACGCACCTGCTCCACCTCCAGCACGTACTCACTTGCTTGACCAACACCGGGTTGCAACTTAACCTGAAGAAGTGTCGATTTGCTGTTCGTCAGCTTACAATTTTAGGCCATGTCGTGTCAAAGGAGGGCATTCATCTGGATCCCGAGAAGCTACGTGCTGTTACTGCATTCCAAAAACCTACCACTATGAAAGAGCTACGCAGTTTTATCAGCCTCTGCTCTTACTTCCGGCAATTCGTTCGAAACTTTGCGTCAATTATATCGCCTCTCACGGCGCTCCTTGGTGGCGCTAGAGATCTCTCGTCGTAGTCTCCAGCGTGTGACGATGCCTTCACAACCTTGCGCCGTCTTCTCACGACGCCACCCATCCTTCGCCATTTTGACCCTCAAGCGCCAACCGAAATCCATACCGATGCAAGCGGTGTAGGCCTTGGCGCTGTGTTGGCACAGCGTCAAGCTGGCCACACAGAATACGTCATTGCATACGCGAGTCGCACGTTAACCAAGGCGGAGAACAATTACAGCGTTACAGAAAAGGACCGTTTAGCCATTGTGTGGGCGCTTGGCAAGTTTTGCCCATATTTATATGGCTGATCATTTGACGCAGTGACCGACCACCACGCACTATGTTGGCTGTCGACGCTCAAAGATCCATCGGGCCGCCTTGCCCGCTGGGCATTGCGAATCCAAGAATATGACATCCGCGTGGTTTACCGTTCTGGGCGAAAGCACTCCGACGCTGACGTGCTATCCCGATCGCCGCTTCCCCCGAAGGCCAGTCACGACTCCTACTGCGAGTGCACATTATCCTCTCTTGATTTTGACACTACCGCTGCTGCACAGCGTAATGATCCCTGGACTGCATCTCTGCTCGACCTTCTCTCGGATACGTCGAAAGCTCCGGCGTCACGTATGCTTCGGCGCAAAGTTCCTCATTTTGCGATTCAAGACCAGCTACTCTATCGACACAACTATGCCCCAGAGGGACGCATCTGGTTACTCGTCATTCTGAGAATCTTGCGATCAGAGCTCTGCTCCTCGTTCCACGTCGACCCTCAGTGTGGCCACGCGCGAGTCTTCAAGACCTGCGAAAGATTTCGACACCGCTATTACAGGCGGGGAATGTACAATTTCGTTCGAAAGTTCGTCCGCTCTTGTCATGAGTGCCAACGCCACAAAGCGCCACCGCACAACTCCGCCGGTGAACTCCAGCCTTTACAATGCCTATCCCGACCCTTTGATCGCGTGGGCATAGACCTCTACGGGCCACTTCCGTGGACTCCTACCAGCAACAGGAGGATAATCGTTGCAGTAGACCACTTAACCCGTTATGCGGAGACTGCTGCTCTACCAAATGCTACAGCGCAGGAGGTCGCCAGTTTCATACTTCACCGTTTTCTCCTTCGTCATGGAGGTCCACGTGAACTTTTAAGCGACAGAGGTAGCGCCTTCTTACCTGAAGTCATCGAACAACTGCTTGCTGAATTCGCTATTGTTCATCGTAAATGCACTGCTTATCACCCACAGACTAACGGTACCACGGAACGCTTTAATCGAACTCTTGATGACATGCTCGCCATGTATGTCTCACTTGATCACTCTAATTGGGACCTAGTTCCGTTTGTCACCTACACCTACAACACCGCGACTCAGGCTACTACCGGATTATCACCCTTTTACCTTCTTGACGGCCATCATCCTTCGCACACAATTGACACCATTCTGCCCTACCGGCCAGACCCATCTGAATGCCTGCCGATCGCGGAAGCCACCAGACACGCCGAGGAATGCCGCCAGCTGGCCCGCCCATTCACGTCGGACGACCACAACCGTCAAAAAGCCGTTCACGATGTCTAGGACTCTACTCCCACTTTTCTGCCGGGCGCTCTCGTCTGGTTGTTAGTGCCACACCGCACGCCTGGGCTCGCTTCAAAACTCCTTCTGAAGTACGACGGGCCATACCGCGTTCTCGAGAGAACATCACTCGTTAATTACCTGGTTGAGCCACTAACGCCACTGTCCGACATGCGACGTCGTAACCGCGAAGTCGTTCACGTTCAGCGTCTCAAGTCGTATCACTGTTCTACCGTCCTTCCAGAAAACTAAGTCGCCAGGATGGCTCCTTTATTTACGCTGGGCCATTGTAAGGAAGATAACCAACGTGTGGACAGAGTCAGCAGCATCGGCAGCATCAAGCGCGCGGCAGAGGCTCGAGCTCGGAAACTGCTCGGTGCATGCTGGAACCGACGGCCGCTACGAACCCCAATAAATCTCCTTTATACTACTATTAATTTATCTATATGCAGGATGTTTCAGCCAAGCTGTGCCAAGCCTTGAGAAATTCATGTTTGTGTTATGACGATGCAAAAAACTTAATATCATTCACTGTCCTCTCGAGCAACTTGGGTTATTTTTTGCTGTGAGCTTAGGTTTTAGCAACAATTTTAAAATATTTGTTTACAAGCAAGATCCTCAATGAAGCGGTTGTAGAGCTGATTGACAAATATCTAAGTAATTTCTTTCTGTGGTGATAGGCCCTGTGCTCGAGGATGGTAGTTTGGGCAAGTTGGTATTCCATAGTTTTTTTTAACACAACTCGGAAAAAGTGAAGGAAGCAAGACACACAGAAAAAAAAAAGAACAGCAGAAAGGGGGCTGCTAAAGCACCCTCTTCTTTTTTTTTATGGACTGCAAAGAAAGTGCGCGAGGTTTGAAGAACTGCCACATGACTAGACACTTGCCCCCAGCAACATTAGTGCCCTCAAACAGGCTACCAACAAATGATCAATACTGCATGCAGACCGAAGGCAGGAATAGGCTGCAAGTCTGCAAGTCAAAGTTATAGGCAATGAACACACCTGTTATCTCCAATACTTCACTACCCACAGTCAAAACCTCCTAGCGCTTTACGCTGTTTGCCAACAGCAAAACGCTAACAGAGCTTCAAGACTTATCGCATATCCCACAGCTTCATTTATTTCAACAGAAAACGTATCTCCACAAACATGGATGCTAAGACCATCGTATTTGATCCATCTCCGTTGCTTAAGGCCTGTTTATACCTTCAGTCTGCGTACAGCATTGATTATTTGTTAGTAGCATATTTCAGGGCGCCAATGTTGCTGCATGCTTGCCTAATCATGTGGTATTTTCCATATCTTGTGCACTTTCTTTGCAGGCCGGTAAAATTAAAACCACAGCAAATCAAGGAATGAAATTATTTAGATATTTGTCAATAGGCTTTCCAACCTCTCGGCAGAAAATTTTGCATTTAAGGCAATACTTCAACAGTTAATGAAGCATCACTGACGTATGTACATTTCCATGTTTCTGTCCCGCCATACTCCTTTTGACAGATGTGATAACCACACTAGAACACCTACCATTATCCTTGCTAATTTTTCATTTCTGAACTACCAGAATTAAGGCTACCGATCCGGCTATCAGGGAACACGCATCGACGCGTGTTGGCTGCCTGGTTCACCGATTCTTGCATCAAGATACCAAAGGACCAACATCGGCTTCGTTCCCTGTCGCCCTACGTCGCTCCCATCGCCTTGGTCACCTGATCTCGGCAGCCCAATCAAGTCTGACTACCGTCTACAAAAGGACTGCTCTCGCTGACTCCCATCGCAGTCGGCGGCAAGGCTGTACCATGTATTGAACTGTTATTTTGCTGTCGACAGGCTGTCCGGTTGCGCACGCACTCAAGGCTACCGATCCGGCTATCAGGGAACACGCATCGACGCGTGTTGGCTGCCTGGTTCACCGATTCTTGCATCAAGATACCAAAGGACCAACATCGGCTTCGTTCCCTGTCGCCCTACGTCGCTCCCATCGCCTTGGTCACCTGATCTCGGCAGCCCAATCAAGTCTGACTACCGTCTACAAAAGGACTGCTCTCGCTGACTCCCATCGCAGTCGGCGGCAAGGCTGTACCATGTATTGAACTGTTATTTTGCTGTCGACAGGTGAGTTCAAACGACCACCTACCCACGTTCGTTTTTCTATTTTGCTCTCTGCCGCCGACTGCACCACAATGCCTGATTGTACCGCTTGTGCTGAGCCATTGCCGCGAGACGATAAGTTTCTGACGTGCTCTGTTTGTAATGAAGCTTTCCAACTGGGTAAAAACTGCTCGACGGTCACTGAATCAACCTTTTCGAAAATGTCGGCAGCAAAACGGGGATCTTGGGTATGCCTTGCATGCAAGACGCAAGCCGTCAAGCAACCTGCAATGGGCAATAAATCGGATGGAGTACTAGAACAGCAACTTTTGACTGTAAACGATAAACTGGACCGGCTGACGACTACAGTCGAAATGTTGGCTAGTCGAGTGGAAGAACTACTGACCTTCAAAGCTATGGGAGAAAAAACTGCAGAAACTGTTCTGCTGATACAGGGGTCGCTCGATTCCCTTGCTGCTAAATATGAATCGGTGTCATCCACTGTAACTGCGAACCAGATAGCAGTCGGCGAGCTTGGCACGCAAGTAGATACACTCTCCTCTAAGATTGTTGCCCAGGCTGAGCTGCTTGAGAAGGTTGGCTCTGAACTTAGCGAATTAGAGCAATACAGCCGGCGCTGCAATTTTGAGATTCATGGCCTGCAATATAACCCCAACGAGGATTTGCCTTCCTTCTTGTCAGGACTGGCGGCGAAGCTAAACATTTCTGATTTCAAACTGACCGATGTTTCTGCCGTTCACCGACTTCCCGCACGCAGCAATGCCATTCCTGTAGTCCTTGTGCAAATGCACACTGTTTCGGCCAAACAGCAATGGCTCTCTGCACGAGGAACTCTGCGTGAACTTGCTCAAGATAGTACCTTTCCGCGGCTTTACTTCAACGATAATCTTTCGCGTGCCCAACGGGAGCTGTATCGGCTGGCAAGGCAGAAGGGCAAAGAAACAAAATTTAAATTCGTTTGGACCAAAAACGGCAGGATACTGGCTAAGAGGGATGAAGATGCACCTATTCTGTATATCAATAAGGCATCTGATCTCGAGAGTATTGCATGAACATGAACAAAGTTGCCTTCAAGACATGTACTAATCTAAACGAGGTTCTTAGTTTCTTTCCAAATCCTAATTGTTGTGCCTTCCGTGCTGTTCACGTCAACATTCGCAGTATTAGAAAACATTGGGACCATTTTCAGGCCTTAATTACTCCTTTGAACTCCTATTTCGATGTGATCGTGCTTACCGAGATTAACATTCCGTCCGACTGCATCAATCAGTATCAGATTATTGGATACCAAGTTTTTTCATACACTAGGCCAATTAAAAGGGGAGGAGGCGTGGCAGTTTTCATCCGGGACACATGGGCGACAACTGAGCTGACTTTCTCGTTTTCCCAAGCTGAAATTGTGGCAGTGCGTCTTTGCGCACCTTCCTTGTCACTAATTCTGCTTGCGGTTTATCGCCCACCGTGTTGCAACGGTCGTATATTCCTGGATGAACTTGATGTTGCCCTGGCCTCGATGTCGTCAATGGACCATGTTTGCCTAATTGGGGATGTCAACATAGATACGCTACGCCCTTCAGCAACGACAGTTGGCAATTATTTGGACGTCATTTCCAAATGGGGCTTGCAAAACACGATCTGTGAACCTACACGCGAAGAATTCCTTGCTGGTCATCTTGTCACATCTTGCATAGATCATATAAATATACGTGCACATAACTTAAGTGTCAAATCTGCCGTTATTACAACGAAACTCGCTGATCATTACATGGTCTGCTGCTCTCTAACAGATGACACTACCAACTTGGTCGCTCCAAACGAAATCAAACAAATCTCAATTGTTGACCCCTTGGCTTTCGAAAAATTTGTAATAAATCACGACTGGCATAACTTTTTGATGACTGTTCCTCCAGGCGACGCCTATCACAACTTTGTAACACTGTTCACCGATTTCCGGCTTGCAGCTACACGGGTCTGTAAAATAAAACAACGTAAATTGGACCAAAAATGGATGTCGACAGAAATACTCGCGGCAATACAGGCAAAAGACTTGTTATGGGCTCAAACAAAGAGAAGTCCTAATTGTACTGTTTTGCGGCTTCGGTTCAAAGAGCTTCGAAATAAGGTCAATGCTATGATACGTCTTGCAAAACGTAATAACTTACGAGCGAAATTCACGGACGCTCGTTGTGACAGCAGGAAAACATGGTCCCTAATTAACAATCTTAGAGGTGGTGATATAAACGCTAATCGCCATGTTGATCTGATGTCTCGTTTTTCTTCAAATGGTACTGCCACCGCTAATGATTTTAACTCATTTTTTTCAAAGGTGTCTGGTGTAGCGAGACCTCATCCAGATATTTGCACATTGCAGACTAGTATTTCAGAATCCGCCCTTCTTCCCATGTTTTCGGAACATGACCTCAAATCAATCCTTTTCAGTCTAAAACCAAATAAGTCTAAGGAATTGATGGCATTTCAATATTAGAGCTGCGCAGAACTTTCGAAGCAATAAAAGATGTGCTACTACTCATTTTAAACAATATTATTACCACTGGTATCATTCCCGATAATCTGAAAAATGCGCTGGTCATTCCTCTTTTTAAAGGTGGCGCACGTAACAATATCGAAAACTACCGACCTATTTCAATCCTTTCATGCATTGGGCAGATATTGGAAAAACATCTGCTCACGACAATGAGCAGCTTTTTAAGCAATCATGGCGTGTTATCTCCTAGCCAGTATGGTTTTGTGCCGAATCGGGGTACGCAGTTGCTGCTTGAAGATTTTTCCGATACACTAAACTCTGCGTTTGAACACAATCAGATTGCTTGTGCATTGTTTCTAGACGTCCGCAAAGCGTTTGACAGCGTCTGCCATAGTATACTGCTAACCAAACTTTCTTTGCTAGGCTTTCGGGGTGCGTTTTTGCGGCTTCTGAAAAACTTCTTATCTCATAGGCACCAACTTGTGTCTATTGGAAAATTTCGTAGCAACCTGACCAAAATTAAAGCTGGCGTCCCCCAAGGTTCAATTTTAAGTCCGTTATTATTTAATTTATATTTTAACGATTTGTCTAATGTTGTGAACGTCAAATTATATCAATATGCTGATGACACTGTCCTTGTTTCACACGCTCGAAGTTACACTGACGCCATCTCTTCTTTACAAATGGCAACAACAAAAGTGATGGACTGGTTTCAGAATAATGTAGTCCATATCAATGCGTCCAAAACTCAACTAATCTGTTTTCACAACCCTGTCAAGCAAGTTACCCTATCGTCCCCATTATATTTGCACACATCACATTGCAATCACTGTTCGTGTGCCCCAGTGCAATACGCTTGTTCAATTAAATACCTTGGCGTGTTTTTTGACAGTGATTTATCCTGGAACTCTCATTTCGCATATATTTGTCAAAAACTTCGCGCAGTGTCTTGTGTTTTGTATAATATAAAATATTACATGCCATTGTCTGTCCGAAAGCTTGTAGCACATGCCTTATGCTACAGTGTGATCCGGTACGGGATATCTACATATGGTCATGGCGCTCAACATTTGGTAAACCGGGTCAACTCCGTCCTTCGTGGCATTCTGAAGCATGTTGCTTATGATGTCTCCCCCAAATCTGATGTGTTCAAAACTTTGTCCTTACCTGATTTCAATTCTTTGCTGCTAGAAACTGTTGTCTTAAAGCATTTTTGGATAAGTCAGTATAAAATTCCTTATGTGCCTGTTCGTTCCCTGAGACCAAAGAATCCTTACGTTACACCCCGCTGTAAAACGAGATATGGTCGAAGACTCCGTAACTATTATGTCCCAGCAATGTTTAATTTACTCCCTCAAAGCATACAAGATGTGAAAACGAAACATGGTCTTAGAAAGGCTCTTAGACACTTTAATGCGTGATGGGAAGCCTGTCATTTGTGTTTTTTTTTTCTCACTGTTGTCTAATGTGTTTCTGATGGCTCTGTCGCTGTCTGCCAGGCACTGCCGTTCAAGCCCACTGTGGCTTTGGCAGGCCCGATTTCTTCCACTGTAATGATTCTCAAGTCATCAATAAAGTATTATTATTATTATTATTAAACCACTGTGTTCGTTTTATAACGTCTGAAAAAAAAAAAAAAAGAACAACGCTGGGGATGCATCACAACACTAAAAGAGTTAAAATATTGTTATTTGATTCCCTAAGCATACAGTAAAAGAATACAGAGTTGCCCAAGAGGACATTGTACAATACTGAATTGCATTCTCATAAAGCACAGATGGATTTTTTAAAGCTTGGCACAAGTCCACTGCAACATTCTGCATTTCATTATACCTTTTCACCCAGTCCATTGAGTGCTTGCAGTTGCCAGCAGAATGGAAGGTAGGGAATGTGATGTCTAAAATCAGGTAATGAGATTGCTGAGTGTGTTATAGGCTAGCATAGAATATTTTACTGCCTTGCTTACTATAAATACTGCACCACCCCTTTTCATTGTTTCGCTGCCTGAGTAGGAAATCACAAAGTCCTCAAAGTACCCCATGCCTGTCCATTTCAGCTCGGCAGTCCCTAGAACAGAAATATTCGCTCTCACTATCTCTTCCTTCATTATTTTTAACTCTTCTTGATATGTGTTTGTAACGTTCCAGATACCTACTTTAAGGCTCTTGATTTGCTGGGTCTTTATTTTGAAACTGGAAAGCTCAGTGCCTGGAGTTTCCCTTGAAAGTCATAACACACGGTCAGACTCGATACAGCTACGAGCACTTCCCCAGTAGCAGACGAGTTGCTTTCAGACCTAGAGACCTCACCCTCCAGCAACATAGCTTCCTTCACTATGTTCCAGATTATGGCATTTTTTGGCAGTGGATAAGGGCATAGTTTGCCACTGCTTTCTCCCTTACGGTATCCTCCAGCAACATAGCTTCCTTCACTATGTTCCAGATTATGGCATTTTTTGGCAGTGGATAAGGGCATAGTTTGCCACTGCTTTCTCCCTTACGGTATCACAGCTGGTAAAGCAACGCCTGTGAGTATCTGGGCACCAGCTTGGCCAATGTTGCTCATCTTGACCTGGTGACAGTGCTGGCTACACTGCTGCCTGCAGTCAGGATATTCTATTTAATATGGCCCTATCCTTAGGGTCTGTCTAACAAAGGTGTCCCTGCCAGTAGGTGCGCTACTGCTGGCATAGCTCTTAGGGGTGGCATACATGTCCTTCCATCACCTCAAGATAGAGATATCAATAACCAGCACAATATTTCCGTTCAGCAATTAGACCTACGTGACATCTGTAAGTAGTGCTCACAATGGCTAATGGTTAATTCACAATGCCAGTAAATGTAAAGTTATGTCAGCCTCACGTCTCTCTAACCTACTTATATCATTCAGCTACAATATTACCACAACTGTACAAATACCTTGGAATTTACATAAGCAGTAGTCTTTCTTTGTATAAACACATTAATTATATTACTTGTGATGCAAACTCAGCCTTTGGCTAGATGCTTTCATAATGGGAACAGCGCGATCAAGACGACAACAAAGTGAAAGGACACAGGACGACGTCCTTTGCGCTTTCACTTTGTCTTGATCGCGCTGTTCCCATTATAAATGTATACCAACTCACCCAACTTTCCACTTTAATACTTGGCTAGATACACAGGAACTTTCCTGGGCTCTACAGCATTTAAGGTTGTTAATGCACACTAATAGTAATAATACCAAACTCGAATTTGTGTCATTAGTGTGGGATGCTGGACAAATTATATTAGCCGATGCCACTAAACCTGTTAGAACAGATCAGCTTACTTTGTCGCCTCCAACTTCTCCTGCACAGCCAGCCTTGTTTTAATGTAGACAGACCATCTCGTTCTTAATTTACAGCTGTGACGAATAAATTTATGCAAGTGTTTATTCCAGAAGATCTTTTTTTTTTTAATCTTCAGCCCCAAAAAAGGAAGTGAATTCAGTGCTGTCTATGTGCCATCACATCTGACCATGCAGTTTCTATTCCCTCCTGAAAAGCAAAATTTCTACTTTACCCATTCCTAACACTCTCGCAGAATGGGACCACCTTCCCTCCTTCATTACCTGCACTAAAGATGTATCATTGTTATAGACTGCTGTTAGTGAATACATCTTGAGATATTTCACCTAATATATTGTTCCATAAGTATCCTTATTCATTGTTTGTGCGTGATTTTTATGCTTATTTATTGCACCCACACCCCCTGGGCCCTGACTGCACATTGAAATAAATATATCAAGCTGCACTTTACGAGTCATCCCTTTGCAGCCCAATTCTTCACATAATTAAGGAGTAGGCCTCAAAGAATTCTGAAGGTACACAGATAAGAATGCATGATAAAAAGAAAACCCTCAGCAGTTCACCAATGTTGACTGTGTGCACACTGTGGTCATTGTTAATTGTAATGGCTATTGATGAAATTCAATATGTACAAGCTTCTGCAATGGCAACAATTAACAATGAGTACACCAGACAATGCAAACACAGCAATTGCTAAACCACATGCTTCCTCTTGATTTATACAAATTAGTAGAGGTGTGCGAATAGCAGTCTTTGGGGACGAATCGAATATGACAGTGCCAGAATTGAATCAAGTGTACAATATCTTTCAAAATAGTTTGCAAACAATGTACAACCTTCTCGCCAACAATTTTCATATCTCGGTACTTGCAACAAATGGAAATATTCTATCAGCACACCGCACATTATAAACCATGCTTTCTTAAAAGTTCAAAGGAACCATTAAGAACAACTAGAAATTTTCCTAAAATCGGGACCCTTCCGAGCATATGTGATCATGCATTATAGTACGAAGATGATAAAGGTAACATTGTGGATCAACTTATTACGTGTGTATACCTTCGCAGCCAAACTAGATGTGCACTGTCTGCAGCAATAGCAGAGTGAAAAAAAAAAAAAACACTATCAAGCTCGAATGGTTATAGCAGATGGCGACGCTATTGTATAAAGTATGTTGCAATGAAAGGTATCCTGATTTAACCGGTTGAGAGGACAAAGGTGCTGGATTTCTATAGGCTACCAACAATGGCAACTACAGAATGCTGTGTCTTGACAACATTTTATTGCGAGTGATCGTGTTTAGCTGCAAAGGAGCAATGCAATGTGCTCTAGTACATCACATCCTCTGCAGATGGGGTAAAAGTTAATTTTTGCTTCAATTTCATGCTTGATTGTGTGCAGTCGACAAAATTAAGTATTAGCAAAATGTTCGCATTTTCAAGTGGTGACTGTTCAATTTGATAACCTAATCGAATAGTGACTATTCGTTATTGAATAGTGAGTATTCGTTTCGAGGATCGAACCAAATTGGACAATGTTTGATTCGTTATTCAAAAGTTTAGTAAATCCGCACACCCCTACAAATGTGCCACATATGTCCATACTTGTTCAAGCCCAATTCATAGTGTGGGGTACAGGAAGCCGACATAAGGTGCAGATGGGAACTCTTCCCTTATTCTTGCTGCAATGCAAGCAGGCAGCACCACTCGGTTGTGTGGCCCAAGCCTCTCCCATATCCACCGGGTGAACACCTGATAGACTGCGAAGCAATATTTTCTGTAAGCAAAAAGTACACATGAGAAAGCCACATCAACAGCATGCTTTGCAGGTCTTACTTGTGGATTTCCCCCATGACGTTGGTGCCATTTTCCGTCACTTCCAAGTACATCGCTTCTAATACTGCTGGGTTCAAGAAAAGGCTTGAAAAGTGTGCATGTCGAGTTATGCAGTCGTCATTGCCTTTTTCAGTGATCTTCGAAATATCTCGGCAACATATGTTCTCAACAGTGTTTTCATTCGCCACACACAGCCCACAGGTACACCTGCGTTCATAGCCACGCAACAAGATATTTCTTGAAAGCAAGCGATGTTAGCGTTTTACCAATGTAACTACACGTTGTCGTCCCGCCCATTTGTCAACCGCAACGCTGCTGGTACGGTTGGCGCTCATTAGCCAGCATGTAAAAAGCAGTCGGGCAGCTACTCCAGCCATGCTATATTGCTTATTAAGACACACACGAGAGTTCAAACACAAACGACCCACTTGGACACAGCTCGCTTAACGCTTTGCAAGACAACAGCACAGCTGTGTGTCATTGCGGCATAGCATATATGCCAGCAGCCATTACCCACATGAAAGCGTTTGCAGGCAAGCCTCCGGAAAACGAATTTTGCACAAGATGGCGTCTGCGAAGCGAAGCAAACAAGAGAAACCGAACACATTTTCAGGAACTAAACTTTTGTGCCAATTATAAGACGTTGCAAAGCACATGGAAAATAACAACATGGATGTGAAGCTTGAACATATGTTTCTCGCTCAGTAAAGGCAAGGTACAATGATGATATAAGCTTTCACGTACCAATTCATGTCATGACTGTCGAATTGTGGAGGTCCTGAAGGCTCTGGGTCATCCGGTTCCCGTGTTGTACACCTTCGAGGCATTGCGCCATAAGGGTCGAAGCCCATTTTGTTAGTCATCCGCTCAATGCGAGCACGGAGCAGGGAATCCATCGGCGAGCTCATTTAGGCATGCTACCGATGTAACTACGCACACTATTGAAACAGGCAGCACACAGGCAACGTTACAAACAGCAGTTTGGAGGACCAGAACAATGAATAGCAGAAATCGCACCAACACACAGTGCACAGTTGCACAGCCGCGCACATTGAAAAGCAGGCGACCGGAAATACCATGTTGCCAACAGCACCCAGCACCCATTAATTTGCTTGAAAAGTAGCAGCGAAAGAAGAAACACAACATTGAAGCCTGGTGATGTAATGCCTTCGGCGAGGCATCACCATAGACCCCGCCTCCCTCCGTCGGAACGGAGGATGCTGAGGAGGAAAGAGAGAGATAAATATTCCTACCGTGATATCTACACTCATGCTAGGCCTTTTTAAAAAAACTATTTCGATCATATATTCCTGGGAGGTACAAGACTTGTCCGAAGGTGCTTTTCAGGCTTGAGAGAAAAGTGGTTCAGGACCCCTTTAAGTTGCACCTAAATCCAAGTACATGAGTGTTTTTGTATTTCACCCCCGTAGAAATGCGGCCTGTGCGGCTAGGAAACAAACTGACGACCTCGTGCTTAACAGCACAAGCCACAGCTGCTAAGCCACCACAGCGGGTAAGATTACATGAAGCAGTTTAATAAAAGACCTCACAAAAGACCCTGAACAACCGCTGTCTCCTGCTGCATATATGTTCTTTTTACAAGAATCTCATTTATTTATTAGATTGCATTGTAAGGTTCGTAACAGCGCAATACAAGACACGGACAAAAGAAAGGTAAAAACGAAGACACAGCGCTGACGTCGTTTTTACCTTCCTTTTTTTTCGTACCTTGCATTGGGCTGTTATGAACCTTGCAATGAATCCCGACTAACTGGCCCAACTTGCCATCTTTAATTAGATTGCACCACCAATGCCTTACTGACAGATCCACACTTTTCCCTAACCATGTATATGAATGTATAAATATTGCATTCCTACTAATAAATTGTCACTTGGAAGTCAGCGCCCACCCCAACTTGTTTTCCTCCCCATGTTGCCACTTGCATGATTTGTGCTCAATATGCACATTGCAGCTGGGGCATGAGTGCTGGGCACCCGGCATTGGGGATGTGCTTTTCAATCTAGACGATGGTCTCATGACAAAGGCACGTGGAAAGGATGGATGAAACAAACCCTTTTTCAAGTTCTTGTCACATCAAAGTTCCTGAAGTGGAGCAGGCACACCGGAAACAAAGACACAAATGTCATTGACGAGTCGATCAAGTTATTAGCATACACTACGCTTGTTCGTTCAAAGGTAGAGTACACATTCATTATTTGGAATCTGCATGAAACCTATCTGATCGATCAGCTCGAAGCAATACAAAATAAAGCAGCAAGATATATCACAAAGAAATACTCGCGAAACTGCAGTGTTACGGATATCAAGGAATCACTTTCATTGCCCTCTCTTCAAAACCGCCGACTAACAACATTGTTATCACATTTTTAAGCGCTTTATCATAGTAGATCCCCGTTCCGCGAATCTTACATCAATGCAGCTCATAGTATATTGCAGCGTTTCGGTCACCCATTTAAAGTGCAACCCCTTTTTGGTCGCACTAATCTGTACCATCATTCACCATTACTTTTGGCAATATATCGTTGGAATAAACTACTGAGGGACATTGTATCTGCCATTAACCATGATGTTTTTGTTAACAAGTTGAAGGTTTTCCTAAATTTCTGTGTTGAGTGCTTACTTGCGTATGTTATTCTTTATGTATATAATTATGTCACTGTATCTTACCAATGTTCTTTTTTACACGTTTGTAATTGTAACTGGCTTCCCTCCCCCCCCCTATGTAATGCCTGAATGGGCCTTTAGGATATGAATGAATGAATAAATAAATAAATAAATAAATAAATAAATAAATCGAAAGCATTTTGGTGCTTTAAGCAATTATGAACTAGGTATGTGTTAACGGAAAAAAAAGCTGGATGCCGACCAAAATGCACTGGTCACAAACTCGCTTTGACAACTCCACTTTGGTCAGTGTCCCCTTCCTTCAGTCAATTTACATTCTGATATGACGAGATGTCATTCAACCAACAATGTCTTCTAAGCTAAGTATTGGGATATCCCTGTAACAATACAGTTCCTTGTAACATCATGCTTGAAGGCCCAGTAAGGGGCATAAGGCATAGGGTCAAGTTGGCGACTTGTGAAGACAAGTTGGCAGGAAGTGATGGCAGTTTTGTAAACATTCATTCAGTTGTACGAGACCATGTGTCACAATGTGCAATGCTTGGCACAGCTCAGCCTGTCTCGCACATCTCTTGCTATAAATCAAAATTTATAACCTGAGATGGTCGAGTTTTGCAGGAACTGTACATCTGAGGATTGGAGTAGATAGCTGCTAAAGCAATAAAATCCAGATGTAAATGGAGCGAACAATAGGAAGATAGCTGCTGAGGTTTTTTACTGGTGAGATATAGTCACAAAGATGCAGCTGTGAGCGTGTAACCATGGCAGTTGCTTAGACAATCTGTTTAGAGGTTATGTAAAAACTGTCTATAAAATGCAGCAGTCCTGAAAGTTGGGTGGGTTAGTTTAGAACGACAGAAAGCTGAGCTAGTCGGTAAGGATTCATTATGCAAAATAGAAGTGAGGCGTGCAGACAGGACACAAGAGTAGAGAAGTGGACAACACAAACGCCGACTATCAACCGAAGGGGGCACTGAGGCGAAAAAAGAAAGAAGACACAAAACTCATCTGCGCATGCTCAGGAATGGTAACACCACATGTCAAACGGGTTAGTTAATCGGGTTAATCGGGTTAGTGTTCGTTCATTTTGGGAACAGAGACAAAAGAAACCACCACTACACCTGCTAAGGGGGGAATGCAATGCTTTAGAGTAATGACATTAACGGTAATTTAGCGTAATGGTAATTTTGACACCACAGCGCCGCTGGCTGCATTGGCGTTTCTTTTTCCCCTTGCTGCTCCTCGTACAAACGCTGCTCCTCGGGAGTCCTAATTATGCGTTGCCTACCCATGGTGGTGGTGCAAAAATAATTAAATCAGTTGCTAGGCTGGTTCTTTTATACAAGAAAGGCTAGTGAAATCACTCCCCATTTTGCAAGCTGCTGTCACCATGATGGCTTGCATAAAGCACTCTTTACAGGAAAACGTATGCGGGGAGTGCTACATGCTTTGCATTGTTATAGGAGTGCCTTATCATCAATTATGTGGTTCGGGTGCGTGTTTTGCGCTTGTTCTTTATTGAAACGAATCCTGTCCTGTATGTTGTATGCATTCCAAAGAATGTATGCGCTTTTCACTTCAGTTTGTTGAGTGTTTGAAGCCTGCTTCACCTCTGCCCCGGGTTGTTTCGGTATTTACACTACCTCCTCGACAAGACCATTTTCGACCACTGACGACGACACACAAAATGGCGACCAACGAGAGGCTAACAGCTTCGCTGTAAAACTTGATCACCTCCACACCTTTAAAACGAGCCCATTTGATATTCACATTAAGCTTTGGTAATTAGAAAAAATAGGCGGAACCCATCTCACGATGACTGTCAACAGTAATGCGTTGAATTAATATAGTGACACAATGTATTTCCATAACAAAAATTTTTTATGTATGATGCGTGTACCAGGCTACTCTTTCGCACTTCTTTCTGGACACAGTGCGCCACCTAGTGGCATGCCAAAAAGACAGCGCTAGATCCTAAGACAAGAAGCGGGGCATGACGGTGCCTGCAAATGCTGCAAATTGGTCCCTCACTTGCCACACACTAACTGCTACATACTCAGTGACTGAAGCTAGCAAGAGGTTCGTTGAAGAGTGGCACATACCCAGAGCATTTGTGGTGCAACTCGTTAAACGTTGGTGTTGAAGGCATTCATTGAAAAGCGGCACATACCCAGCGCACTTCAACATTGTCGTTGAAGTGTCGTTGAGTACGCTGTCGCAGCTTGACCGATTGCCAGTCGATACGTTTGCAGTCCACAACAACACAAAGTCGAATCACAGCGCTCGCGAAAAGACAAACCGACACTGATGGCGGAGCTCTCGTCAAAGACGGAGCACGTCGTAACGCAAGCAGACGACACTTGCTCTGTGCCGGATGTGCTTAAGTGTACTGAAAAATTGCTCTTGTGCTTTATGTTACTTTCATTTTATAAAAACAAATAAACTAACATTCCAACTATTACGAACATCATTTGTTGACCATAAAGTTGGAAAAATTATCGACGACGCGCCCTGGTCGGCCAATCGGATAGCTCGCCCCACTGACGTCATATGGGTGATTTCGGTCATATTGACACGTGTACATGTTTATCTTTCACAGGTGAGCACGTTTCACCACTTAAAAATGTTATCATGCAGCGCAGGACACACCTGCATGTATAGGAAGTTTCTGGAATGTTACCGATGGTTCTATCCACTGTCAGTCGCCGAACCTTGTGTAATCTGATTGCATGTATGCGGGACTCAAATAGTGTAGAACTTTGTGGAAGACACGCGGGTCCCAGCAATTAGTCTGGAACATTCTATGATTGATGCATAAAAGCCGACGCGCTTGACCCATTGATCAGATTTTCGACGATCGCCGACTCTGTTCTACGCTAAATACTTCTCATCGATGGCCCTCAAGTCTGGCTACTGGCAAATAGAAGTCGCCGAAAGGGATCGCGAAAAGACCGCTTTCATCATGCCGGATGGCCTCTATGAGTTCTAGGTTATGCCATTTGAACTGTGCTCGGTGCCTGAAACGTTCCAGCACGTGATGGACACGGTTCTAGCAGGATTGAAGTGGCAGACCTGTCTTGTTTACTTGGATGACGCTGTCGTCTTCGCCGGAAATTTCGATGATCACCTTAAACGGCTTGCGGCAGTACTAGAGGCCATCAAGTCATCAGGGCTTACTCTGAAGGCAGAAAAGTGTCGCTTCGCTTATGATGAGATTCTGTTTTTAGGTCACGTCATCAGCAAATCTGGAGTCCGCCCCGATCCACAGAAGACAGCTGCCATCGCAAAGTTCCCGCAGCCCATCGACAAGAAGGCAGTGCATAGATTCCTTGGCATGTGTGCCTACTATAGGCGCTTTGTCAAGGATTTTTCAAGCATCGCAGAACCACTAACACATCTAACCAAATGTGATGCCGAGTTCAAGTGGTAAACGCCGCAGGTCGACGCATTTCAAGAACTCAAACGACGGATGCAGTCGCCGCCAGTACTTGCACACTTCGACGAGGACGCTGATACCGAAATCCAAACTGACGCCAGTAGCCTAGGCCTCGGTGCGGTTCTAGTCCAGAGGAAAGACGGACTTGAACAGGTGATATCTTATGCTAGCCGGTCACTGTCAAAAGCGAAAGGCCATTCCTCTACGACCGAAAAGGAATGCCTCACCATCATTTGGGCTACAGCAAAATTCCGCCCTTACCTATATGGCAGGCCATTCAAAGTTGTCAGCGACCATCACGCGTTGTGTTGGCTAGCTAACTTAAAGGACCCTTCAGGACGGCCCCCATCGATCCCCCGCCGCAAGACGACGAGGACGACGACGCCTTCCTTGGAATAATAAGCGCGGAAGATTTCACTAAACAGCAACGAGCAGACCCGGAGCTAAAAGGCCTTGTAGAGTATTTGGAAGGGAACACCGAAGTTGTCGCATTTAAGCGCGGATTGTCTTCGTTCACGCTATGAAACAACTTGCTCGTGAAGAAGAACTTCTCACCAGTCCGCACCAACTACTTTCTTGTTGTTCCGTTAGCGCTGCGTCCAGAAGTACTCTATGCCCTGCCTGACAATCCAACCGCTGGGCACCTCGGTTTCTCCCGGATGCTATCGAGGATACAAGAAAGGTATTACTTGCTGCACCTAACCGCCGATGTCGCCCGTTACGTCAAGACATGTCGAGACTGTCAGCGACGCAAGACAGCACCGACAAGGCCAGCGGGATTAACTGCACTCGATCGAACCTACCTGCCGACCATTTCAGCAGATCGAGATGGATTTGTTGGGACCGTTTCCGACGTCAACATCCGGAAATAAGTGTATCATCGTGGCGACAGACTCCCCCGCTTCGCTGAAACTAAAGCTCTACCGAAAGGAAGCACAGCCGAAGTGGCGAAATTTTGCGTCGAAAATATCCTGCTACGACATGGTGCCCCAGAAGTCCTCATCATCGACAGAGGAACGGCCTTTACAGCAGAGCTTACACAAGCCATTCTGCAATACAGCCAGACGACAAGCCACAGGAGGATAACTGCTTACTACCCGCAGACGAATAGTCTCATGGAATGCCTGAACAAAGCCCTCGCCGACATGCTAGCAACGTACGTCGACGTTGAGCACAAGACATGGGATGCGGTCCTGCCCTACGTAACCTTTGCTTACAACACGGCGGTGCAAGAAACAACACAGAACACATCGTTTAAGCTGGTTTATAGCAGGAACTCGACTACGACGCTTGACGCCATGCTGCGGCACGCCACTGACGAAGAGAATGTTGACGTCACTACCTATCTCCAGCGCGCCGAAGAAGCCCGACAGCTCACCCGCCTATGGATCAAGAACCAGCAGCGTACCGACAGCCGACACTACAACCTCCGACGACGCTTCGTCGAGTACCAGCCCGGTGACCGTGTTTCGGTTTGGACCCCAATACGTCAACGAGGACTCTGTGAGAAACTATTGCGACACTATTTCGGAGCCTACAAGATCATCCGACGTGTTGGCGAACTGGACTACGAGGTTGTGCCAGACGGCATTTCGCATTCACGGCGGCGCCGGGCACGATCCGAAGTGGTCCACGTGGTGCGTCTGAAGCGCTTTTATGCATGCTGACGAACTTCCTGTTTGTTGTTTCTTTGCTACGGGTGTTTTTGTTTATTACTTTCGTTTGTTTGCAGCATCGGGTCGATGCTCTTTAAAGGGACACTAAAGGTTACCAGAAACTCAAGTTAAAGTGGTAGAGCAATGTTCTAGAACGTCTAAGGCGTCAATATAATCGCGAACAGAGCTTTAGTAACCGAGAAATTGAGGTAAATGCATGACACGATTTGAGACCCCCCAGCGACATTCTGGTACTAGCCGGATGACGAAAGGACTCCTCATAATTTGTGTTACTAATACTCAACTACTCGTATTAAAAATATCATTTCATTCGATTATAAGACGGAAAAAAATGCTACTTGTCTACGTCTATTCGATTCTAAGAAAAAATGACATTTTGACGTTGCCCTTCAGTAATATGGGTGTTCGAAAGGTTTCGTTTTCGCTCGACTCTGCGCCGCGCACGCTTTGGAGTTTCAGTATTTTCGTTATCGCGTCGTGCGGTGAGGGTTCTGCTGGCTTGCGAAACTTTCATTTGGAACAAGCAGCGAGAATGCCACGTCCACGTGATGTCGTGGGAAGCCCTCGTTGCTTTCCCGCTCCGGAGAGCCGGTGTCTCGAGGCCGCCGTCGTAGTACGCAACGACGCCGGCAGTGCAGCAGCAGCAGCAGCAGCAGCAGCAGCAGCAGGTCGCGCTCGTCGGTGCTCAAATCGCTGAAGTTGAGCCCACCATCGCGAGCCAATCTGTCGGTGTCAGGGTCCATTGCGACGAGCGTCGAAGTTAGCGTCATAGAATGAAGTACCAGCTTATGGGCGTCTTGCGCTGGAGTTTGAGGTATAGTAGCGGCGCCTGGTGGCGGTGCGGGAAACGACATCTGGGTCGTGCCAGCTTGGGTCGTATTGAGCCCTGGCTGTGGCGAAGCACGATTCTAGGCCGAGTTTTGCGTCGATTCGCACATTTTTATGCCCTGTTGCGAGTGCGAAAAGGCTCGTCGCTTCTCATAGACCACGCCGACCACGCTGCGAGCTTGCCGCAGCCTATAGTTTAACGAAAACGGACTCTCCGTGTGCCGTGGGACGTAATGTGGGACGTAATTCGTTTCTCCTTCCGCTAGCCACCATACTCCCGCTTTCGCTCTGTTGTCGGCTCTGTCTTGGCTCTGTTTCTGGCCGCGTGTTCGCGTTTTGCGCAGAAAAGCCGTAGCGCCGTCTGCGGACGCCGTTCTACTCACCGATGGCGCAACGTCACTATGAGACCATGATGTCAGTACTCCTCGATCGGAGGGCGGGCGATTTGAACTGCGCTAGAGGTACGCGGACGCTTCAGAATGCATTTTCTCTTAAAGCAAGTCTCTTCTTCGCACGAAACAAGCGTTTCGAGGTTTCTGTGATGGTATTTCAACAGTCCACGTTGACTTAATAGTAACCTTTAGTGTCCCTTTAAGAGGGGGGGTATTGACACGCGTACATGTTTATCTTTGTGGGGTGACCATGTTTCACCGCTTAAGAATGTTATCATGCAGCGCAGGACGCGCCTGCATGTATAGGAAGTTTCTGGAATGTTATCGATGGTTCCATCCACTGTTGGTCACCGAACCTTGTGTAATCTGATTGCATGTATGCGGGACATGGATAGTGTAGAACTTTGTGGACGACACGCGGGTCCCAGCGATTAGTCTGGAACCTTCGACGATTGATGCATAAAAGCCGACGCGCTTGACCCATTGATCATATTTTCGACGATCACCGACTCTGTTCGCCGCTATCGTTGTGCTTTAAGTGTAGCCTGTCTTTCACAGTATTGCTACTGTTCTTTAACATCACTACCACATGACAATATGGGTAGGGGCGGCTTAAAATTCTGCCGAGCAGTGTGCTGCGATCGGCAGCAACATGAATTTTTAAAACCTTGTAATAAATTATAGGCTTTATGCGGAGCACTTAGATGTGTCAATTAATGATCAGAAGGATCTACTCTAACGACTCAGTACGCTTGTGGAAAATCGTCACAATCGTTTCAGGGTCCCTTTAAGGGCTCAAATCGCCACAGGCACGACCGAAAAAGCCCTGAAGGCCTGCCAGTACACTTATAAGGCATATCGGTGCTCGTACTGTGAGAAGATGGAGGGTGCACGCATGTATAATTAAGGAATACATACAGAGTCCTGTGACAGTTACCCCTTCCCACACTTGTTATGCTTCACAGCGTAATATTACTGTAATGACGTGAAGCTGACTTTCGGAAACCGGCAATATGCAACGCGCTGTTCTTTCAGAACTTCGAAGCCTATTGCGATGACCACAAAGGCGGTGCCGGCGCCATTGCTGACAGCGGCAAATTCTTTCAATGAAAAACACAGTACAGAACGCAAGACGCTTGATGCCGAACCTCGAAGCAGCTAGGCCTAGGACTGCCGCGGTGATGGCTACGGCTGCCAGCGGACCTGCGTGCGAGCATGCCGGTTCGAGGCGGCGAGGCTATCAAAATGGCGGCGGTTGTGGCTTTTATTAATGTCATTTCGGACCTGCGGTCATGGCAAAAAGTCCGGAAAATCGGACGACAAAGGGTTCTTGCGTACGAAAGTTCGCACATTCTTATACATTGACCCTATGGGGTACATAGTGGAGCCGCGAAGCCGTCTGAATTATCCGGCATTGGGAAAATCGCTCGTTGACTGTACTCTGGCAACTCCTCCAGCCGACTACGCGGCGTCAAAGACAATTTGTTACGATTCCTCTCTGTTAGTCGGGACAGCGTTATCACGACTTCGGGTTCCCTTTCAATAAAATTACAGCTAATTTCCCTGATAGAAGCCCAAATTACCTGAGTTTTCCCCGAGTTTTTCTATACTCAAAATCCCTGAGTATTCCCGGTTTTGCCGGTTGCTAGACACCCTGCCTAACTATGTATGAACAAGGGGTACCCAGAAACCATGCTTAGAAATATGTATAAGGCCCCTTTTTGAGATGTGAACCCCCACAAGTAGCCAAGCACCAGGCTAAGGGACATCTCTACCCCCAGAAAAACCAGTGCGTTTTCAATGGAACCATGATTTGAGCCCAGTACATACCATATATGAGGCAGGTGCTTTACCTCCATCTCTAGGCCATTGCTGCAATTTCGAAAACTGACTTTTCTTGCACCAAATATGAGGAGATAATCTGGAATCTGTGAGAAAGTGGCACGGAGGTTTCATTGCAAGAAAGGCAAGCGTAGCCTTACAGTTTCTTCGCATATGACTCTAGGCTAAACTGACTTAGCATTAACCTTTAGCGTTTACTTGTCAGTGGGCACTGATTGACCAGTATGTGGGCACACTGGTGGTGTGCTACAAACATATACAAACAATTGGCCAGCTGGAGGAACCCACCTGCCACATCCAGACCGTGCCATCCACCGTTCCGGCAAGCAGAACGTTAGCCTGGTGGTGCCAATCAATCCAGTTGAGGTCTGTGCCAACATCAAAGTCCCACTGCTGCTGGTGGCTCTCGACAGACCAGACGCGCACTGCACCGCCCATGTCAGCTGTGGCCACTAGTGTCGAGTCGTGGTTGAAGGCGGCACCCGTCACCGAGTCAGCATGACCGGCACACTCAAACACCAGTTCGCCTGTGTCCAGATGCCAGACACAGCCACGGTCGTCTTCGCCCCCCGTCACAATGTACTGACTGTCACCTGACACAGCGCACACAAAGGCTGACCCCTGGTGGGCATTGAAGGAGACTGCGGCGTTATCAAGCGGTGGCTCTTCACCCTGCAGGCCAGCATCTTCTTCCTCATCACTGAGGTCACTGGCGACTTCGTCATACACTTCCACAATTTCAATGTCATCCATGTCAGCCGGTGCATCATCGTCACTGCTGTCGTGGTCATTGACGTCCTCCATCCTAGGCGGTGTGTCACAGCGCATCCGCCTCAACGCCACCTTGTCGTCCTGCAATGCAGGCATACATGCTGTGGCAGTCTCTTTCTCTCTCTCTCTCTCACACACACACACGCACACACACACACACACACACACACACACATGATATAGCATCTGTTGAAATGCATGTTTACTTGAGCAAAATACTGACACAGGTTAGACTTAAAGGAGCCCTGAACTACTTTTTATCGAAGTGGAGAAAGGCATTTGAAGTGAAGGTAGGCTTTTTCAGAAATAATTTGCTGCAAAAAGTACTTCAATGCCTTCAGCAGAAGCGGACTTGCTGGCAATCAAACACAGCCTATGCTATGCTCCTGCTCTTTCTTCAATGCCTTGCAATGCGAAGGCTACGGCGGAGTGAGGCATGCCCACAACACTCCACCTTCTAAATGCCACCGTGGCGCTCAGTTCAAATTGCATTGTGGATGTTAACGTAGACGCCACAACTTCCGATTTTAGTGTCTAAATTGTGCTGAACGTAAGCCAAATGCGGTTGTCCTCAGTGAGCCACAGTGCACTTAACCAGAGGACTCATGGCAGCATCCAGCAGCGGCCGCAGTATCTACGCTGCGTAGCCGACTACAGATACCAACAGAACCTGCACATAGGAATCCGCTTTATTACAAAATAAAGCGTCCAGAAGAGAGTGAGGAGCAGACTTCTGTTTGAAAAGAGAGCGTTTGAGAGAAATGCGACTCTGCGCTCCACTTTCGAGCTCCACGAACTGCGTACGACAGCGAAATTTGGCCGAGATGTTAAGAGCAGCTTATACTACCTGTGGACTATGTTATTTCACCAAACTCGATGGATGGTTCAGGGCTTGGTGAAAGGGACAGACACTCGTCCTTATGTCTTTAGCCTGTGCCAGTTTTTTTGCACTAGTAAATATGCATTTAAACAAAAACCAACAGGCGCAACTTATTACCCTTACACCTTTAGCATGTTTGAGGTCACTGAAGCAACAAACTGCCACACTACTGTTGTACCTGCCCAACTGGCTGTGAGCCAGCAACACTACAGCAAAGTAGTCCAAAGCAAGCGGGAAGCTAAAACGAATGCTACCAACTAAGCAGCATTCATGAAATTTCTAACGCTTACCCTAAATGAAAGTACGGCACTAGCACCTATGTCTTCAACGGTGCTTCAACCAACAAGGAACTAACGCTCATAAGTGCTAGTTCAGTTGAGCACATAGCTCAGTGCTTGATACAACTGTGGCTGTGCTTGCTGACAAAACTGCACCGCACAACTAAAGCAGCGTTTGTTCATGCATGAAGTCAGAATGTACCTTCCACGAAACATTTATCACCACATAAACATAAAAGACAACCCACAAGCTTTTAACCTGTCGCGACATGCGCTATTGCAATGAACCAACAATGCAAATTCATCACTAAAAACACTGCCCATGTTGCAAACCACCCCACATTTGCAAAGACGTTTTTCCTAGTAAATAGGTCTGCTCATTAACTAATGGTCAAGTTCCATGCGGGTAACACCACACCTTTGTGAAGAAGCTATGAAATCAAAACAGACATGAAATTCTGTGCAGTGATGGCAATAGCTTGAGCTACTGAGGAAATGGGAAGTGAAATAAAACTTGCAGAGCCACAAGCTGAATCCACAGCAGAAAAGACTGCACACTTCCCATCATTTTCTGTGGTGGTTGCATGCCATTACCTGACTGCAATGCATGATGCAACCATAAAAATCAACATTGAAACACTGAAACAAATAATACTATGCGGCCAAACTGCTACATCCCTAATTGCAAAAATGAACAATCTGTAAGCAAAGGGAAGCAACATTTCATAACTTTATTCCATAGCAATGTTTACAATTATTTGATATATGCATTGAGTTTAGAGGCACATTTTAACCCAGCATATACATGCACACGACATACATGGATGTGCAAGTGCAAGATGAACACATGTGTGAGCTAACTGATGCACAAGAACTTTGCAACCTTTATTGGGAGCTGCACTTTCAGCATGCATGCATCCACAGGACTCATCATCATAGCCTCAGCTGTGATGCCTTTCAAACCTTTTGCCATGCATCCAAGAGGATCATCACGAAGCAGCCAGTATCTAATAACTTTGATGAAAAAAAAAAAAAAATAGAAAAAAATATTCGGATTTCCCGCACTGTGGGAATCTTATATAAGCAAAGCGTTTTGTGATGTTTGCTTTGATTCACGATAAGTAGCGGTAATGCTGACGGCAAATGTTTAATTTCTTCAACATTTAGTCCAACACAAGAATTGTGAGTTGATGTTGTTACCTTGCGTTCACTACTGCTGTTTGTCTGCGTAATATACAGAACACACGGGGAGAGGTGTTTGCTTGAGGTGTGTTAGTGCACCATACTTCATAACCTCTGAGAACATTGAGCATATTCATTGCCTCGCATGATACATCGCATCATGGCAGAAGTAGTAAACTTTAATTGAACTATGAGGCTGTACTTGACATGATCACAGTTGCATCATGAGACACAGCACAGTGGCGCACTCTGGATTAATTTTGACACTGTGGTGTTCTTTAACGTGTCCCTAAATCTAAGTGCGCAAACATTTTTTTTATTCCTCCCCCATCAAAGTGCAGCAGCTGCCACAATCGGAATCAAACCCGTGACCTCGAGCAATGCCATAGCCGCAAAGCTACTGCAGCAAGTACAGAATTGTTATGATGTATGAACATTTCCTTAGTGTCACCTAGAGCCCACAGTGTGCTTTAATGCTGCTCTGCTTCTACATGCCACACGTAAGTTGTCTGCTTGACAAATTTGCATGGTGTTTATTTTTCAGTAATAGAGAAGTACCATACCCTACCTTGAACTTTATCCCATTTGCCTGCAACCACTGTGATGTCCGTAGCAGTAGCATTTCCTTACCTACTCATGTTGTTTTTTCCACCCCTTATAGGGAAACTGCAAGTGAAGAGTGGCAAGCCTGTTATTCACTCGTTTCATGACTGTGTCAATTCTATACCATTCTCTGCCTCCTCTCCCCCTCCTCTCTACCATTCTATTTAGCTTCCTTCTGCAATTTCTGCAGTGCTTTTGCTGGGGGTCACGGATAATTACAGCTGTCAAGAGGCTAATGTGGCGACGACCAGGGAGCTACAGAGGGCACTGTGCACATTTGAAGTGGTGTAAAGGTCCACAGGAGTTCCTTGTGGTGCCTTTTATCTCTGCAGCACCACCCTCACCACTCCCCCCCCCCCTCAAGCAGTGTGCCACACAGCAGTGGGAAAGTTGAAGGAAGAGCCTCTTTCCTGTCTCCTTGTATGTTTCCTGAGTGCGTCTTCCTTTCGCTGGTTTTTTTCTTAATACAATGCACCAACTAGCCCAACAACGTGTTTTGAAAAGAAAGCCTCACTTAAGAAACTGCCTGTTTTTGCTATGAGACATTCTCGAACTCCACTCATTTTTGCGTCCTGAATAGTTTTGACAGTCGTAAACAAACACATTATTTTTGTAAGGACATCCCTGCTTAAATATTACAGGCCAGCATGAAAGGCACAACGTAAATTCTATAGTTCATAAATGGATTTTCCAATCTAGCGGACTTCCAATCAAAGTGGTGCTGCTCCACATGTTTTGTAACATTCTACACAAGATCTTAACATTTCGTGCATACTTCTTCCCCACACAAAGCAAATGAAATGAACTAATGAATGGGGCAGTAATCCATGGTAAATTGAGGGTAGTGCGAAAAGACAAGGATGGAGAAGAAATAACAACACAAAGCAGTAATACCACTTGCATAAATGACATCCCCGGATATACTTAAAGCATGCTATTGCCCTAACCTTTACAATAGTGACCTTTTTTTCAAAAAAGTGAAAAATAAAGCATTGAATTGAAGTGAATACGCATATGTAAGCCACACAAGCAAACTTTCATCTGACAGCATAGGCAATCTGCTGCCAGATTCCAACTTTATGCACACATTTCGACAAATGTCTCAAGAAACAAGTGGAGTAGTGAGCAAAGCTGCAAATGGTTGAAGGAATGCAAGCATTGCTGAGGAGATCACACAAGCTGGCGCCTCAAGAGAAGAGTTGGGAGCAGTGATGCCTTCTTGCAGACACACGCACCTGGCATACATTTTAGAGAGGGAGTTATAACCATCTACCAAGAAAAGAAATTAACCGTTTTGTTTTTTAAATCTAAATGCAGAAACACATGGCCTAAACTAACCAGGGTGTCTACCAAGTTGGCATTTCCAAATTCCCTGAGTTTTCCAGGTTTTTCCTGAGTGCCTTTGCAAAATTCCCTGAGTGACACAGAACTTTGTTTTACGTCAAGACACGCTGACACGTCACCCCATGCTGTCACTCTCTAGTAAGCATGCTAAAAAATTACTTCATCCAGTTTGAATAGTAAGGAGTATCATTTATTTTACTTAAAAAAAAAAGAATCTGGAGTGTGGGGTTAGTAAAATGCACAGTGAGTAACTTTGAAAAAAAAAAAGTTAAATCTCATTGCAAATAGAGTGGAACATTCTCAAATACGAATAAAAACAAGATGCATATATAAACAAATGTTTTCAAATATCCACTTCAGTCACGATTTATGATCGACTGTCGATACATATGTGTGAAACATAGGTGGTGCTTGAAACTCCACTGAAAGCAAATCAAGGTGATTGAATGACTCTGAGCATTTTATGATGAGACATTATATTTACAGAGTAAGCCAATATTTGAATATTGTAAAATCAGTCACGTTACGTTTCTTCATAAAACAGATTAATGATGATGATGATGTATGGGGTTTTATGGTGCAAGGGCCAGGTATGGCCAAAGAGCGCCATGTCTGGGGTAATGAGTTTGGTGTGTAATTATGACTACTGTGAAATTGGTGTGACGTGGCTGTAAAGGGGCCTTAAAATATACGCTCTAAAGTGCGTAAAATCTGTATAATAAAATTATGGCGATGACGTATGACTTGTACTATGAACATTTAGATGCATGTAAAAAGAATGATACGATAGGTAAAATATATCAGATTATAAGAAATGCAAGAGCACTACTACCTCCTTGGAGCCCTTGAAGCACAAGGGCCTGGATGCATGTGCTATTCAAAACAATTATCGCAGCGGCATTCTCTGGAGCAAGGATGCTCTACGAATTTAATGGGCTTATAACATGTAGAACTACATCCTTTAAGAAGTCGAGGACTGCCTTGGTGTTAAAAAGCGGTTCCTTACCAAGAAACATAGCCGGGTGTAGAGAGATGTAATTACGGTATGCAAGCTGAAAATGTTTCTTTCTTTCAGGTTCGGCTTTCCGACACTCCAAGAGGACATGGAGGACGGTCAGCCTCTCACCGCGTCTACCACAGGTTGGAGGTTCATTTCCATTAAGTAGAATATGATGGGTCCCAAATGTGTGTCCTATTCTGAGGCGACAGAATAGGACATCTGTTCGCCGAGATTTTGTTGGGGAGGGCCAAAAACCTAACTGGGGCTTTATAACGTGCAGTTGGTTATTTGTTTGCGCGTCCCACGTGCACTGCCAGTGATTTCGCAGTTTATTTCGTAAGAAAGGCCTCAGATCTGTGACAGGCACATCAGCAGTAGGGTTAACAGCTTGCGATTTGATTGACGTGGCCATCTCGTCCGCGAGAACGTTACCTTCGATTCCCCTATGGCCAGGGACCCAGCATATTATGATATTCTGGTTAGATGAGTACGCTTTACATAATACCGAATACAGTTCATTGAATATGGAATTTTTATGTTTGTAGAGTGACATTAAGGCCTCCACGACGCTTAGAGAGTCTGTACAGATCACTGCTTTTGAAAGTTTTGATCTTCTTATATGCTTCACAGCAGAGAGTAATGCGTAGGCCTCGGCCGTAAATATGCTTGTTTCCAGATGCAGTAAATCGGATTCCGAGAAGGATGGGCCGACGGCCGCATAGGATACCCCGGCATTTGACTTCGAAGCGTCTGTGTAGAACTCTGCGCAAAAGTGTTTGTACTGAAGTTCTAGGAAATGCATTCCGATTTCGGCCTCAGGAGCGTGCTTTGTAACGTTTATAAAGGATATGTCACATTGTATCACCTGCCACTCCCAAGGAAGTAAGAGCTTGATTATGTGCATTAAGCGATGCTCGAGGAATGGGACATGCATTTCATTGCTAAGCTCCTTCACACGCAGCGAAAAAGGCTGTCTTATGGATGGACGATTGCTGAAAAGTGTACCGCACGTCATATCGGTAACGGTATCAAAACATGGATGTTCAGGATTAGAGCGTACTTTAAGGAAATATGTAACGCTGATGTATGATCTCTGTAGGTGGAGAGACCATTCATTGGATTCGGCATATAAGCTTTCAATCAGGCTTGTGCTGAAAGCGCCCGTGGCTAAGCGGATACCTAGATGGTGAACAGCGTCTAGCATCTTTAGCGCGCTCGGGGCGGCAGAGTTATATACCATGGCACCATAATCTAATCGTGACCGGATGAGGCTCTTATAGAGATTCATTAGGCACTTCCTGTCACTACCCCACGTAGTCTGGGATAGAAGTTTCATTAGGTGCATTGTTTTCAGACACTGTTCTTTAAGACGTTTAATGTATGGGACGAATGTGAGTCTATTGTCAAGTATAACACCTAGAAATTTGTGCTCTTTGTTTACAGGTATCTGTTGTCCATACAGTTCTAAGCAAGGATCCGGAACCAGGCCTCTTTTTCTTGTAAACAAAACACAAGAACTCTTATGAGGATCGATTTTAAATCCATTTTTCTCTGCCCACCCTGACACCTTGTTCAAACCATGCTGTACCTGTCTCTCGCACACTGCGAGGTTACAGGATTTGAAACCTATTTGAATGTTGTCCACATAGACGGAATACAAAATGGCCGATGGTAAGGAAGCACGAAGTGTTGTCATCTTAACAATAAAGAGTGTGCAACTGAGCACGCCACCCTGGGGTACACCAGTTTCTTGTGTAAAAGGACGTGACAGCACATTGCCAACTTTTACCAGAAAGGTGCGATTCGACCAGTAGCTTTTTATTACGTTTAGCATATTACCATGAATGCCCATTTCCGATAAGTCTCACAAGATCCCGTATCGCCATGCTGTGTCCTACGCCTTTTCCATATAGAGAAATATAGATAAGAAGAACTGTTTATGTATAAATGCGTCCCGGATATTTTCTTCAATACGTACAAGATGATCGGTTGTGGAGAGCCCTTCTCGGAAACCACACTGATAGGCATCAAGCATTTTGTTCTGTTCAAGGAAATGGATGAGTCGCCGATTTATAATTTTTTCAAATACCTTACACATGCAACTTGTGAGGGCTATCGGGCGGTAGCTTGCCACTGAGGAACGATCTTTGCCTTGATTTAAAACAGGGACCACAATGGCTTCTTTCCATGTGGTTGGATGGTACCCTGCGTCCCAGATAGTGTTGAAAAGTGTAAGTAGTGTAACTTGCGTGTCATTGTGTAAGTTTTTCAGCATTTCATACATGATTCTGTCAGATCCCGGTGCAGGCAGCTCTAAACTCTGCAATACTAAAGGGGCGGTTGAACGGTTCATTCTGCCGACACTTTCTTATGAGTGACTTGCATTCTTCTATTTGTTTATATCTGAGAAAGGGTTTTGAATAATTGTTGGAACTTGACACGCTCTGAAAGTGCTCCCCAAGTGAGTCTGCTTGTTCAAGCAGGGTATCGCCTTGAGTGTTTACCAGGGGGAGTAAATAAGCCTGTCGTCCTTTTATCCTGTTAACCCTGTTCCAGACTTTGCCCTCCTTTGTATAAGAGTTGATACCCGATAAAAACTTCTGCCAACTCTCTCTTCTGGCCTGTCGGCGCGTTCTCCTGCCTTCGGATTTTGCTTTTTTAAAGTTAATAAGATTCTCCGCAGTGGGAGAGGCGCCTAGCAACCCCCACACTTTGTTTTGTTTCTTACAGGCGGTCCTACATTCGTCGTTCCACCACGGGATGTGCCGTTTGCATGCGAAACCACTTACTTCAGATATGCATTTAAATGCGGCATCTAAAATGAAGGCTGTAAAATACTGCACAGCAACATCAATTCCTAAAGAGGACATGTCATTCCATGAGATCCTGGTGAGAGTTCGGAACTTCTCCCAGTCGGCTGTATCGATTTTCCACCTAGGAGCCTGTGGTAGACATTCGTTTTCTTTATATGTTCTTAGTAGTATAGGGAAGCGGTCGCTCCCGTAAGGATTGTCGTTAACTTCCCATTCAAGCTCAGACAGTAGTGACGGGGAGACTAGGCTAAGATCTATTGAAGAAAATGTTCTGTTTGCAAGAGAATAGTATGTCGCTTCCTTCTTATTCAGGAGACAAGCACCAGAAGAGAAAAGGAACTGTTGAACAAGACGTCCTCGCGCATCTATACGAGGGTCGCCCCACAGGTAGTTGTGTGCATTGAAGTCGCCAAGAACAACATAAGGTTCTGGCAATTCATCTTTAAAGGACTGAAATTCATGTTTAGTTAATTTGTAATGTGGGGGTATATAAAGCGAGCAAATAGTGATGAGTTTGTTTAGCAGAACAACTCGCACCGCCACTGCTTCAAGGGGCGTGCGTTCGTAGCTGTAAAGGTTGACATGCTATACTTTTATGAGTGAGAATCGCAACACCACCCGATGATGTGACGGCATCATCGCGATCTTTGCGAAACGTAACATACGTACAGAGAAAGTTTGTGTGTTTGGATTTTAAGTGTGTTTCCTGTAAACACAGCACTTTTGGATTATGTTTGTGGATGAGTTCTTGCAAATCATCAAGGTTTCTAAGGAGACCTCTGATGTTTCATTGAATAATTTGTGTATCCATATTTAATGTAATTAAGTGCTGTGTGTACGGAAAGGGAGGTGATGCCTTAGGTTACAGAGCTAGCTCTTTCGAGGCCCTGTAACGGGGGTTCTGCCCTTTCTGGAACGTTCGAGGGAGCCTCGCCGCTCCTTAGGCGCTTGGTGCGCCTTGAGAATAGGTGTAGTGTCCATTGCCTCTTGTGAGGCGCCGGACACGTGCTCTTGCAAGCGAGATGTTTCCCGAGAGAGTCCCGCCTTGGAGGGCGGGACCCCTGCGCCCACCAGCCGGAGGTCGATGGGGCTCCCTGAGGGATTTGGCTGCGCCGGCTGTTGCCAGCGCTGGAAGGGGCAGGGGAGGTTGAGGCAGTCTCGGCTGCGCCCACCTTCGGGGTTGGTAGTCCCTTCTGCTCGGTTGGTGGAGCAGCGCTAGCTGCGACCACCGTGGGGGCAGATGGCGTGACTGCCGACTCACTATTTGTGGGTCGGACAGTCACCGGAGGCCGTTGTGACGCTGCCCCCTGATGCGCCACTACGGCAAAGCTTTTCTTTGGCAGGTAAGCTACCCGCCTTCGTGCCTCTTTGAACGATATATCCTCTTTTACTTTTATAGTTACAATTTCTTTTTCCTTCTTCCATGACTGGCACGACCGCGAGTACGCGGCGTGATCCCCGTCACAGTTTACACAGTGGAGAGAGTTATTACATGCTTCAGTGGCGTGTTCAAGGGCACTACATTTCGCACATGTTTGGCGGCCTCGGCAGCTCTGCGAGGTGTGGCCGAAACGCTGGCATTTGAAACACCTTAGGGGATTCGGCACATATGGTCTGACACGAAGCTTGATGTACCCGGCCTCTACAGACTCGCGCAGAATACTTGAACCGAATGTATTAGGTGCTTCGTTTGAATTTATTTACCATCCCTTCTCATCTTAATTCTTCTGACATTGACAACGTTCTGCTCACTGAAGCCCTCCAAGAGCTCAGCCTCTGTCAGCTGGAGCAAATCGTCATCAGACACAACGCCGCGGGTGGTGTTGGAGTGCGGTGAGGAGTTACTGTCAATGGAACATCCCCAAATGATACTAGACTGGGCAACTTTTCGTATTGTTTCTGATCATGCAGTTCTAACAGGAGATCACCCCTTGCCAGCCTTGATACCTTGTAGCCTGGACCAAGGACATCAGTTAAGGACTTGGAAACTAGAAAAGGCGAGATATTTCGTACTTGTTTATCGGATTTTTCAGAGTGGATGGCATGGTACCGTGGGAAGTTCGGTCTTTGACGACCCAAGAACTGGAATACAGTCGAACCCGGCTATATCGAACTCGCAAAAAAACGCCTATCAGTTCGATGTAGAGCATAATTCGATATAAGCCTGCTAAATAATTGGATGCCATAAAAGCACATACCATTTATTTACTTTATTGATGAAAGTAGCTTCGTTTCGCATGAAATAGTCCTGCATTTTCTTCTGCTTGGGGAATTTCGCTGCGTGCGAGGCACGCACTTCCCCACGTTGTCTAAGGAGTCAGAGCAGCTGAGGCCGCAACATTCCGCATTCGCGCAGAAGCACCGGACTAGTGCGAGTGCACCAATCACTTCGGAGGATGTGGGCCAAAGACGGTCGTTGCTTTCCTCGTTGTGCCCATTTTCACTTGTGCTCGGCACGATGTCGGCAATGTAGTCTTCGTTTCCGGGCTCTCCCGTGGTAGCGACACATCATTTGCGCTCACAAACGCGTCCACCGTTGATTCGTCAACAGCTTCCGGAAATTCTGACAGCTCGCTCCAAACTTTGGCAACAACGACAACGGCTTCGTCGCATTAATCAGAATTTACAGTCATCACCGAGCACGGGGAAGTCGGTACGGCTGAAGCTATTTTGGATGAACCACTCGTACACGGCCGTGCATATGCGTCGGGCGCCACGGGCACTACGGGCACCGGGTCGCGAGTTAGGCCGCTTTAGCCCTAATTCCCCCCTTCAAGATCGAGCCGAGAGTGCACCTCGGAATCTTGTACGTTGCGGGGACATCCGACTTGTCACCGCGTTCGACCCGGTTTATGATTTCGAGCTTCACGACGAAAGGCGAATTCTGCCGCTTCGTCACGGCAACACTGCGGGAGAAGGCGCACACAATGAATCAGATAAGCAGCGAGACAACTCGCACTTTCGCCATCTTGCACGACGAGGGCACAAGAGCCTCTGATTGGCTGTCTGAGCAAGCGCTGCGGGCGGGCGGGCCAGGATCATTATTTGTAGGGGGGTGTCGGCGGCTCTGATGTTGCGCAGTCACGTAGGGAGAGCGGTTGAATGGAGCCGCGCCGCCGGTTTTTCCCTTTACCACGAGGGAAAGCCAACTTCCGGAGGCACTTTCTGCCGCTTGACGTTCGATATATCGGGAGTCGCTACTAGTTTTGTTCGATGTATGCGTAATTTTTGCCATATATACTCATTGTAACTATACCGTGTCCAGAAATTGTTCGATATATGGAATAATTCGATGTAAACGGGTTCGATATAGTCGGGTTCGACTGTACATCTTCGTTGCGCCCTCTTTTTTGAGGGCGATCAGGAATTGGAGGAAAGGAACTTGCCATAGAAAAATGTAGTTTTCGGCAATAACGCCAGCCACCCACCATGGAGCCCTACGAGGGGACGCTACAGGGACTGTATGAGCAGGTCCTGTAAACGCCAGCTGTACGTCATCACTATAACCAAATACGAAATAACCTAGGTTGGCTATTCACACAAGGTTAACTCTTGCTGCCTGGAAACTTGGAAGTAAGGGAAGCTGGGAGAAGACAGGAAAGATGGAAAGTGAGAAAAAGACGAAGGTTGGAGGGAGAGAGAGACAGGAAAAGGCAACTACCGATTTGCCCCGGGTGGCTCAGTCCGGGGGTGCCGTCTACGTGAAGCCGAGGCCAAAGGGGTGTGTTGCCTCCGCCGAGGGGCCGTAAAGATCCAAACACCCGCCATCGGCTCAACCCCCAGGATCCCCTTTTCCCCGGACACGGCTAAGCCACGCACGGTTAAACGCGGGAGGGTCCAACCATCGTGTGCTCGGGTACGTGGTGTCGCAACACACCAAACACCTGCTTACGGAGACGCCCCTGCGGGGAAAACAGATTAAATCCCCGCTCGACTTACATGCACAAGTTATTCATTAGCCTCAAGCATTTCAAGAAAGAAAAAAATATATATTTCAAGGTTGCTACCGACATGCCCCACATCAAGCGTCACATAAAACATGGTAGTGCCTTTACGAAAGCAATACTCTGTAACAATACATATCACTCAGAAGCAAAATGGAAATAATTTAGGTTATCAGAATGTTCAAGTTGCCGTAAGCTTAATGTTCATGCTCTATTCCTTGCTACCACTGCACAGAAATGGCAAAAATAGGTCGCGTCTACAAATGTGGCCACCGTGACTGAAGGTGATACGAGCTACTTTTATCAATTTACAGCAAGCTCATTGGTGTGAGGCCCGAACTTTGTCACAAATGAGATTCTCAACAGCTGGTATGTCAACCTCAACTCTCCTGACATACTCTCAGCCTGTGCACAACACCTAAGTGTTGTGTTTCACTGCTTTGAAGAGTTTATTTCGGTTTGGATGAGGGACACTTGCATTCCGGCGTCAGCCAACACTTTGTTTTTTGAGCTCAAGCTCCTTGAAAAAAGCGGCGGCAGGCTTCCTTTTCCATTCATTCCTCAATGCATAGGTCCGTTCTGTTCTCGTCGTCCTTTCGCTGCGCGTTCACCCTACGGACAATTTGAAGCATCCTCTTCATCAGCTGTACTGTCAACATTCGATTTTTCGGACTCCCTAAGGGCCGCAAAAACGTCCGAAAAATCAGGCAGTCCGAAAAAATGAATGCATGTCTTTTAATGCCATTAAAGGCTCAAATCGCCACAAGCACATCCGAAAAGGCCTACCAGCATGCTTATTAGGCATATCGGTGCCCGTACTGTGATAGGAGATGGCGGATGGACGCATGTATAATTAAGGAATAGATACTGTGTCCCGTGGCAATTGCCCCTTCCCACGCTTGCTATGCTTCACCGCGTAACACTTCTGTAGCGAGGCAAAGCTGACTTTTGGGAACCGGCATTGTGCAACGCGCCTTACTTTCCGAGCTTCGAAGCCATTCGAGGACTACAAAGACGGAGTCAGTGCCATTGCTTACAGCGGCGAATTCTTTCAATGAAAAACACGGCGCCGAACGGCAAGAAGCTTAATAATGAACATTGAAGCAGCTAGGCCTGGTATTTACGATGGCGGCGAGGTAATCAAAATGGCAGCAGTGGTGGCTTTGATTAATGCCATTAATGCCAGTGCTAAAAAAAGCATTAAACAAGCTATTCTTCATTAAACGGGCCTTGTCATGTTCTACACATGAAACAAAGCTTCTTGCATACGTCACTTTTGTCTACCCAGTCTTAGAACACGCCAATACTGTGTGGTTCCCTCACACTGCGAACAATATCACAATTTTGGAAAGGGTACAGCGGTAAGTGGTGCATTTTATCTGTAACAGATATGGATGCCTTGACTGACCTACTGCTCTGTTACAGCGTGGTGGTCTAGCTACCCTTGAAAGTTGTGCAAAGCTTTTTTGGCTCAAATTTATATACCAACTATTGCATAAATCATTCCATATAAACTCTGACTCTTACTTGAAATTTCATGATACTAGACCAACTAGAAGGCATGCATGGGTACTTGTAGAATATCCATTTATTAATAATACTTTTCGCTATTCTTTCTTCCCATGCTAAATTCATGAATGGAATACACTGGATGTAGTCGCAACACAGCAGCCAAATCTAGAAAAATTTAAGAGCATGCTGTATTAGCCTACACGAGTTATCAATATACTTAAATTGCTTTCGCCATGCAATCCATACCGCTTCAGTTTGTGATAGGAAAGCACTTGCCTACACTTTTTGTTCTGTGCATTTTGTATCTGAATGATGCTTTCTACTCTGCCTTTTCTTTTTGTTTCCCTGCTGGTTGATGTACAGTGGCTTCGTTGTGTGTATTATTATGTATGAATGTACTACTGCTATTCTTGTATTGTCTCCGATCATTATGTGCTCTTTTTCTATAGTTTTTTAAGTACCATTAATTAATGAGTTGCGACATGTTGGTAATCCCTGTAATAATCCCACTGACATAGTAATTGACAGTATTCTATATATAGAAAAAAAAATGCACGAACTGATTCCCGCTGTTGTAAATTAGTTTACATAGTTGTTTACCTCGTCTTGCTCCAAAACAAACATGCAGTGATTGTTAAGTGTCCAATCTAGCTTGGTAAGCGCTCCGTGCTGGAGCTTTGTACACACTGTGCTTCTTCCTGTGCCAAGATCAAGACACGACTGCTGGAACTGGGCTCATTCGTGCCAATGTTTTCTCGCACTTAGAACAACAGAACTAAGGTTGCAGTCACCGCAGCACACGTCAAGTATTCGAACATTAGCATTTCTCTCATGCATGCTAACACATATTTTTTCAGTCTTCACATTGTTTAGTCTCAGCTGATTGCTCTCTATTATGCTTCAGCGGTAATGCCCTCTCACATTTGAGCCTGAACGACAATACTAGAATATGTTCGAGGCACTTTGTCAATGGAGAAAAAAGAACTTACACGCCATTTCGCCAAAACCCCTACAACTGTGAGGTGCAAGGCACGCTCCAAGTAATGAAGCGACAAATGACTTGAAAAACGTCCACGGCCGTATTTGCTCACTTAAGTGACAAAATAATGAATTGTTAACTGACGAGTTCGACGTTGTAAGCATGCTCACTTTGCTGTGACAAACTGCGACCTGCAGTGGTTTTAGTGGCTATAGTATTGGGCAGCTAAGCACAAGGTCGCGGGATCAAATCCCGGTCGCGGCAGCCGAATTTCGATGGGGGAAAAATGCGAAAACACCCATGTACTTAGATTTTTGTCTACGTTAAAGAACCCCAGGTGGTCCGAATTATTCCAGAGTCCTCAACTACAGCGTGCCTCATAATCAGATAGCCCATCCGAGGTCGCAGGAGCGTGGGATGAACTACGCATGAACGGTGGGATGCCCGACGGTGTCGAACTGTGCGATTTTTTGTTCGTGGACAACGGCACCATGTCTACGGAAGAGATGACCGATGCGGCACTTGTGGAAACAGTTAAAGATAGCCGTGAAGGTGACGGTCCGTCAGAGCTTGACACGTCTTGTGCGGTGCCTACCGCGAAAGAACTGATGGACGCGGTGGACGTTCTGCGCCGTTTCGTCGGCTCGCAGGACGATGAAGCAGCCCTGGATGCCTCGGTTTCTTTGGAGCGTCGAGTAGTGGCTTCGATCGGGCCAAAACAGCAAGCAAAAATTACGCAGTTTTTCTCAATTAAATAAATTCTTTGAATGGCGAGTTCACTTCAATTGATATCTGTCGCATTTTTTATTTCGTTTTGGCATGATTCTTACCAGCCTTAACCCGAAACTGCATGTAACGAAAACCTGAATATAACGAAAAATTACGAACTTTTTCCAATTTCGTTATATGCAGGTATGACTGTACCCTAGATTGCTCCCTTGTAGCCTTCTTTCCATACTTATCTTATAAAGCATGAACTGCAGTCGTGAGGGAGGACAACCTTGTCTTAATCCTTTGTGTACCTCGACAGTTGTCATACTCTTATTCCTTCCCATGTTATTTCAACATTATTTTCTCGATATATTTCCTGTAGAAAATCAATTAACTCATGACCGATACCTTCATCCTTTAATATGTTCCACAGGAGTTCCCTGTTCATGCTGTCGTATGCATCGCTTATGTCCAGGAAGGCTAAATACAGTGGTCTATTTTCCACCTTAGCTATTTCTATACACTGGGTAAGCACAAACAGGCTATCATCTAAGCGCCTACCACTTCTGAACCCGTTCTGAAGTTCTCCGAGTATTCTATTACTTTTTACTCATGACTGCATTTTTAATTTCAACGCTTGCATTGCCAGCCTATATATAACTGATGTTATCGTAATTGGTTGGAAGGATTTTATGTTCTTCTTATCGCCTTTCCCTTTATAAATCAAATTCATTTTACTCTGTTTCCAGCTGTGCGAAATTTGCTTATTTGTTATGACTGCCTCCAATGCTTTTATCAGCGTTTCCTTGCTTCTTGGGCCAAGTTCCATTAATTGATATGACTTTCGTCTATCCTTGAGGGCATGCATTTTGGAACATTTGCTTCTGCCTTTTTTCCAGTTAAGATTGGCCAGTTCTAACCTGTTTTCTATTGTGCTATCCTGTGTTGCTCCCTCATTAGGAGCAATTACCCTATCGTCTTTCCTAAATGACTCGGCAATAACTGAACCAATGTAGTTCACAGCGTCATCTTCCTGTAAACAATTTCCGTCGGCATCGTGAATTTGTTCCTGCTTTCTGTGATTCGCTTTACTCAGCCAGCTTATATGGTTCCAGAATTCTTTTGACCTTCCTTTAGTTGCATCGCGAACGATCCAGCGAGCGATCAGAGGACAGCTTTGTTTTAGCCTGGACGAGGACCTGCACTTGTTTCTTTCGTCGATAAGATTCTCATTTTTCGCCTGTTTCCTCTTCAGATAACTGCGCCCTCTTTGCTTCTCTGTGTTCCCATGATGCCAACCGTCGTTGTTCGATGGCCTCCCTAATTTCCTTATTCCACCAACTTCATGGCTTCCTCTTTTTTCTCCAGCAGTTTACTCCTTTTACTTTTTTTATTTTTATACTAATGAGTAGTTCTAACTGATTATAATCCCACCTTTCCATGGGATGTTTCTCTATTGATTCCTCTATGCCGGCCGCTATTTGCACTATTTGTTTGTCATTTAATTTTGCGTACTCTTCTTGACTTCCCTGCATTTCTCTTTGGAGCAGGGCTCCCAACTGTAGACTAATACACTTATGATCACTTCCGAGGCTGTACCTCGCTTCTTCTATTTCCATTATTGCGAGCTTGCTATACAACCCCTGCGACATTAAGCAGTCGTCAATGGTTGTTTGTCTGTTACGGCATTCCCACGTGGTTTGCCCCTCACACTTAATGTATCCTCTGTGTATCCATCCAGGTCCTCGATGTGGCCATTCATGTCACTCAGCAGACAAATATCGGCACCTTCTCCAAACTGCTTTATACCGTCATCAAGACACTTCACTAGATCCTTGTTCTCTTGCCTGTATTTGTCCCCTGTCCCTAAATAAACTACTCCTAGTCATCTCTTTTTACTGGCAATCGTACCTGATAGCCAGACATGTTCTTTGCAAGTTGACTTTATTCTTTGCCAATTTGTTCCTTGATGTATCAGCATACCTATTCTTCCTCCCTTCCTCTTTGTTGTTGTTCTGTTGCTCCCTTCCCAGACATAGCCTTCAATAAACGGTGGGTCTTCTAGATCCCTGAAATGTGTTTCGCATAGCGCATATACACCTACTTGTTCGTCCTTTAACTGCTGTTCTATTTCTAACCACTTCGCTCTCTTTCTACTGCCTTGCATGTTTATGTACGTGATCCTGGTGTTAAATTTCTTTTTTGTAGTTTTCTTCCTGGACCTCCTAGTGGTCATCTTATTGGCGTCTGCCTCCATTGTTGCACTTTCTACAGTTTCTACCTACCCCTATGCCCCAAGACGCAGTGGACCCCCTAAAGAAGCTACTGCCCGGCCTGCCAGGCACCAGCTGATCTCGGCTCCTAGCCTTCCATTAAAGTGGATGCCATTTCGTGTAAAGCCTCCGCCAAAGCCTGCTCCATGCACTTCTCTGTTTATGTCTGCCACTTCAAAGCCTTTCTCCTTGCTTAGCTTTCTTATCTCTCGATTAACAGCCACAACATCCTAGGTAATTTCTCTGTTCCGTCCCTGCACCTCCGGCACTGTGCATACCACGATCTGTACTTGCTGTGCTATCGCCCTTAAATCATCAACTCGCTCCGCTAATCTTTCCACTACTTTTGCGGCTTCATTCAGGACATCATTTAGGCCCGCTGCTACCACTACCAAATTGCCCTCTGCAACATTCTTAGAAAGCTAGCTTTTTATCTCCCTCAGTACTGCGTCCATTGTCCTGCCTGGGAACACCCCGACTGCTACCCGCTTATCACCCTTTGCACGCTCCATTACAGCTCTTTGCACCTTCTCATATTTGAGTCACGACCGATAAGTACTAGGGTATCCTTCTCCTGCCTCCTAACTTCCAGATTATGCTGCCTCTTATCATTGACTATGACTTCATTCCTTGGGGTTAGTTTGTTCCCCACCTCTCTTCGCGCCTACTGGCACCCCTGTGGCTGCAGTGTCGCCTCACTCGGGGCATGTTGTGCTGCTTCACTATAACTATGCCGATTCACCAGTGGCGAGCAGACGGCCGCTTGCTCTGCCACCCTGCCTGCCACTTCACCTGTAAGGTCTACCCTACTTTCTGGGCTTTTGCCACCGGCTTGATGTCCCGACCCATCATTCTCCGCTGCCCGCGTCTCAAGCGCATCGAGGCGCCTTTCTAGTTCTGCGCTCCTTTCCTTCTCTTCTCCAAGCTCGGCCACTGTCCTTACTGATTGTGCGGACCGCTTCCACCTTGACCAAATCGGCGACTTTCGCCTGCAGTATAACATCCATCCATTCATTGCCGCACCGCCTGACCACTGAAGGTAGCCCATCACAGAAAACGGGGGTGCAACCACATTTTTTGCAATGGGACGGCAAATGCCCATACGAGGCCTTTAGCGAATACTTGTGTCAACCTCTTATTAACACATCTCCCAGTTTGTCCAATATACAAGAACAAAACATATACCATTTTAAGTGCTGATTGAAACGTTCTTGAAATACGAATGCATACCAACTCGCCCAACTTGGTACTTCTAGCAACCCTGAAAGCGCAACACATATGGCAACCCATACATGATACGTAGTGCACTTTCTCACTGCACGGTCATTCCACGGTTGGCCCCTCGTAAAGGACCCGCATTTTCTAAGGAACCCTTTCACCTTCCGTCCGCTTAACGTCGATCGGAAGCCGCCGTTGTGTCGCTGTTCCGGTACCAAGTATGGAAATGGAATTTTACACGGGTGTCACATAGAGCACTTCCAATCGCGATCGCCCGATCAGGACGGAATTTCTGTCACGATTGGCACTTTAAAGCAGGCTGCAGGAAGGAGCCAAACGTGATCGAAAGTGGCCGTGAGACACCGGTTTACAAAATGGTAATACAGGCCTAGTAGCCATATTTGAAACGAACTATTTTTCATTCTTGCCCAGCGGCGGCGCCCGAGTCAACTACAACATCACACAAAACACTAGGGCCGCCATGTGCACCGCAGCTGCCTCGCAGTGGTCGCTCACACGGAGCCGTGCGTGCAGGCGTGACTCGCCCTAACCATTGCGCGTTCGATATCGCATCCGCTGTGGAATCATGCGCTTACTTGACTTTGTCCTTGAGATCGCGAACAGGTCACAAAAATATGGGCGTCAATCGGTTATCGGACTTCTCCGCTTGTCTGAAGCGATCATTGCGCGGCACCTAAACACTGCGCGCTGTCGGCAAATACGGCGCCAGTTTTCCTTTCTTCACATACGGTAGAATGACAGGCGCCATGAGCAGCACAATGTTGCCATGTCACCAACATTGGCCACCACGGTCAGGTTGAGCAACGCTTCCGGTTGAGGTGGAAGGCCACACTCAAAACTCGATTTCTTTTGACAATATTAGATTTTTCGTTTTTATATTAAAGATACCCGAACATTAAGCTACATGTTGCAAAAAACAGCATGTCTCTATTACGATTAGTTTGGGTGTTTAGAGCGAGTTTTTCAAGGTCGTGGTTCTTCAACCCTAACCCTCCCATTGCGAAACCGAAACTAAATTGCATTGGTTGCGGAAATCAGTTATATTTCCTTTTGGTAACTATCATTCCCAGCATTTTATTATCAGCTGTTTGTATTATTAAATGGTATTCTAATGCTTGGTTATGCGTTTACCAACGTTCTTAGACATACTTCAGTTTGACAGCTCCGCTCGGGAGATGACCATAGAGTTTCTCACTATAACACCTAGAGGGTAATCTGGCGCCACCGTCTATGGGAGTTTCTTAAGGGGGCACCGTGCCGTCATGGGAATGCCGGTATATGTGTCTGCGAGGCTCGTGTTGGCTGGTGTTGTAAGAGGCTTCGTCTAAAACGAGGATATGGCTACGCAAATAACGCGTTCTCAAAGTAAAATCTTCATAAAATGTTTCCATTCACGCATATTACATCTTTACTCACCCACCATGCATGACCAAGCGAAGAAAAGCAAGAACAGACGCCCAACTGTTTCAGAGCGAGCGCGAACCTTGTCGTCTGTCCTCCAACTTTAGCGGCCCGCTGATACTTTTTACGTAACATGTAGTCGTACACACAATAACAAGTTCTCATAGTTAAACAAAACATGTTTTCGCGTAATAATAAAGCTAAAACAGCTTTTCACGTGCTGTTTTTGTAGAAAATGAATCATTGTGACAGACGGAACGGTACTTGCCAAGCGCGTCTTCAAGGTGTCCTGTCTCTACGAGAACGATGCCAATCCGAAGTCACAATATACCGGCATTCCCATGCATACCACAGCGCTGCAGCGCCAGATTTCCCTCTAGGTAATGTAGTGACAAACTCTATGGAGATGACCGAACTGGGGGTCACGTGAACTAGTGTCGCTGCGATCGCATCTTTTGTCACTTGTACCACTTCTGGTTTCGTTTCTGCTTTCATTTCTGTTTACGTTTTGGTGGTGCTGCTTTGTGTGTCGCTAGTGTGGTCATGTTGTTGATGTTGTGCGATGTGCGACGGCTTCTTCCGGTGAAAAGTTTCACGCAGACGCGTTCCGACGTCTCATCACAGGAAGAAGTTTCCTGTGCAGTCCTGCTTTGCCCACGGCTGCTCGAGCGGCCAGATGCAGCGTGATGATGGTGGCCACTGCTTGTTCTTTTCACCGCGACGACGATAGAGAGTTTTATATGTGGAAACACATGCTCCGCCGAAAGAAACAATGCGCCACAGATAAGTCCGACTTGTGTAAACGTCATGTTGAGGACGACGGTCTGTACTTTAATTTATTAGAACAAATGTACACGTATATTGATTCCTCAATGGAAACATGGACGCTTTTCAAGGTGTGATTCCACGAGTTATAGTAATTATCCGTGTTCACGAACACATCTCGAAGCCTAGAAATGTGATGCAAAAGCGAAGTTCTCCAACAGAAGCAGCTTGAGTTGACAGGCACTTCGACGGAAACTTGCAGGGATGCACTTCATGCAGGTTTAAAACTAAATGTACTCAGAATATTGTTGTGCTTGCCTTCGAAATATGCGTTACATGGGCCCGTTGCAAGTGCTAGGCGGCGCCCTGTCTTTCCGACCGCTAGCGCCATCTGGCGAATAGTTGCGCGAATGCGGAAGGATTACTCACGGCGTCAGCAGCTCGCGCTGCGTGTTTGATGCCCTGTCAAACGGTAGCGATGGCGCGAAACAGCGTGCCGATATTAATTTTAAACGGGTTTCGGGAATTACAAGATCTTCACAGCTTTTTTCGTGAAAAGAATTTAGAGAAAGGAAGTCGTCCATTTGAAGTGGGGCACGTCTACGACGTGAGGGAAGTGTTGAACTCGCACTGATCGGAAGTGACTGCTAGGTGTATTACGCAAACGAAAAATAACGCACCAGCGAGATGCGTGAAGCTCAGCGTAAATTACTTCGTTATCTACGGTGCGGACGCATGAAATTATTGGCGACATTGATTCTTGAAGATCGGTGACAGCAGAAAAATCCTAGCGGGGAGCTGCGATTGCCGCGCTGGCATCGCAGGGAAGTGCAAGGACGCCGCGGTAGTTTCCCTGTACATACAGGTCGGCAAATGCGAATCCAAAACGTCTAATCCAAGAACGTGGGGCGTACGAACGATTCGTAAGACCTACCCGAGGTATTCTAACGTTGCTCTCCCCAAACAGAAAAAAAAGGGGAGGAACTTACCAGTTGTGTTAGACTACGCTGGGAAAATATTTTCGCCCAAGTTACTGGAAGTGCGGTACTTTTATGTTGCGATTTTTCAGTGCGTGCAAAGGAGGTTCCAATAAACCACGTCGTCAAAAATTTTGGTGATCTCAACTGCCCTTAAGATGATATGCTGGGCGCAGAAGGGTGTATACCAGCTCCAAGAGCTGCAACCCCTCCTAAAATCTCTCAGCAAACCCTGGCGCTGTTTGAATGAGATAGGATTGGGAAAGAGTTCCACAGCTTTACTGCATACAGTTTGGAAACAAACTACTTTGTTTTGGGCATATCCTGGTACGCACTGCAGGAGCCCCGTTGCTGCCATCATTGCTGTAAAAGCAAGGAATTCAGCGTTAACGCACTTGGCAGAACGCCGGGAAATAAAACTGCTTATGCCGCCGGACGAGCACTATCCATGTTGACGCCGTTCTGCTTCATACGGTCTGCTTGGAAACCTGTAAAACTTTGTTCCTCATGACTTGGTGTACGTGCTGTTGCAGCCCACTACGCAACAGCTCGGGTTGAACCTTGACATTGTTCAGAAAAGGCAACAGCTACGCGCGAAACAGTGCACAGACAGGCTTTCCGAACGCAAGCGGGCCGGTCGTATCCTGCCGGTTCCGCGCTCGCCACGGCGAGGAGCGCCGTAGTAGGCGCGAGAACTACGTTCGCAACCTGCCTATACGGTGATCAACAACCTCACGACTGTGATTTGGCCTTCTGTACTCTGAAAGCGCGTATTTATTGAAAACGACGGACGCAGCCGCTATATCTGAATCGTTTTACAGGAAACAACTCGTAGGTGAATTCTTTTGAGTTGTGGAAAGTGTTGTCTGTGAAGAGTATCGCACCTAATTTGCTGCATTAAAAGGTGCAACTAAATCCACAACATGCACGTGCAAGTGGTTCGTTATCACAAAGGTGTCAATACTGCAGCACAGTGTCATTGACTCAAGTGTTCTACTACGTGACGTTTGTACGCATCAATGCCTGCGAGTTTGGTGCTTGGTTTTGAGCCCCATTATTCGCGAGTCAAACGCGTCGGTTTTTTTTTCTTTCACGTAACTTGCCGAAGGTTCCGGAGTAATCGATGGTGCCCGCATTACTTCCAGAAGGTACTACACAATTCGTGTCGCGCATACGATCTGATTACTCTAGGGTAGGCGATAACATATACACAACAAATAGAATCAACGATATATAAATATTCGAGTAAGTTAGAATCATGCAGGAGCGTCTTGCGCAGAGCGATAAACTTAAGTGGCCAGTGGGTGAGTGCAGTTACCGAGAAAAGTTACCGAGTTATCGAGACGCGGACGTTGTTTTCTGCCAAACCAGAAGTTAAGCATGCACATGCTGCTTTTGGCAGAGCGCGCACGTGGATTTCTGCCAAACGACGTGCCAAGCACGCCCATCCTGCTCTTTTCAGCACACGCGCATTGATTTGTGGTAAACAACTTGTTTAGCATGCACGCATCTTTTGGTGGACGCGCACGTTGTTTTCTGCCAAACCACAAGTTATGCATGCACATGCTGCTTGTGGCAGAGCGCGCACGTGGATTTCTACTAAACCACGTGCTAAGCTCGCCCATGCTGCTCTTTTCAGCACACGGGCATCGATTTGTACCAAACCACTTGTTAGGCATGCACATGCATATTTCCGTAGACGCGCACGCTGTTTTCTGCCAAACCACAAGTTATGCGTGCATATGCTGCTTTTGGCCGAGCGCGCATGTGATTTCTACCAAACCACGCGCTAAGCACGCCCTTGCTGCTCTTTTCAGCACGCGCGAATCGATTTGTGGTAAACAACTTGTTAAGCATGCACATGCATCTTTTGGTAGACGCGGACGTTGCTTTCTGCCAAATCACAAGTTAAGCATGCGCATGCTGCTTTTCGCAGAGCGCGCACGTGGATTTCTGCGAAACGACGTGCTAAGTACGGCCATGCTGCAATTTTCAGCTCTCGCGCATCGATTAGTGCCAAACCACTTGTTAAGCATGCACATGAATCTTTCCGTAGACGCGCACGTTGTTTTCTGCAAAACCACAAGTTATGCGTGCATATGCTGCTTTTGGCCGATCGCGCACGTGGATTTCTACAAAACGGCGTGCCAACCACGCCCATGCTGCTCTTTTCAGCACACGCGCATCGATTAGTGCCAAACCACTTGTTAAGCATGCACGTGCATCTTTCCGCAGACGCGCACGTTGTTTTCTGCCAAACCACAAGCTAAGCATGCACAGGCAGTTTTTGGCAGAGCGCGCGTGTGGATTTCTGCGAAACGACGTGCTAAGCACGCCCATGCTGCTCTTTTCAGCACACGCGCATCGATTTATGGTAAACCACCTTTTAAGCATGCACATGCATCTTTCCGTAGCCGCGCACGTTGTTTTCTGCCAAACCACAAGTTATGCATGCATATGCTGCATTTGGCCGAGCGCGCATGTGGATTTCAACCAAACCACGTGCTAAGCACACCCTTGCTGCTCTTTTCAGCACACGCGCATGGATTTGTGGTAAACAACTTGTTAAGCATGCACATGCATCTTTCGGTAGACGCGAACGTTGCTTTCTGCCAAACCACAAACTAAGCATGCACATGCAGCTTTTGCCACAGCGCTCACGTGGATTTCTGCCAAACGACGTGCCAAGCACGCCGATGCTGCTCTATTCAGGACCCGCACATCGATTTGTGGTGAACCACTTGTTAAGCATGCACATGCATCTTTTGGTAGACGCGCACGTTGTTCTCTGCCAAACCACAAGTTATGCATGCACATGCTGCTTTTGGCAGAGCGCGCACGTGGATTTCTACTAAACCACGTGCAAAGCTCGCCCATGCTGCTCTTTTCAGCACACGCGCATCGATTTGTGGTAAACAACTTGTTAAGCATGCACATGCATTTTTCGGTAGACGCGGACGTTGTTTTCTGCCAAACCACAAGCTAAGCATGCACATGCAGCTTTTGGCAGAGCGCGCACGTGGATTTCTACAAAACGGCGTGATAAGCACGCCCATGCTGCTATTTTCAGCACACGCGCATCGATTTGTGCCAAACCATTTGTAAAGCATGCACACGCATCTATCAGTAGATGCGCACGTTGTTTTCTGCCAAACCTAAAATTATGCTTGCATATGCTGCTTTGGGCAGAGCGGGCATGTGAATTTCTACCAAACCACGTGCTAAGCACGCCCATGCTGCTCTTTTCAGCACACGCGCATCGATTTGTGGTAAACAACTTGTTAAGCATGCACATGCATCTTTTGGTAGACGCGGACGTTGTTTTCAGCGAAACCACAAGTTAAGCATGCACATGCACCTTTTGGCAGAGCACGCACGTGGATTTCTAAAAAACGGCCTGCTAAGCACGCCCATGCTGCTCTTTTCAACACACGCGCATCGATTAGTGCCAAACCACTTGTTAAGTATGCACATGCATCTTTCCGTAGACGCGCACATTGTTTTCTGCAAAACCACAAGTTATGCGTGCATATGCTGCTTTTGGCCGAGCGCGCCTGTGGATTTCTACCAAACCACGCGCTAAGCACGCCCGCGCTGCTCTTTGCAGCACGCGCGCATCGATTTCTGGTAAACAACTTGTTAAGCATGCACATGCATCTTTTGGTAGACGCGCACGTTGTTTTCTGCCAAACCACAAGTTATGCATGCACATGCTGCTGTTGGCAGAGCGCGCATGAGGATTTCTACTAAACCACGTGCTAAGCACGCCCATGCTGCTCTTTTCTGCACACGCGCATCGATTTGTGCCTAACCACTTGTTAAGCATGCACATGCATTTTTCGGTAGACGCGCACGTTGTTTTATGCCAAGCCACAAGCTAAGCATGCACATGTTGCTTTTGGCAGAGCGCGAACGTGGATTTCCACCAAACGACGTCCCAAACACGCTCATGTCGCTCTGTTCAGCACACGCGCATATATTTGTGCCAAACCACTTGTTAAGCATGCGCATGCATCTTTCCGTAGCCGCGCACGTTGTTTTCTGCCAAACCACAAACTAGGCATGCACTTGCAGTTTTTGGCAGAGCGCTCACGTGGATTTCTGCCAAACGACGTGCCAAGCACGCCCATGCTGCTCTTTTCAGCACCCGCGCATCGATTTGTGGTGAACCACTTGTTAAGCATGCACATGCATCTTTTGGTAGACGCGCGCGTTGTTTTCTGCCAAACCACAAGTTATGCATGCATATGCTGCTGTTGGCAGAGCGCGCATGAGGATTTCTACTAAACCACGTGCTAAGCATGCCCATGCTGCTCTTTTCAGCACACGCGCATCGATTTGTGCCAAACCATTTGTAAAGCATGCACACGCATCTTTCAGTAGTTACGCACGTTGTTTTCTGCCAAAGGACAAGTTATGCTTGCATATGCTGCTTTAGGCAGAGCGCGCATGTGGATTTCTTCCAAACCACGTGCTAAGCACGCCCATGCTGCTATTTTCAGCACACGCGCATCGATTTCTGGTAAACAACTTGTTAAGCATGCACATGCATCTTTTGGAAGTCGCGGACGTTGTTTCCTGCCAAACCACAAGTTAAGCATGCACATGCAACTTTTGGCAGAGCGCGCACGTGGATTTCTGCCAAACGACGTGCCAAGCACGCCCATGCTGCTCTATTCAGTACTCGTGCATCGATTTGTGGTTAACCACTTGTTAAGCATGCACATGCATCTTTTGGTAGACGCGCACGTTGTTTTCTGCCAAACCAAAAGGTATGCATGCACATGCTGCTTTTGGCAGAGCGCACATGTGGATTTCTACCAAGCAACGCGCTAAGCACCGCTTTGCTGCTCTTTTCAGCACACGCGCATCGATTTGTGGTAAACAACTTGTTAAGCATGCACATGCATCTTTTGGTAGACGCGGACGGTTTTTTCTGCCGAACCACAAGTTAAGCACGCACATGCTGCTTTTCGCAGAGCGCGCACGTGGATTTCTGCGAAACGACGTGCTAAGGACGCCCATGCTGCTCTTTGCAGCACACGTGCATCGATTAGTACCAAACCACTTGTTAAGCATGCACATGCATCTTTCCGTATACGCGCACGTTGTTTTCTGCCAAACCACAAGTTATGCATGCATATGCTGCGTTTGGCAGAGCGCGCATGTGGATTTCTACCAAACCACGTTCTAAGCACGCCCTTGCTGCTCTTTTCAGCACACGCGCATGGATTTGTGGTAAAGAACTTGTTAAGCATGCACATGCATCTTTCGGTAGACGCGGACGTTGTTTTCTGCCAAACCACAAGCTAAGCATGCACATGCAGCTTTTGGCAGAGCGCGCACGTGGATTTCTACAAAACGACGTGCCAAGATCACCCATGCTGCTCTTTGCAGCACACGTGCATCGATTAGTACCAAACCACTTGTTAAGCATGCACATGCATCTTTCCGTATACGCGCACGTTGTTTTCTGCCAAACCACAAGTTATGCATGCATATGCTGCGTTTGGCAGAGCGCGCATGTGGATTTCTACCAAACCACGTTCTAAGCACGCCCTTGCTGCTCTTTTCAGCACACGCGCATGGATTTGTGGTAAAGAACTTGTTAAGCATGCACATGCATCTTTCGGTAGACGCGGACGTTGTTTTCTGCCAAACCACAAGCTAAGCATGCACATGCAGCTTTTGGCAGAGCGCGCACGTGGATTTCTACAAAACGACGTGCCAAGATCGCCCATGCTGCTCTTTTCTGCACACGCGCATCGATTTGTACCAAACCACTTGTTAAGCTTGCACATGCATCTTTCCGTAGACGCGCACGTTGTTTTCTGCCAAACCACAAGTTATGCATTCACATGCAGTTTTTGGCAGAGCGCGCACGTGCATTTCTGCCAAACGACGTGCCAAGCAGGCCCATGCTGCTCTTTTCAGCACACGCGCATCGATTTGTAGCAAACCACTTGTTAAGCTTGCACATGCATTTTTCCGTAGACGCGCACGTTGTTTTCTGCCAAACCACAAGTTATGCATGCACATGCTGCTTTTTGCACAGCGCGCATATGGATTTCTACTAAACCACGTGCTAAGCACGCCCTTGCTGCTCCTCTAAGCACACGCGCATCGATTTGTGCCAAACCACTTGTTATACATGCACATGCATCTTTCGGTAGACGCGCACGGTGTTTTGTGCCAAGGCACAAGCTAAGCATGCACATGCTGCTTTTGCCAGAGCGCGCACGTGGATTTCTATTAAAGCACGTGCCAAGCACGCTCATGCTGCTCTTTTCAGCACACGCGCATGTATTTGTAGTAAACATCTTGTTAAGCATGCACACGCATCTTTCGGTAGACGCAGACGTTGTTTTCTGCCTAACCACATGTTAAGCATGCACATGCTGCTTGTGGTAGAGCGCGCACGTGGATTTCTACCAAACGACGTGCTAAGCACGCCCATGCTGCTCTTTTCAGTACATGCGCATCGATTTATGCCAAATCACATATTAAGCATGCACATACATCTTTCCGTAGACACGTACGTTGTTTTCCGCCAAACCACAAGTTATGCATGCACATGCTGGTTTTGGCAAAGCGCGCATGCGGATTTCTACCAAACCACGTGCTAAGCACGCCCATGCTGCTCTTTTCAGCACACGCGCATGGATTTGTGGTAAACAACTTGTTAAGCATGCACATGCATCTTTCGGTAGACGCGGACGTTGTTCTCTGCCAAACCACAAGCTAAGCATGCACATGAAGCTTTTGGCAGAGCGCGCACGTGGATTTCTACAAAACGGCGTGCTAAGCACGCCCATGCTGCTATTTTCAGCACACGCGCATCGATTTGTGCCAAACCATTTGTAAAGCATGCACGCGCATCTATCAGTATATGCGCACGTTGTTTTCTGCCAAACGACAAGTTATGCTTGCATATGCTGCTTTGGGCCGAGTGGGCATGTGGATTTCTACCAAACCCCGTGCTAAGCACGCCCATGCTGCTCTTTTCAGCACACGCGCATCGATTTGTGGTAAAAAACTTGTTAAGCATACACATGCATCTTTTGGTAGACGCGGACGTTGTTTTCAGCGAAAGCACAAGTTAAGCATGCACATGCACCTTTTGGCAGAGCACGCACGTGGATTTCTGCCAAACGACGTGCCAAGCACGCCCATGCTGCTCTATTCAGGACCCGCACATCGATTTGTGGTTAACCACTTGTTAAGCATGCACATGCATCTTTCCGTAGACGCGCACGTTGTTTTCTGCCAAACCACAAGTTATGCATGCATATGCTGCTTTTGGCAGAGCGCGCGCGTGGATTTCTACAAAACGACGTGCCAAGATCGCCCATGCTGCTCTTTTCAGCACACGCGCATCGATTTGTACCAAACCATTTGTTAAGCTTGCACATGCATCTTTGGGTTGACGCGCACGTTGTTTTCTGCCAAACCACAAGTTATGCATGCACATGCAGTTTTTGGCAGAGCGCGCACGTGGATTTCTACTAAACCACGTTCTAAGCATGCCCTTGCTGCTCCTTTAAGCACACGCGCATCGATTTGTGGTAAACAACTTGTGAAGCATGCACATGCATCTTTTGGTAGACGCGGACGTTGTTTTCAGCGAAACCACAAGTTAAGCATGCAAATGCTGCTTTTGTCAGAGCGCGCACGTGGATTTCTACTAAACCACATGCCAAGCACGCTCATGCTGCTCTTTTCAGCACACGCGCATGGATTTGTAGTAAACAACTTGTTAAGCATGCACATGCATCTTTCGGTAGACGCGGACGTTGTTTTCTGCCAAACACAAGTTAAGCATGCAAATGCTGCTTTTGGCAGAGCGCGCACGTGGATTTCTATTAAACCACGTGCCAAGCAGGCTCATGCTGCTCTTTTTAGCACACGCCTATGGATTTGTAGTAAACAACTTGTTAAGCATGCACATGCATCTTTCGGTAGACGCGTACGTTGTTTTCTGCAAAACCACAAGGTAAGCATGCACATGCACCTTTTGGCAGAGCGCACCCGTGGACTTCTGCCGAATGACGTGCCAAGCACGCCCATGCTGCTCTTTTCAGCACACGCGCATCGATTAGTGCCAAACCACTTGTTAAGCATGCACATGCATCTTTCCGTAGACGCGCACGTTGTTTTCTGCCAAACAACAAGCTAAACATGCCCATGCAGTGTTTGGCAGAGCGCGCGCGTGGATTTCTGCCAAACGACGTGCCAAGCACGCCCATGCTGCTCTTTTCAGCACACGCGCATCCCTTTGTACCAAACCACTTGTTAAGCTTGCACATGCATCTTTTGGTAGACGCGGACGTTGTTTTCTGCCAAACCAGAACTTATGCTTGCATATGCTGCTTTGGGCAGAGCGCGCATGTGGATTTCTACCAAACCACGTGCTAAGCACGCCCATGCTGCTCTTTTCAGCACACGCGCATCGACTTGTGGTAAACAACTTGTTAAACATGCACATGCATCTTTTGGTAGACGCGCACGTTGTGTTCTGCAAAACCACAAGTTATGCGTGCATATGCTGCTTTTGGCCGAGCGCGCATGTGGATTTCTACCAAACCACGCGCTAAGCACGCCCTTGCTGCTCTTTTCAGCACGCGCGCACCGGTTTCTGGTAAACAACTTGTTAAGCACGCACATGCATCTTTTGGTAGACGCGCACGTTGTTTTCTGCCAAACCACAAGTTATGCATGCACATGCTGCTGTTGGCAGAGCGCGGACGTGGATTTCTATTAAACCACGTGCCAAGCACGCTCATGCTGCTCTTTTTAGCACACGCAAATGGATTTGTAGTAAACAACTTGATAAGCATGCACATGCATCTTTCGGTAGACGCGGACGTTGTTTTCTGCAAAACCACAAGTTAAGCATGCACATGCACCTTTTGCCAGAGCACACCCGTGGACTTCTGCCAAACGACGTGCCAAGCACGCCCATGCTGCTCTTTTCAGCACCCGCGCATCGATTTCTGGTTAACCACCCTTTAAGCATGCACATGCATCTTTTGGTAGACGCGCACGTTGTTTTCTGCCAAACAACAAGTTATGCATGCACATGCTGCTTCTGGCAGAGCGCACACGTGGATTTCTATTAAACCACGTGCCAAGCACGCTCATGCTGCTCTTTTCAGCACACGCGCATGGATTTGTAGTAAACAACTTTTTAAGCATGCACATGGATCTTTCAGTAGACGCGGACGTTGTTTTTTTCAAAACCACAAGCTAAGCATGCACATGCCGCTTTTAATCGAGTGCGGACGTGGATTTCTACCAAACCACGTGCTATGCACGCCCATGCAGCTCTTTTCAGCACACGCGCATCGACTTGTGGTAAACAACTTGTTAATCACGCTCACGCATCTTTCCGTAGACGAGCACGTTGTTTTCGGCCAAACCACAAGGTATGCGTGCATATGCTGCTTTTGGCAGAGCGCGCATGAGGAGTTCTAACAAACCACGTGCAAACCACGCCCTTGCTGCTCTTTTCAGAACACGAGCATCGATTTGTGGTTAAACAACTTGTTAAGCATGCAACTGCATCTTTCGGTAGACGCGGACGTTGTTTTCTGCCAAACCACAAGCTAAGCATGCACATGCTGCTTTTGGCAGAGTGCGGACGTGGATTTCTACCAAACCACGTGCTTAGCACGCCCATGCTGCTCTTTTCAGCACACGCGCATCGATTAGTGCCAAACCACTTGTTAAGCATGCACATGCATCTTTTGGTAGACGCGCACTTTGTTTTCTGCCAAACCACAAGTGATGCATGCAGATGCTGCTTTTTGGCAGAGCGCGCATGAGGATTTCTACCAAACCACGTGCTAAGCACGCCCTTGCTGCTCTTTTCAGCACACTCGCATGGATTTGTGGTAAACAACTTGTTAAGCATGCACATGCATCTTTCGGTAGACGCGGACGTTGTTTTCTGCCCAACCACAAGCTAAGCATGCACATGCAGCATTTGGCAGAGCGCGCACGTGGATTTCTACAAAACGCGTGCTAAGCACGCCTATGCTGCTATTTTCAGCACACGCGCATCGATTTGTGCCAAACCATTTGTAAAGCATGCACGCGCATCTTTCAGTAGATGCGCACGTTGTTTTCTGCCAAACTACAAATTATGCTTGCATATGCTGCTTTGGGCAGAGCGCGCATGTGGATTTCTACCAAACCACGTGCTAAGCACGCCCATGCTGCTCTTTTCAGCACACGCGCATCGATTTGTGGAAAACAACTTGTTAAGCATGCACATGCATCTTTTGGTAGACGCGGACGTTGTTTTCTGCCAAACCACAAGTTAAGCATGCACATGAACCTTTTGGCAGAGCGCGCACGTGGATTTCTGGCAAACGACGTGCCAAGCACGCCCATGCTGCTCCATTCAGCACCCGCGCATCAATTTGTGGTTAACCACTTGTTAAGCATGCACATGCATCTTTCCGTAGACGCGCACGTTGTTTTCTGCCAAACCACAAGTTATGCATGAATATGCTGCTTTTGGCAGAGTGCGCATGTGGATTTCTACCAAACCACGTGCGAAGCACGCCTATGCTGCTCCTTTAAGCACACGCGCATCGATTAGTGCCAAACCACTTGTTAAGCATGCACATGCATCTTTCCGTAGACGCGCACGTTGTTTTCTGCCAAACCACAAGCTAAGCATGCACATGCAGTTTTTGGCAGAGCGCGCGCGTGGATTTCTGCCAAACGACGTGCCAAGCACGCCCATGCTGCTCTTTTCAGCACACGCGCATCGCTTGGTACCAAACCACTTGATAAGCATGCACATGCATCTTTTGGTAGACGCGGACGTTGTTTTCTGCCAAACCACAAGTTAAGCATGTGCATGCTGCTTTTCGCAGAGCGCGCACGTGGATTTATGCCAAACGACGTGCTAAGCTCGCCCATGTTGCTCTTTTGGGCACACGCGCATCCATTTGTGCCAAACCACTTGTTAAGCATGCACATGCATCTTTCCGTAGACGCGCACGTTGTTTTCTGCAAAACCACAAGTTATGCGTGCATATGCTGCTTTTGGCCGAGCGCGCATGTGGATTTCTACCAAACCACGCGCTAAGCACGCCCTTGCTGGTCTTTTCAGCACGCGCGCACCGGTTTCTGGTAAACAACTTTTTAAGCATGCACATGCGTCTTTTGGTAGACGCGCACGTTGTTTTCTGCCAAACCACAAGTTATGCATGCACATGCTGCTGTTGGCAGAGCGCGCACGTGGATTTCTAATAAACCACGTGCCAAGCACGCTCATGCTGCTCTTTTTAGCACACGCGCATGGATTTGTAGTAAACAACTTGTTAAGCATGCACATGCATCTTTCGGTAGACGCTGACGTTGTTTTCTGCAAAACCACAAGTTAAGCATGCACAGGCACCTTTTGGCAGAGCGCGCCCGTGGACTTCTGCCAAACGACGTGCGAAGCACGCCCATGCTGCTCTTTTCAGCACCCGCGCATCGATTTGTGGTTAACCACTTGTTAAGCATGCACATGCATCTTTCCGTAGACGCGCACGTTGTTTTCTGCCAAACCACAAGTTATGCATGAATATGCTGCTTTTGGCAGAGTGCGCATGTGGATTTCTACCAAACCACGTGCGAAGCACGCCTATGCTGCTCCTTTAAGCACACGCGCATCGATTAGTGCCAAACCACTTGTTAAGCATGCACATGCATCTTTCCGTAGACGCGCACGTTGTTTTCTGCCAAACCACAAGCTAAGCATGCACATGCAGTTTTTGGCAGAGCGCGCGCGTGGATTTCTGCCAAACGACGTGCCAAGCACGCCCATGCTGCTCTTTTCAGCACACGCGCATCGCTTGGTACCAAACCACTTGATAAGCATGCACATGCATCTTTTGGTAGACGCGGACGTTGTTTTCTGCCAAACCACAAGTTAAGCATGTGCATGCTGCTTTTCGCAGAGCGCGCACGTGGATTTATGCCAAACGACGTGCTAAGCTCGCCCATGTTGCTCTTTTGGGCACACGCGCATCCATTTGTGCCAAACCACTTGTTAAGCATGCACATGCATCTTTCCGTAGACGCGCACGTTGTTTTCTGCAAAACCACAAGTTATGCGTGCATATGCTGCTTTTGGCCGAGCGCGCATGTGGATTTCTACCAAACCACGCGCTAAGCACGCCCTTGCTGGTCTTTTCAGCACGCGCGCACCGGTTTCTGGTAAACAACTTTTTAAGCATGCACATGCGTCTTTTGGTAGACGCGCACGTTGTTTTCTGCCAAACCACAAGTTATGCATGCACATGCTGCTGTTGGCAGAGCGCGCACGTGGATTTCTAATAAACCACGTGCCAAGCACGCTCATGCTGCTCTTTTTAGCACACGCGCATGGATTTGTAGTAAACAACTTGTTAAGCATGCACATGCATCTTTCGGTAGACGCTGACGTTGTTTTCTGCAAAACCACAAGTTAAGCATGCACAGGCACCTTTTGGCAGAGCGCGCCCGTGGACTTCTGCCAAACGACGTGCGAAGCACGCCCATGCTGCTCTTTTCAGCACCCGCGCATCGATTTGTGGTTAACCACTTGTTAAGCTTGCACATGCATCTTTTGGTAGACGCGCACGTTGTTTTCTGCCAAACAACAAGTTATGCATGAAGATGCTGCTGTTGGCAGAGCACGCATGAGGATTTCTACCAAACCACGTGCTAAGCACGCCCTTGCTGCTCTTTTCAGCACACTCGCATGGATTTGTGTCAAACAACTTGTTAAGCATACACATGCATCTTTCGGTAGACGCGGACGTTGTTTTCTGCCAAACCACAAGCTAAGCATGCACATGCAGCTCTTGGCAGAGCGCTCACGTGGATTTCTACAAAACGGCGTGCTAAGCACGCCCGTGCTGCTATTTTCAGCACACGCGCATCGATTTGTCCCAAACCATTTGTAAAGCATGCACGCGCATCTTTCCGTAGACGCGCACGTTGTTTTCTGCCAAACCACAACTTATGCTTGCATACGCTGCTTTGGGCAGAGCGCGCATGTGGATTTCTACCAAACCACGCGCTAAGCACGCCCACGCTGCTCTTTTCAGCACACGCGCATCGATTTGTGGTAAACAACTTGTTGAATATGCACATGCATCTTTTGGTAGACGCGGACGTTGTTTTCTGCGAAACCACAAGTTATGCATGCACATGCTGCTTTTGGCAGAGCGCGCACGCGGATTTCTATTAAACCACGTGCCAAGCACGCTCATGCTGCTCTTTTCAGCACACGCGCATGAATTTGTAGTAAACAACTTGTTAAGCATGCACATGCATCTTTCGGTAGACGCGGACGTTGTTTTGTGCAAAACCACAAGTTAAGCATGCACATGCACCTTTTGGCAGAGCGCGCCCGTGGACTTCTGCCAAACGACGTGCCAAGCACGCCCATGCTGCTCTTTTCAGCACCCGCGCATCAATTTGTGGTTAACCACCCTTTAAGCATGCACATGCATCTTTTGGTAGACGCGCACGTTGTTTTCTGCCAAACAACAAGTTATGCATGCACATGCTGCTTCTGGCAGAGCTCGCACGTGGATTTCTATTAAACCACGTGCCAAGCACGCTCATGCTGCTCTTTTCAGCACGCGCACACGGATTTGTAGTAAACAACTTGTTAAGCATGCACATGCATCTTTCGGTAGACGCGGACGTTGTTTTCTGCAAAACCACAAGTTAAGCATGCACATGCCCCTTTTGGCAGAGCGCGGACGTGGATTTCTACCAAACCACGTGCTATGCACGCCCATGCAGCTCTTTTCAGCACACGCGCATCGACTTGTGGTAAACAACTTGTTAAGCACGCTCACGCATCTTTCCGTAGACACGCACTTTCTTTTCTGCCAAACCACAAGGTATGCGTGCATTTGCTGCTTTTGGCAGAGCGCGCATGAGGAGTTCTAGCAAACTACGTGCTAAGCACGCCCTTGCTGCTCTTTTCAGAACACGAGCATCGATTTGTGGTTAAACAACTTGTTAAGCATGCAACTGCATCTTTTGGTAGGTGCGCACGTTGTTTTCTGCCAAACCACAAGTTATGCATGCACATGCTGCTGTTGGCAGAGCGCGCATAAGGATTTCTACCAAACCACGTGCTAAGCACGCCCTTGGTGCTCTTTTCAGCACACTCGCATGGATTTGTGGTAAACAACTTGTTAAGCATGCACATGCATCTTTCGGTAGACGCGGACGTTGTTTTCTGTCAAACCACAAGCTAAGCATGCACATGCAGCTTTTGGCAGAGCGCGCACGTGGATTTCTACAAAACGGCGTGCTAAGCACGCCCATGCTGCTATTTTCAGCACACGCGCATCGATTTGTGCCAAACCATTTGTAAAGCATTCACACGCATCTTTCAGTAGATGCGCACGTTGTTTTCTGCCAAACGACAAGTTATGCTTGCATATGCTGCTTTGGGCAGAGCGCGCATGTGGATTTCTACCAAACCACGTGCTAAGCACGCCCATGCTGCTCTTTTCAGCACACGCGCATCGATTTGTGGTAAACAACTTGTTAAGCATGCACATGCATCTTTTGGTAGACGCGGACGTTGTTTTCTGCCAAACCACAAGTTAAGCATGCACATGCACCTTTTGGCAGAGCGCCACGTGGATTTCTGCTAAACGACGTGGCAAGCACGCCCATGCTGCTCTATTCAGCACCCGCGCATCGATTTGTGGTGAACCACTTGTTAAGCATGCACATGCATCTTTTCGTAGACGCGCACATTGTTTCCTGCCAAACCACAAGTTATGCATTCACATGCTGCCTTTGGCTGAGCGCGCATGTGGATTTCTGCCAAGCAACGCGCTAAGCACGCCCTTGCTGCTCTTTTCAGCACACGCGCATCGATTTGTGGTAAACAACTTGTTAAACATGCACATGGATCTTTTGGTAGACGCGGACGTTTTTTTTTCTGCCAAACCACAAGTTTAGCACGCACATGCTGCTTTTCGCAGAGCGCGCACGTGGATTTCTGCCAAACGACGTGTTATGCACGCCCATGCTGCTCTTTTCAGCACACGCGCATCGATTAGTACCAAACCACTTGTTAAGCATGCACATGCATCTCTTCGTAGACGCGCACGTTGTCTTCTGCCAAACCACAAGTTATGCATGCATATGCTGCTTTTGGCAGAGCGCGCATGTGGATTTTTACAAAACCACGTGCCAAGCACGCCCATGCTGCTCTATTCAGCACCCGCGCATCGATTTGTGGTTAACCGCTTGTTAAGCATGCACATGCATCTTTCCGTAGGCGCGCACATTGTTTTCTGCCAAACCACAAGTTATGCATGCACATGCTGCTTTTGGCAGAGCGCGCATGTGGATTTCTACTAAACCACGTGCTAAGCACGCCTATGCTGCTCCTTTAAGCACACGCGCATCGATTTGTGCCAAACCACTCGCTAAGCATGCACATGCATCTTTCGGTAGACGCGCACGTTGTTTTCTGCCAAGCCACAAGCTAAGCATGCACATGCTGCTTTTGTCAGAGCGCGCACGTGGATTTCTACTAAACCACGTGCCAAGCACGCTCATGCTGCTCTTTTCAGCACACGCGCATGGATTTGTAGAAAACAACTTGTTAAGCATGCACGTGCATCTTTCGGTAGACGCGGACGTTGTTTTCTGCAAAACCACAAGTTAAGCATGCACATGCAGCTTTTGGCAGAGCGCGCACGTGGATTTCTACAAAACGGCGTGCTAAGCACACCCATGCTGCTATTTTCAGCACACGCGCATCGATTTGTGCCAAACCATTTATAAAGCATGCACACGCATCTTTCTGTAGATGCGCACGTTCTTTTCTGCCAAACGACAAGTTATGCTTGCATATGCTGCATTGGGCAGAGCGCGCATGTGGATTTCTACCAAACTACGTGCTAAGCACGCCCATGCTGCTCTTTTCAGCACACGCGCATCGATTTGTGGTAAACAACTTGTTAAGCATGCACATGCATCTTTTGGTAGACGCAGACGTTGTTTTCTGCCAAACCACAAGTTAAGCATGCACATGCACCTTTTGGCAGAGCGCGCACGTGGATTTCTGCCAAACGACGTGCGAAGCACGCCCATGCTGCTCTATTCAGCACCCGCGCATCCATTTGTGGTTAACCACTTGCTAAGCATGCACATGGATCTTTCCGTAGACGCGGACATTGTGTTCTGCCAAACCACAAGATATGCATGCACATGCTGCTTTTGGCACATCGCGCATGTGGATTTCTACTAAACCACGTGCTATGCACGCCTATGCTGCTCCTTTAAGCACAGGCGCATCGATTTGTGCCAAACCACTCGTTAAGCATGCACATGCATCTTTCGGTAGACGCGCACGTTGTTTTCTGCCAAGCCACAAGCTAAGCATGTACATGCTGCTTTTGTCAGAGCGCGCACGTGCATTTCTACTAAACCACGTGCGAAGCATGCTCATGCTGCTCTTTTCAGCACACGCGCATGGATTTGTAGTAAACAACTTGTTAAGCATGCACATGCATCTTTCGGTAGACGCGGACGTTATTTTTTGCAAAACCACAAGTTAAGCATGCACATGCCGCTTTTGGCAGAGCGCGGACGTGGATTTCTACCAAACCACGTGCTATGCACGCCCATGCAGCTCTTTTCAGCACACGCGCATCGAATTGTGGTAAACAACTTGTTAAGCACGCTCACGCATCTTTCCGTAGACGCGCACGTTGTTTTCTGCCAAACCACAAGGTATGCGTGCATATGCTGCTTTCGGCAGAGCGCGCATGAGGAGTTCTAACAAACCACGTGCTAAGCACGCCCTTGCTGCTCTTTTCAGAACACGAGCATCGATTTCTGGTTAAACAACTTGTTAAGCATGCAACTGCATCTTTTGGTAGACGCGGCCGTAGTTTTTTGCCAAACCATAAGATAAGCATGCACATGCTGCTTTTGGCAGAGCGCGGACGTGGATTTCTACCAAACCACGTGCTTAGCACGCCCATGCTGCTTTTTTCAGCACACGCGCATCGATTAGTGCCAAACCACTTGTTAAGCATGCACATGCATCTTTCCGTAGACGCGCACATTGTTTTCTGCCAAACCACAAGTTATGCATGCACATGCTTCTTTTGGAAGAGCGCGGATGTGGATTTCTACCAAACCACGTGCTTGCACGCCCACGCAGCTCTTTTCAGCACACGCGCATCGACTTGTGGTAAACAACTTGTTAAGCATGCTCACGCATCATGCTTTCCGTAGACGCGCACGTTGTTTTCTGCCAAACCACAAGTTATGTGTGCATATGCTGCTTTTGGCAGAGCGCGCATGAGGAGTTCTAACAAACCATGCGCTAAGCACGCCCTTGCTGCTCTTTTCAGCACGCGCGCATCGATTTCTGGTAAACAACTTGTTAAGCATGCAGATGCATCTTTTGGTAGACGCGCACGCTGTTTTCTGCCAAACCACAAGTTATGCATGCACATGCTGCTGTTGGCAGAGCGCGCATGAGGATTTCTAACAAACCACGTGCTGAGCACGCCATTGCTGCTCTTTTCAGCACACTCGCATGGATTTGTGGTAAACAACTTGTTAAGCATGCACATGCATCTTTCGGTAGACGCGGACGTTGTTTTCTGCCAAACCACAAGCTAAGCATGCACATGCAGCTTTTGGCAGAGCGCGCACATGGATTTCTATTAACGGCGTGCTAAGCACGCACATGCTGCTATTTTCAGCACACCCGCATCGATTTGGGCCAAACCATTTGTAAAGCATGCACACGCAGCTTTCAGTAGATGCGCACGTTGTTTTCTGCCAAACGACAAGTTATGCTTGCATATGCTGCTTTGGGCAGAGCGCGCATGTGGATTTCTACCAAACCACGTGCTAAGCACGCCCATGCTGCTCTTTTCAGCACACGCGGATCGCTTTGTACCAAACCACTTGTTAAGCATGCACACGCATCTTTTGGTAGACGCGGACTTTGTTTTCTGCCAAACCACAAGTTAAGCATGCGCATGCTGCATTTCGCAGAGCGCGCACGTGGATTTCTGCCAAACGACGTGCTAAGCACGCCCATGTTGCTCTTTTGGGCACACGCGCATCGATTTGTGCCAAACCAATTGTTAAGCATGCACATCAATTTTTCCGTAGACGCGCACGTTGTTTTCTGCAAAACCACAAGTTATGCGTGCATATGCTGCTTTTGGACGAGCGCGCATGTGGATTTCTACCAAACCACGTGCTAAGCACGCCCTTGCTGCTCTTTTCAGCACGCGCGCACCGGTTTCTGGTAAACAACTTGTTAAGCATGCACATGCATCTTTTGGTAGACGCGCACGTTGTTTTCTGCCAAATCACAAGTTATGCATGCGCATGCTGCTGTTGGCAGAGCGCGCACCTGGATTTCTATTAAACCACGTGCCAAGCACGCTCATGCTGCTCTTTTTAACACACGCGCATGGATTTGTAGTAAACAACTTGTTAAGCATGCACATGCATCTTTCGGTAGACGCGGACGTTGTTTTCTGCAAAACCACAAGTTAAGCATGCACATGCACCTTTTGGCAGAGCGCGCACGTGGACTTCTGCCAAACGACGTGCCAAGCACGCCCATGCTGCTCTTTTCAGCACCCGCGCATCGATTTGTGGTTAACCACTTGTTAAGCACGCACATGCATCTTTTGGTAGACGCGCACGTTGTTTTCAGCCAAACAACAAGTTATGCATGCACATGCTGCTTTTGGCAGAGCGCGCACGTGGATTTCTATTAAACCACGTGCCAAGCACGCTCATGCTGCTCTTTTCAGCACCCGCGCATCGATTTGTGGTTAACCACTTGTTAAGCATGCACATGGATCTTTCAGTAGACGCGGACGTTGTTTTCTGCAAAACCACAAGTTAAGCATGCACATGCCGCTTTTGGCAGAGTGCGGACGTGGATTTCTACCAAACCACGTGCTATGCACGCCCATGCAGCTTTTTTCAGCACACGCGCATCGACTTGTGGTAAAAACTTGTTAATCACGCTCACGCATCTTTCCGTAGACGAGCACGTTGTTTTCGGCCAAACCACAAGGTATGCGTGCATATGCTGCTTTTGGCAGAGCGCGCATGAGGATTTCTACTAAACCACGTGCTAAGCACGCCCTTGCTGCTCTTTTCAGAACACGAGCATCGATTTGTGGTTAAACAACTTGTTAAGCATGCAACTGCATCTTTTGGTAGACGCGCACGTTGTTTTCTGCCAAACCACAAGTTATGCATGCAGATGCTGCTGTTGGCAGAGCGCGCAGGAGGATTTCTACCAAACCACGTGCCAAGCACGCTCATGCTGCTCTTTTTAGCACACGCGCATGGATTTGTAGTAAACAACTTGTTAAGCATGCACATGCATCTTTCGGTAGACGCGGACATTGTTTTCTGCAAAACCACAAGTTAAGCATGCACATGCACCTTTTGGCAGAGCGCGCACGTGGACTTCTGCCAAACGACGTGCCAAGCACGCCCATGCTGCTCTTTTCAGCACACGCGCATCGATTAGTGCCAAGCCACTTGTTAAGCGTGCACATGCATCTTTTGGTAGACGCGCACGTTGTTTTCTGCCAAACCACAAGTTATGCATGCAGATGCTGCGGTTGGCAGAGCGCGCATGAGGATTTCTACCAAACCACGTGCTAAGCACGCCCTTGCTGCTCTTTTCAGCACACTCGCATGGATTTGTGGTAAACAACTTGTTAAGCATGCACATGCATCTTTCGGTAGACGCGGACGTTATTTTCTGCCAAACCACAAGCTAAGCATGCACATGCAGCTTTTGGCAGAGCGCTCACGTGGATTTCTACAAAACGGCGTGCTAACAACGCCCGTGCTGCTATTTTCAGCACAAGTGCATCGATTTGTGCCAAACCATTTGTAAAGCATGCACGCGCATCTTTCCGTAGATGCGCACGTTGTTTTCTGCCAAACCACAACTTATGCTTGCATATGCTGCTTTGGGCAGAGCGCGCATGTGGATTTCTACCAAACCACGTGCTAAGCACGCCCACGCTGCTCTTTTCAGCACACGCGCATCGATTTGTGGTAAACAACTTGTTGAGCATGCACATGCATCTTTTGGTAGACGCGGACGTTGTTTTCTGCGAAACCACAAGTTATGCATGCACATGCTGCTTTTGGCAGAGCGCGCACGTGGATTTCTATTAAACCACGTGCCAAGCACGCTCATGCTGCTCTTTTCAGCACACGCGCATGGATTTGTAGTAAACAACTTGTTAAGCATGCACATGCATCTTTCGGTAGACGCGGACGTTCTTTTCTGCAAAACCACAAGTTAAGCATGCACATGCACCTTTTGGCAGAGCGCGCCCGTGGACTTCTGCCAAACGACGTGCCAAGCACGCCCATGCTGCTCTTTTCAGCACCCGCGCATCGATTTGTGCCAAACCACTTGTTAAGCATGCACACGCATCTTTCCGTAGATGCGCACGTTGTTTTCTGCCAAACCACAACTTATGCTTGCATATGCTGCTTTGGGCAGAGCACGCATGTGGATTTCTACCAAACCACGTGCTAAGCACGCCCATGCTGCTCTTTTCAGCACAGGCGCATCGATTTGTGGTAAACAACTTGTTGAGCATGCACATGCATCTTTTGGTAGACGCGGACGTTGTTTTCTTCGAAACCACAAGTTAAGCATGCACATGCACCTTTTGGCAGAGCGCGCACGTGGACTTCTGCCAAACGACGTGCCTAACACTCCCATGCTGCTCTTTTCAGCACCCGCGCATCGATTTGTGCCAAACCACTTGTTAAGCATGCACACGCATCTTTCCGTAGATGCGCACGTTGTTTTCTGCCAAACCACAACTTATGCTTGCATATGCTGCTTTGGGCAGAGCGCGCATGTGGATTTCTACCAAACCACGTGCTAAGCACGCCTATGCTGCTCCTCTAAGCACAGGCGCATCGATTTGTGCCAAACCACTCGTTAAGCATGCACATGCATCTTTCGGTAGACGCGCACGTTGTTTTCTGCCAAGCCACAAGCTAAGCATGCACATGCTGCTTTTGTCAGAGCGCGCACGTGGATTTCTACTAAACCACATGCGAAGCACGCTCATGCTGCTCTTTTCAGCACACGCTCATGGATTTGTAGTAAACAACTTGTTACGCATGCACATGCATCTTTCGGTAGACGCGGACGTTATTTTCTGCAAAACCACAAGTTAAGCATGCAGATGCCGCTTTTGGCAGAGCACGGACGTGGATTTCTACCAAACCACGTGCTATGCACGCCCATGCAGCTCTTTTCAGCACACGCACATCGACTTGTGGTAAACAACTTGTTAAGCACGCTCACGCATCTTTCCGTAGACGCGCATGTTGTTTTCTGCCAAACCACAAGGTATGCGTGCATATGCTGCTTTTGGCAGAGCGCGCATGAGGAGTTCTAACAAACCACGTGCTAAGCACGCCCTTGCTGTTCTTTTCAGAACACGAGCATCGATTTCTGGTTAAACAACTTGTTAAGCATGCAACTGCATCTTTTGGTAGACGCGGCCGTTGTTTTTTGCCAAACCACAAGATAAGCATGCACATGCTGCTTTTGGCAGAGCGCGGACGTGGATTTCTACCAAACCACGTGCTTAGCACGCCCATGCTGCTCTTTTCAGCACACGCGCATCGATTAGTGCCAAACCACTTGTTAAGCATGCACATGCATCTTTCCGTAGACGCGCACATTGTTTTCTGCCAAACCACAAGTTATGCATGCACATGCTTCTTTTGGAAGAGCGCGGATGTGGATTTCTACCAAACCACGTGCTTGCACGCCCACGCAGCTCTTTTCAGCACACGCGCATCGACTTGTGGTAAACAACTTGTTAAGCATGCTCACGCATCTTTCCGTAGACGCGCACGTTGTTTTCTGCCAAACCACAAGTTATGTGTGCATATGCTGCTTTTGGCAGAGCGCGCATGAGGAGTTCTAACAAACCATGCGCTAAGCACGCCCTTGCTGCTCTTTTCAGCACGCGCGCATCGATTTCTGGTAAACAACTTGTTAAGCATGCAGATGCATCTTTTGGTAGACGCGCACGCTGTTTTCTGCCAAACCACAAGTTATGCATGCACATGCTGCTGTTGGCAGAGCGCGCATGAGGATTTCTAACAAACCACGTGCTGAGCACGCCATTGCTGCTCTTTTCAGCACACTCGCATGGATTTGTGGTAAACAACTTGTTAAGCATGCACATGCAGCTTTCGGTAGACGCGGACGTTGTTTTCTGCCAAACCACAAGCTAAGCATGCACATGCAGCTTTTGGCAGAGCGCGCACATGGATTTCTACAAAACGGCGTGCTAAGCACGCACATGCTGCTCTTTTCAGCACACGCGCATCGATTTGTGGTAAACAACTTGTTGAGCATGCACATGCATCTTTTGGTAGACGCGGACGTTGTTTTCTGCGAAACCACAAGTTATGCATGCACATGCTGCTTTTGGCAGAGCGCGCACGTGGATTTCTATTAAACCACGTGCCAAGCACGCTCATGCTGCTCTTTTCAGCACACGCGCATGGATTTGTAGTAAACAACTTGTTAAGCATGCACATGCATCTTTCGGTAGACGCGGACGTTCTTTTCTGCAAAACCACAAGTTAAGCATGCACATGCCGCTTTTGGCAGAGCGCGGACGTGGATTTCTACCAAACCACGTGCTATGCACGCCCATGCAGCTCTTTTCAGCACACGCGCATCGAATTGTGGTAAACAACTTGTTAAGCACGCTCACGCATCTTTCCGTAGACGCGCACGTTGTTTTCTGCCAAACCACAAGGTATGCGTGCATATGCTGCTTTCGGCAGAGCGCGCATGAGGAGTTCTAACAAACCACGTGCTAAGCACGCCCTTGCTGCTCTTTTCAGAACACGAGCATCGATTTCTGGTTAAACAACTTGTTAAGCATGCAACTGCATCTTTTGGTAGACGCGGCCGTAGTTTTTTGCCAAACCATAAGATAAGCATGCACATGCTGCTTTTGGCAGAGCGCGGACGTGGATTTCTACCAAACCACGTGCTTAGCACGCCCATGCTGCTTTTTTCAGCACACGCGCATCGATTAGTGCCAAACCACTTGTTAAGCATGCACATGCATCTTTCCGTAGACGCGCACATTGTTTTCTGCCAAACCACAAGTTATGCATGCACATGCTTCTTTTGGAAGAGCGCGGATGTGGATTTCTACCAAACCACGTGCTTGCACGCCCACGCAGCTCTTTTCAGCACACGCGCATCGACTTGTGGTAAACAACTTGTTAAGCATGCTCACGCATCATGCTTTCCGTAGACGCGCACGTTGTTTTCTGCCAAACCACAAGTTATGTGTGCATATGCTGCTTTTGGCAGAGCGCGCATGAGGAGTTCTAACAAACCATGCGCTAAGCACGCCCTTGCTGCTCTTTTCAGCACGCGCGCATCGATTTCTGGTAAACAACTTGTTAAGCATGCAGATGCATCTTTTGGTAGACGCGCACGCTGTTTTCTGCCAAACCACAAGTTATGCATGCACATGCTGCTGTTGGCAGAGCGCGCATGAGGATTTCTAACAAACCACGTGCTGAGCACGCCATTGCTGCTCTTTTCAGCACACTCGCATGGATTTGTGGTAAACAACTTGTTAAGCATGCACATGCATCTTTCGGTAGACGCGGACGTTGTTTTCTGCCAAACCACAAGCTAAGCATGCACATGCAGCTTTTGGCAGAGCGCGCACATGGATTTCTATTAACGGCGTGCTAAGCACGCACATGCTGCTATTTTCAGCACACCCGCATCGATTTGGGCCAAACCATTTGTAAAGCATGCACACGCAGCTTTCAGTAGATGCGCACGTTGTTTTCTGCCAAACGACAAGTTATGCTTGCATATGCTGCTTTGGGCAGAGCGCGCATGTGGATTTCTACCAAACCACGTGCTAAGCACGCCCATGCTGCTCTTTTCAGCACACGCGGATCGCTTTGTACCAAACCACTTGTTAAGCATGCACACGCATCTTTTGGTAGACGCGGACTTTGTTTTCTGCCAAACCACAAGTTAAGCATGCGCATGCTGCATTTCGCAGAGCGCGCACGTGGATTTCTGCCAAACGACGTGCTAAGCACGCCCATGTTGCTCTTTTGGGCACACGCGCATCGATTTGTGCCAAACCAATTGTTAAGCATGCACATCAATTTTTCCGTAGACGCGCACGTTGTTTTCTGCAAAACCACAAGTTATGCGTGCATATGCTGCTTTTGGACGAGCGCGCATGTGGATTTCTACCAAACCACGTGCTAAGCACGCCCTTGCTGCTCTTTTCAGCACGCGCGCACCGGTTTCTGGTAAACAACTTGTTAAGCATGCACATGCATCTTTTGGTAGACGCGCACGTTGTTTTCTGCCAAATCACAAGTTATGCATGCGCATGCTGCTGTTGGCAGAGCGCGCACCTGGATTTCTATTAAACCACGTGCCAAGCACGCTCATGCTGCTCTTTTTAACACACGCGCATGGATTTGTAGTAAACAACTTGTTAAGCATGCACATGCATCTTTCGGTAGACGCGGACGTTGTTTTCTGCAAAACCACAAGTTAAGCATGCACATGCACCTTTTGGCAGAGCGCGCACGTGGACTTCTGCCAAACGACGTGCCAAGCACGCCCATGCTGCTCTTTTCAGCACCCGCGCATCGATTTGTGGTTAACCACTTGTTAAGCACGCACATGCATCTTTTGGTAGACGCGCACGTTGTTTTCAGCCAAACAACAAGTTATGCATGCACATGCTGCTTTTGGCAGAGCGCGCACGTGGATTTCTATTAAACCACGTGCCAAGCACGCTCATGCTGCTCTTTTCAGCACCCGCGCATCGATTTGTGGTTAACCACTTGTTAAGCATGCACATGGATCTTTCAGTAGACGCGGACGTTGTTTTCTGCAAAACCACAAGTTAAGCATGCACATGCCGCTTTTGGCAGAGTGCGGACGTGGATTTCTACCAAACCACGTGCTATGCACGCCCATGCAGCTTTTTTCAGCACACGCGCATCGACTTGTGGTAAAAACTTGTTAATCACGCTCACGCATCTTTCCGTAGACGAGCACGTTGTTTTCGGCCAAACCACAAGGTATGCGTGCATATGCTGCTTTTGGCAGAGCGCGCATGAGGATTTCTACTAAACCACGTGCTAAGCACGCCCTTGCTGCTCTTTTCAGAACACGAGCATCGATTTGTGGTTAAACAACTTGTTAAGCATGCAACTGCATCTTTTGGTAGACGCGCACGTTGTTTTCTGCCAAACCACAAGTTATGCATGCAGATGCTGCTGTTGGCAGAGCGCGCAGGAGGATTTCTACCAAACCACGTGCCAAGCACGCTCATGCTGCTCTTTTTAGCACACGCGCATGGATTTGTAGTAAACAACTTGTTAAGCATGCACATGCATCTTTCGGTAGACGCGGACATTGTTTTCTGCAAAACCACAAGTTAAGCATGCACATGCACCTTTTGGCAGAGCGCGCACGTGGACTTCTGCCAAACGACGTGCCAAGCACGCCCATGCTGCTCTTTTCAGCACACGCGCATCGATTAGTGCCAAGCCACTTGTTAAGCGTGCACATGCATCTTTTGGTAGACGCGCACGTTGTTTTCTGCCAAACCACAAGTTATGCATGCAGATGCTGCGGTTGGCAGAGCGCGCATGAGGATTTCTACCAAACCACGTGCTAAGCACGCCCTTGCTGCTCTTTTCAGCACACTCGCATGGATTTGTGGTAAACAACTTGTTAAGCATGCACATGCATCTTTCGGTAGACGCGGACGTTATTTTCTGCCAAACCACAAGCTAAGCATGCACATGCAGCTTTTGGCAGAGCGCTCACGTGGATTTCTACAAAACGGCGTGCTAACAACGCCCGTGCTGCTATTTTCAGCACAAGTGCATCGATTTGTGCCAAACCATTTGTAAAGCATGCACGCGCATCTTTCCGTAGATGCGCACGTTGTTTTCTGCAAAACCACAAGTTAAGCATGCACATGCACCTTTTGGCAGAGCGCGCACGTGGACTTCTGCCAAACGACGTGCCAAGCACGCCCACGCTGCTCTTTTCAGCACACGCGCATCGATTTGTGGTAAACAACTTGTTGAGCATGCACATGCATCTTTTGGTAGACGCGGACGTTGTTTTCTGCGAAACCACAAGTTATGCATGCACATGCTGCTTTTGGCAGAGCGCGCACGTGGATTTCTATTAAACCACGTGCCAAGCACGCTCATGCTGCTCTTTTCAGCACACGCGCATGGATTTGTAGTAAACAACTTGTTAAGCATGCACATGCATCTTTCGGTAGACGCGGACGTTCTTTTCTGCAAAACCACAAGTTAAGCATGCACATGCACCTTTTGGCAGAGCGCGCCCGTGGACTTCTGCCAAACGACGTGCCAAGCACGCCCATGCTGCTCTTTTCAGCACCCGCGCATCGATTTGTGCCAAACCACTTGTTAAGCATGCACACGCATCTTTCCGTAGATGCGCACGTTGTTTTCTGCCAAACCACAACTTATGCTTGCATATGCTGCTTTGGGCAGAGCACGCATGTGGATTTCTACCAAACCACGTGCTAAGCACGCCCATGCTGCTCTTTTCAGCACAGGCGCATCGATTTGTGGTAAACAACTTGTTGAGCATGCACATGCATCTTTTGGTAGACGCGGACGTTGTTTTCTTCGAAACCACAAGTTAAGCATGCACATGCACCTTTTGGCAGAGCGCGCACGTGGACTTCTGCCAAACGACGTGCCTAACACTCCCATGCTGCTCTTTTCAGCACCCGCGCATCGATTTGTGCCAAACCACTTGTTAAGCATGCACACGCATCTTTCCGTAGATGCGCACGTTGTTTTCTGCCAAACCACAACTTATGCTTGCATATGCTGCTTTGGGCAGAGCGCGCATGTGGATTTCTACCAAACCACGTGCTAAGCACGCCTATGCTGCTCCTCTAAGCACAGGCGCATCGATTTGTGCCAAACCACTCGTTAAGCATGCACATGCATCTTTCGGTAGACGCGCACGTTGTTTTCTGCCAAGCCACAAGCTAAGCATGCACATGCTGCTTTTGTCAGAGCGCGCACGTGGATTTCTACTAAACCACATGCGAAGCACGCTCATGCTGCTCTTTTCAGCACACGCTCATGGATTTGTAGTAAACAACTTGTTACGCATGCACATGCATCTTTCGGTAGACGCGGACGTTATTTTCTGCAAAACCACAAGTTAAGCATGCAGATGCCGCTTTTGGCAGAGCACGGACGTGGATTTCTACCAAACCACGTGCTATGCACGCCCATGCAGCTCTTTTCAGCACACGCACATCGACTTGTGGTAAACAACTTGTTAAGCACGCTCACGCATCTTTCCGTAGACGCGCATGTTGTTTTCTGCCAAACCACAAGGTATGCGTGCATATGCTGCTTTTGGCAGAGCGCGCATGAGGAGTTCTAACAAACCACGTGCTAAGCACGCCCTTGCTGTTCTTTTCAGAACACGAGCATCGATTTCTGGTTAAACAACTTGTTAAGCATGCAACTGCATCTTTTGGTAGACGCGGCCGTTGTTTTTTGCCAAACCACAAGATAAGCATGCACATGCTGCTTTTGGCAGAGCGCGGACGTGGATTTCTACCAAACCACGTGCTTAGCACGCCCATGCTGCTCTTTTCAGCACACGCGCATCGATTAGTGCCAAACCACTTGTTAAGCATGCACATGCATCTTTCCGTAGACGCGCACATTGTTTTCTGCCAAACCACAAGTTATGCATGCACATGCTTCTTTTGGAAGAGCGCGGATGTGGATTTCTACCAAACCACGTGCTTGCACGCCCACGCAGCTCTTTTCAGCACACGCGCATCGACTTGTGGTAAACAACTTGTTAAGCATGCTCACGCATCTTTCCGTAGACGCGCACGTTGTTTTCTGCCAAACCACAAGTTATGTGTGCATATGCTGCTTTTGGCAGAGCGCGCATGAGGAGTTCTAACAAACCATGCGCTAAGCACGCCCTTGCTGCTCTTTTCAGCACGCGCGCATCGATTTCTGGTAAACAACTTGTTAAGCATGCAGATGCATCTTTTGGTAGACGCGCACGCTGTTTTCTGCCAAACCACAAGTTATGCATGCACATGCTGCTGTTGGCAGAGCGCGCATGAGGATTTCTAACAAACCACGTGCTGAGCACGCCATTGCTGCTCTTTTCAGCACACTCGCATGGATTTGTGGTAAACAACTTGTTAAGCATGCACATGCAGCTTTCGGTAGACGCGGACGTTGTTTTCTGCCAAACCACAAGCTAAGCATGCACATGCAGCTTTTGGCAGAGCGCGCACATGGATTTCTACAAAACGGCGTGCTAAGCACGCACATGCTGCTCTTTTCAGCACACGCGCATCGATTTGTGGTAAACAACTTGTTGAGCATGCACATGCATCTTTTGGTAGACGCGGACGTTGTTTTCTGCGAAACCACAAGTTATGCATGCACATGCTGCTTTTGGCAGAGCGCGCACGTGGATTTCTATTAAACCACGTGCCAAGCACGCTCATGCTGCTCTTTTCAGCACACGCGCATGGATTTGTAGTAAACAACTTGTTAAGCATGCACATGCATCTTTCGGTAGACGCGGACTTTCTTTTCTGCAAAACCACAAGTTAAGCATGCACATGCACCTTTTGGCAGAGCGCGCCCGTGGACTTCTGCCAAACGACGTGCCAAGCACGCCCATGCTGCTCTTTTCAGCACCCGCGCATCGATTTGTGCCAAACCACTTGTTAAGCATGCACACGCATCTTTCCGTAGATGCGCACGTTGTTTTCTGCCAAACCACAACTTATGCTTGCATATGCTGCTTTGGGCAGAGCACGCATGTGGATTTCTACCAAACCACGTGCTAAGCACGCCCATGCTGCTCTTTTCAGCACAGGCGCATCGATTTGTGGTAAACAACTTGTTGAGCATGCACATGCATCTTTTGGTAGACGCGGACGTTGTTTTCTTCGAAACCACAAGTTAAGCATGCACATGCACCTTTTGGCAGAGCGCGCACGTGGACTTCTGCCAAACGACGTGCCTAACACTCCCATGCTGCTCTTTTCAGCACCCGCGCATCGATTTGTGCCAAACCACTTGTTAAGCATGCACACGCATCTTTCCGTAGATGCGCACGTTGTTTTCTGCCAAACCACAACTTATGCTTGCATATGCTGCTTTGGGCAGAGCGCGCATGTGGATTTCTACCAAACCACGTGCTAAGCACGCCTATGCTGCTCCTCTAAGCACAGGCGCATCGATTTGTGCCAAACCACTCGTTAAGCATGCACATGCATCTTTCGGTAGACGCGCACGTTGTTTTCTGCCAAGCCACAAGCTAAGCATGCACATGCTGCTTTTGTCAGAGCGCGCACGTGGATTTCTACTAAACCACATGCGAAGCACGCTCATGCTGCTCTTTTCAGCACACGCTCATGGATTTGTAGTAAACAACTTGTTACGCATGCACATGCATCTTTCGGTAGACGCGGACGTTATTTTCTGCAAAACCACAAGTTAAGCATGCAGATGCCGCTTTTGGCAGAGCACGGACGTGGATTTCTACCAAACCACGTGCTATGCACGCCCATGCAGCTCTTTTCAGCACACGCACATCGACTTGTGGTAAACAACTTGTTAAGCACGCTCACGCATCTTTCCGTAGACGCGCATGTTGTTTTCTGCCAAACCACAAGGTATGCGTGCATATGCTGCTTTTGGCAGAGCGCGCATGAGGAGTTCTAACAAACCACGTGCTAAGCACGCCCTTGCTGTTCTTTTCAGAACACGAGCATCGATTTCTGGTTAAACAACTTGTTAAGCATGCAACTGCATCTTTTGGTAGACGCGGCCGTTGTTTTTTGCCAAACCACAAGATAAGCATGCACATGCTGCTTTTGGCAGAGCGCGGACGTGGATTTCTACCAAACCACGTGCTTAGCACGCCCATGCTGCTCTTTTCAGCACACGCGCATCGATTAGTGCCAAACCACTTGTTAAGCATGCACATGCATCTTTCCGTAGACGCGCACATTGTTTTCTGCCAAACCACAAGTTATGCATGCACATGCTTCTTTTGGAAGAGCGCGGATGTGGATTTCTACCAAACCACGTGCTTGCACGCCCACGCAGCTCTTTTCAGCACACGCGCATCGACTTGTGGTAAACAACTTGTTAAGCATGCTCACGCATCTTTCCGTAGACGCGCACGTTGTTTTCTGCCAAACCACAAGTTATGTGTGCATATGCTGCTTTTGGCAGAGCGCGCATGAGGAGTTCTAACAAACCATGCGCTAAGCACGCCCTTGCTGCTCTTTTCAGCACGCGCGCATCGATTTCTGGTAAACAACTTGTTAAGCATGCAGATGCATCTTTTGGTAGACGCGCACGCTGTTTTCTGCCAAACCACAAGTTATGCATGCACATGCTGCTGTTGGCAGAGCGCGCATGAGGATTTCTAACAAACCACGTGCTGAGCACGCCATTGCTGCTCTTTTCAGCACACTCGCATGGATTTGTGGTAAACAACTTGTTAAGCATGCACATGCAGCTTTCGGTAGACGCGGACGTTGTTTTCTGCCAAACCACAAGCTAAGCATGCACATGCAGCTTTTGGCAGAGCGCGCACATGGATTTCTACAAAACGGCGTGCTAAGCACGCACATGCTGCTATTTTCAGCACACCCGCATCGATTTGGGCCAAACCATTTGTAAAGCATGCACACGCAGCTTTCAGTAGATGCGCACGTTGTTTTCTGCCAAACGACAAGTTATGCTTGCATATGCTGCTTTGGGCAGAGCGCGCATGTGGATTTCTACCAAACCACGTGCTAAGCACGCCCATGCTGCTCTTTTCAGCACACGCGGATCGCTTTGTACCAAACCACTTGTTAAGCATGCACACGCATCTTTTGGTAGACGCGGACGTTGTTTTCTGCCAAACCACAAGTTAAGCATGCGCATGCTGCTTTTCGCAGAGCGCGCACGTGGATTTCTGCCAAACGACGTGCTAAGCACGCCCATGTTGCTCTTTTGGGCACACGCGCATCGATTTGTGCCAAACCAATTGTTAAGCATGCACATCAATTTTTCCGTAGACGCGCACGTTGTTTTCTGCAAAATCACAAGTTATGCGTGCATATGCTGCTTTTGGACGAGCGCGCATGTGGATTTCTACCAAACCACGTGCTAAGCACGCCCTTGCTGCTCTTTTCAGCACGCGCGCACCGGTTTCTGGTAAACAACTTGTTAAGCATGCACATGCATCTTTTGGTAGACGCGCACGTTGTTTTCTGCCAAACCACAAGTTATGCATGCGCATGCTGCTGTTGGCAGAGCGCGCACCTGGATTTCTATTAAACCACGTGCCAAGCACGCTCATGCTGCTCTTTTTAGCACACGCGCATGGATTTGTAGTAAACAACTTGTTAAGCATGCACATGCATCTTTCGGTAGACGCGGACGTTGTTTTCTGCAAAACCACAAGTTAAGCATGCACATGCACCTTTTGGCAGAGCGCGCACGTGGACTTCTGCCAAACGACGTGCCAAGCACGCCCATGCTGCTCTTTTCAGCACCCGCGCATCGATTTGTGGTTAACCACTTGATAAGCATGCACATGCATCTTTTGGTAGACGCGCACGTTGTTTTCAGCCAAACAACAAGTTATGCATGCACATGCTGCTTTTGGCAGAGCGCGCACGTGGATTTCTATTAAACCACGTGCCAAGCACGCTCATGCTGCTCTTTTCAGCACCCGCGCATCGATTTGTGGTTAACCACTTGTTAAGCATGCACATGCCGCTTTTGGCAGAGTGCGGACGTGGATTTCTACCAAACCACGTGCTATGCACGCCCATGCAGCTCTTTTCAGCACACGCGCATCGACTTGTGGTAAACAACTTGTTAATCACGCTCACGCATCTTTCCGTAGACGAGCACATTGTTTTCGGCCAAACCACAAGGTATGCGTGCATATGCTGCTTTTGGCAGAGCGCGCATGAGGAGTTCTAACAAACCACGTGCTAAGCACGCCCTTGCTGCTCTTTTCAGAACACGAGCATCGATTTGTGGTTAAACAACTTGTTAAGCATGCAAATGCATCTTTTGGTAGACGCGCACGTTGTTTTCTGCCAAACCACAAGTTATGCATGCAGATGCTGCTGTTGGCAGAGCGCGCATGAGGATTTCTACCAAACCACGTGCTAAGCACGCCCTTGCTGCTCTTTTCAGCACACTCGCATGGATTTGTGGTAAACAACTTGTTAAGCATGCACATGCATCTTTCGGTAGAAGCGGACGTAGTTTTCTGCCAAACCACAAGCTAAGCATGCACATGCTGCTTTTGGCAGAGTGCGGACGTGGATTTCTACCAAACCACGTGCTTAGCACGCCCATGCTGCTCTTTTCAGCACACGCGCATCGATTAGTGCCAAGCCACTTGTTAAGCATGCACATGCATCTTTTGGTAGACGCGCACGTTGTTTTCTGCCAAACCACAAGTTATGCATGCAGATGCTGCGGTTGGCAGAGCGCGCATGAGGATTTCTACAGAACCACGTGCTAAGCACGCCCTTGCTGCTCTTTTCAGCACACTCGCATGGATTTGTGGTAAACAACTTGTTAAGCATGCACATGCATCTTTCGGTAGACGCGGACGTTATTTTCTGCGAAACCACAAGCTAAGCATGCACATGCAGCTTTTGGCAGAGCGCTCACGTGGATTTCTACAAAACGGCGTGCTAACAACGCCCGTGCTGCTATTTTCAGCACAAGTGCATCGATTTGTGCCAAACCATTTGTAAAGCATGCACGCGCATCTTTCCGTAGATGCGCACGTTGTTTTCTGCCAAACCACAACTTATGCTTGCATATGCTGCTTTGGGCAGAGCGCGCATGTGGATTTCTACCAAACCACGTGCTAAGCACGCCCACGCTGCTCTTTTCAGCACACGCGCATCGATTTGTGGTAAACAACTTGTTGAGCATGCACATGCATCTTTTGGTAGACGCGGACGTTGTTTTCTGCGAAACCACAAGTTATGCATGCACATGCTGCTTTTGGCAGAGCGCGCACGTTATTTCTATTAAACCACGTGCCAAGCACGCTCATGCTGCTCTTTTCAGCACACGCGCATGAATTTGTAGTAAACAACTTGTTAAGCATGCACATGCATCTTTCGGTAGACGCGGACGTTCTTTTCTGCAAAACCACAAGTTAAGCATGCTCATGCACCTTTTAGGAGAGCGCGCCCGTGGACTTCTGCCAAACGACGTGCCAAGCACGCCCATGCTGCTCTTTTCAGCACCCGCGCATCGATTTGTGCCAAACCACTTGTTAAGCATGCACACGCATCTTTCCGTAGATGCGCACGTTGTTTTCTGCCAAACCACAACTTATGCTTGCATATGCTGCTTTGGGCAGAGCGCGCATGTGGATTTCTACCAAACCACGTGCTAAGAACGCCCATGCTGCTCTTTTCAGCACAGGCGCATCGATTTGTGGTAAACAACTTGTTGAGCATGCACATGCACCTTTTGGTAGACGCGGACGTTGTTTTCTTCGAAACCACAAGCTAAGCATGCACATGCACCTTTTGGCAGAGCGCGCACGTGGACTTCTGCCAAACGACGTGCCAAACACTCCCATGCTGCTCTTTTCAGCACCCGCGCATAGATTTGTGCCAAACCACTTGTTAAGCATGCACACGCATCTTTCCATAGATGCGCACGTTGTTTTCTGCCAAACCACAACTTATGCTTGCATATGCTGCTTTGGGCAGAGCGCGCATGTGGATTTTTACCAAACCACGTGCTAAGCACGGCTATGCTGCTCCTTTAAGCACAGGCGCATCGATTTGTGCCAAACCACTCGTTAAGCATGCACATGCATCTTTCGGTAGACGCGCACGTTGTTTTCTGCCAAGCCACAAGCTAAGCATGCACATGCTGCTTTTGTCAGAGCGTGCACGTGGATTTCTACTAAACCACGTGCGAAGCACGCTCATGCTGCTCTTTTCAGCACACGCTCATGGATTTGTAGTAAACAACTTGTTAAGCATGCACATGCATCTTTCGGTAGACGCGGACGTTATTTTCTGCAAAACCACAAGTTAAGCATGCACATGCCGCTTTTGGCAGAGCGCGGACGTGGATTTCTACCAAACCATGTGCTATGCACGCCCATGCAGCTCTTTTCAGCACACGCGCATCGACTTGTGGTAAACAACTTGTTAAGCACGCTCATGCATCTTTCCGTAGACGCGCACGTTGTTTTCTGCCAAACCACAAGGTATGCGTGCATATGCTGCTTTTGGCAGAGCGCGCATGAGGAGTTCTAACAAACCACGTGCTAAGCACGCCCTTGCTGCTCTTTTCAGAACACGAGCATCAATTTCTGTTTAAACAACTTGTTAAGCATGCAACTGCATCTTTTGGTAGACGCGGCCGTTGTTTTTTGCCAAACCACAAGATAAGCATGCACATGCTGCTTTTGGCAGAGCGCGGACGTGGATTTCTACCAAACCACGTGCTTAGCACGCCCATGCTGCTCTTTTCAGCACACGCGCATCGATTTGTGGTAAACAACTTCTTAAGCATGCTCACGCATCTTTCCGTAGACGCGCACGTAGTTTTCTGCCAAACCACAAGTTATGTGTGCATATGCTGCTTTTGGCAGAGCGCGCATGAGGAGTTCTAACAAACCACGCACTAAGCACGCCCTTGCTGCTCTTTTCAGCACGCGCGCACCGGTTTCTGGTAAACAACTTGTTAAGCATGCACATGCATCTTTTGGTAGACGCGCACGTTGTTTTCTGCCAAACCACAAGTTATGCATGCGCATGCTGCTGTTGGCAGAGCGCGCACCTGGATTTCTATTAAACCACGTGCCAAGCACGCTCATGCTGCTCTTTTTAGCACACGCGCATGGATTTGTAGTAAACAACTTGTTAAGCATGCACATGCATCTTTCGGTAGACGCGGACGTTGTTTTCTGCAAAACCACAAGTTAAGCATGCACATGCACCTTTTGGCAGAGCGCGCACGTGGACTTCTGCCAAACGACGTGCCAAGCACGCCCATGCTGCTCTTTTCAGCACCCGCGCATCGATTTGTGGTTAACCACTTGATAAGCATGCACATGCATCTTTTGGTAGACGCGCACGTTGTTTTCAGCCAAACAACAAGTTATGCATGCACATGCTGCTTTTGGCAGAGCGCGCACGTGGATTTCTATTAAACCACGTGCCAAGCACGCTCATGCTGCTCTTTTCAGCACCCGCGCATCGATTTGTGGTTAACCACTTGTTAAGCATGCACATGCCGCTTTTGGCAGAGTGCGGACGTGGATTTCTACCAAACCACGTGCTATGCACGCCCATGCAGCTCTTTTCAGCACACGCGCATCGACTTGTGGTAAACAACTTGTTAATCACGCTCACGCATCTTTCCGTAGACGAGCACATTGTTTTCGGCCAAACCACAAGGTATGCGTGCATATGCTGCTTTTGGCAGAGCGCGCATGAGGAGTTCTAACAAACCACGTGCTAAGCACGCCCTTGCTGCTCTTTTCAGAACACGAGCATCGATTTGTGGTTAAACAACTTGTTAAGCATGCAAATGCATCTTTTGGTAGACGCGCACGTTGTTTTCTGCCAAACCACAAGTTATGCATGCAGATGCTGCTGTTGGCAGAGCGCGCATGAGGATTTCTACCAAACCACGTGCTAAGCACGCCCTTGCTGCTCTTTTCAGCACACTCGCATGGATTTGTGGTAAACAACTTGTTAAGCATGCACATGCATCTTTCGGTAGAAGCGGACGTAGTTTTCTGCCAAACCACAAGCTAAGCATGCACATGCTGCTTTTGGCAGAGTGCGGACGTGGATTTCTACCAAACCACGTGCTTAGCACGCCCATGCTGCTCTTTTCAGCACACGCGCATCGATTAGTGCCAAGCCACTTGTTAAGCATGCACATGCATCTTTTGGTAGACGCGCACGTTGTTTTCTGCCAAACCACAAGTTATGCATGCAGATGCTGCGGTTGGCAGAGCGCGCATGAGGATTTCTACAGAACCACGTGCTAAGCACGCCCTTGCTGCTCTTTTCAGCACACTCGCATGGATTTGTGGTAAACAACTTGTTAAGCATGCACATGCATCTTTCGGTAGACGCGGACGTTATTTTCTGCGAAACCACAAGCTAAGCATGCACATGCAGCTTTTGGCAGAGCGCTCACGTGGATTTCTACAAAACGGCGTGCTAACAACGCCCGTGCTGCTATTTTCAGCACAAGTGCATCGATTTGTGCCAAACCATTTGTAAAGCATGCACGCGCATCTTTCCGTAGATGCGCACGTTGTTTTCTGCCAAACCACAACTTATGCTTGCATATGCTGCTTTGGGCAGAGCGCGCATGTGGATTTCTACCAAACCACGTGCTAAGCACGCCCACGCTGCTCTTTTCAGCACACGCGCATCGATTTGTGGTAAACAACTTGTTGAGCATGCACATGCATCTTTTGGTAGACGCGGACGTTGTTTTCTGCGAAACCACAAGTTATGCATGCACATGCTGCTTTTGGCAGAGCGCGCACGTTATTTCTATTAAACCACGTGCCAAGCACGCTCATGCTGCTCTTTTCAGCACACGCGCATGAATTTGTAGTAAACAACTTGTTAAGCATGCACATGCATCTTTCGGTAGACGCGGACGTTCTTTTCTGCAAAACCACAAGTTAAGCATGCTCATGCACCTTTTAGGAGAGCGCGCCCGTGGACTTCTGCCAAACGACGTGCCAAGCACGCCCATGCTGCTCTTTTCAGCACCCGCGCATCGATTTGTGCCAAACCACTTGTTAAGCATGCACACGCATCTTTCCGTAGATGCGCACGTTGTTTTCTGCCAAACCACAACTTATGCTTGCATATGCTGCTTTGGGCAGAGCGCGCATGTGGATTTCTACCAAACCACGTGCTAAGAACGCCCATGCTGCTCTTTTCAGCACAGGCGCATCGATTTGTGGTAAACAACTTGTTGAGCATGCACATGCACCTTTTGGTAGACGCGGACGTTGTTTTCTTCGAAACCACAAGCTAAGCATGCACATGCACCTTTTGGCAGAGCGCGCACGTGGACTTCTGCCAAACGACGTGCCAAACACTCCCATGCTGCTCTTTTCAGCACCCGCGCATAGATTTGTGCCAAACCACTTGTTAAGCATGCACACGCATCTTTCCATAGATGCGCACGTTGTTTTCTGCCAAACCACAACTTATGCTTGCATATGCTGCTTTGGGCAGAGCGCGCATGTGGATTTTTACCAAACCACGTGCTAAGCACGGCTATGCTGCTCCTTTAAGCACAGGCGCATCGATTTGTGCCAAACCACTCGTTAAGCATGCACATGCATCTTTCGGTAGACGCGCACGTTGTTTTCTGCCAAGCCACAAGCTAAGCATGCACATGCTGCTTTTGTCAGAGCGTGCACGTGGATTTCTACTAAACCACGTGCGAAGCACGCTCATGCTGCTCTTTTCAGCACACGCTCATGGATTTGTAGTAAACAACTTGTTAAGCATGCACATGCATCTTTCGGTAGACGCGGACGTTATTTTCTGCAAAACCACAAGTTAAGCATGCACATGCCGCTTTTGGCAGAGCGCGGACGTGGATTTCTACCAAACCATGTGCTATGCACGCCCATGCAGCTCTTTTCAGCACACGCGCATCGACTTGTGGTAAACAACTTGTTAAGCACGCTCATGCATCTTTCCGTAGACGCGCACGTTGTTTTCTGCCAAACCACAAGGTATGCGTGCATATGCTGCTTTTGGCAGAGCGCGCATGAGGAGTTCTAACAAACCACGTGCTAAGCACGCCCTTGCTGCTCTTTTCAGAACACGAGCATCAATTTCTGTTTAAACAACTTGTTAAGCATGCAACTGCATCTTTTGGTAGACGCGGCCGTTGTTTTTTGCCAAACCACAAGATAAGCATGCACATGCTGCTTTTGGCAGAGCGCGGACGTGGATTTCTACCAAACCACGTGCTTAGCACGCCCATGCTGCTCTTTTCAGCACACGCGCATCGATTTGTGGTAAACAACTTGTTAAGCATGCTCACGCATCTTTCCGTAGACGCGCACGTAGTTTTCTGCCAAACCACAAGTTATGTGTGCATATGCTGCTTTTGGCAGAGCGCGCATGAGGAGTTCTAACAAACCACGCACTAAGCACGCCCTTGCTGCTCTTTACAGCACGCGCGCATCGATTTCTGGTAAACAACTTGTTAAGCATACAGATGCATCTCTTGGTAGACGCGCACGTTGTTTTCTGCCAAACCACAAGTTATGCATGCACATGCTGCTGTTGGCAGAGCGCGCATGATGATTTCAACCAAACCACGTGCTAAGCACGCCATTGCTGCTCTTTTCAGCACACTCGCATGGATTTGTGGTAAAAAACTTGTTAAGCATGCACATGCATCTTTCGGTAGACGCGGACGTGGTTTTCGGCCAAACCACAAGCTAAGCATGCACATGCAGCTTTTGGCAGAGCGCGCACGTGGATTTCTACAAAACGGCGTGCTAAGCACGCACATGCTGCTATTTTCAGCACACCCGCATCGATTTGTGCCAAACAATTTTTAAAGCATGCACATGCATCTTTTGGTAGACGCCGACGTTGTTTTCTGCCAAACCACAAGTTAAGCATGCACATGCACCTTTTGGCAGAGCGGGCGCGTAGATTTCTGCCAAACGACGTGCCAAGCACGCCCATGCTGCTCTTTTCAGCACACGCGCATCGCTTTGTACCAAACTACTTGTCAAGCATGCACACGCATCTTTTGGTAGACGTGGACTTCGTTTTCTGCCAAACCACAAGTTAAGCATGTGCATGCTGCTTTTCGCAGAGCGTGCACGTGGATTTCTGCCAAACGACGTGCTAAGCACGCCCATGTTGCTCTTTTGGGCACACGCGCATCGATTTGTGCCAAACCAATTGTTAAGCATGCACATGAATTTTTCCGTAGACGCGCACGTTGTTTTCTGCAAAACCACAAGTTAAGCATGCACATGCACCTTTTGGCAGAGCGCGCACGTGGACTTCTGCCAAACGAAGTGCCAAGCACGCCCATGCTGCTCTTTTCAGCACCCGCGCATCGATTTGTGGTTAACCACTTGTTAAGCATGCACATGCATCTTTTGGTAGACGCGCACGTTGTTTTCTGCCAAACAACAAGTTATGCATGCACATGCTGCTTTTGGCAGAGCGCGCACGTGGATTTCTATTAAACCACGTGCCAAGCACGCCCATGCTGCTCTTTTCAGCACACGCGCATCGATTTGCGATAAACAACTTGTTATGCATGCACATGCGTCTTTTGGTAGACGGGGACGGTGTTTTCTGCGAAACCACAAGTTAAGCATGCACATGCACCTTTTGGCAGAGCGCGCACGTAGACGTCTGCCAAACGACGTGCCAAGCACGCCCATGCTGCTTTCAGCACCCGCGCATCGATTTGTGGTTAACCACCCTTTAAGCAAGCACATGCATCTTTTGGTAGACGCGCACGTTGTTTTCTGCCAAAAAACAAGTTATGCATGCACATGCTGTTTCTGGCAGAGCGCGCACGTGGATTTCTATTAAACCACGTGCCAAGCACGCTCATGCTGCTCTTTTCAGCACACGCGCATGGATTTTTAGTAAACAACTTGTTAAGCATGCACATGCTTCTTTCGGTAGACGCGGACGTTGTTTTCGGCAAAACCACAAGTTAAGCATGCACATGCCGCTTTTGGCAGAGCGCGGACGTGGATTTCTACCAAACCACGTGCTTGCACGCCCACGCAGCTCTTTTCAGCACACACGCATCGACTTGTGGTAAACAACTTGTTAAGCATGCTCACGCATCTTTCCGTAGACGCGCACGTTGTTTTCTGCCAAACCACAAGTTATGCGTGCATATGCTGCTTTTGGCCGAGCGCGCATGTGGCTTTCTACCAAACCACGCGCTAAGCACGCCCTTGCTGCTCTTTTCAGCCCGCGCGCACCGGTTTCTGGTAAACAACTGGTTAAGCATGCACATGCATCTTTTGGTAGACGCGCACGTTGTTTTCTGCCAAACCACAAGTTATGCATGCACATGCTGCTGTTGGCAGAGCGCGCACCTGGATTTCTATTAAACCACGTGCCAAGCACGCTCATGCTGCTCTTTTTAGCACACGCGCATGGATTTGTAGTAAACAACTTGTTAAGCATGCACATGCATCTTTCGGTAGACGCGGACGTTGTTTTCTGCAAAACCACAAGTTAAGCATGCACATGCACCTTTTGGCAGAGCGCGCACGTGGACTTCTGCCAAACGACGTGCCAAGCACGCCCATGCTTCTCTATTCAGCACCCGCGCATCCATTTGTGGTTAACCACTTGTTAAGCATGCACATGGATCTTTCCGTAGACGCGCACATTGTTTTCTGCCAAACCACAAGTTATGCATGCACATGCTGCTTTTGGCAGAGCGCGCATGAGGAGTTCTAACAAACCACGTGCTAAGCACGCCCTTGCTGCTCTTTTCAGAACACGAGGATCGATTTGTGGTTAAACAACTTGTTAAGCATGCAACTGCATCTTTTGGTAGACGCGGACGTTGTTTTTTGCCAAACCACAAGGTAAGCATGCACATGCTGCTTTTGGCAGAGCGCGGACGTGGATTTCTACCAAACCACGTGCTTAGCACGCCCATGCTGCTCTTTTCAGCACACGCGCATCGATTAGTGCCAAACCACTTGTTAAGCATGCACATGCAGCTTTCCGTAGACGCGCACATTGTTTTCTGCCATACGACAAGTTATGCATGCACATGCCTCTTTTTGCAGAGCGCGGATGTGGATTTCTACCAAACCACGTGCTTGCACGCCCACGCAGCTCTTTTCAGCACACGCGCATCGACTTGTGGCAAACAACTTGTTAAGCATGCTCACGCATCTTTCCGTAGACGCGCACGTTGTTTTCTGCCAAACCACAAGTTATGTGTGCATATGCTGCTTTTGGCAGAGCGCGCATGAGGAGTTCTAACAAAGCACGCGCTAAGCACGCGCTTGCTGCTCTTTTCAGCACGCGCGCATCGATTTCTGGTAAACAACTTGTTAAGCATGCAGATGCATCTTTTGGTAGACGCGCACGTTGTTTTCTGCCAAAGCACAAGTTATGCATGCACATGCTGCTGTTGGCAGAGCGCGCACCTGGATTTCTATTAAACCACGCGCCAAGCACGCTCATGCTGCTGTTTTTAGCACATGCGCATGGATTTGTAGTAAACAACTTGTTAAGCATGCACATGCATCTTTCGGTAGACGCGGACGTTGTTTTCTGCAAAACCACAAGATAAGCATGCACATGCACCTTTTGGCAGAGCGCACCCGTGGACTTCTGCCAAACGACGTGCCAAGCACGCCCATGCTGCTCTTTTCAGCACCCGCGCATCGATTTGTGGTTAACCACTTGTTAAGCATGCACATGCATCTTTTGGTAGACGCGCGCGTTGTTTTCTGCCAAACAACAAGTTATGCATGCACATGCTGCTTTTGGCAGAGCGCGCACGTGGATTTCTATTAAACCACGTGCCAAGCACGCTCATGCTGCTCTTTTTAGCACACGCGCATGGATTTGTAGTAAACAACTTGTTAAGCATGCACATGCATCTTTCGGTAGACGCGGACGTTGTTTTCAGCAAAACCACAAGCTAAGCATACACATGCAGCTTTTGGCAGAGCACGCACGTGGATTTCTACCAAACGACGTGCTAAGCACGCCCATGCTACTCTTTTCAGCACCCGCGCATCGATTTGTGGTTAACCACTTGTTAAGCATGCACATGCATGTTTTGGTAGATGCGCACGTTGTTTTCTGCCAAACAACAAGTTATGCATGCACATGCTGCTTTTGGCAGAGCGCGCACGTAGACGTCTGCCAAACGACGTGCCAAGCACGCCCATGCTGCTCTTTTCAGGACCAGCGCATCGATTTGTGGTTAACCACTTGTTAAGCATGCACATGCATCTTTTGTAGACGCGCACGTTGTTTTCTGCCAAACAACAAGTTATGCATGCACATGCTGCTTCTGGCAGAGCGCGTACGTGGATTTCTATTAAACCACGTGCAAAGCAAGCTCATGCTGCTCTTTTAAGCACACGCGCATGGATTTTTAGTAAACAACTTGTTAAGCATGCACATGCTTCTTTCGGTAGACGCGGAGGTTGTTTTCTGCAAAACCACAAGTTAAGCATGCACATGCCGCTTTTGGCAGAGCGCGGACGTGGATTTCTACCAAACCACGTGCTTGCACGCCCACGCAGCTCTTTTCAGCACCCGCGCATCGATTTGTGGTTAACCACCCTTTAAGCATGCACATGCATCTTTTGGTAGACGCGCACGTTGTTTTCTGCCAAACAACAAGTTATGCATGCACATGCTGCTTCTGGCAGAGCGCGCACGTGGATTTCTATTAAACCACGTGCCAAGCACGCTCATGCTGCTCTTTTCAGCACACGCGCATGGATTTTTAGTAAACAACTTGTTAAGCATGCACATGCTTCTTTCGGTAGACGCGGACGTTGTTTTCGGCAAAACCAGAAGTTAAGCATGCACATGCCGCTTTTGGCAGAGCGCGGACGTGGATTTCTACCAAACCACGTGCTTGCACGCCCACGCAGCTCTTTTCAGCACACGCGCATCGACTTGTGGTAAACAACTTGTTAAGCATGCTCACGCATCTTTCCGTAGACGCGCACGTTGTTTTCTGCCAAACCACAAGTTATGCGTGCATATGCTGCTTTTGGCCGAGCGCGCATGTGGATTTCTACCAAACCACGCGCTAAACACGCCCTTGCTGCTCTTTTCAGCCCGCGCGCACCGGTTTCTTGTAAACAACTGGTTAAGCATGCACATGCATCTTTTGGTAGACGCGCACGTTGTTTTCTGCCAAACCACAAGTTATGCATGCACATGCTGCTGTTGGCAGAGCGCGCACCTGGATTTCTATTAAACCACGTGCCAAGCACGCTCATGCTGCTCTTTTTAGCACACGCGCATGGATTTGTAGTAAACAACTTGTTAAGCATGCACATGCATCTTTCGGTAGACGCGGACGTTGTTTTCTGCAAAACCACAAGTTAAGCATGCACATGCACCTTTTGGCAGAGCGCGCACGTGGACTTCTGCCAAACGACGTGCCAAGCACGCCCATGCTTCTCTATTCAGCACCCGCGCATCCATTTGTGGTTAACCACTCGTTAAGCATGCAAATGGATCTTTCCGTAGACGCGCACATTGTTTTCTGCCAAACCACAAGTTATGCATGCACATGCTGCTTTTGGCAGATCGCGCATGTGGATTTCTACTAAACCACGTGCTAAGCGCGCCTATGCTGCTCCTTTAAGGACAGGCGCATCGATTTGTAGTAAACAACTTGTTAAGCATGCACATGCATCTTTCGGTAGACGCGGACGTTATTTTCTGCAAAACCACAAGTTAAGCATGCACATGCCGCTTTTGGCAGAGCGCGGACGTGGATTTCTACCAAACCACGTGCTATGCACGCCCATGCAGCTCTTTTCAGCACACGCGCATCGACTGATGGTAAACAACTTGTTAAGCACGCTCACGCATCTTTCCGTAGACGCGCACGTTGTTTTCTGCCAAACCACAAGGTATGCGTGCATATGCTGCTTTTGGTAGAGCGCGCATGAGGAGTTCTAACAAACCACGTGCTAAGCACGCCCTTGCTGCTCTTTTCAGAACACGAGGATCGATTTGTGGTTAAACAACTTGTTAAGCATGCAACTGCATCTTTTGGTAGACGCGGACGTTGTTTTTTGCCAAACCACAAGGTAAGCATGCACATGCTGCTGTTGGCAGAGCGCGAACCTGGATTTCTATTAAACCACGCGCCAAGCACGCTCATGCTGCTGTTTTTAGCACACACGCATGGATTTGTAGTAAACAACTTGTTAAGCATGCACATGCATCTTTCGGTAGACGCGGACGTTGTTTTCTGCAAAACCACAAGATAAGCATGCACATGCACCTTTTGGCAGAGCGCACCCGTGGACTTCTGCCAAACGACGTGCCAAGCACGCCCATGCTGCTCTTTTCAGCACCCGCGCATCGATTTGTGGTTAACCACTTGTTAAGCATGCACATGCATCTTTTGGTAGACGCGCGCGTTGTTTTCTGCCAAACAACAAGTTATGCATGCACATGCTGCTTTTGGCAGAGCGCGCACGTGGATTTCTAATAAACCACGTGCCAAGCACGCTCATGCTGCTCTTTTTAGCACACGCGCATGGATTTGTAGTAAACAACTTGTTAAGCATGCACATGCATCTTTCGGTAGACGCGGACGTTGTTTTCAGCAAAAGCACAAGCTAAGCATACACATGCTGCTTTTGGCAGAGCACGCACGTGGATTTCTACCAAACGACGTGCTAAGCACGCCCATGCTACTCTTTTCAGCACCCGCGCATCGATTTGTGGTTAACCACTTGTTAAGCATGCACATGCATGTTTTGGTAGATGCGCACGTTGTTTTCTGCCAAACAACAAGTTATGCATGCACATGCTGCTTTTGGCAGAGCGCGCACGTAGACGTCTGCCAAACGACGTGCCAAGCACGCCCATGCTGCTCTTTTCAGGACCAGCGCATCGATTTGTGGTTAACCACTTGTTAAGCATGCACATGCATCTTTTGTAGACGCGCACGTTGTTTCCTGCCAAACAACAAGTTATGCATGCACATGCTGCTTCTGGCAGAGCGCGTACGTGGATTTCTATTAAACCACGTGCAAAGCAAGCTCATGCTGCTCTTTTAAGCACACGCGCATAGATTTTTAGTAAACAACTTGTTAAGCATGCACATGCTTCTTTCGGTAGACGCGGACGTTGTTTTCTGCAAAACCACAAGTTAAGCATGCACATGCCGCTTTTGGCAGAGCGCGGACGTGGATTTCTACCAAACCACGTGCTTGCACGCCCACGCAGCTCTTTTCTGCACACGCGCATCGACTTGTGGTTAACTACTTGTTAAGCATGCACATGCATCTTTTCGTAGACGCGCGCGTTGTTTTCTGCCAAACAACAAGTTATGCATGCACATGCTGCTTTTGGCAGAGCGCGCACGTAGACGTCTGCCAAACGACGTGCCAAGCACGCCCATGCTGCTCTTTTCAGGACCAGCGCATCGATTTGTGGTTAACCACTTGTTAAGCATGCACATGCATCTTTTGTAGACGCGCACGTTGTTTTCTGCCAAACAACAAGTTATGCATGCACATGCTGCTTTTGGCAGAGCGCGCACGTGGATTTCTATTAAACCACGTGCCAAGCACGCTCATGCTGCTCTTTTTAGCACACGCGCATGGATTTGTAGTAAACAACTTGTTAAGCATGCACATGCATCTTTCGGTAGACGCGGACGTTGTTTTCTGCAAAACCACAAGTTATGCGTGCATATGCTGCTTTTGGCCGAGCGCGCATGTGGATTTCTACCAAACCACGCGCTAAGCACGCCCATGCTTCTCTATTCAGCACCCGCGCATCCATTTGTGGTTAACCACTTGTTAAGCATGCACATGGATCTTTCCGTAGACGCGCACATTGTTTTCTGCCAAACCACAAGTTATGCATGCACATGCTGCTTTTGGCAGATCGCGCATGTGGATTTCTACTAAACCACGTGCTAAGCACGCCTATGCTGCTCCTTTAAGCACAGGCGCATCGATTTGTGCCAAACCGCTCGTTAAGCATGCACATGCATCTTTCGGTAGACGCGCACGTTGTTTTCTGCCAAGCCACAAGCTAAGCATGCACATGTCGCTTTTGTCAGAGCGCGCACGTGGATTTCTACTAAACCACGTGCGAAGCACGCTCATGCTGCTCTTTTCAGCACACGCGCATGGATTTGTAGTAAACAACTTGTTAAGCATGCACATGCACCTTTCGGTAGACGCGGACGTTATTTTCTGCAAAACCACAAGTTAAGCATGCACATGCCGCTTTTGGCAGAGCGCGGACGTGGATTTCTACCAAACCACGTGCTATGCACGCCCATGCAGCTCTTTTCAGCACACGCGCATCGACTTGTGGTAAACAACTTGTTAAGCACGCTCACGCATCTTTCCGTAGACGCGCACGTTGTTTTCTGCCAAACCACAAGGTATGCGTGCATATGCTGCTTTTGGCAGAGCGCGCATGAGGAGTTCTAACAAACCACGTGCTAAGCACGCCCTTGCTGCTCTTTTCAGAACACGAGGATCGATTTGTGGTTAAACAACTTGTTAAGCATGCAACTGCATCTTTTGGTAGACGCGGACGTTGTTTTTTGCCAAACCACAAGGTAAGCATGCACATGCTGCTTTTGGCAGAGCGCGCACGTGGATTTCTACCAAACGACGTGCTAAGCACGCCCATGCTACTCTTTTCAACACCCGCGCATCGATTTGTGGTTAACCACTTGTTAAGCATGCACATGCATGTTTTGGTAGATGCGCACGTTGTTTCCTGCCAAACCACAACTTATGCTTGCATATGCTGCTTTGGGCAGAGCGCGCATGTGGATTTCTACCAAACCACGTTCTAAGCACGCCCATGCTGCTCTTTTCAGCACACGCGAATCGATTTGTGATAAACAACTTGTTATGCATGCACATGCATCTTTTGGTAGACGGGGACGTTGTTTTCTGCGAAACCACAAGTTAAGCATGCACATGCACCTTTTGGCAGAGCGCGCACGTGGATTTCTATTAAACCACGTGCAAAGCAAGCTCATGCTGCTCTTTTAAGCACACGCGCATGGATTTTTGGTAAACAACCTGTTAAGCATGCACATGCTTCTTTCGGTAGACGCGGACGTTGTTTTCTGCAAAACCACAAGTTAAGCATGCACATGCCGCTTTTGGCAGAGCGCGGACGTGGATTTCTACCAAACCACCTGCTTGCACGCCCACGCAGCTCTTTTCTGCACACGCGCATCGACTTGTGGTTAACCACTTGTTAAGCATGCACATGCATCTTTTCGTAGACGCGCGCGTTGTTTTCTGCCAAACAACAAGTTATGTGCACATGCTGCTTTTGGCAGAGCGCGCACGTAGCCGTCTGCCAAACGACGTGCCAAGCACGCCCATGCTGCTCTTTTCAGCACCAGCGCATCGATTTGTGGTTAACCACTTGTTAAGCATGCACATGCACCTTTTTGTAGACGCGCACGTTGTTTTCTGCCAAACAACAAGTTATGCATGCACTTGCTGCTTTTGGCAGAGCGCGCACGTGGACTTCTATTAAACCACGTGCCAAGCACGCTCATGCTGCTCTTTTTAGCACACGCGCATGGATTTGTAGTAAACAACTTGTTAAGCATGCACATGCATCTTTCGGAAGACGCGGACGTTGTTTTCTGCAAAACCACAAGTTATGCGAGCATATGCTGCTTTTGGCCGAGCGCGCATGTGGATTTCTACCAAACCACGCGCTAAGCACGCCCTTGCTGCTCTTTTCAGCACGCGCGCACCGGTTTCTGGTAAACAACTGGTTAAGCATGCACATGCATCTTTTGGTAGACGCGCACGTTGTTTTCTGCCAAACCACAAGTTATGCATGCACATGCTGCTGTTTGCAGAGCGCGCACCTGGATTTCTATTAAACCACGTGCCAAGCACGCTCATGCTGCTCTTTTTAGCACACGCGCATGAATTTTTAGTAAACAACTTGTTAAGCATGCACATGCATCTTTCGGTAGACGCGGACGTTGTTTTCTGCAAAACCACAAGTTAAGCATGCACATGCACCTTTTGGCAGAGCGCACCCGTGGACTTCTGCCAAACGACGTGCCAAGGACGCCCATGCTGCTCTTTTCAGCAGCCGCGCATCGATTTGTGGTTTACCACTTGTTAAGCACGCACATGCATCTTTTGGTAGACGCGCACGTTGTTTTCTGCCAAACAACAAGTTATGCATGCACATGCTGCTTCTGGCAGAGCGCGCATGTGGATTTCTACCAAACCACGTGCTAAGCACGCCCATGCTGCTCTTTTCAGCACACGCGGATCGCTTTGTACCAAACCACTTGTTAAGCATGCACACGCATCTTTTGGTAGACGCGGACGTTGTTTTCTGCCAAACCACAAGTTAAGCATGCGCATGCTGCTTTTCGCAGAGCGCGCACGTGGATTTCTGCCAAACGACGTGCTAAGCACGCCCATGTTGCTCTTTTGGGCACACGCGCATCGATTTGTGCCAAACCAATTGTTAAGCATGCACATCAATTTTTCCGTAGACGCGCACGTTGTTTTCTGCAAAACCACAAGTTATGCGTGCATATGCTGCTTTTGGACGAGCGCGCATGTGGATTTCTACCAAACCACGTGCTAAGCACGCCCTTGCTGCTCTTTTCAGCACGCGCGCACCGGTTTCTGGTAAACAACTTGTTAAGCATGCACATGCATCTTTTGGTAGACGCGCACGTTGTTTTCTGCCAAATCACAAGTTATGCATGCGCATGCTGCTGTTGGCAGAGCGCGCACCTGGATTTCTATTAAACCACGTGCCAAGCACGCTCATGCTGCTCTTTTTAGCACACGCGCATGGATTTGTAGTAAACAACTTGTTAAGCATGCACATGCATCTTTCGGTAGACGCGGACGTTGTTTTCTGCAAAACCACAAGTTAAGCATGCACATGCCGCTTTTGGCAGAACGCGGACGTGGATTTCTACCAAACCACGTGCTTGCACGCCCACGCAGCTCTTTTCAGCACACGCGCATCGACTTGTGGTAAACAACTTGTTATGCATGCTCACGTATCTTTCCGTAGACGCGCACGTTGTTTTCTGCCTAACCACAAATTATGTGTGCATATGCTGCTTTTGGCAGAGCGCGTATGAGGAGTTCTAACAAACCACGCGCTAAGCACGCCCTTGCTGCTCTTTTCAGCACGCGCGCATCGATTTCTGGTAAACAACTTGTTAAGCATGCAGATGCATCTTTTGGTAGACGCGCACGTTGTTTTCTGCCAAACCACAAGTTATGCATGCACATGCTGCTCTTGGCAGAGCGCGCACGTGGATTTCTATTAAACCACGTGCCAAGCACGCCCATGCTGCTCTTTTCAGCACACGCGCATCGATTTGCGATAAACAACTTGTTATGCATGCACATGCGTCTTTTGGTAGACGGGGACGGTGTTTTCTGCGAAACCACAAGTTAAGCATGCACATGCACCTTTTGGCAGAGCGCGCACGTAGACGTCTGCCAAACGACGTGCCAAGCACGCCCATGCTGCTTTCAGCACCCGCGCATCGATTTGTGGTTAACCACCCTTTAAGCATGCACATGCATCTTTTCGTAGACGCGCACGTTGTTTTCTGCCAAAAAACAAGTTATGCATGCACATGCTGTTTCTGGCAGAGCGCGCACGTGGATTTCTATTAAACCACGTGCCAAGCACGCTCATGCTGCTCTTTTCAGCACACGCGCATGGATTTTTAGTAAACAACTTGTTAAGCATGCACATGCTTCTTTCGGTAGACGCGGACGTTGTTTTCGGCAAAACCACAAGTTAAGCATGCACATGCCGCTTTTGGCAGAGCGCGGACGTGGATTTCTACCAAACCACGTGCTTGCACGCCCACGCAGCTCTTTTCAGCACACACGCATCGACTTGTGGTAAACAACTTGTTAAGCATGCTCACGCATCTTTCCGTAGACGCGCACGTTGTTTTCTGCCAAACCACATGTTATGCGTGCATATGCTGCTTTTGGCCGAGCGCGCATGTGGCTTTCTACCAAACCACGCGCTAAGCACGCCCTTGCTGCTCTTTTCAGCCCGCGCGCACCGGTTTCTGGTAAACAACTGGTTAAGCATGCACATGCATCTTTTGGTAGACGCGCACGTTGTTTTCTGCCAAACCACAAGTTATGCATGCACATGCTGCTGTTGGCAGAGCGCGCACCTGGATTTCTATTAAACCACGTGCCAAGCACGCTCATGCTGCTCTTTTTAGCACACGCGCATGGATTTGTAGTAAACAACTTGTTAAGCATGCATATGCATCTTTCGGTAGACGCGGACGTTGTTTTCTGCAAAACCACAAGTTAAGCATGCACATGCACCTTTTGGCAGAGCGCGCATGTGGATTTCTACCAAACCACGCGCTAAGCACGCCCATGCTTCTCTATTCAGCACCCGCGCATCCATTTGTGGTTAACCACTTGTTAAGCATGCACATGGATCTTTCCGTAGACGCGCACATTGTTTTCTGCCAAACCACAAGTTATGCATGCACATGCTGCTTTTGGCAGATCGCGCATGTGGATTTCTACTAAACCACGTGCTAAGCACGCCTATGCTGCTCCTTTAAGCACAGGCGCATCGATTTGTGCCAAACCGCTCGTTAAGCATGCACATGCATCTTTCGGTAGACGCGCACGTTGTTTTCTGCCAAGCCACAAGCTAAGCATGCACATGTCGCTTTTGTCAGAGCGCGCACGTGGATTTCTGCCAAACGACGTGCCAAGCACGCCCATGCTGCTCTTTTCAGCAGCCGCGCATCGATTTGTGGTTTACCACTTGTTAAGCACGCACATGCATCTTTTGGTAGACGCGCACGTTGTTTTCTGCCAAACAACAAGTTATGCATGCACATGCTGCTTCTGGCAGAGCGCGCATGTGGATTTCTACCAAACCACGTGCTAAGCACGCCCATGCTGCTCTTTTCAGCACACGCGGATCGCTTTGTACCAAACCACTTGTTAAGCATGCACACGCATCTTTTGGTAGACGCGGACGTTGTTTTCTGCCAAACCACAAGTTAAGCATGCGCATGCTGCTTTTCGCAGAGCGCGCACGTGGATTTCTGCCAAACGACGTGCTAAGCACGCCCATGTTGCTCTTTTGGGCACACGCGCATCGATTTGTGCCAAACCAATTGTTAAGCATGCACATCAATTTTTCCGTAGACGCGCACGTTGTTTTCTGCAAAACCACAAGTTATGCGTGCATATGCTGCTTTTGGACGAGCGCGCATGTGGATTTCTACCAAACCACGTGCTAAGCACGCCCTTGCTGCTCTTTTCAGCACGCGCGCACCGGTTTCTGGTAAACAACTTGTTAAGCATGCACATGCATCTTTTGGTAGACGCGCACGTTGTTTTCTGCCAAATCACAAGTTATGCATGCGCATGCTGCTGTTGGCAGAGCGCGCACCTGGATTTCTATTAAACCACGTGCCAAGCACGCTCATGCTGCTCTTTTTAGCACACGCGCATGGATTTGTAGTAAACAACTTGTTAAGCATGCACATGCATCTTTCGGTAGACGCGGACGTTGTTTTCAGCAAAACCACAAGTTAAGCATGCACATGCCGCTTTTGGCAGAACGCGGACGTGGATTTCTACCAAACCACGTGCTTGCACGCCCACGCAGCTCTTTTCAGCACACGCGCATCGACTTGTGGTAAACAACTTGTTATGCATGCTCACGTATCTTTCCGTAGACGCGCACGTTGTTTTCTGCCTAACCACAAATTATGTGTGCATATGCTGCTTTTGGCAGAACGCGGACGTGGATTTCTACCAAACCACGTGCTTGCACGCCCACGCAGCTCTTTTCAGCACACGCGCATCGACTTGTGGTAAACCACTTGTTAAGCATGCACATGCAGCTTTCCGTAGACGCGCACATTGTTTTCTGCCATACGACAAGTTATGCATGCACATGCCTCTTTTTGCAGAGCGCGGATGTGGATTTCTACCAAACCACGTGCTTGCACGCCCACGCAGCTCTTTTCAGCACACGCGCATCGACTTGTGGTAAACAACTTGTTAAGCATGCAGATGCATCTTTTGGTAGACGCGCACGTTGTTTTCTGCCAAACCACAAGTTATGCATGCACATGCTGCTGTTGGCAGAGCGCGCACCTGGATTTCTATTAAACCACGCGCCAAGCACGCTCATGCTGCTGTTTTTAGCACACGCGCATGGATTTGTAGTAAACAACTTGTTAAGCATGCACATGCATCTTTCGGTAGACGCGGACGTTGTTTTCTGCAAAACCACAAGATAAGCATGCACATGCACCTTTTGGCAGAGCGCACCCGTGGACTTCTGCCAAACGACGTGCCAAGCACGCCCATGCTGCTCTTTTCAGCACCCGCGCATCGATTTGTGGTTAACCACTTGTTAAGCATGCACATGCATCTTTTGGCAGACGCGCGCGTTGTTTTCTGCCAAACAACAAGTTATGCATGCACATGCTGCTTTTGTCAGAGCGCGCACGTGGATTTCTACTAAACCACGTGCGAAGCACGCTCATGCTGCTCTTTTCAGCACACGCGCATGGATTTGTAGTAAACAACTTGTTAAGCATGCACATGCATCTTTCGGTAGACGCGGACGTTATTTTCTGCAAAACCACAAGTTAAGCATGCACATGCCGCTTTTGGCAGAGCGCGGACGTGGATTTTTACCAAACCACGTGCTATGCACGCCCATGCAGCTCTTTTCAGCACACGCGCATCGACTTGTGGTAAACAACTTGTTAAGCACGCTCACGCATCTTTCCGTAGACGCGCACGTTGTTTTCTGCCAAACCACAAGGTATGCGTGCATATGCTGCTTTTGGCAGAGCGCGCATGAGGAGTTCTAACAAACCACGTGCTAAGCACGCCCTTGCTGCTCTTTTCAGAACACGAGGATCGATTTGTGGTTAAACAACTTGTTAAGCATGCAACTGCATCTTTTGGTAGACGCGGACGTTGTTTTTTGCCAAACCACAAGGTAAGCATGCACATGCTGCTTTTGGCAGAGCGCGCACGTGGATTTCTACCAAACGACGTGCTAAGCACGCCCATGCTACTCTTTTCAACACCCGCGCATCGATTTGTGGTTAACCACTTGTTAAGCATGCACATGCATGTTTTGGTAGATGCGCACGTTGTTTTCTGCCAAACCACAACTTATGCTTGCATATGCTGCTTTGGGCAGAGCGCGCATGTGGATTTCTACCAAACCACGTTCTAAGCACGCCCATGCTGCTCTTTTCAGCACACGCGAATCGATTTGTGATAAACAACTTGTTATGCATGCACATGCATCTTTTGGTAGACGGGGACGTTGTTTTCTGCGAAACCACAAGTTAAGCATGCACATGCACCTTTTGGCAGAGCGCGCACGTGGATTTCTATTAAACCACGTGCAAAGCAATCTCATGCTGCTCTTTTAAGCACACGCGCATGGATTTTTGGTAAACAACCTGTTAAGCATGCACATGCTTCTTTCGGTAGACGCGGACGTTGTTTTCTGCAAAACCACAAGTTAAGCATGCACATGCCGCTTTTGGCAGAGCGCGGACGTGGATTTCTACCAAACCACCTGCTTGCACGCCCACGCAGCTCTTTTCTGCACACGCGCATCGACTTGTGGTTAACCACTTGTTAAGCATGCACATGCATCTTTTCGTAGACGCGCGCGTTGTTTTCTGCCAAACAACAAGTTATGCATGCACATGCTGCTTTTGGCAGAGCGCGCACGTAGACGTCTGCCAAACGACGTGCCAAGCACGCCCATGCTGCTCTTTTCAGCACCAGCGCATCGATTTGTGGTTAACCACTTGTTAAGCATGCACATGCACCTTTTTGTAGACGCGCACGTTGTTTTCTGCCAAACAACAAGTTATGCATGCTCTTGCTGCTTTTGGCAGAGCGCGCACGTGGACTTCTATTAAACCACGTGCCAAGCACGCTCATGCTGCTCTTTTTAGCACACGCGCATGGATTTGTAGTAAACAACTTGTTAAGCATGCACATGCATCTTTCGGAAGACGCGGACGTTGCTTTCTGCAAAACCACAAGTTATGCGAGCATATGCTGCTTTTGGCCGAGCGCGCATGTGGATTTCTACCAAACCACGCGCTAAGCACGCCCTTGCTGCTCTTTTCAGCACGCGCGCACCGGTTTCTGGTAAACAACTGGTTAAGCATGCACATGCATCTTTTCGTAAACGCGCACGTTGTTTTCTGCCAAACCACAAGTTATGCATGCACATGCTGCTGTTTGCAGAGCGCGCACCTGGATTTCTATTAAACCACGTGCCAAGCACGCTCATGCTGCTCTTTTTAGCACACGCGCATGAATTTTTAGTAAACAACTTGTTAAGCATGCACATGCATCTTTCGGTAGACGCGGACGTTGTTTTCTGCAAAACCACAAGTTAAGCATGCACATGCACCTTTTGGCAGAGCGCACCCGTGGACTTCTGCCAAACGACGTGCCAAGCACGCCCATGCTGCTCTTTTCAGCAGCCGCGCATCGATTTGTGGTTTACCACTTGTTAAGCACGCACATGCATCTTTTGGTAGACGCGCACGTTGTTTTCTGCCAAACAACAAGTTATGCATGCACATGCTGCTTCTGGCAGAGCGCGCATGTGGATTTCTACCAAACCACGTGCTAAGCACGCCCATGCTGCTCTTTTCAGCACACGCGGATCGCTTTGTACCAAACCACTTGTTAAGCATGCACACGCATCTTTTGGTAGACGCGGACGTTGTTTTCTGCCAAACCACAAGTTAAGCATGCGCATGCTGCTTTTCGCAGAGCGCGCACGTGGATTTCTGCCAAACGACGTGCTAAGCACGCCCATGTTGCTCTTTTGGGCACACGCGCATCGATTTGTGCCAAACCAATTGTTAAGCATGCACATCAATTTTTCCGTAGACGCGCACGTTGTTTTCTGCAAAACCACAAGTTATGCGTGCATATGCTGCTTTTGGACGAGCGCGCATGTGGATTTCTACCAAACCACGTGCTAAGCACGCCCTTGCTGCTCTTTTCAGCACGCGCGCACCGGTTTCTGGTAAACAACTTGTTAAGCATGCACATGCATCTTTTGGTAGACGCGCACGTTGTTTTCTGCCAAATCACAAGTTATGCATGCGCATGCTGCTCTTGGCAGAGCGCGCACGTGGATTTCTATTAAACCACGTGCCAAGCACGCCCATGCTGCTCTTTTCAGCACACGCGCATCGATTTGCGATAAACAACTTGTTATGCATGCACATGCGTCTTTTGGTAGACGGGGACGGTGTTTTCTGCGAAACCACAAGTTAAGCATGCACATGCACCTTTTGGCAGAGCGCGCACGTAGACGTCTGCCAAACGACGTGCCAAGCACGCCCATGCTGCTTTCAGCACCCGCGCATCGATTTGTGGTTAACCACCCTTTAAGCATGCACATGCATCTTTTCGTAGACGCGCACGTTGTTTTCTGCCAAAAAACAAGTTATGCATGCACATGCTGTTTCTGGCAGAGCGCGCACGTGGATTTCTATTAAACCACGTGCCAAGCACGCTCATGCTGCTCTTTTCAGCACACGCGCATGGATTTTTAGTAAACAACTTGTTAAGCATGCACATGCTTCTTTCGGTAGACGCGGACGTTGTTTTCGGCAAAACCACAAGTTAAGCATGCACATGCCGCTTTTGGCAGAGCGCGGACGTGGATTTCTACCAAACCACGTGCTTGCACGCCCACGCAGCTCTTTTCAGCACACACGCATCGACTTGTGGTAAACAACTTGTTAAGCATGCTCACGCATCTTTCCGTAGACGCGCACGTTGTTTTCTGCCAAACCACAAGTTATGCGTGCATATGCTGCTTTTGGCCGAGCGCGCATGTGGCTTTCTACCAAACCACGCGCTAAGCACGCCCTTGCTGCTCTTTTCAGCCCGCGCGCACCGGTTTCTGGTAAACAACTGGTTAAGCATGCACATGCATCTTTTGGTAGACGCGCACGTTGTTTTCTGCCAAACCACAAGTTATGCATGCACATGCTGCTGTTGGCAGAGCGCGCACCTGGATTTCTAATAAACCACGTGCCAAGCACGCTCATGCTGCTCTTTTTAGCACACGCGCATGGATTTGTAGTAAACAACTTGTTAAGCATGCATATGCATCTTTCGGTAGACGCGGACGTTGTTTTCTGCAAAACCACAAGTTAAGCATGCACATGCACCTTTTGGCAGAGCGCGCACGTGGACTTCTGCCAAACGACGTGCCAAGCACGCCCATGCTTCTCTATTCAGCACCCGCGCATCCATTTGTGGTTAACCACTTGTTAAGCATGCACATGGATCTTTCCGTAGACGCGCACATTGTTTTCTGCCAAACCACAAGTTATGCATGCACATGCTGCTTTTGGCAGAGCGCGCATGAGGAGTTCTAACAAACCACGTGCTAAGCACGCCCTTGCTGCTCTTTTCAGAACACGAGGATCGATTTGTGGTTAAACAACTTGTTAAGCATGCAACTGCATCTTTTGGTAGACGCGGACGTTGTTTTTTGCCAAACCACAAGGTAAGCATGCACATGCTGCTTTTGGCAGAGCGCGGACGTGGATTTCTACCAAACCACGTGCTTAGCACGCCCATGCTGCTCTTTTCAGCACACGCGCATCGATTAGTGCCAAACCACTTGTTAAGCATGCACATGCAGCTTTCCGTAGACGCGCACATTGTTTTCTGCCATACGACAAGTTATGCATGCACATGCTGCTGTTGGCAGAGCGCGCACCTGGATTTCTATTAAACCACGCGCCAAGCACGCTCATGCTGCTGTTTTTAGCACACGCGCATGGATTTGTAGTAAACAACTTGTTAAGCATGCACATGCATCTTTCGGTAGACGCGGACGTTGTTTTCTGCAAAACCACAAGATAAGCATGCACATGCACCTTTTGGCAGAGCGCACCCGTTGACTTCTGCCAAACGACGTGCCAAGCACGCCCATGCTGCTCTTTTCAGCACCCGCGCATCGATTTGTGGTTAACCACTTGTTAAGCATGCACATGCATCTTTTGGCAGACGCGCGCGTTGTTTTCTGCCAAACAACAAGTTATGCATGCACATGCTGCTTTTGGCAGAGCGCGCACGTGGATTTCTATTAAACCACGTGCCAAGCACGCTCATGCTGCTCTTTTTAGCACACGCGCATGGATTTGTAGTAAACAACTTGTTAAGCATGCACATGCATCTTTCGGTAGACGCGGACGTTGTTTTCAGCAAAACCACAAGCTAAGCATACACATGCAGCTTTTGGCAGAGCACGCACGTGGATTTCTACCAAACGACGTGCTAAGCACGCCCATGCTACTCTTTTCAGCACCCGCGCATCGATTTGTGGTTAACCACTTGTTAAGCATGCACATGCATGTTTTGGTAGATGCGCACGTTGTTTTCTGCCAAACAACAAGTTATGCATGCACATGCTGCTTTTGGCAGAGCGCGCACGTAGACGTCTGCTAAACGACGTGCCAAGCACGCCCATGCTGCTCTTTTCAGGACCAGCGCATCGATTTGTGGTTAACCACTTGTTAAGCATGCACATGCATCTTTTGTAGACGCGCACGTTGTTTTCTGCCAAACAACAAGTTATGCATGCACATGCTGCTTCTGGCAGAGCGCGTACGTGGATTTCTATTAAACCACGTGCAAAGCAAGCTCATGCTGCTCTTTTAAGCACACGCGCATGGATTTTTAGTAAACAACTTGTTAAGCATGCACATGCTTCTTTCGGTAGACGCGGAGGTTGTTTTCTGCAAAACCACAAGTTAAGCATGCACATGCCGCTTTTGGCAGAGCGCGGACGTGGATTTCTACCAAACCACGTGCTTGCACGCCCACGCAGCTCTTTTCAGCACCCGCGCATTGATTTGTGGTTAACCACCCTTTAAGCATGCACATGCATCTTTTGGTAGACGCGCACGTTGTTTTCTGCCAAACAACAAGTTATGCATGCACATGCTGCTTCTGGCAGAGCGCGCACGTGGATTTCTATTAAACCACGTGCCAAGCACGCTCATGCTGCTCTTTTCAGCACACGCGCATGGATTTTTAGTAAACAACTTGTTAAGCATGCACATGCTTCTTTCGGTAGACGCGGATGTTGTTTTCGGCAAAACCAGAAGTTAAGCATGCACATGCCGCTTTTGGCAGAGCGCGGACGTGGATTTCTACCAAACCACGTGCTTGCACGCCCACGCAGCTCTTTTCAGCACACGCGCATCGACTTGTGGTAAACAACTTGTTAAGCATGCTCACGCATCTTTCCGTAGACGCGCACGTTGTTTTCTGCCAAACCACAAGTTATGCGTGCATATGCTGCTTTTGGCCGAGCGCGCATGTGGATTTCTACCAAACCACGCGCTAAGCACGCCCTTGCTGCTCTTTTCAGCCCGCGCGCACCGGTTTCTTGTAAACAACTGGTTAAGCATGCACATGCATCTTTTGGTAGACGCGCACGTTGTTTTCTGCCAAACCACAAGTTATGCATGCACATGCTGCTGTTGGCAGAGCGCGCACCTGGATTTCTATTAAACCACGTGCCAAGCACGCTCATGCTGCTCTTTTTAGCACACGCGCATGGATTTGTAGTAAACAACTTGTTAAGCATGCACATGCATCTTTCGGTAGACGCGGACGTTGTTTTCTGCAAAACCACAAGTTAAGCATGCACATGCACCTTTTGGCAGAGCGCGCACGTGGACTTCTGCCAAACGACGTGCCAAGCACGCCCATGCTTCTCTATTCAGCACCCGCGCATCTATTTGTGGTTAACCACTTGTTAAGCATGCAAATGGATCTTTCCGTAGACGCGCACATTGTTTTCTGCCAAACCACAAGTTATGCATGCACATGCTGCTTTTGGCAGATCGCGCATGTGGATTTCTACTAAACCACGTGCTAAGCACGCCTATGCTGCTCCTTTAAGGACAGGCGCATCGATTTGTAGTAAACAACTTGTTAAGCATGCACATGCATCTTTCGGTAGACGCGGACGTTATTTTCTGCAAAACCACAAGTTAAGCATGCACATGCCGCTTTTGGCAGAGCGCGGACGTGGATTTCTACCAAACCACGTGCTATGCACGCCCATGCAGCTCGTTTCAGCACACGCGCATCGACTGATGGTAAACAACTTGTTAAGCACGCTCACGCATCTTTCCGTAGACGCGCACGTTGTTTTCTGCCAAACCACAAGGTATGCGTGCATATGCTGCTTTTGGTAGAGCGCGCATGAGGAGTTCTAACAAACCACGTGCTAAGCACGCCCTTGCTGCTCTTTTCAGAACACGAGGATCGATTTGTGGTTAAACAACTTGTTAAGCATGCAACTGCATCTTTTGGTAGACGCGGACGTTGTTTTTTGCCAAACCACAAGGTAAGCATGCACATGCTGCTGTTGGCAGAGCGCGAACCTGGATTTCTATTAAACCACGCGCCAAGCACGCTCATGCTGCTGTTTTTAGCACACACGCATGGATTTGTAGTAAACAACTTGTTAAGCATGCACATGCATCTTTCGGTAGACGCGGACGTTGTTTTCTGCAAAACCACAAGATAAGCATGCACATGCACCTTTTGGCAGAGCGCACCCGTGGACTTCTGCCAAACGACGTGCCAAGCACGCCCATGCTGCTCTTTTCAGCACCCGCGCATCGATTTGTGGTTAACCACTTGTTAAGCATGCACATGCATCTTTTGGTAGACGCGCGCGTTGTTTTCTGCCAAACAACAAGTTATGCATGCACATGCTGCTTTTGGCAGAGCGCGCACGTAGACGTCTGCCAAACGACGTGCCAAGCACGCCCATGCTGCTCTTTTCAGGACCAGCGCATCGATTTGTGGTTAACCACTTGTTAAGCATGCACATGCATCTTTTGTAGACGCGCACGTTGTTTTCTGCCAAACAACAAGTTATGCATGCACATGCTGATTCTGGCAGAGCGCGTACGTGGATTTCTATTAAACCACGTGCAAAGCAAGCTCATGCTGCTCTTTTAAGCACACGCGCATGGATTTTTAGTAAACAACTTGTTAAGCATGCACATGCTTCTTTCGGTAGACGCGGACGTTGTTTTCTGCAAAACCACAAGTTAAGCATGCACATGCCGCTTTTGGCAGAGCGCGGACGTGGATTTCTACCAAACCACGTGCTTGCACGCCCACGCAACTCTTTTCTGCACACGCGCATCGACTTGTGGTTAACCACTTGTTAAGCATGCACATGCATCTTTTCGAAGACACGCGCGTTGTTTTCTGCCAAACAACAAGTTATGCATGCACTTCTGCTTTTGGCAGAGCGCGCACGTAGACGTCTGCCAAACGACGTGCCAAGCACGCCCATGCTGCTCTTTTCAGGACCAGCGCATCGATTTGTGGTTAACCACTTGTTAAGCATGCACATGCATCTTTTGTAGACGCGCACGCTGTTTTCTGCCAAACAACAAGTTATGCATGCACATGCTGCTTTTGGCAGAGCGCGCACGTGGATTTCTATTAAACCACGTGCCAAGCACGCTCATGCTGCTCTTTTTAGCACACGCGCATGGATTTGTAGTAAACAACTTGTTAAGCATGCACATGCATCTTTCGGTAGACGCGGACGTTGTTTTCTGCAAAACCACAAGTTATGCGTGCATATGCTGCTTTTGGCCGAGCGCGCATGTGGATTTCTACCAAACCACGCGCTAAGCACGCCCATGCTTCTCTATTCAGCACCCGCGCATCCATTTGTGGTTAACCACTTGTTAAGCATGCACATGGATCTTTCCGTAGACGCGCACATTGTTTTCTGCCAAACCACAAGTTATGCATGCACATGCTGCTTTTGGCAGATCGCGCATGTGGATTTCTACTAAACCACGTGCGAAGCACGCTCATGCTGCTCTTTTCAGCACACGCGCATGGATTTGTAGTAAACAACTTGTTAAGCATGCAAATGCACCTTTCGGTAGACGCGGACGTTATTTTCTGCAAAACCACAAGTTAAGCATGCACATGCCGCTTTTGGCAGAGCGCGGACGTGGATTTCTACCAAACCACGTGCTATGCACGCCCATGCAGCTCTTTTCAGCACACGCGCATCGACTTGTGGTAAACAACTTGTTAAGCACGCTCACGCATCTTTCCGTAGACGCGCACGTTGTTTTCTGCCAAACCACAAGGTATGCGTGCATATGCTGCTTTTGGCAGAGCGCGCATGAGGAGTTCTAACAAACCACGTGCTAAGCACGCCCTTGCTGCTCTTTTCAGAACACGAGGATCGATTTGTGGTTAAACAACTTGTTAAGCATGCAACTGCATCTTTTGGTAGACGCGGACGTTGTTTTTTGCCAAACCACAAGGTAAGCATGCACATGTGGCTTTTGGCAGAGCGCGCACGTGGATTTCTACCAAACGACGTGCTAAGCACGCCCATGCTACTCTTTTCAGCACCCGCGCATCGATTTGTGGTTAACCACTTGTTAAGCATGCACATGCATGTTTTGGTAGATGCGCACGTTGTTTTCTGCCAAACCACAACTTATGCTTGCATATGCTGCTTTGGGCAGAGCGCGCATGTGGATTTCTACCAAACCACGTTCTAAGCACGCCCATGCTGCTCTTTTCAGCACACGCGAATCGATTTGTGATAAACAACTTGTTATGCATGCACATGCATCTTTTGGTAGACGGGGACGTTGTTTTCTGCGAAACCACAAGTTAAGCATGCACATGCACCTTTTGGCAGAGCGCGCACGTGGATTTCTATTAAACCACGTGCAAAGCAAGCTCATGCTGCTCTTTTAAGCACACGCGCATGGATTTTTGGTAAACAACCTGTAAAGCATGCACATGCTTCTTTCGGTAGACGCGGACGTTGTTTTCTGCAAAACCACAAGTTAAGCATGCACATGCCGCTTTTGGCAGAGCGCGGATGTGGATTTCTACCAAACCACCTGCTTGCACGCCCACGCAGCTCTTTTCTGCACACGCGCATCGACTTGTGGTTAACCACTTGTTAAGCATGCACATGCATCTTTTCGTAGACGCGCGCGTTGTTTTCTGCCAAACAACAAGTTATGCATGCACATGCTGCTTTTGGCAGAGCGCGCACGTAGACGTCTGCCAAACGACGTGCCAAGCACGCCCATGCTGCTCTTTTCAGCACCAGCGCATCGATTTGTGGTTAACCACTTGTTAAGCATGCACATGCACCTTTTTGTAGACGCGCACGTTGTTTTCTGCCAAACAACAAGTTATGCATGCACTTGCTGCTTTTGGCAGAGCGCGCACGTGGACTTCTATTAAACCACGTGCCAAGCACGCTCATGCTGCTCTTTTTAGCACACGCGCATGGATTTGTAGTAAACAACTTGTTAAGCATGCACATGCATCTTTCGGAAGACGCGGACGTTGTTTTCTGCAAAACCACAAGTTATGCGAGCATATGCTGCTTTTGGCCGAGCGCGCATGTGGATTTCTACCAAACCACGCGCTAAGCACGCCCTTGCTGCTCTTTTCAGCACGCGCGCACCGGTTTCTGGTAAACAACTGGTTAAGCATGCACATGCATCTTTTGGTAGACGCGCACGTTGTTTTCTGCCAAACCACAAGATATGCATGCACATGCTGCTGTTTGCAGAGCGCGCACCTGGATTTCTATTAAACCACGTGCCAAGCACGCTCATGCTGCTCTTTTTAGCACACGCGCATGAATTTTTAGTAAACAACTTGTTAAGCATGCACATGCATCTTTCGGTAGACGCGGACGTTGTTTTCTGCAAAACCACAAGTTAAGCATGCACATGCACCTTTTGGCAGAGCGCACCCGTGGACTTCTGCCAAACGACGTGCCAAGCACGCCCATGCTGCTCTTTTCAGCAGCCGCGCATCGATTTGTGGTTTACCACTTGTTAAGCACGCACATGCATCTTTTGGTAGACGCGCGCGTTGTTTTCTGCCAAACAACAAGTTATGCATGCACATGCTGCTTTTGGCAGAGCGCGCACGTGAATTTCTATTAAACCACGTGCCAAGCACGCTCATGCTGCTCTTTTTAGCACACGCGCATGGATTTGTAGTAAACAACTTCTTAAGCATGCACATGCATCTTTCGGTAGACGCGGACGTTGTTTTCAGCAAAACCACAAGCTAAGCATACACATGCAGCTTTTGGCAGAGCGCGCATGTGGAGTTCTAACAAACCACACGCTAAGCACGCCCTTGCTGCTCTTTTCAGCACGCGCGCATCGATTTCTGGTTAACCACTTGTTAAGCATGCACATGCATGTTTTGGTAGATGCGCACGTTGTTTTCTGCCAAACCACAACTTATGTTTGCATATGCTGCTTTGGGCAGGGCGCGCATGTGGATTTCTACCAAACCACGTTCTAAGCACGCCCATGCTGCTCTTTTCAGCACACGCGCATCGATTTGTGATAAACAACTTGTTATGCATGCACATGGATCTTTTGGTAGACGGGGACGTTGTTTTCTGCGAAACCACAAGTTAAGCATGCACATGCACCTTTTGGCAGAGCGCGCACGTAGACGTCTGCCAAACGACGTGCCAAGCACGCCCATGCTGCTTTCAGCACCCGCGCATCGATTTGTGGTTAACAACCCTTTAAGCATGCACATGCATCTTTTGGTAGACGCGCACGTTGTTTTCTGCCAAACAACAAGTTATGCATGCACATGCTGCTTCTGGCAGAGCGCGCACGTGGATTTCTATTAAACCACGTGCCAAGCACGCTCATGCTGCTCTTTTGAGCACACGCGCATGGATTTTTAGTAAACAACTTGTTAAGCATGCACATGCTTCTTTCGGTAGACGCGGACGTTGTTTTCTACAAAACCACAAGTTAAGCATGCACACGCCGCTTTTGGCAGAGCGCGGACGTGGATTTCTACCAAACCACGTGCTATGCACGCCCATGCAGCTCTTTTCAGCACACGCGCATCAAATTGTGGTAAACAACTTGTTAAGCACGCTCACGCATCTTTCCGTAGATGCGCACGTTGTTTTCTGCCAAACCACAAGGTATGCGTGCATATGCTGCTTTTGGCAGAGCGCGCATGAGGAGTTCTAACAAACCACGTGCTAAGCACGCCCTTGCTGCTCTTTTCAGAACACGAGCATCGATTTGTGGTTAAACAACTTGTTAAGCATGCAACTGCATCTTTTGGTAGACGCGGAGGTTGTTTTTTGCCAAACCACAAGGTAAGCATGCACATGCTGCTTTTGGCAGAGCGCGGACGTGGATTTCTACCAAACCACGTGCTTAGCACGCCCATGCTGCTCTTTTCAGCACACACGCATCGATTAGTGCCGAACCACTTGTTAAGCATGCACATGCATCTTTCCGTAGACGCGCACATTGTTTTCTGCCAAACCACAAGTTATGCATTCACATGCCTCTTTTTGCAGAGCGCGGATGTGGATTTCTACCAAACCACGTGCTTTCACGCCCAAGCAGCTCTTTTCGGCACACGCGCATCGACTTGTGGTAAACAACTTGTTAAGCATGCTCACGCATCTTTCCGTAGATGCGCACGTTGTTTTCTGCCAAACCTCAAGTTATGTGTGCATATGCTGCTTTTGGCTGTGCGCGCATGAGGAGTTCTAACAAACCACGCGCTAAGCACGCCCTTGCTGCTCTTTTCAGCACGCGCGCATCGATTTCTGGTAAACAACTTGTTAAGCATGCACATGCTTCTTTCGGTAGACGCGGACGTTGTTTTCTGCAAAACCACAAGTTAAGCATGCACATGCTTCTTTTTGCAGAGCGCGGATGTGGATTTCTACCAAACCACGTGCTTGCACGCCCACGCAGCTCTTTTCAGCACACGCGCATCGACTTGTGGTAAACAACTTGTTAAGCATGCTCACGCATCTTTCCGTAGACGCGCACGTTGTTTTCTGCGAAACCACAAGTTAAGCATGCACATGCACCTTTTGGCAGAGCGCGCACGTAGACGTCTGCCAAATGACGTGCCAAGCACGCCCATGCTGCTTTCAGCACCCGCGCATCAATTTGTGATTAACCACCCTTTAAGCATGCACATGCATCTTTTGGTAGACGCGCACGTTGTTTTCTGCCAAACAACAAGTTATGCATGCACATGCTGCTTCTGGCAGAGCGCGCACGTGGATTTCTATTAAACCACGTGCCAAGCACGCTCATGCTGCTCTTTTCAGCACACGCGCATGGATTTTTAGTAAACAACTTGTTAAGCATGCACATGCTACTTTCGGTAGACGCGGACGTTGTTTTCTGCAAAACCACAAGTTAAGCATGCACATGCCGCTTTTGGCAGAACGCGGACGTGGATTTCTACCAAACCACGTGCTTGCACGCCCACGCAGCTCTTTTCAGCACACGCGCATCGACTTGTGGTAAACAACTTGTTAAGCATGCTCACGCATCTTTCCGTAGACGCGCACGTTGTTTTCTGCCAAACCACAAGTTATGCGTGCATATGCTGCTTTTGGCCGAGCGCGCATGTGGATTTCTACCAAACCACGCGCTAAGCATGCCCTTGCTGCTCTTTTCAGCACGCGCGCACCGGTTTCTGGTAAACAACTGGTTAAGCATGCACATGCATCTTTTGGTAGACGCGCACGTTGTTTTCTGCCAAACCACAAGTTATGCATGCACATGCTGCTGTTGGCAGAGCGCGCACCTGGATTTCTATTAAACCACGTGCCAAGCACGCTCATGCTGCTCTTTTTAGCACACGCGCATGGATTTGTAGTAAACAACTTGTTAAGCATGCACATGCATCTTTCGGTAGACGCGGACGTTGTTTTCTGCAAAACCACAAGTTAAGCATGCACATGCACCTTTTGGCGGAGCGCGCACGTGGACTTCTGCCAAACGACGTGCCAAGCACGCCCATGCTGCTCTATTCAGCACCCGCGCATCCATTTGCGGTTAACCCCTTGTTAAGCATGCACATGGATCTTTCCGTAGACGCGCACATTGTTTTCTGCAAAACATCAAGTTAAGCATGCACATGCACCTTTTGGATGAGCGCGCACGTGGACTTCTGCCAAACGACGTGCCAAGCACGCCCATGCTGCTCTATTCAGCACCCGCGCATCCATTTGTGGTTAACCACTTGTTAAGCATGCACATGGATCTTACCGTAGACGCGCACATTGCTTTCTGCCAAACCACAAGTTATGCATGCACATGCTGCTTTTGGCAGATCGCGCTTGTGGATTTCTACTAAACCACGTGCTAAGCACGCCTATGCTGCTCCTTTAAGCACAGGCGCATCGATTTGTGCCAAACCACTCGTTAAGCATGCACATGCATCTTTCGGTAGACGCGCACGTTGTTTTCTGCCAAGCCACAAGCTAAGCATGCACATGCTGCTTTTGCCAGAGCGCCCACGTGGATTTCTACTAAACCACGTGCGAAGCACGCTCATGCTGCTCTTTTCAGCACACGTGCATCGACTTGTGGTAAACAACTTGTTAAGCACGCTCACGCATCTTTCCGTAGACGCGCACGTTGTTTTCTGCCAAACCACAAGGTATGCGTGCATATGCTGCTTTTGGCAGAGCGCGCATGAGGAGTTCTAACAAACCACGTGCTAAGCACGCCCTTGCTGGTCTTTTCAGAACACGCGCATCGATTTCTGGTAAACAACTTTTTAAGCATGCAGATGCATCTTTTGGTAGACGCGCACGTTGTTTTCTGCCAAACCACAAGTTATGCATGCACATGCTGCTCTTCGCAGAGCGCGCACCTGGATTTCTATTAAACCACGTGCCAAGCACGCTCATGCTGCTCTTTTTAGCACACGCGCATGGATTTGTAGTAAACAACTTGTTAAGCATGCACATGCATCTTTCGGTAGACGCGGACGTTGTTTTATGCAAAACCACAAGTTAAGCATGCACATGCACCTTTTGGCAGAGCGCGCACGTGGACTTCTGCCAAACGACGTGCCAAGCACGCCCATGCTGCTCTTTTCAGCACGCGCGCATCGATTTGTGGTTAACCACTTGTTAAGGATGCACATGCATCTTTTGGTAGACGCGCACGTTGTTTTCTGCCAAACAACAAGTTATGCATGCACATGCTGCTTTTGGCAGAGCGCGGACGTGGATTTCTAATAAACCACGTGCCAAGCACGCTCATGCTGCTCTTTTTAGCACACGCGCATGGATTTGTAGTAAACAACTTGTTAAGCATGCACATGCATCTTTCGGTAGACGCGGACGTTGTTTTCTGCAAAACCACAAGGTAAGCATGCACATGCACCTTTTGGCAGAGCGCTCCCGTGCACTTCTGCCAAACGACGTGCCAAGCACGCCCATGCTGCTCTTTTCAGCACCCGCGCATGGATTTGTGGTTAACCACTTGTTAAGCATGCACATGCATCTTTTGGTAGACGCGCGCGTTGTTTTCTGCCAAACAACAAGTTATGCATGCACATGCTGCTTTTGGCAGAGCGCGCACGTGGATTTCTATTAAACCACGTGCCAAGCACGCTCATGCTGCTCTTTTTAGCACACGCGCATGGATTTGTAGTAAACAACTTGTTAAGCATGCACATGCATCTTTCTGTAGACGCGGACGTGGATTTCTACCAAACGACGCGCTAAGCACGCCCATGCTACTCTTTTCAGCACCCGCGCATCGATTTGTGGTTAACCACCCTTTAAGCATGCACATGCATCTTTTGGTAGACGCGCACGTTGTTTTCTGCCAAACAACAAGTTATGCATGCACATGCTGCTTCTGGCAGAGCGCGCACGTGGATTTCTATTAAACCACGTGCAAAGCAAGCTCATGCGTCTCTTTTAAGCACACGCGCATGGATTTTTAGTAAACAACTTGTTAAGCATGCACATGCTTCTTTCGGTAGACGCGGACGTTGTTTTCTGCAAAACCACAAGTTAAGCATGCACATGCCGCTTTTGGCAGAGCGCGGACGTGGATTTCTACCAAACCACGTGCTTGCACGCCCACGCAGCTCTTTTCTGCACAGGCGCATCGACTTGTGGTTAACCACTTGTTAAGCATGCACATGCATCTATTCGTAGACGCGCGCGTTGTTTCCTGCCAAACAACAAGTTATACATGCACATGCTGCTTTTGGCAGAGCGCGCACGTAGACGTCTGCCAAACGACGTGCCAAGCACGCCCATGCTGCTCTTTTCAGCACCAGCGCATCGATTTGTGGTTAACCACCCTTTAAGCATGCACATGCATCTTTTGGTAGACGCGCACGTTGTTTTCTGCCAAACAACAAGTTATGCATGCACATGCTGCTTCTGGCAGAGCGCGCACGTGGATTTCTATTAAACAACGTGCAAAGCAAGCTCATGCGTCTCTTTTAAGCACACGTGCATGGATTTTTAGTAAACAACTTGTTAAGCATGCACATGCTTCTTTCGGTAGACGCGGACGTTGTTTTCTGCAAAACCACAAGTTAAGCATGCACATGCCGCTTTTGGCAGAGCGCGGACGTGGATTTCTACCAAACCACGTGCTTGCACGCCCACGCAGCTCTTTTCTGCACAGGCGCATCGACTTGTGGTTAACCACTTGTTAAGCATGCACATGCATCTTTTCGTAGACGCGCGCGTTGTTTTCTGCCAAACAACAAGTTATACATGCACATGCTGCTTTTGGCAGAGCGCGCACGTAGACGTCTGCCAAACGACGTGCCAAGCACGCCCATGCTGCTCTTCTCAGCACCCGCGCATGGATTTGTGGTTAACCACTTGTGAAGCATGCACATGCATCTTTTGGTAGACGCGCGCGTTGTTTTCTGCCAAACAACAAGTTATGCATGCACATGCTGCTTTTGGCAGAGCGCGCACGTGGATTTCTATTAAACCACGTGCCAAGCACGCTCATGCTGCTCTTTTTAGCACACGCGCATGGATTTGTAGTAAACAACTTGTTAAGCATGCACATGCATCTTTCGGCAGACGCGGACGTGGATTTCTACCAAACGACGCGCTAAGCACGCCCATGCTACTCTTTTCAGCACCCGCGCATCGATTTGTGGTTAACCACCCTTTAAGCATGCACATGCATCTTTTGGTAGACGCGCACGTTGTTTTCTGCCAAACAACGAGTTATGCATGCACATGCTGCTTCTGGCAGAGCGCGCACGTGGATTTCTATTAAACCACGTGCAAAGCAAGCTCATGCGTCTCTTTTAAGCACACGCGCATGGAGTTTTAGTAAACAACTTGTTAAGCATGCACATGCTTCTTTCGGTAGACGCGGACGTTGTTTTCTGCAAAACCACAAGTTAAGCATGCACATGCCGCTTTTGGCAGAGCGCGGACGTTGATTTCTACCAAACCACGTGCTTGCACGCCCACGCAGCTCTTTTCTGCACAGGCGCATCGACTTGTGGTTAACCACTTGTTAAGCATGCACATGCATCTTTTCGTAGACGCGCGCGTTGTTTTCTGCCAAACAACAAGTTATTCATGCACATGCTGCTTTTGGCAGAGCGCGCACGTAGACGTCTGCCAAACGACGTGCCAAGCACGCCCATGCTGCTCTTTTCAGCACCAGCGCATCGATTTGTGGTTAACCACCCTTTAAGCATGCACATGGATCTTTTGGTAGAAGCGCACGTTGTTTTCTGCCAAACAACAAGTTATGCATGCACATGCTGCTTCTGGCAGAGCGCGCACGTGGATTTCTATTAAACCACGTGCAAAGCAAGCTCATGCGTCTCTTTTAAGCACACGCGCATGGATTTTTAGTAAACAACTTGTTAAGCATGCACAGAAAACTACGCGCACGTAGTTTTCTGCCAAACCATAAGTTATGCATGCACATGCTGCTGTTGGCAGAGCGCGCATGAGGATTTCTACCAAATCACGTGCTTAGCACGCCCATGCTGCTCTTTTCAGAACACGCGCGTCGACTTGTGGTAAACAACTTGTTAATCACGCTCACGCATCTTTCCGTAGACGCGCACGTTGTTTTCTGCCAAACCACAAGGTATGCGTGCATATGCTGCTTTTAGCAGAGCGCGCATGAGGAGTTCTAACAAACCACGTGCTAAGCATGCCCTTGCTGCTCTTTTCAGAACACGAGCATGGATTTGGGGTAAACAACTTGTTAAGCATGCATATGCATCTTTCGGTAGACGCGGACGTTGTTTTCTGACAAACCACAAGCTAAGCATGCACATGCATCTTTTGGCAGAACGCGCACGTGGATTTCTAAAAACGGCGTGCTAAGCACGCACATGCTGCTATTTTCAGCACCCGCGCATCGATTTGTGGTTAACCACCCTTTAAGCATGCACATGCATCTTTTGGTAGACGCGCACGTTGTTTTCTGCCAAACAACAAGTTGTGCATGCACATGCTGCTTCTGGCAGAGCGCGCACGTGGATTTCTATTAAACCACGTGCCAAGCACGCTCATGCTGCTCTTTTCAGCACACGCGCATGGATTTGTAGTAAACAACTTTTTAAGCATGCACATGCATCTTTCGGTAGACGCGGACGTTGTTTTCTGCAAAACCACAAGTTAAGCATGCACATGCCGCTTTTGGCAGAGCGCGAATGTGGATTTCTACCAAACCACGTGCTATGCACGCCCATGCAGCTCTTTTCAGAACACGCGCATCGACTTGTGGTAAACAACTTGTTAATCACACTCACGCATCTTTCCGTAGACGCGCACGTTGTTTTCTGCCAAACCACAAGGTATGCGTGCATATGCTGCTTTTGGCAGAGCGCGCATGAGGAGTTCTAACAAACCACGTGCTAAGCATGCCCTTGCTGCTCTTTTCAGAACACGAGCATCGATTTGTGGTTAAACAACTTGTTAAGCATGCAACTGCATCTTTTGGTAGACGCGGACGTTGTTTTTTGCCAAACCACAAGATAAGCATGCACATGCTGCTTTTGGCAGAGTGCGGATGTGGATTTCTACCAAATCACGTGCTTAGCACGCCCATGCTGCTCTTTTCAGCACACGCGCATCGATTAGTGCCAAACCACTTGTTAAGCATGCACATGCATCTTTCGGTAGACGCGGACGTTGTTTTCTGCCAAACCACAAGCTAAGAATGCACATGCAGCTTTTGGCAGAGCGCGCACGTGGATTTCTACAAAACGGCGTGCTAAGCACGCCCATGCTGCTATTTTCAGCACAGGCGCATCGATTTGTGCCAAACCATTTTTAAAGCATGCACGCGCATCTTTCAGTAGATGCGCACGTTGTTTTCTGCCAAACGACAAGTTATGCTTGCATATGCTGCTTTGGGCAGAGCGCGCATGTGGATTTCTACCAAACCACGTGCTAAGCACGCCCATGCTGCTCTTTTCAGCACACGCGCATCGATTTTTGGTGAACAACTTGTTAAGCATGCACATGCATCTTTTGGTAGACGCGGACTATGTTTACTGCCAAACCACAAGTTAAGCATGCACATGCACCTTTTGGCAGAGCGCGTACGTGGATTTCTGCCAAACGACGCGCCAAGCACGCCCATGCTGCTCTATTCAGCACCCGCGCATTCATTTGTGGTTAACCACTTGTTAAGCATGCACATGCATCTTTCCGTAGACGCGCACGTGGTTTTCTGCCAAACCACAAGTTATGCATGCAGATGCTGCTTTTGGCAGAGCGCGCATGTGGATTTCTACCAAACCACGTGCTAAGCACGCCCTTGCTGCACTTTTCAGAACACGCGCATCGATTAGTGCCAAACCACTTGTTAAGCATGCACTTGCATCTTTCCGTAGACGCGCACATTGTTTTCTGCCAAACCACAAGTTATGCATGCACATGCCGCTTTTGGCAGAGCGCGGACGTGGATTTCTAGCAAACCACGTGCTATGCACGCCCATGCAGCTCTTTCAAGTACACGCACATCGACTTGTGGTAAACAACTTGTTAAGCATGCAGATGCATCTTTTGGTAGACGCGCACGTTGTTTTCTGCCAAACCACAAGTTATGCATGCAGATGCTGCTGTAGGCAGAGCGCGCATGTGGATTTCTTCCAAACCACGTGCTAAGCACGCCCATGCTGCTCTTTTCAGCACACGCGCATCGATTTGTGTTAAACAACGTATTAAAAATTCACATGCATCTTTTGGTAGACGCGGACGTTGTTTTCTGCGAAACCACAAGTTAAGCATGCACATGCACCTTTGGCAGAGCGCGCACGTGGACTTCAGCCAAACGACGTGCCAAGCACGCCCATGCTGCTATTTTCAGCATACGCGCATCGATTTGTGCCAAACCATTTGTAAAGCATGCACGCGCATCTTTCAGTAGATGCGCACGTTGTTTACTGCCAAACGACAAGTTATGCTTGCATATGCTGCTTTGGGCAGTGCGCGCATGTGGATTTTTACCAAACCACGTGCATAGCACGCCCATGCTGCTCTTTTCAGCACACGCGCATCTATTTGTGGTTAACCACTTGTTAAGCATGCACATGCATCTTTCCGTAGACGCGCACGTTGTTTTCTGCCAAACTACAAGTTATGCATGCATATGCTGCTTTTGGCAGAGCGCGCATGTGGATTTCTACCAAACCACGTGCTAAGCACGCCCTTGCTGCACTTTTCAGCACACGCGCATGGATTTGTGGTAAACAACTTGTTAAGCATGCACATTCATCTTTCTGTAGGACGCGGACATTGTTTTCTGCCAAACCACAAGATAAGCATGCACAGGCAGCTTTTGGCAGAGCGCGCACGTGGATTTCTACCAAACGGCGTGCTGAGCACGCCCATGCTGCTCTTTTCAGCACACGCGCATCGATTAGTGCCAAACCACTTGTTAAGCCTGCACATGCATCTTTCCATAGACGCGCACGTTGTTTTCTGCCAAACCACAAGCTAAGCATGCACATGCAGTTTTTGGCAGAGCGCGCGCGTGGATTTCTGCCAAACGACGTGCCAAGCACGCCCATGCTGCTCTTTTCGGCACACGCGCATCGCTTTGTACCAAACCACTGGTTAAGCATGCACATGCATCTTTTGGTAGACGCGGACGTTGTTTTCTGCCTAACCACAAGTTAAGCATGCACATGCACCTTTTGGCAGAGCGCGCACGTAGACGTCTGCCAAACGACGTGCCAAGCACGCCCATGCTGCTCTTTTCAGCACCCGCGCATCGATTTGTGGTTAACCACTTGTTAAGCATGCTCATGCATCTTTCGGTAGACGCGGACGTTGTTTTCTGCAAAACCACAAGGTAAGCATGCACATGCCGCTTTTGGCAGATCGCGGACGTGGATTTCTACCAAACCACGTGCTTGCACGCCCACGCAGCTCTTTTCAGCACACGCGCATCGACTTGTGGTAAACAACTTGCTAAGCATGCTCACGCATCTTTTCGTAGACGCGCACGTTGTTTTCTGCCAAACCACAAGTTATGTGTGCATATGCTGCTTTTGGCAGAGCGCGCATGTGGAGTTCTAACAAACCACGCGCTATGCACGCCCTTGCTGCTCTTTTCAGCACGCGCGCATCGATTTCTGGTAAACAACTTGTTAAGCATGCAGATGCATCTTTTGGTAGACGCGCACGTAGTTTTCTGCCAAACCATAAGTTATGCATGCACATGCTGCTGTTGGCAGAGCGCGCATGAGGATTTCTACCAAACCACGTGCTAAGCACGCCCTTGCTGTTCTTTTCAGCACACTCGCATGGATTTGTGGTAAACAACTTGTTAAGCATGCACATGCATCTTTCGGTAGACGCGGACGTTGTTTTCTGCCAAACCACAAGCTAAGCATGCACATGCATCTTTTGTGAGAACGCGCACGTGGATTTCTAAAAACGGCGTGCAAAGCACGCACATGCTGCTATTTTCAGCACCCGCGCATCGATTTGTGGTTAACCACCCTTTAAGCATGCACATGCATCTTTTGGTAGACGCGCACGTTGTTTTCTGCCAAACAACAAGTTATGCATGCACATGCTGCTTCTGGCAGAGCGCGCACGTGGATTTCGATTAAACCACGTGCCAAGCACGCTCATGCTGCTCTTTTTAGCACACGCGCATGGATTTGTAGTAAACAACTTGTTAAGCATGCACATGCATCTTTCGGTAGACGCGGACGTTGTTTTCTGCAAAACCACAAGGTAAGCATGCACATGCCGCTTTTGGAAAAGCGCGGACGTGGATTTCTACCAAACCACGTGCTTGCACGCCCACGCAGCTCTTTTCAGCATACACGCATCGACTTGTCGTAAACAACTTGTTAAGCATGCTCACGCATCTTTCCGTAGACGCGCACGTTGTTTTCTGCAGAACCTCAAGGTATACGTGCATATGCTGCTTTTGGCATAGCGCGCATGAGGAGTTCTTACAAACCACGTGCTAAGCACGCCCTTGCTGCTCTTTTCAGAACACGAGCATCGATTTGTGGTCAAACAACTTGTTAAGCATGCAACTGCATCTTTTGGTAGACGCGGACTTTGTTTTTTGCCAAACCACAAGGTAAGCATGCACATGCTGCTTTTGGCAGAGGGCGGACGTGGATTTCTACCAAACCACGTGCTTAGCACGCCCATGCTGCTCCTTTCAACACACGCGCATCGATTAGTGCCAAACCACTTGTTAAGCATGCACATGCATCTTTCCCTAGACGCGCACATTGTTTTCTGCCAAACCACAAGTTATGCATGCACATGCCTCTTTTTGCAGAGCGCGGATGTGGATTTCTACCAAACCACGTGCTTGCACGCCCACGCAGCTCTTTTCAGTACACGCGCATCGACTTGTGGTAAACAACTTGTTAAGCATGCTCACGCATCTTTAAGTAGACGCGCACGTTGTTTTCTGCCAAACCACAAGTTATGTGTGCATTTGCTGCTTTTGGCAGAGCGCGCATGAGGAGTTCTAACAAACCACGCGCTGAGCACGCCCTTGCTGCTCTTTTCAGCACGCGCGCATCGATTTCTGGTAAACAACTTGTTAAGCATGCAAATGCATCTTTTGGTAGACGCGCACGTTGTTTTCTGCCAAACCACTAGTTATGCTTGCATATGCTGCTTTGGGCAGAGCGCGCATGTGGATTTCTAGCAAACCACGTGCTAAGCACGCCCATGCGGCTCTTTTCAGCACACGCGCATCGATTTGTCGTAAACAACTTGTTAAGCATTCACAAGCATCTTTTCCTAGACGCGGACGTTGTTTTCTGCCAAACCACAAGTTAAGCATGCACATGCACCTTTTGGCAGAGCGCCACGTGGATTTCTGCTAAACGACGTGGCAAGCATGCCCATGCTGCTCTATTCAGCACCCGCGCATCGATTTGTGGTTAACCACTTGTTAAGCATGCACATGCATCTTTTCGTAGACGCGCACGTTGTTTTCTGCCAAACCACAACTTATGCATTCTCATGCTGCCTTTGGCTGAGCGCGCATGTTAATTTCTGCCAAGCAATGCGCTAAGCACGCCCTTACTGCCCTTTTCAGCACACTCGCATCGATGTGTGGTAAACAACTTGTTAAGCATGCACATGCATCTTTCCGTAGACGCGCACGTTGTTTTCTGCCAAACCACAAGTTATGCATGCATATGCTGCTTTTGGCAGAGCGCGCATGTGGATTTCTACCAAACCACGTGCTTGCACGCCCACGCAGCTCTTTTCAGCACACGCGCATCGACTTGTTGTAAACAACTTGTTAAGCATGCTCACGCATCTTTCCGTAGACGCGCACGTTGTTTTCTGCCAAACCACAAGTTATGTGTGCATATGCTGCTTTGGGGAGAGCGCGTATGTGGATTTCTACCAAACCACGTTCTAAGCACGCCCATGCTGCTCTTTTCAGCACACGCGCATTGATTTGTGATAAACAACTTGTTATGCATGCACATGCACCTTTTGGTAGACGGGGACGTTGTTTTCTGCGAAACCACAAGTTAAGCATGCACATGCACCTTTTGGCAGAGCGCGCACGTAGACGTCTGCCAAACGACGTGGCAAGCACGCCCATGCTGCTCTTTTCAGCACCCGTGCATCGATTTGTGGTTAACCAAACTTTAAGCATGCACATGCATCTTTTGGTAGACGCGCTCGTTGTTTTCTGCCAAACAACAAGTTATGCATGCACATGCTGCTTCTGGCAGAGCGCGCACGTGGATTTCTATTAAACCACGTGCAAAGCAAGCGCATGCTGCTCTTTTAAGCACACGCGCATGGAATTTTAGTAAACAACTTGTTAAGCATGCACAAGCTTCTTTCGGTAGACGCGGACGTTGTTTTCTGCAAAACCACAAGTTAAGCATGCACATGCCGCTTTTGGCAGAGCGCGGACGTGGATTTCTACCAAACCACGTGCTTGCACGCACACGCAGCTCTTTTCTGCACACGCGCATCGACTTGTGGTTAACCACTTGTTAAGCATGCACATGCATCTTTTCGTAGACGCGCGCGTTGTTTTCTGCCAAACAACATGTTATGCATGCACATGCTGCTTTTGGCAGAGCGCGCACGTAGACGTCTGCCAAACGACGTGCCAAGCACGCCCATGCTGCTCTTTTCAGCACCAGCGCATTGATTTGTGGTTAACCACTTGTTAAGCATGCACATGCATCTTTTTGTAGACGCGCACGTTGTTTTCTGCTAAACAACAAGTTATGCATGCACATGCTGCTTTTGGCAGAGCGCGCACGTGGATTTCTATTAAACCACGTGCCAAGCACGCTCATGCTGCTCTTTTTAGCACACGTGCATGGATTTGTGGTAAACAACTTGTTAAGCATGCACATGCATCTTTCGGTAGACGCGGACGTTGTTTTCTGCAAAACCACAAGGTAAGCATGCACATGCCGCTTTTGGAAAAGCGCGGACGTGGATTTCTACCAAACCACGTGCTTGCACGCCCACGCAGCTCTTTTCAGCACACACGCATCGATTTGTGGTTAAACAACTTGTTAAGCATGCAACTGCATCTTTTGGTAGACGCGGACTTTGTTTTTTGCCAAACCACAAGGTAAGCATGCACATGCTGCTTTTGGCAGAGAGCGGACGTGGATTTCTACCAAACCACGTGCTTAGCACGCCCATGCTGCTCTTTTCAGCACGCGCGCATCGATTTGTGGTTAACCACTTGTTAAGGATGCACATGCATCTTTTGGTAGACGCGCACGTTGTTTTCTGCCAAACAACAAGTTATGCATGCACATGCTGCTTTTGGCAGAGCGCGGACGTGGATTTCTAATAAACCACGTGCCAAGCACGCTCATGCTGCTCTTTTTAGCACACGCGCATGGATTTGTAGTAAACAACTTGTTAAGCATGCACATGCATCTTTCGGTAGACGCGGACGTTGTTTTCTGCAAAACCACAAGGTAAGCATGCACATGCACCTTTTGGCAGAGCGCTCCCATGCACTTCTGCCAAACGACGTGCCAAGCACGCCCATGCTGCTCTTTTCAGCACCCGCGCATGGATTTGTGGTTAACCACTTGTTAAGCATGCACATGCATCTTTTGGTAGACGCGCGCGTTGTTTTCTGCCAAACAACAAGTTATGCATGCACATGCTGCTTTTGGCAGAGCGCGCACGTGGATTTCTATTAAACCACGTGCCAAGCACGCTCATGCTGCTCTTTTTAGCACACGCGCATGGATTTGTAGTAAACAACTTGTTAAGCATGCACATGCATCTTTCGGTAGACGCGGACGTGGATTTCTACCAAACGACGCGCTAAGCACGCCCATGCTACTCTTTTCAGCACCCGCGCATCGATTTGTGGTTAACCACCCTTTAAGCATGCACATGCATCTTTTGGTAGACGCGCACGTTGTTTTCTGCCAAACAACAAGTTATGCATGCACATGCTGCTTCTGGCAGAGCGCGCACGTGGATTTCTATTAAACCACGTGCAAAGCAAGCTCATGCGTCTCTTTTAAGCACACGCGCATGGATTTTTAGTAAACAACTTGTTAAGCATGCACATGCTTCTTTCGGTAGACGCGGACGTTGTTTTCTGCAAAACCACAAGTTAAGCATGCACATGCCGCTTTTGGCAGAGTGCGGACGTGGATTTCTACCAAACCACGTGCTTGCACGCCCACGCAGCTTTTTTCTGCACAGGCGCATCGACTTGTGGTTAACCACTTGTTAAGCATGCACATGCATCTATTCGTAGACGCGCGCGTTGTTTCCTGCCAAACAACAAGTTATACATGCACATGCTGCTTTTGGCAGAGCGCGCACGTAGACGTCTGCCAAACGACGTGCCAAGCACGCCCATGCTGCTCTTTTCAGCACCAGCGCATCGATTTGTGGTTAACCACCCTTTAAGCATGCACATGCATCTTTTGGTAGACGCGCACGTTGTTTTCTGCCAAACAACAAGTTATGCATGCACATGCTGCTTCTGGCAGAGCGCGCACGTGGATTTCTATTAAACAACGTGCAAAGCAAGCTCATGCGTCTCTTTTAAGCACACGTGCATGGATTTTCAGTAAACAACTTGTTAAGCATGCACATGCTTCTTTCGGTAGACGCGGACGTTGTTTTCTGCAAAACCACAAGTTAAGCATGCACATGCCGCTTTTGGCAGAGCGCGGACGTGGATTTCTACCAAACCACGTGCTTGCACGCCCACGCAGCTCTTTTCTGCACAGGCGCATCGACTTGTGGTTAACCACTTGTTAAGCATGCACATGCATCTTTTCGTAGACGCGCGCGTTGTTTTCTGCCAAACAACAAGTTATACATGCACATGCTGCTTTTGGCAGAGCGCGCACGTAGACGTCTGCCAAACGACGTGCCAAGCACGCCCATGCTGCTCTTTTCAGCACCCGCGCATGGATTTGTGGTTAACCACTTGTGAAGCATGCACATGCATCTTTTGGTAGACGCGCGCGTTGTTTTCTGCCAAACAACAAGTTATGCATGCACATGCTGCTTTTGGCAGAGCGCGCACGTGGATTTCTATTAAACCACGTGCCAAGCACGCTCATGCTGCTCTTTTTAGCACACGCGCATGGATTTGTAGTAAACAACTTGTTAAGCATGCACATGCATCTTTCGGTAGACGCGGACGTTGATTTCTACCAAACGACGCGCTAAGCACGCCCATGCTACTCTTTTCAGCACCCGCGCATCGATTTGTGGTTAACCACCCTTTAAGCATGCACATGCATCTTTTGGTAGACGCGCACGTTGTTTTCTGCCAAACAACGAGTTATGCATGCACATGCTGCTTCTGGCAGAGCGCGCACGTGGATTTCTATTAAACCACGTGCAAAGCAAGCTCATGCGTCTCTTTTAAGCACACGCGCATGGAGTTTTAGTAAACAACTTGTTAAGCATGCACATGCTTCTTTCGGTAGACGCGGACGTTGTTTTCTGCAAAACCACAAGTTAAGCATGCACATGCCGCTTTTGGCAGAGCGCGGACGTTGATTTCTACCAAACCACGTGCTTGCACGCCCACGCAGCTCTTTTCTGCACAGGCGCATCGACTTGTGGTTAACCACTTGTTAAGCATGCACATGCATCTTTTCGTAGACGCGCGCGTTGTTTTCTGCCAAACAACAAGTTATTCATGCACATGCTGCTTTTGGCAGAGCGCGCACGTAGACGTCTGCCAAACGACGTGCCAAGCACGCCCATGCTGCTCTTTTCAGCACCAGCGCATCGATTTGTGGTTAACCACCCTTTAAGCATGCACATGGATCTTTTGGTAGAAGCGCACGTTGTTTTCTGCCAAACAACAAGTTATGCATGCACATGCTGCTTCTGGCAGAGCGCGCACGTGGATTTCTATTAAACCACGTGCAAAGCAAGCTCATGCGTCTCTTTTAAGCACACGCGCATGGATTTTTAGTAAACAACTTGTTAAGCATGCACAGAAAACTACGCGCACGTAGTTTTCTGCCAAACCATAAGTTATGCATGCACATGCTGCTGTTGGCAGAGCGCGCATGAGGATTTCTACCAAATCACGTGCTTAGCACGCCCATGCTGCTCTTTTCAGAACACGCGCATCGACTTGTGGTAAACAACTTGTTAATCACGCTCACGCATCTTTCCGTAGACGCGCACGTTGTTTTCTGCCAAACCACAAGGTATGCGTGCATATGCTGCTTTTAGCAGAGCGCGCATGAGGAGTTCTAACAAACCACGTGCTAAGCATGCCCTTGCTGCTCTTTTCAGAACACGAGCATGGATTTGTGGTAAACAACTTGTTAAGCATGCATATGCATCTTTCGGTAGACGCGGACGTTGTTTTCTGACAAACCACAAGCTAAGCATGCACATGCATCTTTTGGCAGAACGCGCACGTGGATTTCTAAAAACGGCGTGCTAAGCACGCACATGCTGCTATTTTCAGCACCCGCGCATCGATTTGTGGTTAACCACCCTTTAAGCATGCACATGCATCTTTTGGTAGACGCGCACGTTGTTTTCTGCCAAACAACAAGTTATGCATGCACATGCTGCTTCTGGCAGAGCGCGCACGTGGATTTCTATTAAACCACGTGCCAAGCACGCTCATGCTGCTCTTTTCAGCACACGCGCATGGATTTGTAGTAAACAACTTTTTAAGCATGCACATGCATCTTTCGGTAGACGCGGACGTTGTTTTCTGCAAAACCACAAGTTAAGCATGCACATGCCGCTTTTGGCAGAGCGCGAATGTGGATTTCTACCAAACCACGTGCTATGCACGCCCATGCAGCTCTTTTCAGAACACGCGCATCGACTTGTGGTAAACAACTTGTTAATCACACTCACGCATCTTTCCGTAGACGCGCACGTTGTTTTCTGCCAAACCACAAGGTATGCGTGCATATGCTGCTTTTGGCAGAGCGCGCATGAGGAGTTCTAACAAACCACGTGCTAAGCATGCCCTTGCTGCTCTTTTCAGAACACGAGCATCGATTTGTGGTTAAACAACTTGTTAAGCATGCAACTGCATCTTTTGGTAGACGCGGACGTTGTTTTTTGCCAAACCACAAGATAAGCATGCACATGCTGCTTTTGGCAGAGTGCGGATGTGGATTTCTACCAAATCACGTGCTTAGCACGCCCATGCTGCTCTTTTCAGCACACGCGCATCGATTAGTGCCAAACCACTTGTTAAGCATGCACATGCATCTTTCGGTAGACGCGGACGTTGTTTTCTGCCAAACCACAAGCTAAGCATGCACATGCAGCTTTTGGCAGAGCGCGCACGTGGATTTCTACAAAACGGCGTGCTAAGCACGCCCATGCTGCTATTTTCAGCACAGGCGCATCGATTTGTGCCAAACCATTTTTAAAGCATGCACGCGCATCTTTCAGTAGATGCGCACGTTGTTTTCTGCCAAACGACAAGTTATGCTTGCATATGCTGCTTTGGGCAGAGCGCGCATGTGGATTTCTACCAAACCACGTGCTAAGCACGCCCATGCTGCTCTTTTCAGCACACGCGCATCGATTTTTGGTGAACAACTTGTTAAGCATGCACATGCATCTTTTGGTAGACGCGGACTATGTTTACTGCCAAACCACAAGTTAAGCATGCACATGCACCTTTTGGCAGAGCGCGTACGTGGATTTCTGCCAAACGACGCGCCAAGCACGCCCATGCTGCTCTATTCAGCACCCGCGCATTCATTTGTGGTTAACCACTTGTTAAGCATGCACATGCATCTTTCCGTAGACGCGCACGTGGTTTTCTGCCAAACCACAAGTTATGCATGCAGATGCTGCTTTTGGCAGAGCGCGCATGTGGATTTCTACCAAACCACGTGCTAAGCACGCCCTTGCTGCACTTTTCAGCACACGCGCATGGATTTGTGGTAAACAACTTGTTAAGCATGCACATGCATCTTTCTGTAGGACGCGGACGTTGTTTTCTGCCAAACCACAAGATAAGCATGTACATGCACCTTTTGGCAGAGCGCGTACGTGGATTTCTGCCAAACGACGCGCCAAGCACGCCCATGCTGCTCTATTCAGCACACGCGCATCGATTAGTGCCAAACCACTTGTTAAGCATGCACATGCATCTTTCCGTAGACGCGCACATTGTTTTCTGCCAAACCACAAGCTAAGCATGCACATGCAGTTTTTGGCAGAGCGCGCACGTGGATTTCTGCCAAACGACGTGCCAAGCACGCCCATGCTGCTCTTTTCAGCACACGCGCATCGCTTTGTACCAAACCACTTGTTAAGCATGCACATGCATCTTTTGGTAGACGCGGACGTTGTTTTCTGCCAAACCACAAGTTAAGCATGTGCATGCTGCTTTTCGCAGAGCGCGCACGTGGATTTCTGCCAAACGACGTGCTAAGCACGCCCATGTTGCTCTTTTGGGCACACGCGCATCGATTTGTGCCAAACCAATTGTTTAGCATGCACATGAATTTTTCAGTAGACGCGCACGTTGTTTTCTGCCAAACCACAAGGTATGCGTGCTGATGCTGCTTTTGGCAGAGCGCGCATGAGGAGTTCTAACAAACCACGTGCTAAGCACGCCATTGCTGCTTTTTTCAGAACACGAGCATCGATTTGTGGTTAAACAACTTGTTAAGCATGCAACTGCATCTTTTGGCAGACGCAGACGTTCTTTTTTGCCAAACCACAAGATAACCATGCACATGCTGCTTTTGGCAGAGTGCGGACGTGGATTTCTACCAAACCACGTTCTTACCCCGCCCATGCTGCTCTTTTCAGCACACGCGCATCGATTAGTGCCAAACCACTTGTTAAGCATGCACTTGCATCTTTCCGTAGACGCGCACATTGTTTTCTGCCAAACCACAAGTTATGCATGCACATGCCGCTTTTGGCAGAGCGCGGACGTGGATTTCTAGCAAACCACGTGCTATGCACGCCCATGCAGCTCTTTCAAGTACACGCACATCGACTTGTGGTAAACAACTTGTTAAGCATGCAGATGCATCTTTTGGTAGACGCGCACGTTGTTTTCTGCCAAACCACAAGTTATGCATGCAGATGCTGCTGTTGGCAGAGCGCGCATGTGGATTTCTTCCAAACCACGTGCTAAGCACGCCCATGCTGCTCTTTTCAGCACACGCGCATCGATTTGTGTTAAACAACGTGTTAAACATTCACATGCATCTTTTGGTAGACGCGGACGTTGTTTTCTGCGAAACCACAAGTTAAGCATGCACATGCACCTTTGGCAGAGCGCGCACGTGGACTTCAGCCAAACGACGTGCCAAGCACGCCCATGCTGCTATTTTCAGCATACGCGCATCGATTTGTGCCAAACCATTTGTAAAGCATGCACGCGCATCTTTCAGTAGATGCGCACGTTGTTTACTGCCAAACGACAAGTTATGCTTGCATATGCTGCTTTGGGCAGTGCGCGCATGTGGATTTTTACCAAACCACGTGCATAGCACGCCCATGCTGCTCTTTTCAGCACACGCGCATCTATTTGTGGTTAACCACTTGTTAAGCATGCACATGCATCTTTCCGTAGACGCGCACGTTGTTTTCTGCCAAACTACAAGTTATGCATGCATATGCTGCTTTTGGCAGAGCGCGCATGTGGATTTCTACCAAACCACGTGCTAAGCACGCCCTTGCTGCACTTTTCAGCACACGCGCATGGATTTGTGGTAAACAACTTGTTAAGCATGCACATTCATCTTTCTGTAGGACGCGGACATTGTTTTCTGCCAAACCACAAGATAAGCATGCACAGGCAGCTTTTGGCAGAGCGCGCACGTGTATTTCTACCAAACGGCGTGCTGAGCACGCCCATGCTGCTCTTTTCAGCACACGCGCATCGATTAGTGCCAAACCACTTGTTAAGCCTGCACATGCATCTTTCCATAGACGCGCACGTTGTTTTCTGCCAAACCACAAGCTAAGCATGCACATGCAGTTTTTGGCAGAGCGCGCGCGTGGATTTCTGCCAAACGACGTGCCAAGCACGCCCATGCTGCTCTTTTCGGCACACGCGCATCGCTTTGTACCAAACCACTGGTTAAGCATGCACATGCATCTTTTGGTAGACGCGGACGTTGTTTTCTGCCTAACCACAAGTTAAGCATGCACATGCACCTTTTGGCAGAGCGCGCACGTAGACGTCTGCCAAACGACGTGCCAAGCACGCCCATGCTGCTCTTTTCAGCACCCGCGCATCGATTTGTGGTTAACCACTTGTTAAGCATGCTCATGCATCTTTCGGTAGACGCGGACGTTGTTTTCTGCAAAACCACAAGTTATGCTTGCATATGCTGCTTTGGGCAGAGCGCGCATGTGGATTTCTAGCAAACCACGTGCTAAGCACGCCCATGCGGCTCTTTTCAGCACACGCGCATCGATTTGTCGTAAACAACTTGTTAAGCATTCACAAGCATCTTTTCCTAGACGCGGACGTTGTTTTCTGCCAAACCACAAGTTAAGCATGCACATGCACCTTTTGGCAGAGCGCCACGTGGATTTCTGCTAAACGACGGGGCAAGCATGCCCATGCTGCTCTATTCAGCACCCGCGCATCGATTTGTGGTTAACCACTTGTTAAGCATGCACATGCATCTTTTCGTAGACGCGCACGTTGTTTTCTGCCAAACCACAACTTATGCATTCTCATGCTGCCTTTGGCTGAGCGCGCATGTTAATTTCTGCCAAGCAATGCGCTAAGCACGCCCTTACTGCCCTTTTCAGCACACTCGCATCGATGTGTGGTAAACAACTTGTTAAGCATGCACATGCATCTTTCCGTAGACGCGCACGTTGTTTTCTGCCAAACCACAAGTTATGCATGCATATGCTGCTTTTGGCAGAGCGCGCATGTGGATTTCTACCAAACCACGTGCTTGCACGCCCACGCAGCTCTTTTCAGCACACGCGCATCGACTTGTTGTAAACAACTTGTTAAGCATGCTCACGCATCTTTCCGTAGACGCGCACGTTGTTTTCTGCCAAACCACAAGTTATGTGTGCATATGCTGCTTTGGGGAGAGCGCGTATGTGGATTTCTACCAAACCACGTTCTAAGCACGCCCATGCTGCTCTTTTCAGCACACGCGCATTGATTTGTGATAAACAACTTGTTATGCATGCACATGCACCTTTTGGTAGACGGGGACGTTGTTTTCTGCGAAACCACAAGTTAAGCATGCACATGCACCTTTTGGCAGAGCGCGCACGTAGACGTCTGCCAAACGACGTGGCAAGCACGCCCATGCTGCTCTTTTCAGCACCCGTGCATCGATTTGTGGTTAACCAAACTTTAAGCATGCACATGCATCTTTTGGTAGACGCGCTCGTTGTTTTCTGCCAAACAACAAGTTATGCATGCACATGCTGCTTCTGGCAGAGCGCGCACGTGGATTTCTATTAAACCACGTGCAAAGCAAGCGCATGCTGCTCTTTTAAGCACACGCGCATGGAATTTTAGTAAACAACTTGTTAAGCATGCACAAGCTTCTTTCGGTAGACGCGGACGTTGTTTTCTGCAAAACCACAAGTTAAGCATGCACATGCCGCTTTTGGCAGAGCGCGGACGTGGATTTCTACCAAACCACGTGCTTGCACGCACACGCAGCTCTTTTCTGCACACGCGCATCGACTTGTGGTTAACCACTTGTTAAGCATGCACATGCATCTTTTCGTAGACGCGCGCGTTGTTTTCTGCCAAACAACATGTTATGCATGCACATGCTGCTTTTGGCAGAGCGCGCACGTAGACGTCTGCCAAACGACGTGCCAAGCACGCCCATGCTGCTCTTTTCAGCACCAGCGCATCGATTTGTGGTTAACCACTTGTTAAGCATGCACATGCATCTTTTTGTAGACGCGCACGTTGTTTTCTGCTAAACAACAAGTTATGCATGCACATGCTGCTTTTGGCAGAGCGCGCACGTGGATTTCTATTAAACCACGTGCCAAGCACGCTCATGCTGCTCTTTTTAGCACACGTGCATGGATTTGTGGTAAACAACTTGTTAAGCATGCACATGCATCTTTCGGTAGACGCGGACGTTGTTTTCTGCCAAACCACAAGCTAAGCATGCACATGCATCTTTTGGCAGAACGCGCACGTGGATTTCTAAAAACGGCGTGCTAAGCACGCACATGCTGCTATTTTCAGCACCCGCGCATCGATTTGTGGTTAACCACCCTTTAAGCATGCACATGCATCTTTTGGTAGACGCGCACGTTGTTTTCTGCCAAACAACAAGTTATGCATGCACATGCTGCTTCTGGCAGAGCGCGCACGTGGATTTCTATTAAACCACGTGCCAAGCACGCTCATGCTGCTCTTTTTAGCACACGCGCATGGATTTGTAGTAAACAACTTGTTAAGCATGCACATGCATCTTTCGGTAGACGCGGACGTTGTTTTCTGCAAAACCACAAGGTAAGCATGCACATGCCGCTTTTGGAAAAGCGCGGACGTGGATTTCTACCAAACCACGTGCTTGCACGCCCACGCAGCTCTTTTCAGCACACACGCATCGATTTGTGGTTAAACAACTTGTTAAGCATGCAACTGCATCTTTTGGTAGACGCGGACTTTGTTTTTTGCCAAACCACAAGGTAAGCATGCACATGCTGCTTTTGGCAGAGAGCGGACGTGGATTTCTACCAAACCACGTGCTTAGCACGCCCATGCTGCTCTTTTCAGCACGCGCGCATCGATTTGTGGTTAACCACTTGTTAAGGATGCACATGCATCTTTTGGTAGACGCGCACGTTGTTTTCTGCCAAACAACAAGTTATGCATGCACATGCTGCTTTTGGCAGAGCGCGGACGTGGATTTCTAATAAACCATGTGCCAAGCACGCTCATGCTGCTCTTTTTAGCACACGCGCATGGATTTGTAGTAAACAACTTGTTAAGCATGCACATGCATCTTTCGGTAGACGCGGACGTTGTTTTCTGCAAAACCACAAGGTAAGCATGCACATGCACCTTTTGGCAGAGCGCTCCCATGCACTTCTGCCAAACGACGTGCCAAGCACGCCCATGCTGCTCTTTTCAGCACCCGCGCATGGATTTGTGGTTAACCACTTGTTAAGCATGCACATGCATCTTTTGGTAGACGCGCGCGTTGTTTTCTGCCAAACAACAAGTTATGCATGCACATGCTGCTTTTGGCAGAGCGCGCACGTGGATTTCTATTAAACCACGTGCCAAGCACGCTCATGCTGCTCTTTTTAGCACACGCGCATGGATTTGTAGTAAACAACTTGTTAAGCATGCACATGCATCTTTCGGTAGACGCGGACGTGGATTTCTACCAAACGACGCGCTAAGCACGCCCATGCTACTCTTTTCAGCACCCGCGCATCGATTTGTGGTTAACCACCCTTTAAGCATGCACATGCATCTTTTGGTAGACGCGCACGTTGTTTTCTGCCAAACAACAAGTTATGCATGCACATGCTGCTTCTGGCAGAGCGCGCACGTGGATTTCTATTAAACCACGTGCAAAGCAAGCTCATGCGTCTCTTTTAAGCACACGCGCATGGATTTTTAGTAAACAACTTGTTAAGCATGCACATGCTTCTTTCGGTAGACGCGGACGTTGTTTTCTGCAAAACCACAAGTTAAGCATGCACATGCCGCTTTTGGCAGAGTGCGGACGTGGATTTCTACCAAACCACGTGCTTGCACGCCCACGCAGCTTTTTTCTGCACAGGCGCATCGACTTGTGGTTAACCACTTGTTAAGCATGCACATGCATCTATTCGTAGACGCGCGCGTTGTTTCCTGCCAAACAACAAGTTATACATGCACATGCTGCTTTTGGCAGAGCGCGCACGTAGACGTCTGCCAAACGACGTGCCAAGCACGCCCATGCTGCTCTTTTCAGCACCAGCGCATCGATTTGTGGTTAACCACCCTTTAAGCATGCACATGCATCTTTTGGTAGACGCGCACGTTGTTTTCTGCCAAACAACAAGTTATGCATGCACATGCTGCTTCTGGCAGAGCGCGCACGTGGATTTCTATTAAACAACGTGCAAAGCAAGCTCATGCGTCTCTTTTAAGCACACGTGCATGGATTTTCAGTAAACAACTTGTTAAGCATGCACATGCTTCTTTCGGTAGACGCGGACGTTGTTTTCTGCAAAACCACAAGTTAAGCATGCACATGCCGCTTTTGGCAGAGCGCGGACGTGGATTTCTACCAAACCACGTGCTTGCACGCCCACGCAGCTCTTTTCTGCACAGGCGCATCGACTTGTGGTTAACCACTTGTTAAGCATGCACATGCATCTTTTCGTAGACGCGCGCGTTGTTTTCTGCCAAACAACAAGTTATACATGCACATGCTGCTTTTGGCAGAGCGCGCACGTAGACGTCTGCCAAACGACGTGCCAAGCACGCCCATGCTGCTCTTTTCAGCACCCGCGCATGGATTTGTGGTTAACCACTTGTGAAGCATGCACATGCATCTTTTGGTAGACGCGCGCGTTGTTTTCTGCCAAACAACAAGTTATGCATGCACATGCTGCTTTTGGCAGAGCGCGCACGTGGATTTCTATTAAACCACGTGCCAAGCACGCTCATGCTGCTCTTTTTAGCACACGCGCATGGATTTGTAGTAAACAACTTGTTAAGCATGCACATGCATCTTTCGGTAGACGCGGACGTTGATTTCTACCAAACGACGCGCTAAGCACGCCCATGCTACTCTTTTCAGCACCCGCGCATCGATTTGTGGTTAACCACCCTTTAAGCATGCACATGCATCTTTTGGTAGACGCGCACGTTGTTTTCTGCCAAACAACGAGTTATGCATGCACATGCTGCTTCTGGCAGAGCGCGCACGTGGATTTCTATTAAACCACGTGCAAAGCAAGCTCATGCGTCTCTTTTAAGCACACGCGCATGGAGTTTTAGTAAACAACTTGTTAAGCATGCACATGCTTCTTTCGGTAGACGCGGACGTTGTTTTCTGCAAAACCACAAGTTAAGCATGCACATGCCGCTTTTGGCAGAGCGCGGACGTTGATTTCTACCAAACCACGTGCTTGCACGCCCACGCAGCTCTTTTCTGCACAGGCGCATCGACTTGTGGTTAACCACTTGTTAAGCATGCACATGCATCTTTTCGTAGACGCGCGCGTTGTTTTCTGCCAAACAACAAGTTATTCATGCACATGCTGCTTTTGGCAGAGCGCGCACGTAGACGTCTGCCAAACGACGTGCCAAGCACGCCCATGCTGCTCTTTTCAGCACCAGCGCATCGATTTGTGGTTAACCACCCTTTAAGCATGCACATGGATCTTTTGGTAGAAGCGCACGTTGTTTTCTGCCAAACAACAAGTTATGCATGCACATGCTGCTTCTGGCAGAGCGCGCACGTGGATTTCTATTAAACCACGTGCAAAGCAAGCTCATGCGTCTCTTTTAAGCACACGCGCATGGATTTTTAGTAAACAACTTGTTAAGCATGCACAGAAAACTACGCGCACGTAGTTTTCTGCCAAACCATAAGTTATGCATGCACATGCTGCTGTTGGCAGAGCGCGCATGAGGATTTCTACCAAATCACGTGCTTAGCACGCCCATGCTGCTCTTTTCAGAACACGCGCATCGACTTGTGGTAAACAACTTGTTAATCACGCTCACGCATCTTTCCGTAGACGCGCACGTTGTTTTCTGCCAAACCACAAGGTATGCGTGCATATGCTGCTTTTAGCAGAGCGCGCATGAGGAGTTCTAACAAACCACGTGCTAAGCATGCCCTTGCTGCTCTTTTCAGAACACGAGCATGGATTTGTGGTAAACAACTTGTTAAGCATGCATATGCATCTTTCGGTAGACGCGGACGTTGTTTTCTGACAAACCACAAGCTAAGCATGCACATGCATCTTTTGGCAGAACGCGCACGTGGATTTCTAAAAACGGCGTGCTAAGCACGCACATGCTGCTATTTTCAGCACCCGCGCATCGATTTGTGGTTAACCACCCTTTAAGCATGCACATGCATCTTTTGGTAGACGCGCACGTTGTTTTCTGCCAAACAACAAGTTATGCATGCACATGCTGCTTCTGGCAGAGCGCGCACGTGGATTTCTATTAAACCACGTGCCAAGCACGCTCATGCTGCTCTTTTCAGCACACGCGCATGGATTTGTAGTAAACAACTTTTTAAGCATGCACATGCATCTTTCGGTAGACGCGGACGTTGTTTTCTGCAAAACCACAAGTTAAGCATGCACATGCCGCTTTTGGCAGAGCGCGAATGTGGATTTCTACCAAACCACGTGCTATGCACGCCCATGCAGCTCTTTTCAGAACACGCGCATCGACTTGTGGTAAACAACTTGTTAATCACACTCACGCATCTTTCCGTAGACGCGCACGTTGTTTTCTGCCAAACCACAAGGTATGCGTGCATATGCTGCTTTTGGCAGAGCGCGCATGAGGAGTTCTAACAAACCACGTGCTAAGCATGCCCTTGCTGCTCTTTTCAGAACACGAGCATCGATTTGTGGTTAAACAACTTGTTAAGCATGCAACTGCATCTTTTGGTAGACGCGGACGTTGTTTTTTGCCAAACCACAAGATAAGCATGCACATGCTGCTTTTGGCAGAGTGCGGATGTGGATTTCTACCAAATCACGTGCTTAGCACGCCCATGCTGCTCTTTTCAGCACACGCGCATCGATTAGTGCCAAACCACTTGTTAAGCATGCACATGCATCTTTCGGTAGACGCGGACGTTGTTTTCTGCCAAACCACAAGCTAAGCATGCACATGCAGCTTTTGGCAGAGCGCGCACGTGGATTTCTACAAAACGGCGTGCTAAGCACGCCCATGCTGCTATTTTCAGCACAGGCGCATCGATTTGTGCCAAACCATTTTTAAAGCATGCACGCGCATCTTTCAGTAGATGCGCACGTTGTTTTCTGCCAAACGACAAGTTATGCTTGCATATGCTGCTTTGGGCAGAGCGCGCATGTGGATTTCTACCAAACCACGTGCTAAGCACGCCCATGCTGCTCTTTTCAGCACACGCGCATCGATTTTTGGTGAACAACTTGTTAAGCATGCACATGCATCTTTTGGTAGACGCGGACTATGTTTACTGCCAAACCACAAGTTAAGCATGCACATGCACCTTTTGGCAGAGCGCGTACGTGGATTTCTGCCAAACGACGCGCCAAGCACGCCCATGCTGCTCTATTCAGCACCCGCGCATTCATTTGTGGTTAACCACTTGTTAAGCATGCACATGCATCTTTCCGTAGACGCGCACGTGGTTTTCTGCCAAACCACAAGTTATGCATGCAGATGCTGCTTTTGGCAGAGCGCGCATGTGGATTTCTACCAAACCACGTGCTAAGCACGCCCTTGCTGCACTTTTCAGCACACGCGCATGGATTTGTGGTAAACAACTTGTTAAGCATGCACATGCATCTTTCTGTAGGACGCGGACGTTGTTTTCTGCCAAACCACAAGATAAGCATGTACATGCACCTTTTGGCAGAGCGCGTACGTGGATTTCTGCCAAACGACGCGCCAAGCACGCCCATGCTGCTCTATTCAGCACACGCGCATCGATTAGTGCCAAACCACTTGTTAAGCATGCACATGCATCTTTCCGTAGACGCGCACATTGTTTTCTGCCAAACCACAAGCTAAGCATGCACATGCAGTTTTTGGCAGAGCGCGCACGTGGATTTCTGCCAAACGACGTGCCAAGCACGCCCATGCTGCTCTTTTCAGCACACGCGCATCGCTTTGTACCAAACCACTTGTTAAGCATGCACATGCATCTTTTGGTAGACGCGGACGTTGTTTTCTGCCAAACCACAAGTTAAGCATGTGCATGCTGCTTTTCGCAGAGCGCGCACGTGGATTTCTGCCAAACGACGTGCTAAGCACGCCCATGTTGCTCTTTTGGGCACACGCGCATCGATTTGTGCCAAACCAATTGTTTAGCATGCACATGAATTTTTCAGTAGACGCGCACGTTGTTTTCTGCCAAACCACAAGGTATGCGTGCTGATGCTGCTTTTGGCAGAGCGCGCATGAGGAGTTCTAACAAACCACGTGCTAAGCACGCCATTGCTGCTTTTTTCAGAACACGAGCATCGATTTGTGGTTAAACAACTTGTTAAGCATGCAACTGCATCTTTTGGCAGACGCAGACGTTCTTTTTTGCCAAACCACAAGATAAGCATGCACATGCTGCTTTTGGCAGAGTGCGGACGTGGATTTCTACCAAACCACGTTCTTACCCCGCCCATGCTGCTCTTTTCAGCACACGCGCATCGATTAGTGCCAAACCACTTGTTAAGCATGCACTTGCATCTTTCCGTAGACGCGCACATTGTTTTCTGCCAAACCACAAGTTATGCATGCACATGCCGCTTTTGGCAGAGCGCGGACGTGGATTTCTAGCAAACCACGTGCTATGCACGCCCATGCAGCTCTTTCAAGTACACGCACATCGACTTGTGGTAAACAACTTGTTAAGCATGCAGATGCATCTTTTGGTAGACGCGCACGTTGTTTTCTGCCAAACCACAAGTTATGCATGCAGATGCTGCTGTTGGCAGAGCGCGCATGTGGATTTCTTCCAAACCACGTGCTAAGCACGCCCATGCTGCTCTTTTCAGCACACGCGCATCGATTTGTGTTAAACAACGTGTTAAACATTCACATGCATCTTTTGGTAGACGCGGACGTTGTTTTCTGCGAAACCACAAGTTAAGCATGCACATGCACCTTTGGCAGAGCGCGCACGTGGACTTCAGCCAAACGACGTGCCAAGCACGCCCATGCTGCTATTTTCAGCATACGCGCATCGATTTGTGCCAAACCATTTGTAAAGCATGCACGCGCATCTTTCAGTAGATGCGCACGTTGTTTACTGCCAAACGACAAGTTATGCTTGCATATGCTGCTTTGGGCAGTGCGCGCATGTGGATTTTTACCAAACCACGTGCATAGCACGCCCATGCTGCTCTTTTCAGCACACGCGCATCTATTTGTGGTTAACCACTTGTTAAGCATGCACATGCATCTTTCCGTAGACGCGCACGTTGTTTTCTGCCAAACTACAAGTTATGCATGCATATGCTGCTTTTGGCAGAGCGCGCATGTGGATTTCTACCAAACCACGTGCTAAGCACGCCCTTGCTGCACTTTTCAGCACACGCGCATGGATTTGTGGTAAACAACTTGTTAAGCATGCACATTCATCTTTCTGTAGGACGCGGACATTGTTTTCTGCCAAACCACAAGATAAGCATGCACAGGCAGCTTTTGGCAGAGCGCGCACGTGTATTTCTACCAAACGGCGTGCTGAGCACGCCCATGCTGCTCTTTTCAGCACACGCGCATCGATTAGTGCCAAACCACTTGTTAAGCCTGCACATGCATCTTTCCATAGACGCGCACGTTGTTTTCTGCCAAACCACAAGCTAAGCATGCACATGCAGTTTTTGGCAGAGCGCGCGCGTGGATTTCTGCCAAACGACGTGCCAAGCACGCCCATGCTGCTCTTTTCGGCACACGCGCATCGCTTTGTACCAAACCACTGGTTAAGCATGCACATGCATCTTTTGGTAGACGCGGACGTTGTTTTCTGCCTAACCACAAGTTAAGCATGCACATGCACCTTTTGGCAGAGCGCGCACGTAGACGTCTGCCAAACGACGTGCCAAGCACGCCCATGCTGCTCTTTTCAGCACCCGCGCATCGATTTGTGGTTAACCACTTGTTAAGCATGCTCATGCATCTTTCGGTAGACGCGGACGTTGTTTTCTGCAAAACCACAAGTTATGCTTGCATATGCTGCTTTGGGCAGAGCGCGCATGTGGATTTCTAGCAAACCACGTGCTAAGCACGCCCATGCGGCTCTTTTCAGCACACGCGCATCGATTTGTCGTAAACAACTTGTTAAGCATTCACAAGCATCTTTTCCTAGACGCGGACGTTGTTTTCTGCCAAACCACAAGTTAAGCATGCACATGCACCTTTTGGCAGAGCGCCACGTGGATTTCTGCTAAACGACGTGGCAAGCATGCCCATGCTGCTCTATTCAGCACCCGCGCATCGATTTGTGGTTAACCACTTGTTAAGCATGCACATGCATCTTTTCGTAGACGCGCACGTTGTTTTCTGCCAAACCACAACTTATGCATTCTCATGCTGCCTTTGGCTGAGCGCGCATGTTAATTTCTGCCAAGCAATGCGCTAAGCACGCCCTTACTGCCCTTTTCAGCACACTCGCATCGATGTGTGGTAAACAACTTGTTAAGCATGCACATGCATCTTTCCGTAGACGCGCACGTTGTTTTCTGCCAAACCACAAGTTATGCATGCATATGCTGCTTTTGGCAGAGCGCGCATGTGGATTTCTACCAAACCACGTGCTTGCACGCCCACGCAGCTCTTTTCAGCACACGCGCATCGACTTGTTGTAAACAACTTGTTAAGCATGCTCACGCATCTTTCCGTAGACGCGCACGTTGTTTTCTGCCAAACCACAAGTTATGTGTGCATATGCTGCTTTGGGGAGAGCGCGTATGTGGATTTCTACCAAACCACGTTCTAAGCACGCCCATGCTGCTCTTTTCAGCACACGCGCATTGATTTGTGATAAACAACTTGTTATGCATGCACATGCACCTTTTGGTAGACGGGGACGTTGTTTTCTGCGAAACCACAAGTTAAGCATGCACATGCACCTTTTGGCAGAGCGCGCACGTAGACGTCTGCCAAACGACGTGGCAAGCACGCCCATGCTGCTCTTTTCAGCACCCGTGCATCGATTTGTGGTTAACCAAACTTTAAGCATGCACATGCATCTTTTGGTAGACGCGCTCGTTGTTTTCTGCCAAACAACAAGTTATGCATGCACATGCTGCTTCTGGCAGAGCGCGCACGTGGATTTCTATTAAACCACGTGCAAAGCAAGCGCATGCTGCTCTTTTAAGCACACGCGCATGGAATTTTAGTAAACAACTTGTTAAGCATGCACAAGCTTCTTTCGGTAGACGCGGACGTTGTTTTCTGCAAAACCACAAGTTAAGCATGCACATGCCGCTTTTGGCAGAGCGCGGACGTGGATTTCTACCAAACCACGTGCTTGCACGCACACGCAGCTCTTTTCTGCACACGCGCATCGACTTGTGGTTAACCACTTGTTAAGCATGCACATGCATCTTTTCGTAGACGCGCGCGTTGTTTTCTGCCAAACAACATGTTATGCATGCACATGCTGCTTTTGGCAGAGCGCGCACGTAGACGTCTGCCAAACGACGTGCCAAGCACGCCCATGCTGCTCTTTTCAGCACCAGCGCATCGATTTGTGGTTAACCACTTGTTAAGCATGCACATGCATCTTTTTGTAGACGCGCACGTTGTTTTCTGCTAAACAACAAGTTATGCATGCACATGCTGCTTTTGGCAGAGCGCGCACGTGGATTTCTATTAAACCACGTGCCAAGCACGCTCATGCTGCTCTTTTTAGCACACGTGCATGGATTTGTGGTAAACAACTTGTTAAGCATGCACATGCATCTTTCGGTAGACGCGGACGTTGTTTTCTGCCAAACCACAAGCTAAGCATGCACATGCATCTTTTGGCAGAACGCGCACGTGGATTTCTATAAACGGCGTGCTAAGCACGCACATGCTGCTATTTTCAGCACCCGCGCATCGATTTGTGGTTAACCACCCTTTAAGCATGCACATGCATCTTTTGGTAGACGCGCACGTTGTTTTCTGCCAAACAACAAGTTATGCATGCACATGCTGCTTCTGGCAGAGCGCGCACGTGGATTTCTATTAAACCACGTGCCAAGCACGCTCATGCTGCTCTTTTTAGCACACGCGCATGGATTTGTAGTAAACAACTTGTTAAGCATGCACATGCATCTTTCGGTAGACGCGGACGTTGTTTTCTGCAAAACCACAAGGTAAGCATGCACATGCCGCTTTTGGAAAAGCGCGGACGTGGATTTCTACCAAACCACGTGCTTGCACGCCCACGCAGCTCTTTTCAGCACACACGCATCGATTTGTGGTTAAACAACTTGTTAAGCATGCAACTGCATCTTTTGGTAGACGCGGACTTTGTTTTTTGCCAAACCACAAGGTAAGCATGCACATGCTGCTTTTGGCAGAGAGCGGACGTGGATTTCTACCAAACCACGTGCTTAGCACGCCCATGCTGCTCTTTTCAGCACGCGCGCATCGATTTGTGGTTAACCACTTGTTAAGGATGCACATGCATCTTTTGGTAGACGCGCACGTTGTTTTCTGCCAAACAACAAGTTATGCATGCACATGCTGCTTTTGGCAGAGCGCGGACGTGGATTTCTAATAAACCACGTGCCAAGCACGCTCATGCTGCTCTTTTTAGCACACGCGCATGGATTTGTAGTAAACAACTTGTTAAGCATGCACATGCATCTTTCGGTAGACGCGGACGTGGATTTCTACCAAACGACGCGCTAAGCACGCCCATGCTACTCTTTTCAGCACCCGCGCATCGATTTGTGGTTAACCACCCTTTAAGCATGCACATGCATCTTTTGGTAGACGCGCACGTTGTTTTCTGCCAAACAACAAGTTATGCATGCACATGCTGCTTCTGGCAGAGCGCGCACGTGGATTTCTATTAAACCACGTGCAAAGCAAGCTCATGCGTCTCTTTTAAGCACACGCGCATGGATTTTTAGTAAACAACTTGTTAAGCATGCACATGCTTCTTTCGGTAGACGCGGACGTTGTTTTCTGCAAAACCACAAGTTAAGCATGCACATGCCGCTTTTGGCAGAGTGCGGACGTGGATTTCTACCAAACCACGTGCTTGCACGCCCACGCAGCTTTTTTCTGCACAGGCGCATCGACTTGTGGTTAACCACTTGTTAAGCATGCACATGCATCTATTCGTAGACGCGCGCGTTGTTTCCTGCCAAACAACAAGTTATACATGCACATGCTGCTTTTGGCAGAGCGCGCACGTAGACGTCTGCCAAACGACGTGCCAAGCACGCCCATGCTGCTCTTTTCAGCACCAGCGCATCGATTTGTGGTTAACCACCCTTTAAGCATGCACATGCATCTTTTGGTAGACGCGCACGTTGTTTTCTGCCAAACAACAAGTTATGCATGCACATGCTGCTTCTGGCAGAGCGCGCACGTGGATTTCTATTAAACAACGTGCAAAGCAAGCTCATGCGTCTCTTTTAAGCACACGTGCATGGATTTTCAGTAAACAACTTGTTAAGCATGCACATGCTTCTTTCGGTAGACGCGGACGTTGTTTTCTGCAAAACCACAAGTTAAGCATGCACATGCCGCTTTTGGCAGAGCGCGGACGTGGATTTCTACCAAACCACGTGCTTGCACGCCCACGCAGCTCTTTTCTGCACAGGCGCATCGACTTGTGGTTAACCACTTGTTAAGCATGCACATGCATCTTTTCGTAGACGCGCGCGTTGTTTTCTGCCAAACAACAAGTTATACATGCACATGCTGCTTTTGGCAGAGCGCGCACGTAGACGTCTGCCAAACGACGTGCCAAGCACGCCCATGCTGCTCTTTTCAGCACCAGCGCATCGATTTGTGGTTAACCACCCTTTAAGCATGCACATGGATCTTTTGGTAGAAGCGCACGTTGTTTTCTGCCAAACAACAAGTTATGCATGCACATGCTGCTTCTGGCAGAGCGCGCACGTGGATTTCTATTAAACCACGTGCAAAGCAAGCTCATGCGTCTCTTTTAAGCACACGCGCATGATTTTTAGTAAACAACTTGTTAAGCATGCACAGAAAACTACGCGCACGTAGTTTTCTGCCAAACCATAAGTTATGCATGCACATGCTGCTGTTGGCAGAGCGCGCATGAGGATTTCTACCAAATCACGTGCTTAGCACGCCCATGCTGCTCTTTTCAGAACACGCGCATCGACTTGTGGTAAACAACTTGTTAATCACGCTCACGCATCTTTCCGTAGACGCGCACGTTGTTTTCTGCCAAACCACAAGGTATGCGTGCATATGCTGCTTTTAGCAGAGCGCGCATGAGGAGTTCTAACAAACCACGTGCTAAGCATGCCCTTGCTGCTCTTTTCAGAACACGAGCATGGATTTGTGGTAAACAACTTGTTAAGCATGCATATGCATCTTTCGGTAGACGCGGACGTTGTTTTCTGACAAACCACAAGCTAAGCATGCACATGCATCTTTTGGCAGAACGCGCACGTGGATTTCTAAAAACGGCGTGCTAAGCACGCACATGCTGCTATTTTCAGCACCCGCGCATCGATTTGTGGTTAACCACCCTTTAAGCATGCACATGCATCTTTTGGTAGACGCGCACGTTGTTTTCTGCCAAACAACAAGTTATGCATGCACATGCTGCTTCTGGCAGAGCGCGCACGTGGATTTCTATTAAACCACGTGCCAAGCACGCTCATGCTGCTCTTTTCAGCACACGCGCATGGATTTGTAGTAAACAACTTTTTAAGCATGCACATGCATCTTTCGGTAGACGCGGACGTTGTTTTCTGCAAAACCACAAGTTAAGCATGCACATGCCGCTTTTGGCAGAGCGCGAATGTGGATTTCTACCAAACCACGTGCTATGCACGCCCATGCAGCTCTTTTCAGAACACGCGCATCGACTTGTGGTAAACAACTTGTTAATCACACTCACGCATCTTTCCGTAGACGCGCACGTTGTTTTCTGCCAAACCACAAGGTATGCGTGCATATGCTGCTTTTGGCAGAGCGCGCATGAGGAGTTCTAACAAACCACGTGCTAAGCATGCCCTTGCTGCTCTTTTCAGAACACGAGCATCGATTTGTGGTTAAACAACTTGTCAAGCATGCAACTGCATCTTTTGGTAGACGCGGACGTTGTTTTTTGCCAAACCACAAGATAAGCATGCACATGCTGCTTTTGGCAGAGTGCGGATGTGGATTTCTACCAAATCACGTGCTTAGCACGCCCATGCTGCTCTTTTCAGCACACGCGCATCGATTAGTGCCAAACCACTTGTTAAGCATGCACATGCATCTTTCGGTAGACGCGGACGTTGTTTTCTGCCAAACCACAAGCTAAGCATGCACATGCAGCTTTTGGCAGAGCGCGCACGTGGATTTCTACAAAACGGCGTGCTAAGCACGCCCATGCTGCTATTTTCAGCGCAGGCGCATCGATTTGTGCCAAACCATTTTTAAAGCATGCACGCGCATCTTTCAGTAGATGCGCACGTTGTTTTCTGCCAAACGACAAGTTATGCTTGCATATGCTGCTTTGGGCAGAGCGCGCATGTGGATTTCTACCAAACCACGTGCTAAGCACGCCCATGCTGCTCTTTTCAGCACACGCGCATCGATTTTTGGTGAACAACTTGTTAAGCATGCACATGCATCTTTTGGTAGACGCGGACTATGTTTACTGCCAAACCACAAGTTAAGCATGCACATGCACCTTTTGGCAGAGCGCGTACGTGGATTTCTGCCAAACGACGCGCCAAGCACGCCCATGCTGCTCTATTCAGCACCCGCGCATTCATTTGTGGTTAACCACTTGTTAAGCATGCACATGCATCTTTCCGTAGACGCGCACGTGGTTTTCTGCCAAACCACAAGTTATGCATGCAGATGCTGCTTTTGGCAGAGCGCGCATGTGGATTTCTACCAAACCACGTGCTAAGCACGCCCTTGCTGCACTTTTCAGCACACGCGCATGGATTTGTGGTAAACAACTTGTTAAGCATGCACATGCATCTTTCTGTAGGACGCGGACGTTGTTTTCTGCCAAACCACAAGATAAGCATGTACATGCACCTTTTGGCAGAGCGCGTACGTGGATTTCTGCCAAACGACGCGCCAAACACGCCCATGCTGCTCTATTCAGCACACGCGCATCGATTAGTGCCAAACCACTTGTTAAGCATGCACATGCATCTTTCCGTAGACGCGCACATTGTTTTCTGCCAAACCACAAGCTAAGCATGCACATGCAGTTTTTGGCAGAGCGCGCACGTGGATTTCTGCCAAACGACGTGCCAAGCACGCCCATGCTGCTCTTTTCAGCACACGCGCATCGCTTTGTACCAAACCACTTGTTAAGCATGCACATGCATCTTTTGGTAGACGCGGACGTTGTTTTCTGCCAAACCACAAGTTAAGCATGTGCATGCTGCTTTTCGCAGAGCGCGCACGTGGATTTCTGCCAAACGACGTGCTAAGCACGCCCATGTTGCTCTTTTGGGCACACGCGCATCGATTTGTGCCAAACCAATTGTTTAGCATGCACATGAATTTTTCAGTAGACGCGCACGTTGTTTTCTGCCAAACCACAAGGTATGCGTGCTGATGCTGCTTTTGGCAGAGCGCGCATGAGGAGTTCTAACAAACCACGTGCTAAGCACGCCATTGCTGCTCTTTTCAGAACACGAGCATCGATTTGTGGTTAAACAACTTGTTAAGCATGCAACTGCATCTTTTGGCAGACGCAGACGTTCTTTTTTGCCAAACCACAAGATAAGCATGCACATGCTGCTTTTGGCAGAGTGCGGACGTGGATTTCTACCAAACCACGTTCTTACCCCGCCCATGCTGCTCTTTTCAGCACACGCGCATCGATTAGTGCCAAACCACTTGTTAAGCATGCACTTGCATCTTTCCGTAGACGCGCACATTGTTTTCTGCCAAACCACAAGTTATGCATGCACATGCCGCTTTTGGCAGAGCGCGGACGTGGATTTCTAGCAAACCACGTGCTATGCACGCCCATGCAGCTCTTTCAAGTACACGCACATCGACTTGTGGTAAACAACTTGTTAAGCATGCAGATGCATCTTTTGGTAGACGCGCACGTTGTTTTCTGCCAAACCACAAGTTATGCATGCAGATGCTGCTGTTGGCAGAGCGCGCATGTGGATTTCTTCCAAACCACGTGCTAAGCACGCCCATGCTGCTCTTTTCAGCACACGCGCATCGATTTGTGTTAAACAACGTGTTAAACATTCACATGCATCTTTTGGTAGACGCGGACGTTGTTTTCTGCGAAACCACAAGTTAAGCATGCACATGCACCTTTGGCAGAGCGCGCACGTGGACTTCAGCCAAACGACGTGCCAAGCACGCCCATGCTGCTATTTTCAGCATACGCGCATCGATTTGTGCCAAACCATTTGTAAAGCATGCACGCGCATCTTTCAGTAGATGCGCACGTTGTTTACTGCCAAACGACAAGTTATGCTTGCATATGCTGCTTTGGGCAGTGCGCGCATGTGGATTTTTACCAAACCACGTGCATAGCACGCCCATGCTGCTCTTTTCAGCACACGCGCATCTATTTGTGGTTAACCACTTGTTAAGCATGCACATGCATCTTTCCGTAGACGCGCACGTTGTTTTCTGCCAAACTACAAGTTATGCATGCATATGCTGCTTTTGGCAGAGCGCGCATGTGGATTTCTACCAAACCACGTGCTAAGCACGCCCTTGCTGCACTTTTCAGCACACGCGCATGGATTTGTGGTAAACAACTTGAAAAGCATGCACATTCATCTTTCTGTAGGACGCGGACATTGTTTTCTGCCAAACCACAAGATAAGCATGCACAGGCAGCTTTTGGCAGAGCGCGCACGTGGATTTCTACCAAACGGCGTGCTGAGCACGCCCATGCTGCTCTTTTCAGCACACGCGCATCGATTAGTGCCAAACCACTTGTTAAGCCTGCACATGCATCTTTCCATAGACGCGCACGTTGTTTTCTGCCAAACCACAAGCTAAGCATGCACATGCAGTTTTTGGCAGAGCGCGCGCGTGGATTTCTGCCAAACGACGTGCCAAGCACGCCCATGCTGCTCTTTTCGGCACACGCGCATCGCTTTGTACCAAACCACTGGTTAAGCATGCACATGCATCTTTTGGTAGACGCGGACGTTGTTTTCTGCCTAACCACAAGTTAAGCATGCACATGCACCTTTTGGCAGAGCGCGCACGTAGACGTCTGCCAAACGACGTGCCAAGCACGCCCATGCTGCTCTTTTCAGCACCCGCGCATCGATTTGTGGTTAACCACTTGTTAAGCATGCTCATGCATCTTTCGGTAGACGCGGACGTTGTTTTCTGCAAAACCACAAGGTAAGCATGCACATGCCGCTTTTGGCAGATCGCGGACGTGGATTTCTACCAAACCACGTGCTTGCACGCCCACGCAGCTCTTTTCAGCACACGCGCATCGACTTGTGGTAAACAACTTGCTAAGCATGCTCACGCATCTTTTCGTAGACGCGCACGTTGTTTTCTGCCAAACCACAAGTTATGTGTGCATATGCTGCTTTTGGCAGAGCGCGCATGTGGAGTTCTAACAAACCACGCGCTATGCACGCCCTTGCTGCTCTTTTCAGCACGCGCGCATCGATTTCTGGTAAACAACTTGTTAAGCATGCAGATGCATCTTTTGGTAGACGCGCACGTAGTTTTCTGCCAAACCATAAGTTATGCATGCACATGCTGCTGTTGGCAGAGCGCGCATGAGGATTTCTACCAAACCACGTGCTAAGCACGCCCTTGCTGTTCTTTTCAGCACACTCGCATGGATTTGTGGTAAACAACTTGTTAAGCATGCACATGCATCTTTCGGTAGACGCGGACGTTGTTTTCTGCCAAACCACAAGCTAAGCATGCACATGCATCTTTTGTGAGAACGCGCACGTGGATTTCTAAAAACGGCGTGCTAAGCACGCACATGCTGCTATTTTCAGCACCCGCGCATCGATTTGTGGTTAACCACCCTTTAAGCATGCACATGCATCTTTTGGTAGACGCGCACGTTGTTTTCTGTCAAACAACAAGTTATGCATGCACATGCTGCTTCTGGCAGAGCGCGCACGTGGATTTCGATTAAACCACGTGCCAAGCACGCTCATGCTGCTCTTTTTAGCACACGCGCATGGATTTGTAGTAAACAACTTGTTAAGCATGCACATGCATCTTTCGGTAGACGCGGACGTTGTTTTCTGCAAAACCACAAGGTAAGCATGCACATGCCGCTTTTGGAAAAGCGCGGACGTGGATTTCTACCAAACCACGTGCTTGCACGCCCACGCAGCTCTTTTCAGCATACACGCATCGACTTGTCGTAAACAACTTGTTAAGCATGCTCACGCATCTTTCCGTAGACGCGCACGTTGTTTTCTGCAGAACCTCAAGGTATACGTGCATATGCTGCTTTTGGCATAGCGCGCATGAGGAGTTCTAACAAACCACGTGCTAAGCACGCCCTTGCTGCTCTTTTCAGAACACGAGCATCGATTTGTGGTCAAACAACTTGTTAAGCATGCAACTGCATCTTTTGGTAGACGCGGACTTTGTTTTTTGCCAAACCACAAGGTAAGCATGCACATGCTGCTTTTGGCAGAGGGCGGACGTGGATTTCTACCAAACCACGTGCTTAGCACGCCCATGCTGCTCTTTTCAACACACGCGCATCGATTAGTGCCAAACCACTTGTTAAGCATGCACATGCATCTTTCCGTAGACGCGCACATTGTTTTCTGCCAAACCACAAGTTATGCATGCACATGCCTCTTTTTGCAGAGCGCGGATGTGGATTTCTACCAAACCACGTGCTTGCACGCCCACGCAGCTCTTTTCAGTACACGCGCATCGACTTGTGGTAAACAACTTGTTAAGCATGCTCACGCATCTTTAAGTAGACGCGCACGTTGTTTTCTGCCAAACCACAAGTTATGTGTGCATTTGCTGCTTTTGGCAGAGCGCGCATGAGGAGTTCTAACAAACCACGCGCTGAGCACGCCCTTGCTGCTCTTTTCAGCACGCGCGCATCGATTTCTGGTAAACAACTTGTTAAGCATGCAAATGCATCTTTTGGTAGACGCGCACGTTGTTTTCTGCCAAACCACAAGTTATGCTTGCATATGCTGCTTTGGGCAGAGCGCGCATGTGGATTTCTAGCAAACCACGTGCTAAGCACGCCCATGCGGCTCTTTTCAGCACACGCGCATCGATTTGTCGTAAACAACTTGTTAAGCATTCACAAGCATCTTTTCCTAGACGCGGACGTTGTTTTCTGCCAAACCACAAGTTAAGCATGCACATGCACCTTTTGGCAGAGCGCCACGTGGATTTCTGCTAAACGACATGGCAAGCATGCCCATGCTGCTCTATTCAGCACCCGCGCATCGATTTGTGGTTAACCACTTGTTAAGCATGCACATGCATCTTTTCGTAGACGCGCACGTTGTTTTCTGCCAAACCACAACTTATGCATTCTCATGCTGCCTTTGGCTGAGCGCGCATGTTAATTTCTGCCAAGCAATGCGCTAAGCACGCCCTTACTGCCCTTTTCAGCACACTCGCATCGATGTGTGGTAAACAACTTGTTAAGCATGCACATGCATCTTTCCGTAGACGCGCACGTTGTTTTCTGCCAAACCACAAGTTATGCATGCATATGCTGCTTTTGGCAGAGCGCGCATGTGGATTTCTACCAAACCACGTGCTTGCACGCCCACGCAGCTCTTTTCAGCACACGCGCATCGACTTGTTGTAAACAACTTGTTAAGCATGCTCACGCATCTTTCCGTAGACGCGCACGTTGTTTTCTGCCAAACCACAAGTTATGTGTGCATATGCTGCTTTGGGGAGAGCGCGTATGTGGATTTCTACCAAACCACGTTCTAAGCACGCCCATGCTGCTCTTTTCAGCACACGCGCATTGATTTGTGATAAACAACTTGTTATGCATGCACATGCACCTTTTGGTAGACGGGGACGTTGTTTTCTGCGAAACCACAAGTTAAGCATGCACATGCACCTTTTGGCAGAGCGCGCACGTAGACGTCTGCCAAACGACGTGGCAAGCACGCCCATGCTGCTCTTTTCAGCACCCGTGCATCGATTTGTGGTTAACCAAACTTTAAGCATGCACATGCATCTTTTGGTAGACGCGCTCGTTGTTTTCTGCCAAACAACAAGTTATGCATGCACATGCTGCTTCTGGCAGAGCGCGCACGTGGATTTCTATTAAACCACGTGCAAAGCAAGCGCATGCTGCTCTTTTAAGCACACGCGCATGGAATTTTAGTAAACAACTTGTTAAGCATGCACAAGCTTCTTTCGGTAGACGCGGACGTTGTTTTCTGCAAAACCACAAGTTAAGCATGCACATGCCGCTTTTGGCAGAGCGCGGACGTGGATTTCTACCAAACCACGTGCTTGCACGCACACGCAGCTCTTTTCTGCACACGCGCATCGACTTGTGGTTAACCACTTGTTAAGCATGCACATGCATCTTTTCGTAGACGCGCGCGTTGTTTTCTGCCAAACAACATGTTATGCATGCACATGCTGCTTTTGGCAGAGCGCGCACGTAGACGTCTGCCAAACGACGTGCCAAGCACGCCCATGCTGCTCTTTTCAGCACCAGCGCATCGATTTGTGGTTAACCACTTGTTAAGCATGCACATGCATCTTTTTGTAGACGCGCACGTTGTTTTCTGCTAAACAACAAGTTATGCATGCACATGCTGCTTTTGGCAGAGCGCGCACGTGGATTTCTATTAAACCACGTGCCAAGCACGCTCATGCTGCTCTTTTTAGCACACGTGCATGGATTTGTGGTAAACAACTTGTTAAGCATGCACATGCATCTTTCGGTAGACGCGGACGTTGTTTTCTGCCAAACCACAAGCTAAGCATGCACATGCATCTTTTGGCAGAACGCGCACGTGGATTTCTAAAAACGGCGTGCTAAGCACGCACATGCTGCTATTTTCAGCACCCGCGCATCGATTTGTGGTTAACCACCCTTTAAGCATGCACATGCATCTTTTGGTAGACGCGCACGTTGTTTTCTGCCAAACAACAAGTTATGCATGCACATGCTGCTTCTGGCAGAGCGCGCACGTGGATTTCTATTAAACCACGTGCCAAGCACGCTCATGCTGCTCTTTTTAGCACACGCGCATGGATTTGTAGTAAACAACTTGTTAAGCATGCACATGCATCTTTCGGTAGACGCGGACGTTGTTTTCTGCAAAACCACAAGGTAAGCATGCACATGCCGCTTTTGGAAAAGCGCGGACGTGGATTTCTACCAAACCACGTGCTTGCACGCCCACGCAGCTCTTTTCAGCACACACGCATCGACTTGTCGTAAACAACTTGTTAAGCGTGCTGACGCATCTTTCCGTAGACGCGCACGTTGTTTTCTGCAGAACCACAAGGTATACGTGCATATGCTGCTTTTGGCATAGCGCGCATGAGGAGTTCTAACAAACCACGTGCTAAGCACGCCCTTGCTGCTCTTTTCAGAACACGAGCATCGATTTGTGGTTAAACAACTTGTTAAGCATGCAACTGCATCTTTTGGTAGACGCGGACTTTGTTTTTTGCCAAACCACAAGGTAAGCATGCACATGCTGCTTTTGGCAGAGAGCGGACGTGGATTTCTACCAAACCACGTGCTTAGCACGCCCATGCTGCTCTTTTCAGCACACGTGCATCGATTAGTGCCAAACCTCTTGTTAAGCATGCACATGCATCTTTCCCTAGACGCGCACATTGTTTTCTGCCAAACCACAAGTTATGCATGCACATGCCTCTTTTTGCAGAGCGCGGATGTGGATTTCTACCAAACCACGTGCTTGCACGCCCACGCAGCTCTTTTCAGTACACGCGCATCGACTTGTGGTAAACAACTTGTTAAGCATGCTCACGCATCTTTCCGTAGACGCGTACGTTGTTTTCTGCCAAACCACAAGTTATGTGTGCATTTGCTGCTTTTGGCAGAGCGCGCATGAGGAGTTCTAACAAACCACGCGCTGAGCACGCCCTTGCTGCTCTTTTCAGCACGCGCGCATCGATTTCTGGTAAACAACTTGTTAAGCATGCAAATGCATCTTTTGGTAGACGCGCACGTTGTTTTCTGCCAAACCACAAGTTATGCTTGCATATGCTGCTTTGGGCAGAGCGCGCATGTGGATTTCTAGCAAACCACGTGCTAAGCACGCCCATGCTGCTCTTTTCAGCACACGCGCATCGATTTGTCGTAAACAACTTGTTAAGCATTCACAAGCATCTTTTCCTAGACGCGGACGTTGTTTTCTGCCAAACCACAAGTTAAGCATGCACATGCACCTTTTGGCAGAGCGCCACGTGGATTTCTGCTAAACGACGTGGCAAGCATGCCCATGCTGCTCTATTCAGCACCCGCGCATCGATTTGTGGTTAACCACTTGTTAAGCATGCACATGTATCTTTTCGTAGACGCGCACGTTGTTTTCTGCCAAACCACAAGTTATGCATTCTCATGCTGCCTTTGGCTGAGCGCGCATGTTAATTTCTGCCAAGCAATGCGCTAAGCACGCCCTTACTGCCCTTTTCAGCACACTCGCATCGATGTGTGGTAAACAACTTGTTAAGCATGCACATGCATCTTTCCGTAGACGCGCACGTTGTTTTCTGCCAAACCACAAGTTATGCATGCATATGCTGCTTTTGGCAGAGCGCGCATGTGGATTTCTACCAAACCACGTGCTTGCACGCCCACGCAGCTCTTTTCAGCACACGCGCATCGACTTGTTGTAAACAACTTGTTAAGCATGCTCACGCATCTTTCCGTAGACGCGCACGTTGTTTTCTGCCAAACCACAAGTTATGTGTGCATATGCTGCTTTGGGGAGAGCGCGTATGTGGATTTCTACCAAACCACGTTCTAAGCACGCCCATGCTGCTCTTTTCAGCACACGCGCATTGATTTGTGATAAACAACTTGTTATGCATGCACATGCATCTTTTGGTAGACGGGGACGTTGTTTTCTGCGAAACCACAAGTTAAGCATGCACATGCACCTTTTGGCAGAGCGCGCACGTAGACGTCTGCCAAACGACGTGGCAAGCACGCCCATGCTGCTCTTTTCAGCACCCGCGCATCGATTTGTGGTTAACCAAACTTTAAGCATGCACATGCATCTTTTGGTAGACGCGCTCGTTGTTTTCTGCCAAACAACAAGTTATGCATGCACATGCTGCTTCTGGCAGAGCGCGCACGTGGATTTCTATTAAACCACGTGCAAAGCAAGCTCATGCTGCTCTTTTAAGCACACGCGCATGGAATTTTAGTAAACAACTTGTTAAGCATGCACAAGCTTCTTTCGGTAGACGCGCACGTTGTTTTCTGCAAAACCACAAGTTAAGCATGCACATGCCGCTTTTGGCAGAGCGCGGACGTGGATTTCTACCAAACCACGTGCTTGCACGCCCACGCAGCTCTTTTCTGCACACGCGCATCGACTTGTGGTTAACCACTTGTTAAGCATGCACATGCATCTTTTCGTAGACGCGCGCGTTGTTTTCTGCCAAACAACATGTTATGCATGCACATGCTGCTTTTGGCAGAGCGCGCACGTGGATTTCTGTTAAACCACGTGCCAAGCACGCTCATGCTGCTCTTTTTAGCACACGTGCATGGATTTGTAGTAAACAACTTGTTAAGCATGCACATGCATCTTTCGGAAGACGCGGACGTTGTTTTCTGCAAAACCACAAGTTATGCGTGCAAATGCTGCTTTTGGCCGAGCGCGCATGTGGATTTCTACCAAACCAAGCGCTAAGCACGCCCTTGCTGCTCTTTTCAGCACCCGCGCATCGATTTGTGGTTAACCACTTGTTAAGCATGCACATGCATCTTTTGGTAGACGCGCGCGTTGTTTTCTGCCAAACAACAAGTTATGCATGCACATGCTGCTTTTGGCAGAGCGCGCACGTGGATTTCTATTAAACCACGTGCCAAGCACGCTCATGCTGCTCTTTTTAGCACACGCGCGTGGATTTGTAGTAAACAACTTGTTAAGCATGCACATGCATCTTTCGGTAGACGCGGACGTTGTTTTCAGCAAAACCACAAGTTAAGCATGCACATGCACCTTTTGGCAGAGCGCGCACGTAGACGTCTGCGAAACGACGTGCCAAGCACGCCCATGATGCTCTTTTCAGCACCCGCGCATCGATTTGTGGTTAACAACCCTTTAAGCATGCACATGCATCTTTTGGTAGACGCGCACGTTGTTTTCTGCCAAACAACAAGTTATGCATGGAAATGCTGCTTCTGGCAGAGCGCGCACGTGGATTTCTACCAAACGACGTGCTAAGCACGCCCATGCTACTCTTTTCAGCACCCGCGCATCGATTTGTGGTTAACCACTTGTTAAGCATGCACATGCATGTTTTGGTAGATGCGCACGTTGTTTTCTGCCAAACCACAACTTATGCTTGCAATGCTGCTTTGGGCAGAGCGCGCACGTGGATTTCTACCAAACCACGTTCTAAGCACGCCCATGCTGCTCTTTTCAGCACACGCACATCGATTTGTGATAAACAACTTGTTATGCATGCACATGCATCTTTTGGTAGACGGGGACGTTGTTTTCTGCGAAACCACAAGTTAAGCATGCACATGCACCTTTTGGCAGAGCGCGCACGTAGACGTCTGCCAAACGACGTGCCAAGCACGCCCATGCTGCTCTTTTCAGCACCCGCGCATCGATTTGTGGTTAACCACCCTTTAAGCATGCACATGCATCTTTTGGTAGACGCGCACGTTGTTTTCTGCCAAACAACAAGTTATGCATGCACATGCTGCTTCTGGCAGAGCGCGCACGTGGATTTCTATTAAACCACGTGCAAAGCAAGCTCATGCTGCTCTTTTAAGCAGACGCGCATGGATTTTTAGTAAACAACTTGTTAAGCATGCACATGCTTCTTTCGGTAGACGCGGACGTTGTTTTCTGCAAAACCACAAGTTAAGCATGCACATGCCGCTTTTGGCAGAGCGCGGACGTGGATTTCTACCAAACCACGTGCTTGCACGCCCACGCAGCTCTTTTCTGCAGACGCGCATCGACTTGTGGTTAACCACTTGTTAAGCTTGCACATGCATCTTTTCGTAGACGCGCGCGTTGTTTTCTGCCAAACAACAAGTTATGCATGCACATGCTGCTTTTGGCAGAGCGCGCACGTAGACGTCTGCCAAACGACGTGCCAAGCACGCCCATGCTGCTCTTTTCAGCACCAGCGCATCGATTTGTGGTTAACCACTTGTTAAGCATGCACATGCATCTTTTTGTAGACGCGCACGTTGTTTTCTGCCAAACAACAAGTTATGCATGCACATGCTGCTTTTGGCAGAGCGCGCACGTGGATTTCTATTAATCCACGTGCCAAGCACGCTCATGCTGCTCTTTTTAGCACACGCGCATGGATTTGTAGTAAACAACTTGTTAAGCATGCACATGCATCTTTCGGTAGACGCGGACGTTGTTTTCTGCAAAACCAGAAGTTATGCGTGCATATGCTGCTTTTGGCCGAGCGCGCATGTGGATTTCTACGAAACCACGCGCTAAGCACGCCCTTGCTGCTCTTTTCAGCACGCGCGCACCGGTTTCTGGTAAACAACTGGTTAAGCATGCACATGCATCTTTTGGTAGACGCACACGTTGTTTTCTGCCAAACCACAAGTTATGCATGCACATGCTGCTGTTGGCAGAGCGCGCACCTGGATTTCTATTAAACCACGCGCCAAGCACGCTCATGCTGCTCTTTTTAGCACACGCGCATGGATTTTTAGTAAACAACTTGTTAAGCATGCACATGCATCTTTCGGTAGACGCGGACGTTGTTTTCTGCAAAACCACAAGTTAAGCATGCACATGCACCTTTTGGCAGAGCGCACCCGTGGACTTCTGCCAAACGACGTGCCAAGCACGCCCATGCTGCTCTTTTCAGCACCCGCGCATCGATTTGTGGTTTACCACTTGTTAAGCATGCACATGCATCTTTTGGTAGACGCGCGCGTTGTTTTCTGCCAAACAACAAGTTATGCATGCACATGCTGCTTTTGGCAGAGCGCGCACGTGGATTTCTATTAAACCACGTGCCAAGCACGCTCTTTCTGCTCTTTTTAGCACACGCGCATGGATTTGTGTTAAACAACTTGTTAAGCATGCACATGCATCTTTCGGTAGATGCGGACGTTGTTTTCAGCAAAACCACAAGTTAAGCATGCACATGCATCTTTTGGCAGAGCTCGCACGTAGACGTCTGCCAAACGACGTGCAAAGCACGCGCATGCTGCTCTTTTCAGCACCCGCTCATCGATTTGTGGTTAACCACCCTTTAAGCATGCACATGCATCTTTTGGTAGACGCGCACGTTGTTTTCTGCCAAACGACAAGCTATGCATGCACATGCTGCTTCTGGCAGAGCGCGCACGTGGATTTCTATTAAACCACGTGCAAAGCAAGCGCATGCGGCTCTTTTAAGCACACGCGCATGGAATTTTAGTAAACAACTTGTTAAGCATGCACAAGCTTCTTTCGGTAGACGCGGACGTTGTTTTCTGCAAAACCACAAGTTAAGCATGCACATGCCGCTTTTGGCAGAGCGCGGACGTAGATTTCTACCAAACCACGTGCTTGCACGCACACGCAGCTCTTTTCTGCACACGCGCATCGACTTGTGGTTAACCACTTGTTAAGCATGCACATGCATCTTTTCGTAGACGCGCGCGTTGTTTTCTGCCAAACAACATGTTATGCATGCACATGCTGCTTTTGGCAGAGCGCGCACGTAGACGTCTGCCAAACGACGTGCCAAGCACGCCCATGGTGCTCTTTTCAGCACCAGCGCATCGATTTGTGGTTAACCACTTGTTAAGCATGCACATGCATCTTTTTGTAGACGCGCACGTTGTTTTCTGCTAAACAACAAGTTATGCATGCACATGCTGCTTTTGGCAGAGCGCGCACGTGGATTTCTATTAAACCACGTGCCAAGCACGCTCATGCTGCTCTTTTTAGCACACGTGCATGGATTTGTGGTAAACAACTTGTTAAGCATGCACATGCATCTTTCGGTAGACGCGGACGTTGTTTTCTGCCAAACCACAAGCTAAGCATGCACATGCATCTTTTGGCAGAACGCGCACGTGGATTTCTAAAAACGGCGTGCTAAGCACGCACATGCTGCTATTTTCAGCACCCGCGCATCGATTTGTGGTTAACCACCCTTTAAGCATGCACATGCATCTTTTGGTAGACGCGCACGTTGTTTTCTGCCAAACAACAAGTTATGCATGCACATGCTGCTTCTGGCAGAGCGCGCACGTGGATTTCTATTAAACCACGTGCCAAGCACGCTCATGCTGCTCTTTTTAGCACACGCGCATGGATTTGTAGTAAACAACTTGTTAAGCATGCACATGCATCTTTCGGTAGACGCGGACGTTGTTTTCTGCAAAACCACAAGGTAAGCATGCACATGCCGCTTTTGGAAAAGCGCGGACGTGGATTTCTACCAAACCACGTGCTTGCACGCCCACGCAGCTCTTTTCAGCACACACGCATCGACTTGTCGTAAACAACTTGTTAAGCATGCTCACGCATCTTTCCGTAGACGCGCACGTTGTTTTCTGCAGAACCACAAGGTATACGTGCATATGCTGCTTTTGGCATAGCGCGCATGAGGAGTTCTAACAAACCACGTGCTAAGCACGCCCTTGCTGCTCTTTTCAGAACACGAGCATCGATTTGTGGTTAAACAACTTGTTAAGCATGCAACTGCATCTTTTGGTAGACGCGGACTTTGTTTTTTGCCAAACCACAAGGTAAGCATGCACATGCTGCTTTTGGCAGAGAGCGGACGTGGATTTCTACCAAACCACGTGCTTAGCACGCCCATGCTGCTCTTTTCAGCACACGTGCATCGATTAGTGCCAAACCTCTTGTTAAGCATGCACATGCATCTTTCCCTAGACGCGCACATTGTTTTCTGCCAAACCACAAGTTATGCATGCACATGCCTCTTTTTGCAGAGCGCGGATGTGGATTTCTACCAAACCACGTGCTTGCACGCCCACGCAGCTCTTTTCAGTACACGCGCATCGACTTGTGGTAAACAACTTGTTAAGCATGCTCACGCATCTTTCCGTAGACGCGCACGTTGTTTTCTGCCAAACCACAAGTTATGTGTGCATTTGCTGCTTTTGGCAGAGCGCGCATGAGGAGTTCTAACAAACCACGCGCTGAGCACGCCCTTGCTGCTCTTTTCAGCACGCGCGCATCGATTTCTGGTAAACAACTTGTTAAGCATGCAAATGCATCTTTTGGTAGACGCGCACGTTGTTTTCTGCCAAACCACAAGTTATGCTTGCATATGCTGCTTTGGGCAGAGCGCGCATGTGGATTTCTAGCAAACCACGTGCTAAGCACGCCCATGCTTTTCTTTTCAGCACACGCGCATCGATTTGTCGTAAACAACTTGTTAAGCATTCACAAGCATCTTTTCCTAGACGCGGACGTTGTTTTCTGCCAAACCACAAGTTAAGCATGCACATGCACCTTTTGGCAGAGCGCCACGTGGATTTCTGCTAAACGACGTGGCAAGCATGCCCATGCTGCTCTATTCAGCACCCGCGCATCGATTTGTGGTTAACCACTTGTTAAGCATGCACATGTATCTTTTCGTAGACGCGCACGTTGTTTTCTGCCAAACCACAAGTTAGGCATTCTCATGCTGCCTTTTGCTGAGCGCGCATGTTAATTTCTGCCATGCAATGCGCTAAGCACGCCCTTACTGCCCTTTTCAGCACACTCGCATCGATGTGTGGTAAACAACTTGTTAAGCATGCACATGCATCTTTCCGTAGACGCGCACGTTGTTTTCTGCCAAACCACAAGTTATGCATGCATATGCTGCTTTTGGCAGAGCGCGCATGTGGATTTCTACCAAACCACGTGCTTTCACGCCCACGCAGCTCTTTTCAGCACACGCGCATCGACTTGTTGTAAACAACTTGTTAAGCATGCTCACGCATCTTTCCGTAGACGCGCACGTTGTTTTCTGCCAAACCACAAGTTATGTGTGCATATGCTGCTTTGGGGAGAGCGCGTATGTGGATTTCTACCAAACCACGTTCTAAGCACGCCCATGCTGCTCTTTTCAGCACACGCGCATTGATTTGTGATAAACAACTTGTTATGCATGCACATGCATCTTTTGGTAGACGGGGACGTTGTTTTCTGCGAAACCACAAGTTAAGCATGCACATGCACCTTTTGGCAGAGCGCACCCGTGGACTTCTGCCAAACGACGTGCCAAGCACGCCCATGCTGCTCTTTTCAGCACCCGCGCATCGATTTGTGGTTTACCACTTGTTAAGCATGCACATGCATCTTTTGGTAGACGCGCGCGTTGTTTTCTGCCAAACAACAAGTTATGCATGCACATGCTGCTTTTGGCAGAGCGCGCACCTGGATTTCTATTAAACCACGCGCCAAGCACGCTCATGCTGCTCTTTTTAGCACACGCGCATGGATTTTTAGTAAACAACTTGTTAAGCATGCACATGCATCTTTCGGTAGACGCGGACGTTGTTTTCTGCAAAACCACAAGTTAAGCATGCACATGCACCTTTTGGCAGAGCGCACCCGTGGACTTCTGCCAAACGACGTGCCAAGCACGCCCATGCTGCTCTTTTCAGCACCCGCGCATCGATTTGTGGTTTACCACTTGTTAAGCATGCACATGCATCTTTTGGTAGACGCGCGCGTTGTTTTCTGCCAAACAACAAGTTATGCATGCACATGCTGCTTTTGGCAGAGCGCGCACGTGGATTTCTATTAAACCACGTGCCAAGCACGCTCTTTCTGCTCTTTTTAGCACACGCGCATGGATTTGTGTTAAACAACTTGTTAAGCATGCACATGCATCTTTCGGTAGATGCGGACGTTGTTTTCAGCAAAACCACAAGTTAAGCATGCACATGCATCTTTTGGCAGAGCTCGCACGTAGACGTCTGCCAAACGACGTGCCAAGCACGCGCATGCTGCTCTTTTCAGCACCCGCTCATCGATTTGTGGTTAACCACCCTTTAAGCATGCACATGCATCTTTTGGTAGACGCGCACGTTGTTTTCTGCCAAACGACAAGCTATGCATGCACATGCTGCTTCTGGCAGAGCGCGCACGTGGATTTCTACCAAACGACGTGCTAAGCACGCCCATGCTACTCTTTTCAGCACCCGCGCATCGATTTGTGGTTAACCACTTGTTAAGCATGCACATGCATGTTTTGGTAGATGCGCACGTTGTTTTCTGCCAAACCACAACTTATGCTTGCATATGCTGCTTTGGGCAGAGCGCGCATGTGGATTTCTACCAAACCACGTTCTAAGCACGCCCATGCTGCTCTTTTCAGCACACGCGCATCGATTTGTGATAAACAACTTGTTATGCATGCACATGCATCTTTTGGTAGAAGCGCACGTTGTTTTCTGCCAAACCACAAGTTATGCATGCACATGCTGCTGTTGGCATAGCGCGCACCTGGATTTGTATTAAACCACGCGCCAAGCACGCTCATGCTGCTCTTTTTAGCACACGCGCATGGATTTTTAGTAAACAACTCGTTAAGCATGCACATGCATCTTTCGGTAGACGCGGACGTTGTTTTCTGCAAAACCACAAGTTAAGCATGCACATGCAGCTTTTGGTAGAGCGTGCACGTGGATTTCTACAAAACGGCGTGCTAAGCACGCCCATGCTGCTATTTTCAGCACACGCGCATCGATTTGTGCCAAACCATTTATAAAGCATGCACACGCATCTTTCAATAGATGCGAACGTTGTTTTCTGCCAAACGACAAGTTATGCTTGCATATGCTGCATTGGGCAGAGCGCGCATGTGGATTTCTACCAAACCACGTGCTAAGCACGCCCATGCTGCTCTTTTCAGCACACGCGCATGGATTTGTAGTAAACAACTTGTTAAGCGTGCACATGCATCTTTCGGTAGACGCGGACGTTGTTTTCAGCAAAACCACAAGCTAAGCATACACATGCAGCTTTTGGCAGAGCACGCACGTGGATTTCTACCAAACGACGTGCTAAGCACGCCCATGCTACTCTTTTCAGCACCCGCGCATCGATTTGTGGTTAACCACTTGTTAAGCATGCACATGCATGTTTTGGTAGATGCGCACGTTGTTTTCTGCCAAACCACAACTTATGCTTGCATATGCTGCTTTGGGCAGAGCGCGCATGTGGATTTCTACCAAACCACGTTCTAAGCACGCCCATGCTGCTCTTTTCAGCACACGCACATCGATTTGTGATAAACAACTTGTTATGCATGCACATGCATCTTTTGGTAGACGGGGACGTTGTTTTCTGCGAAACCACAAGTTAAGCATGCACATGCACCTTTTGGCAGAGCGCGCACGTAGACGTCTGCCAAACGACGTGCCAAGCTCGCCCATGCTGCTCTTTTCAGCACCCGCGCATCGATTTGTGGTTAACCACCCTTTAAGCATGCACATGCATCTTTTGGTAGACGCGCACGTTGTTTTCTGCCAAACAACAAGTTATGCATGCACATGCTGCTTCTGGCAGAGCGCGCACGTGGATTTCTATTAAACCACGTGCAAAGCAAGCTCATGCTGCTCTTTTAAGCACACGCGCATGGATTTTTATTAAACAACTTGTTAAGCATGCACATGCTTCTTTCGGTAGACGCGTACGTTGTTTTCTGCAAAACCACAAGTTAAGCATGCACATGCCGCTTTTGGCAGAGCGCGGACGTGGATTTCTACCAAACCACGTGCTTGCACGCCCACGCAGCTCTTTTCTGCAGACGCGCATCGACTTGTGGTTAACCACTTGTTAAGCTTGCACATGCATCTTTTCGTAGACGCGCGCGTTGTTTTCTGCCAAACAACAAGTTATGCATGCACATGCTGCTTTTGGCAGAGCGCGCACGTAGACGTCTGCCAAACGACGTGCCAAGCACGCCCATGCTGCTCTTTTCAGCACCAGCGCATCGATTTGTGGTTAACCACTTGTTAAGCATGCACATGCATCTTTTTGTAGACGCGCACGTTGTTTTCTGCCAAACAACAAGTTATGCATGCACATGCTGCTTTTGGCAGAGCGCGCACGTGGATTTCTATTAATCCACGTGCCAAGCACGCTCATGCTGCTCTTTTTAGCACACGCGCATGGATTTGTAGTAAACAACTTCTTAAGCATGCACATGCATCTTTCGGTAGACGCGGACGTTGTTTTCTGCAAAACCACAAGTTATGCGTGCATATGCTGCTTTTGGCCGAGCGCGCATGTGGATTTCTACGAAACCACGCGCTAAGCACGCCCTTGCTGCTCTTTTCAGCACGCGCGCACCGGTTTCTGGTAAACAACTGGTTAAGCATGCACATGCATCTTTTGGTAGACGCGGACGTTGTTTTCTGCAAAACCACAAGTTAAGCATGCACATGCCGCTTTTGGCAGAGCGCGGACGTGGATTTGTACCAAACCACGTGCTTGCACGCCCACGCAGCTCTTTTCTGCAGACGCGCATCGACTTGTGGTTAACCACTTGTTAAGCTTGCACATGCATCTTTTCGTAGACGCGCGCGTTGTTTTCTGCCAAACAACAAGTTATGCATGCACATGCTGCTTTTGGCAGAGCGCGCACGTAGACGTCTGCCAAACGACGTGCCAAGCACGCCCATGCTGCTCTTTTCAGCACCAGCGCATCGATTTGTGGTTAACCACTTGTTAAGCATGCACATGCATCTTTTTGTAGACGCGCACGTTGTTTTCTGCCAAACAACAAGTTATGCATGCACATGCTCCTTTTGGCAGAGCGCGCACCTGGATTTCTATTAAACCACGCGCCAAGCGCGCTCATGCTGCTCTTTTTAGCACACGCGCATGGATTTTTAGTAAACAACTTGTTAAGCATGCACATGCATCTCTCGGTAGACGCGGACGTTGTTTTCTGCAAAACCACAAGTTAAGCATGCACATGCACCTTTTGGCAGAGCGCACCCGTGGACTTCTGCCAAACGACGTGCCAAGCACGCCCATGCTGCTCTTTTCAGCACCCGCGCATCGATTTGTGGTTTACCACTTGTTAAGCATGCACATGCATCTTTTGGTAGACGCGCGCGTTGTTTTCTGCCAAACAACAAGTTATGCATGCACATGCTGCTTTTGGCAGAGCGCGCACGTGGATTTCTATTAAACCACGTGCCAAGCACGCTCATGCTGCTCTTTTTAGCACACGCGCATGGATTTTTAGTAAACAACTTGTTAAGCATGCACATGCATCTCTCGGTAGACGCGGACGTTGTTTTCTGCAAAACCACAAGTTAAGCATGCACATGCACCTTTTGGCAGAGCGCACCCGTGGACTTCTGCCAAACGACGTGCCAAGCACGCCCATGCTGCTCTTTTCAGCACCCGCGCATCGATTTGTGGTTTACCACTTGTTAAGCATGCACATGCATCTTTTGGTAGACGCGCGCGTTGTTTTCTGCCAAACAACAAGTTATGCATGCACATGCTAGAGCGCGCACGTGGATTTCTATTAAACCACGTGCCAAGCACGCTCTTGCTGCTCTTTTTAGCACACGCGCATGGATTTGTAGTAAACAACTTGTTAAGCATGCACATGCATCTTTCGGTAGATGCGGACGTTGTTTTCAGCAAAACCACAAGTTAAGCATGCACATGCACCTTTTGGCAGAGCTCGCACGTAGACGTCTGCCAAACGACGTGCCAAGCACGCGCATGCTGCTCTTTTCAGCACCCGCTCATCGATTTGTGGTTAACCACCCTTTAAGCATGCACATGCATCTTTTGGTAGACGCGCACGTTGTTTTCTGCCAAACGACAAGCTATGCATGCACATGCTGCTTCTGGCAGAGCGCGCACGTGGATTTCTACCAAACGACGTGCTAAGCACGCCCATGCTATTCTTTTCAGCACCCGCGCATCGATTTGTGGTTAACCACTTGTTAAGCATGCACATGCATGTTTTGGTAGATGCGCACGTTGTTTTCTGCCAAACCACAACTTATGCTTGCATATGCTGCTTTGGGCAGAGCGCGCATGTGGATTTCTACCAAACCACGTTCTAAGCACGCGCATGCTGCTCTTTTCAGCACACGCGCATCGATTTGTGATAAACAACTTGTTATGCATGCACATGCATCTTTTGGTAGACGCGCACGTTGTTTTCTGCCAAACCACAAGTTATGCATGCACATGCTGCTGTTGGCAGAGCGCACACCTGGATTTCTATTAAACCACGCGCCAAGCACGCTCATGCTGCTCTTTTTAGCACACGCGCATGGATTTTTAGTAAACAACTCGTTAAGCATGCACATGCATCTTTCGGTAGACGCGGACGTTGTTTTCTGCAAAACCACAAGTTAAGCATGCACATGCAGCTTTTGGTAGAGCGCGCACGTGGATTTCTACAAAACGGCGTGCTAAGCACGCCCATGCTGCTATTTTCAGCACACGCGCATCGATTTGTGCCAAACCATTTATAAAGCATGCACACGCATCTTTCAGTAGATGCGAACGTTGTTTTCTGCCAAACGACAAGTTATGCTTGCATATGCTGCATTGGGCAGAGCGCGCATGTGGATTTCTACCAAACCACGTGCTAAGCACGCCAATGCTGCTCTTTTCAGCACACGCGCATCGATTTGTGGTAAACAACTTGTTAAGCATGCACATGCATCTTTTGGTAGACGCGGACGTTGTTTTCTGCCAAACCACAAGTTAAGCATGCACATGCACCTTTTGGCAGAGCGCCCACGTGGATTTCTGCCAAACGACGTGCCAAGCACGCCCATGCTGCTCTTTTCAGCACCCGCGCATCGATTTGTGGTTTACCACTTGTTAAGCATGCACATGCATCTTTTGGTAGACGCGCGCGTTGTTTTCTGCCAAACAACAAGTTATGCATGCACATGCTGCTTTTGGCAGAGCGCGCACGTGGATTTGTATTAAACCACATGCCAAGCACGCTCATGCTGCTCTTTTTAGCACACGCGCATGGATTTGTAGTAAACAACTTGTTAAGCGTGCACATGCATCTTTCGGTAGACGCGGACGTTGTTTTCAGCAAAACCACAAGCTAAGCATACACATGCAGCTTTTGGCAGAGCACGCACGTGGATTTCTACCAAACGACGTGCTAAGCACGCCCATGCTACTCTTTTCAGCACCCGCGCATCGATTTGTGGTTAACCACTTGTTAAGCATGCACATGCATGTTTTGGTAGATGCGCACGTTGTTTTCTGCCAAACCACAACTTATGCTTGCATATGCTGCTTTTGGCAGAGCGCGCATGTGGATTTCTACCAAACCACGTTCTAAGCACGCCCTTGCTGCTGTTTTCAGAACACGAGCATCGATTTGTGGTTAAACAACTTGTTAAGCATGCAACTGCATCTTTTGGTAGACGCGGACGTTGTTTTTTGCCAAACCACAAGGTAAGCATGCACATGCTGCTTTTGCCAGAGCGCGGACGTGGATTTCTACCAAACCACGTGCTTAGCACGCCCATGCTGCTCTTTTCAGCACACGCGCATCGATTAGTGCCGAACCACTTGTTAAGCATGCACATGCATCTTTCCGTAGACGCGCACATTGTTTTCTGCCAAACCACAAGTTATGCATTCACATGCCTCTTTTTGCAGAGCGCGGATGTGGATTTCTACCAAACCACGTGCTTGCACGCCCACGCAGCTCTTTTCAGCACACGCGCATCGACTTGTGGTAAACAACTTGTTAAGCATGCTCACGCATCTTTCCGCAGACGCGCACGTTGTTTTCTGCCAAACCACAAGTTATGTGTGCATATGCTGCTTTTGGCAGAGCGCGCATGAGGAGTTCTAACAAACCACGCGCTAAGCACGCCCTTGCTGCTCTTTTCAGCACGCGCGCATCGATTTCTAGTAAACAACTTGTTAAGCATGCAGATGCATCTTTTGGTAGACGCGCGCGTTGTTTTCTGCCAAACAACAAGTTATGCATGCATATGCTGCTTTGGGGAGAGCGCGCATGTGGATTTCTACCAAACCACGTTCTAAGCACGCCCATGCTGCTCTTTTCAGCACACGCGCATCGATTTGTGATAAACAACTTGTTATGCATGCACATGCATCTTTTGATAGACGGGGACGTTGTTTTCTGCGAAACCACAAGTTAAGCATGCACATGCACCTTTTGGCAGAGCGCGCACGTAGACGTCTGCCAAACGACGTGCCAAGCACGCCCATGCTGCTTTCAGCACCCGCGCATCGATTTGTGGTTAACCTCCCTTTAAGCATGCACATGCATCTTTTGGTAGACGCGCACGTTGTTTTCTGCCAAACAACAAGTTATTCATGCACATGCTGCTTCTGGCAGAGCGCGCACGTGGATTTCTATTAAACCACGTGCCAAGCACGCTCATGCTGCTCTTTTCAGCACACGCGCATGGATTTTTAGTAAACAACATGTTAAGCATGCACATGTTCTTTCGGTAGACGCGGACGTTGTTTTCTGCAAAACCACAAGTTAAGCATGCACATGCCGCTTTTGGCAGAGCGCGGACGTGGATTTCTACCAAACCACGCGCTAAGCACGCCCTTGCTGCTCTTTTCAGCACGCGCGCACCGGTTTCTGGTAAACAACTGGATAAGCATGCACATGCATCTTTTGGTAGACGCGCACGTTGTTTTCTGCCAAACCACAAGTTATGCATGCACATGCCGCTTTTGGCAGAGCGCGGACGTGGATTTCTACCAAACCACGTGCTTGCACGCCCACGCAGCTCTTTTCAGCACACACGCATCGACTTGTGGTAAACAACTTGTTAAGCATACTCACGCATCTTTCCGTAGACGCGCACGTTGTTTTCTGCCAAACCGCAAGTTATGTGTGCGTATGCTGCTTTTGGCAGAGCGCGCATGTGGAGTTCTAACAAACCACATGCTTGCACGCCCACGCAGCTCTTTTCTGCCCACGCGCATCGACTTGTGGTTAACCACTTGTTAAGCATGCACATGCATCTTTTCGTAGACGCGCGCGTTGTTTTCTGCCAAACAAGTTATGCATGCACATGCTGCTTTTGGCAGAGCGCGCACGTAGACGTCTGCCAAACGACGTGCCAAGCACGCTCATGCTGCTCTTTTTAGCACACGCGCATGGATTTGTAGTAAACAACTTGTTAAGCATGCACATGCATCTTTCGGTAGAAGCGGACGTTGTTTTCTGCAAAACCACAAGTTATGCGTGGATATGCTGCTTTTGGCCGAGCGCGCATGTGGATTTCTACCAAACCACGCGCTAAGCACGCCCTTGCTGCTCTTTTCAGCACGCGCGCACCGGTTTCTGGTAAACAACTGGTTAAGCATGCACATGCATCTTTTGGTAGACGCGCACGTTGTTTTCTGCCAAACCACAAGTTATGCATGCACATGCTGCTGTTGGCAGAGCGCGCACCTGGATTTCTATTAAACCACGTGCCAAGCACGCTCATGCTGCTCTTTTTAGCACACGCGCATGGATTTTTAGTAAACAACTTGTTAAGCATGCACATGCATCTTTCGGTAGACGCGGACGTTGTTTTCTGCAAAACCACAAGTTAAGCATGCAGATGCACCTTTTGGCAGAGCGCACCCGTGGACTTCTGCCAAACGACGTGCCAAGCACGCCCATGCTGCTCTTTTCAGCACCCGCGCATCGATTTGTGGTTTAGCACTTGTTAAGCATACACATGCATCTTTTGGCAGACGCGCGCGTTGTTTTCTGCCAAACAACAAGTTATGCATGCACATGCTGCTTTTGGCAGAGCACGCACGTGGATTTCTACCAAACGACGTGCTAAGCACGCCCATGCTACTCTTTTCAGCACCCACGCATCGATTTGTGGTTAACCACTTGTTAAGCATGCAAATGCATGTTTTGGTAGATGCGCACGTTGTTTTCTGCCAAACCACAACTTATGCTTGCATATGCTGCTTTGGGCAGAGCGCGCATGTGGATTTCTACCAAACCACGTTCTAAGCACGCCCATGCTGCTCTTTTCACCACACGCGCATCGATTTGTGATAAACAACTTGCTATGCATGCACATGCATCTTTTGGTAGACGGGGACGTTGTTTTCTGCGAAACCATAAGTTAAGCATGCACATGCACCTTTTGGCAGAGCGCGCACGTCGCCGTCTGCCAAACGACGTGCCAAGCACGCCCATGCTGCTCTTTTCAGCACCCGCGCATCGATTTGTGGTTAACCAGTTGTTAAGCAAGCACTTGCATCTTTTTGTAGACGCGCACGTTGTTTTCTGCCAAACCACAAGTTATGCATGCACATGCTGCTTTTGGCAGATCGCGCATGTGGATTTCTACTAAACCACGTGCTAAGCACTCCTATGCTGCTCCTTTAAGCACAGGCGCATCGATTTGTGCCAAACCACTCGTTAAGCATGCACATGCATCTTTCGGTAGACGCGCACGTTGTTTTCTGCCAAGCCACAAGCTAAGCATGCACATGCTGCTTTTGTCAGAGCGCGCACGTGGATTTCTACTAAACCACGTGCGAAGCACGCTCATGCTGCTCTTTTCAGCACACGCGCATGGATTTGTAGTAAACAACTTGTTAAGCATGCACATGCATCTTTCGGTAGACGCGGACGTTATTTTCTGCTAAACCACAAGTTAAGCATGCACATGCCGCTTTTGGCAGAGCCCGGACGTGGATTTCTACCAAACCACGTGCTATGCACGCCCATGCAGCTCTTTTCAGCACACGCGCATCGACTTGTGGTAAACAACTTGTTAAGCACGCTCACGCATCTTTCCGTAGACGCGCACGTTGTTTTCTGCCAAACCACAAGGTATGCGTGCATATGCTGCTTTTGGCAGAGCGCGCATGAGGAGTTCTAACAAACCACGTGCTAAGCACGCCCTTGCTGCTCTTTTCAGAACACGAGCATCGATTTGTGGTTAAACAACTTGTTAAGCATGCAACTGCATCTTTTGGTAGACGCGGACGTTGTTTTTTGCCAAACCACAAGGTAAGCATGCACATGCTGCTTTTGGCAGAGCGCGGACGTGGATTTCTACCAAACCACGTGCTTAGCACGCCCATGCTGCTCTTTTCAGCACACGCGCATCGATTAGTGCCGAACCACTTGTTAAGCATGCTCACGCATCTTTCCGTAGACGCGCACGTTGTTTTCTGCCAAACCACAAGTTATGCGTGCATATGCTGCTTTTGGCCGAGCGCGCATGTGGATTTCTACCAAACCACGCGCTAAGCACGCCCATGCTGCTCTATTCAGCATCCGCGCATCCATTTGTGGTTAACCACTTGTTAAGCATGCACATGGATCTTTCCGTAGACGCGCACATTGTTTTCTGCCAAACCACAAGTTATGCATGCACATGCTGCTTTTGGCAGAGCGCGCATGAGGAGTTCTAACAAACCACGCGCTAAGCACGCCCTTGCTGCTCTTTTCAGCACGCGCGCATCGATTTCTGGTAAACAACTTGTTAAGCATGCAGATGCATCTTTTGGTAGACGCGCACGTTGTTTTCTGCCAAACCACAAGTTATGCATGCACATGCTGCTCTTGGCAGAGCGCGCACCTGGATTTCTATTAAACCACGTGCCAAGCACGCTCATGCTGCTCTTTTTAGCACACACGCATGGATTTGTAGTAAACAACTTGTTAAGCATGCACATGCATCTTTCGGTAGACGCGGACGTTGGTTTCTGCAAAACCACAAGTTAAGCATGCACATGCACCTTTTGGCAGAGCGCGCACGTGGACTTCTGCCAAACGACGTGCCAAGCACGCCCATGCTGCTCTTTTCAGCACCCGCGCATCGATTTGTGGTTAACCACTTGTTAAGCATGCAAATGCATCTTTTGGTAGACGCGCACGTTGTTTTCTGCCAAACAACAAGTTATGCATGCACATGCTGCTTTTGGCAGAGCGCGCACGTGGATTTCTATTAAACCACGTGCCAAGCACGCTCATGCTGCTCTTTTTAGCACACGCGCATGGATTTGTAGTAAACAACTTGTTAAGCATGCACATGCATCTTTCGGTAGACGCGGACGTTGTTTTCTGCAAAACCACAAGCTTAGCATACACATGCAGCTTTTGGCAGAGCACGCACGTGGATTTCTACCAAACGACATGCTAAGTACGCCCATGCTGCTCTTTTCAGCACACGCGCATCGATTTGTGCCAAACCACTTGTTAAGCATGCACACGCATCTTTCCGTAGACGCGCACGATGTTTTCTGCCAAACCACAAGGTATGCGTGCATATCCTGCTTTTGGCAGAGCGCGCATGAGGAGTTCTAAGAAACCACGTGCTAAGCACGCCCTTGCTGCTCTTTTCAGAACACGAGCAGCGATTTGTGGTTAAACAACTTGCTAAGATGCAGATGCATCTTTTGGTAGACGCGCACGTTGTTTTCTGCCAAACCACAAGTTATGCATGCAGATGCTGCTGTTGGCAGAGCGCGCATGAGGATTTCTACCAAACCTCGTGCTAAGCACGCCCTTGCTGCTCTTTTCAGCACACTCGCATGGATTTGTGGTAAACAACTTGTTAAGCATGCACATGCATCTTTCGGTAGACGCGGACGTTGTTTTCTGCCAAACCACAAGTTAAGCATGCACATGCTGCTTTTGGCAGAGCGCGCCCGTGGACTCCTGCCAAACGACGTGCCGAGCACGCCCATGCTGCTCTTTTCAGTACCCAGGCATCGATTTGTGGTTAACCACTTGTTAAGCATGCACATGCATCTTTCCGTTGACGCGCACGTTGTTTTCTGCCAAACAACAAGTTATGCATGCACATGCTGCTTTTGGCAGAGGGCGCACGTGGATTTCTAATAAACAACGTGCCAAGCACGCTCATGCCGCTCTTTTAAGCACACGCGCATGGATTTGTAGTAAACAACTTGTTGAGCATGCACATGCATCTTTCTGTAGGACGCGGACGTTGTTTTCTGCCAAACCACAAGATAAGCATGCACAGGCAGCTTTTGGCAGAGAGCGCGCGTGGATTTCTACCAAACGGCGTGCTAAGCACGCCCACGCTGCTCTTTTCAGCACACGCGCATCGATTAGTGCCAAACCACTTGTTAAGCATGCACACGCATCTTTCCGTAGATGCGCTCGTTGTTTTCTGCCAAACCACAACTTATGCTTGCATATGCTGCTTTGGGCAGAGCGCGCATGTGGATTTCTACCAAACCACGTGCTAAGCACGCCCATGCTGCTCTTTTCAGCACACGCGCATCGATTTGTGGTAAACAACGTGTTAAACATGCACATGCATCTTTTGGTAGACGCGGACGTTGTTTTCTGCGAAACCACAAGTTAAGCATGCACATGCACCTTTTGGCAGAGCGCGCATGTGGACTTCTGCCAAACGACGTGCCAAGCACGCCCATGCTGCTCTTTTGGGCACACGCGCATCGATTTGTGCCAAACCAATTGTTAAGCATGCACATGAATTTTTCCGTAGACGCGCACGTTGTTTTCTGCAAAACCACAAGTTATGCGTGCATATGCTGCTTTTGGCCGTGTGCGCATGTGGATTTCTACCAAAGCACGCGCTAAGCACGCCCTTGCTGCTCTTTTCAGCACGCGCGCACCGGTTTCTGGTAAAGAACTTGTAAAGCAAGCACATGCATCTTTTGGTAGACGCGCACGTTGTTTTCTGCCAAACCACAAGTTATGCATGCACATGCTGCTGTTGGCAGAGCGCGCACCTGGATTTCTATTAAACCACGTGCCAAGCACGCTCATGCTGCTCTTTTTAGCACACGCGCATGGATTTGTAGTAAACAACTTGTTAAGCATGCACATGCATCTTTTGGCAGAGCGCACCCGTGGACTTCTGCAAAACGACGTGCCAAGCATGCCCATGCTGCTCTTTTCAGCACCCGCGCATCGATTTGGGGTTAACCACTTGTTAAGCATGCAAATGCATCTTTTGGTAGACGCGAACGTTGTTTTCTGCCAAACCACAAGTTATGCATGCACATGCTGCTGTTGGCAGAGCGCGCACCTGGATTTCTATTAAATCACGTGCCAAGCACGCCCATGCTGCTCTTTTCAGCACCCGCGCATCGATTTGTGGTTAACCACTTGTTAAGCATGCAAATGCATCTTTTGGCAGACGCGCACGTTGTTTTCTGCCAAACAACAAGTTATGCATGCACATGCTGCTTTTGGCAGAGAGCGCACGTGGATTTCTATTAAACCACGTGCCAAGCACGCTCATGCTGCTCTTTTTAGCACACGCGCATGGATTTGTAGTAAACAACTTGTTAAGCATGCACATACATCTTTCGGTAGACGCGGACGTTGTTTTCTGCAAAACCACAAGGTAAGGATGCACATGCACCTTTTGGCAGAGCGCACCCGTGGACTTCTGCAAAACCACGTGCCAAGCACGCCCATGCTGCTCTTTTCAGCACCCACGCATCGATTTGTGGTTAACCACTTGTTAAGCATGCAAATGCATCTTTTGGTAGACGCGCACGTTGTTTTCTGCCAAACAACAAGTTATGCATGCACATGCTGCTTTTGGCAGAGCGCGCACGTGGATTTATATTAAACCACGTGCCAAGCACGCTCATGCTGCTCTTTTTAGCACACGCGCATGGATTTGTAGTAAACAACTTGTTAAGCATGCACATGCATCGTTCGGTAGACGGGGACGTTGTTTTCTGCAAAACCACAAGCTTAGCATGCACATGCAGCTTTTGGCAGAGCACGCACGTGGATTTCTACCAAACGACATGCTAAGTACGCCCATGCTGCTCTTTTCAGCACACGCGCATCGATTTGTGCCAAACCACTTGTTAAGCACGCACACGCATCTTTCCGTAGACGCGCACGATGTTTTCTGCCAAACCACAAGGTATGCGTGCATATCCTGCTTTTGGCAGAGCGCGCATGACGAGTTCTAACAAACCACGTGCTAAGCACGCCCTTGCTGCTCTTTGCAGAACACGAGCATCGATTTGTGGTTAAACAACTTGTTAAGCATGCAACTGCATCTTTTGGTAGACGCGGACGTTGTTTTTTGCCAAACCACAAGATAAGCATGCACATGGTGCTTTTGGCAGAGTGCGGACGTGGATTTCTACCAAACCACGTGCTTAGCACGCCCATCCTGCTCTTTTCAGCACACGCGCATCGATTAGTGCCAAACCACTTGTTAAGCATGCACATGCATCTTTCCGTAGACGCGCACATTGTTTTCTGCCAAACCACAAGTTATGCATGCACATGCCGCTTTTGGCAGAGCGCGGACGTGGATTTCTACCAAACCACGTGCTATGCACGCCCATGCAGCTCTTTTCAGCACACGCGCATCCACTTGTGGTAAACAACTTGCTAAGATGCAGATGCATCTTTTTGTAGACGCGCACGTTGTTTTCTGCCAAACCACAAGTTATGCATGCAGATGCTGCTGTTGGCAGAGCGCGCATGAGGATTTCTACCAAACCTCGTGCTAAGCACGCCCTTGCTGCTGTTTTCAGCACACTCGCATGGATTTGTGGTAAACAACTTGTTAAGCATGCACATGCATCTTTCGGTAGACGCGGACGTTGTTTTCTGCCAAACCACAAGCTAAGCATGCACATGCAGCTTTTGGCAGAGCGCGCAAGTGGATTTCTACAAAACGGCGTGCTAAGCACGCCCATGCTGCTATTTTCAGCACCCGCGCATCCATTTGTGGTTAACCACTTGTTAAGCATGCACATGCATCTTTCCGTAGACGCGCACGTTGTTTTCTGCCAAACCACAAGTTATGCATGCATATGCTGCTTTTGGCAGAGCGCGCATGTAGATTTCTACCAAACCACGTGCTAAGCACGCCCTTGCTGCACTTTTCAGCACACGCGCATCGATTAGCGCCAAACCGCTTGTTAAGCATGCACATGCATCTTTCCGTAGACGCGCACGTTGTTTTCTGCCAAACCACAAGCTAAGCATGCACATGCAGTTTTTGGCAGAGCGCGCGCGTGGATTTCTGCCAAACGACGTGCCAAGCACGCCCATGCTGCTCTTTTCAGGACACGCGCATCGCTTTGCACCAAACCACTTGTTAAGCATGCACATGCATCTTTTGGTAGAGCACGCCCGTGGACTTCTGCCAAACGACGTGCCAAGCACGCCCATGCTGCTCTTTTCAGCACCCGCGCATCGATTTGTGGATAACCACTTGTTAAGCATGCACATGCATCTTTTCGTAGACGCGCACGTTGTTTTCTGCCAAACAACAAGTTATGCATGCACATGCTGCTTTTGGCAGACGCGCACGTGGATTTCTATTAAACCACGTGCCAAGCACGCTCATGCTGCTCTTTTTAGCACACGCGCATGGATTTGTAGTAAACAACTTGTTAAGCATGCACATGCATCTTTCGGTAGACGCGGACGTTGTTTTCTGCAAAACCACAAGCTTAGCATACACATGCAGCTTTTGGCGGAGCACGCACGTGGATTTCTACCAAACGACATGCTAAGTACGCCCATGCTGCTCTTTTCAGCACACGCGCATCAATTTGTGCCAAACCACTTTTTAAGCACGCACACGCATCTTTCCGTAGATGCGCACGTTGTTTTCTGCCAAACCACAACTTATGCTTGCATATGCTGCTTTGGGCAGAGCGCGCATGTGGATTTCTACCAAACCACGTGCTAAGCACGCCCATGCTGCTCTTTTCAGCACACGCGCATCGATTTGTGGTAAACAACGTGTTAAACATGCACATGCATCTTTTGGTAGACGCGGACGTTGTTTTCTGCCAAACAACAAGTTATGCATGCACATGTTGCTTCTGGCAGAGCGCGCACGTGGACTTCTGCCAAACGACGTGCCAAGCACACCCATGCTGCTCTTTTCAGCACCCGCGCATCGATTTGTGGTTAACCACCCTTTAAGCATGCACATGCATCTTTTGGTAGACGCGCACGTTGTTTTCTGCCAAACAACAAGTTATGCATGCACATGCTGCTTCTGGCAGAGCGCGCACGTGGATTTCTATTAAACCACGTGCCAAGCACGCTCATGCTGCTCTTTTCAGCACACGCGCATGGATTTGTAGTAAACAACTTTTTAAGCATGCACATGCACCTTTCGGTAGACGCGGACGTTGTTTTTTCCAAAACCACAAGTTAAGCATGCACATGCCGCTTTTGGCAGAGCGCGGACGTGGATTTCTGCCAAACGACGTGCCAAGCACGCCCATGCTGCTCTTTTCAGCACACGCGCATCGCTTTGTACCAAAACACTTGTTGAGCATGCACATGCATCTTTTGGTAGACGCGGACGTTGTTTTCTGCCAAACCACAAGTTAAGCATGTGCATGCTGCTTTTCGTAGAGCGCGCACGTGGACTTCTGCCAAACGACGTGCCAAGCACACCCATGCTGCTCTTTTCAGCACCCGCGCATCGATTTGTGGTTAACCACCCTTTAAGCATGCACATGCATCTTTTGGTAGACGCGCACGTCGTTTTCTGCCAAACCACAAGGTATGCGTGCATATGCTGCTTTTGGCTGAGCGCGCATGTGGATTTCTACCAAACCACGTGCTAAGAACGCCCTTGCTGCACTTTTCAGCACACGCGCATGGATTTGTGGTAAACAGCTTGTTAAGCATGCACATGCATCTTTCTGTAGGACGCGGACGTTGTTTTCTGCCAAACCACAAGATAAGCATGCACAGGCAGCTTTTGGCAGAGCGCGCGCGTGGATTTCTGCCAAACGACGTGCCAAGCACGCCCATGCTGCTCTTTTCAGCACACGCGCATCGCTTTGTACCAAAACACTTGTTAAGCATGCACATGCATCTTTTGGTAGACGCGGACGTTGTTTTCTGCCAAACCACAAGTTAAGCATGTGCATGCTGCTTTTCGTAGAGCGCGCACGTGGATTTCTGCCAAACGACGTGCTAAGCACGCCCATGTTGCTCTTTTGGGCACACGCGCTTCGATTTGTGCCAAACCAATTGTTAACCATGCACATGAATTTTTCAGTAGACGCGCACGTTGTTTTCTGCAAAACCACAAGTTATGCGTGCATATGCTGCTTTTGGCCGAGCGCTCATGTGGATTTCTACCAAACCACGCGCTAAGCACGGCCTTTGCTGCTCTTTTCAGCCCGCGCGCACCGGTTTCTGGTAAAGAACTTGTTAAACATGCACATGCATCTTTTGGTAGACGCGGACGTTGTTTTCTGCGAAACCACAAGTTAAGCATGCACATGCATCTTTTGGCAGAGCGCGCACGTGGATTTCTACCAAACCACGTGCTTAGCACGCCCATGCTGCTCTTTTCAGCACAAGCGCATCGATTAGTGCCAAACCACTTGTTAAGCATGCATATGCATCTTTCTGTAGACGCGCACATTTTTTTCTGCCAAACCACAAGCTACGCATGCACATGCCGCTTTTGGCAGAGCGCGGACGTGGATTTCTACCAAACCACGTGCTATGCACGCCCATGCAGCTCTTTTCAGCACACGCACATCGACTTGTGGTAAAGAACTTGTTAAGCATGCAGATGCATCTTTTGGTAGACGCGCACGTTGTTTTCTGCCAAACCACAAGTTATGCATGCAGATGCTGCTGTTGGCAGAGCGCGCATGTGGATTTCTACCAAACCACGTGCTAAGCACGCCCATGCTGCTCTTTTCAGCACACGCGCATCGATTTGTGGTAAACAACGTGTTAAACGTGCACATGCATCTTTCTGTAGACGCGCACATTTTTTTCTGCCAAACCACAAGCTACGCATGCACATGCCGCTTTTGGCAGAGCGCGGACGTGGATTTCTACCAAACCACGTGCTATGCACGCCCATGCAGCTCTTTTCAGCACACGCACATCGACTTGTGGTAAAGAACTTGTTAAGCATGCAGATGCATCTTTTGGTAGACGCGCACGTTGTTTTCTGCCAAACCACAAGTTATGCATGCAGATGCTGCTGTTGGCAGAGCGCGCATGTGGATTTCTACCAAACCACGTGCTAAGCACGCCCATGCTGCTCTTTTCAGCACACGCGCATCGATTTGTGGTAAACAACGTGTTAAACGTGCACATGCATCTTTTGGTAGACGCGGACGTTGTTTTCTGCGAAACCACAAGTTAAGCATGCACATGCACCTTTTGGCAGAGCGCGCACGTGGACTTCTGCCAAACGACGTGCCAAGCACGCCCATGCTGCTATTTTCAGCATACGCGCATGGATTTGTGCCAAACCATTTGTAAAGCATGCACGCGCATCTTTCAGTAGATGCGCACGTTGTTTTCTGCCAATCGACAAGTTATGCTTGCATATGCTGCTTTGGGCAGAGCGCGCATGTGGATTTCTACCAAACCACGTGCTAAGCACGCCCATGCTGCTCTTTTCAGCACACGCGCATCCATTTTTGGTTAACCACTTGTTAAGCATGCACATGCATCTTTCCGTAGACGCGCACGTTGTTTTCTGCTAAACCACAAGTTATGCATGCATATACTGCTTTTGGCAGAGCGCGCATGTGGATTTCCACCAAACCACGTGCTAAGCCCGCCCTTACTGCACTTTTCAGCGCACGCGCATGGATTTGTGGTAAACAACTTGTTAAGCATGCACATGCATCTTCCTGTAGGACGCGGACGTTGTTTTCTGCCAAACCACAAGATAAGCATGCACAGGCAGCTTTTGGCAGAGCGCGCACGTGGATTTCCACCAAACGGCGTGCTAAGCACGCCCATGCTGCTCTTTTCAGCACACGCGCATCGATTAGTGCCAAACCACTTGTTAAGCATGCACATGCAGCTTTCCGTAGACGCGCACGTTGTTTTCTGCCAAACCACAAGCTAAGCATGCACATGCAGTTTTTGGCAGAGCGCGCGCGTGGATTTCTGCCAAACGACGTGCCAAGCACGCCCATGCTGCTCTTTTAAGCACACGCGCTACGCTTTGTACCAAACCACTTGTTGAGCATGCACATGCATCTTTTGGAAGACGCGGACGTTGTTTTCTGCCAAACAACAAGTTATGCATGCACATGCTGCTTCTGGCAGAGCGCGCACGTGGATTTCTATTAAACCACGTGCCAAGCACGCTCATGCTGCTCTTTTCAGCACACGCGCATGGATTTGTAGTAAACAACTTTTTAAGCATGCACATGCACCTTTCGGCAGACGCGGACGTTGTTTTCTGCAAAACCACAAGTTAAGCATGCACATGCCGCTTTTGGCAGAGCGCGGACGTGGATTTCTACCAAACCAAGTGCTATGCACGCCCATGCAGCTCTTTTCAGCACACGCGCATCGACTTGTGGTAAACAACTTGTTAATCACGCTCACGCATCTTTCCGTAGACGCACACGTTGTTTTCTGCCAAACCACAAGGTATGCGTGCATATGCTGCTTTTGGCAGAGCGCGCATGAGGAGTTCTAACAAACCACGTGCTAAGCACGCCCTTGCTGCTCTTTTCAGAACACGAGCTTCGATTTGTGGTTAAACAACTTGTTAAGCATGCAACTGCATCTTTTGGTAGACGCGGACGTTTTTTGCCAAACCACAAGATAAGCATGTACATGCTGCTTTTGGCAGAGTGCGGACGTGGATTTCTACCAAACCACGTGCTTAGCGCGCCCATGCTGCTCTTTTCAGCACACGCGCATCGATTAGTGCCAAACCACTTGTTAAGCATGCACATGCATCTTTCCGTAGACGCGCACATTCTTTTCTGCCAAACCACAAGTTATGATTGCACATGCCGCTTTTGGCAGAGCGCGGACGTGGATTTCTACCAAACCACGTGCTATGCACGCCCATGCAGCTCTTTTCAGCACACGCGCATCGACCTGTGGTAAACAAATTGCTAAGCATGCAGATGCATCTTTTGGTAGACGCGCACGTTGTTTTCTGCCAAACCACAAGTTATGCATGCAGATGCTGCTGTTGGCAGAGCGCGCATGAGGATTTCTACCAAACCACGTGCTAAGCACGCCCTTGCTGCTCTTTTCAGCACACTCGCATGGATTTGTGGTAAACAACTTGTTAAGCATGCACATGCATCTTTCGGTAGACGCGGACGTTGTTTTCTGCCAAACCACAAGCTAAGCATGCACATGCAGCTTTTGGCAGAGCGCGCACGTGGATTTCTACAAAACGGCGTGCTAAGCACGCCCATGCTGCTATTTTCAGCACACGCGCATCGATTTGTGCCAAACCATTTGTAAAGCATGCACGCGCATCTTTCAGTAGATGCGCACGTTGTTTTCTGCCAAACGACAAGTTATGCTTGCATATGCTGCTTTGGGCAGAGCGCGCATGTGGATTTCTACCAAACCACGTGCTAAGCACGCCCATGCTGCTCTTTTCAGCACACGCGCATCGATTTGTGGTAAACAACTTGTTAAGCATGCACATGCATCTTTTGGTAGACGCGGACGTTGTTTTCTGCCAAACCACAAGTTAAGCATGCACATGCACCCTTTGGCAGAGCGCGCACGTGGATTTCTGCCAAACGACGTGCCAAGCACGCCCGTGCTGCTCTATTCAGCACCCGCGCATCAATTTGTGGTTAACCGATTGTTAAGCATGCACATGCATCTTTTGGTAGACGCGCACGTTGTTTTCTGCCAAACAACAAGTTATGCATGCACATGCTGCTTCTGGCAGAGCGCGCACGTGGATTTCTATTAAACGACGTGCCATGCACGCTCATGCTGCTCTTTTCAGCACACGCGCATGGATTTGTAGTAAACAACTTTTTAAGCATGCACATGCACGTTTCGGTAGACGCGGACGTTGTTTTCTGCAAAACCACAAGTTAAGCATGCACATGCCGCTTTTGGCAGAGCGCGGACGTGGATTTCTGCCAAACTACGTGCCAAGCACGCCCATACCGCTATTTTCAGCATACGGCATCGATTTGTGCCAAACCATTTGTAAAGCATGCACGCGCACCTTTCAGTAGATGCGCACGTTGTTTTCTGCCAAACGACAAGTTATGCTTGCATATGCTGCTTCTGGCAGAGCGCGCACGTGGATTTCTATTAAACCACGTGCCAAGCACGCTCATGCTGCTCTTTTTAGCACACGCGCATGGATTTGTAGTAAACAACTTGTTAAGCATGCACATGCATCTTTCGGTAGACGCGGACGTTGTTTTCTGCAAAACCACAAGTTAAGCATGCACATGCACCTTTTGGCAGAGCGCGCACGTGGACTTCTGCCAAACGACGTGCCAAGCACGCCCATACCGCTATTTTCAGCATACGGCATCGATTTGTGCCAAACCATTTGTAAAGCATGCACGCGCACCTTTCAGTAGATGCGCACGTTGTTTTCTGCCAAACGACAAGTTATGCTTGCATATGCTGCTTCTGGCAGAGCGCGCACGTGGATTTCTATTAAACCACGTGCCAAGCACGCTCATGCTGCTCTTTTTAGCACACGCGCATGGATTTGTAGTAAACAACTTGTTAAGCATGCACATGCATCTTTCGGTAGACGCGGACGTTGTTTTCTGCAAAACCACAAGCTTAGCATACACATGCAGCTCTTGGCAGAGCACGCACGTGGATTTCTACCAAACGACATGCTATGTACGCCCATGCTGCTCTTTTCAGCACACGCGCATCGATTTGTGCCAAACCACTTGTTAAGCATGCACACGCATCTTTCCATAGATGCGCACGTTGTTTTCTGCCAAACCACAACTTATGCTTGCATATGCTGCTTTGGGCAGAGCGTGCATGTGGATTTCTACCAAACCACGTGCTAAGCACGCCCATGCTGCTCTTTTCAGCACACGCGCATCGATTTGTGGTAAACAACGTGTTAAACATGCACATGCATCTTTTGGTAGACGCGGACGTTGTTTTCCGCGAAACCACAAGTTAAGCATGCACATGCAGCTTTTGGCAGAGCGCGCACGTGGACTTCTGCCAAACGACGTGGCAAGCACACCCATGCTGCTCTTTTCAGCACCCGCGCATCGATTTGTGGTTAACCACCCTTTAAGCATGCACATGCATCTTTTGGTAGACGCGCACGTTGTTTTCTGCCAAACAACAAGTTATGCATGCACATGTTGCTTCTGGCAGAGCGCGCACGTGGATTTCTATTAAACCATGTGCCAAGCACGCTCATGCTGCTCTTTTCAGCACACCCACATGGATTTGTAGTAAACAAAGTTTTAAGCATGCACATGCACCTTTCGGTAGACGCGGACGTTGTTTTCTGCAAAACCACAAGTTAAGCATGCACATGCCGCTTTTGGCAGAGCGCGGACGTGGATTTCTACCAAACCACGTGCTATGCACGCCCATGCAGCTCTTTTCAGCACACGCGCATCGACTTGTGGTAAACAACTTGTTAATCACGCTCACGCATCTTTCCGTAGACGCGCACGTTGTTTTCTGCCAAACCACAAGGTATGCGTGCATATGCAGCTTTTGGCTGAGCGCGCATGTGGATTTCTACCAAACCACGTGCTAAGCACGCCCTTGCTGCACTTTTCAGCACAAGCGCATGGATTTGTGGTAAACAGCTTGTTAAGCATGCACATGCATCTTTCTGTAGGACGCGGACGTTGTTTTCTGCCAAACCACAAGCTAAGCGTGCACATGCAGTTTTTGGCAGAGCGCGCGCGTGGATTTCTGCCAAACGACGTGCCAAGCACGCCCATGCTGCTCTTTTCAGCACACGCGCATCGCTTTGTACCAAAACACTTGTTAAGCATGCACATGCATCTTTTGGTAGACGCGGACGTTGTTTTCTGCCAAACCACAAGTTAAGCATGTGCATGCTGCTTTTCGCAGAGCGCGCACGTGGATTTCTGCCAAACGACGTGCTAACCACACCCATGTTGCTCTTTTGGGCACACGCGCTTCGATTTGTGCCAAACCAATTGTTAAGCATGCACATGAATTTTTCAGTAGACGCGCACGTTGTTTTCTGCAAAACCACAAGTTATGCGTGCATATGCTGCTTTTGGCCGAGCGCGCATGTGGATTTCTACCAAACCACGCGCTAAGCACGCCCTTGCTGCTCTTTTCAGCCTGCGCGCACCGGTTTCTGGTAAACAACTTTTTAAGCATGCACATGCATCTTTAGGTAGACGCGGACGTTGTTTTCTGCAAAACCACAAGCTAAGCATACACATGCAGCTTTTGGCAGAGCACGCACGTGGATTTCTACCAAACGACATGCTAAGTACGCCCGTGCTGCTCTTTTCAGCACACGCGCATCGATTTGTGCCAAACCACTTGTTAAGCATGCACACGCATCGTTCCGTAGATGCGCACGTTGTTTTCTGCGAAACCACAAGTTAAGCATGCACATGCACCCTTTGGCAGAGCGCGGACGTGGATTTCTACCAAACCACGTGCTATGCACGCCCATGCAGCTCTTTTCAGCACACGCGCATCGATTTGTGGTAAACAACGTGTTAAACATGCACATGCATCTTTTGGTAGACGCGGACGTTGTTTTCTGTGAAACCTCAAGTTAAGCATGCACATGCACCTTTTGGCAGAGCGCGCACGTGGATTTCTACCAAACCACGTGCTTAGCACGCCCATGCTGCTCTTTTCAGCACACGCGCATCGATTAGTGCCAAACCGCTTGTTAAGCGTGCACATGCATCTTTCCGTAGACGCGCACATTTTTTTCTGCCAAACCACAAGCTATGCATGCACATGCCGCTTTTGGCAGAGCGCGGACGTGGATTTCTACCAAACCACGTGCTATGCACGCCCATGCAGCTCTTTTCAGCACACGCACATAGACTTGTGGTAAAGAACTTGTTAAGCATGCAGATGCATCTTTTGGTAGACGCGCACGTTGTTTTCTGCCAAACCACAAGTTATGCATGCAGATGCTGCCTTTGGCAGAGCGCGCATGTGGATTTCTACCAAATCACGTGCTAAGCACGCCCATGCTGCTCTTTTCAGCACACGCGCATCGATTTGCGGTAAATAACGTGTTAAACGTGCACATGCATCTTTTGGTAGACGCGGACGTTGTTTTCTGCGAAACCACAAGTTAAGCATCCACATGCACCTTTTGGCAGAGCGCGCACGTGGACTTCTGCCAAACGACGTGCCAAGCACGCCCATGCTGCTATTTTCAGCATACGCGCATGGATTTGTGCCAAACCATTTGTAAAGCATGCACGCGCATCTTTCAGTAGATGCGCACGTTGTTTTCTGCCAAACGACAAGTTATGCTTGCATATGCTGCTTTGGGCAGAGCGCGCATGTGGATTTCTACCAAACCACGTGCTAAGCACGCCCATGCTGCTCTTTTCAGCACACGCGCATCCATTTGTGGTTAACCACTTGTTAAGCATGCACATGCATCTTTCCGTAGACGCGCACGTTGTTTTCTGCCAAACCACAAGTTATGCATGCATATGCTGCTTTTGGCAGAGCGCGCATGTGGATTTCCACCAAACCACGTGCTAAGCACGCCCTTAGTGCACTTTTCAGCACACGCGCATGGATTTGTGGTAAACAACTTGTTAAGCATGCACATGCATCTTTCTGTAGGACGCGGACGTTGTTTTCTGCCAAACCACAAGATAAGCATGCACAGGCAGCTTTTGGCAGAGCGCGCACGTGGATTTCCACCAAACGGCGTGCTAAGCACGCCCATGCTGCTCTTTTCAGCACACGCGCATCGATTAGTGCCAAACCACTTGTTGAGCATGCACATGCATCTTTCCGTAGACGCGCACGTTGTTTTCTGCCAAACCACAAGCTAAGCATGCACATGCAGTTTTTGGCAGAGCGCGCGCGTGGATTTCTGCCAAACGACGTGCCAAGCACGCCCATGCTGCTCTTTTAAGCACACGCGCTACGCTTTGTACCAAACCACTTGTTGAGCATGCACATGCATCTTTTGGTAGACGCGGACGTTGTTTTCTGCCAAACCACAAGTTAAGGATGTGCATGCTGCTTTTCGCAGAGCGCGCACGTAGATTTCTGCCAAACGACGTGCTAAGCACGCCCATGTTGCTCTTTTGGGCACACGCGCATCGATTTGTGCCAAACCAATTGTTAAGCATGCACATGAATTTTTCAGTTGACGCGCACGTTGTTTTCTGCCAAACGACAAGTTATGCTTGCATATGCTGCTTCTGGCAGAGCGCGCACGTGGATTTCTATTAAACCACGTGCCAAGCACGCTCATGCTGCTCTTTTTAGCACACGCGCATGGATTTGTAGTAAACAACTTGTTAAGCATGCACATGCATCTTTCGGTAGACGCGGACGTTGTTTTCTGCAAAACCACAAGTTAAGCATGCACATGCACCTTTTGGCAGAGCGCGCACGTGGACTTCTGCCAAACGACGTGCCAAGCACGCCCATACCGCTATTTTCAGCATACGGCATCGATTTGTGCCAAACCATTTGTAAAGCATGCACGCGCACCTTTCAGTAGATGCGCAAGTTGTTTTCTGCCAAACGACAAGTTATGCTTGCATATGCTGCTTCTGGCAGAGCGCGCACGTGGATTTCTATTAAACCACGTGCCAAGCACGCTCATGCTGCTCTTTTTAGCACACGCGCATGGATTTGTAGTAAACAACTTGTTAAGCATGCACATGCATCTTTCGGTAGACGCGGACGTTGTTTTCTGCAAAACCACAAGCTTAGCATACACATGCAGCTCTTGGCAGAGCACGCACGTGGATTTCTACCAAACGACATGCTATGTACGCCCATGCTGCTCTTTTCAGCACACGCGCATCGATTTGTGCCAAACCACTTGTTAAGCATGCACACGCATCTTTCCATAGATGCGCACGTTGTTTTCTGCCAAACCACAACTTATGCTTGCATATGCTGCTTTGGGCAGAGCGCGCACGTGGACTTCTGCCAAACGACGTGGCAAGCACACCCATGCTGCTCTTTTCAGCACCCGCGCATCGATTTGTGGTTAACCACCCTTTAAGCATGCACATGCATCTTTTGGTAGACGCGCACGTTGTTTTCTGCCAAACAACAAGTTATGCATGCACATGCTGCTTCTGGCTGAGCGCGCACGTGGATTTCTATTAAACCATGTGCCAAGCACGCTCATGCTGCTCTTTTCAGCACACGCACATGGATTTGTAGTAAACAAATTTTTAAGCATGCACATGCACCTTTCGGTAGACGCGGACGTTGTTTTCTGCAAAACCACAAGTTAAGCATGCACATGCCGCTTTTGGCAGAGCGCGGACGTGGATTTCTACCAAACCACGTGCTATGCACGCCCATGCAGCTCTTTTCAGCACACGCGCATCGACTTGTGGTAAACAACTTGTTAATCACGCTCACGCATCTTTCCGTAGACGCGCACGTTGTTTTCTGCCAAACCACAAGGTATGCGTGCATACGCTGCTTTTGGCCGAGCGCGCATGTGGATTTCTAGCAAACCACGCGCTAAGCACGTCCTTGCTGCTCTTTTCAGCACGCGCGCACCGGTTTCTGGTAAACAACTTTTTAAGCATGCACATGCATCTTTTGGTAGACGCGCACGTTGTTTTCTGCCAAACCACAAGTTATGCATACACATGCACCTTTTGGCCGAGCGCGCCCGTGGACTTCTGCCAAACGATGTGCCAAGCACGCCCATGCTGCCCTTTTCAGCACCAGCGCATCGATTTGTGGTTAACCACTTGTTAAGCATGCACATGCATCTTTTGGTAGACGCGCACGTTGTTTTCTGCCAAACAACAAGTTATGCATGCACATGGTGCTTTTGGCAGAGCGCGCACGTGGATTTCTATTAAACCACGTGCCAAGCACGCTCACGCTGCTCTTTTCAGCACATGCGCATGGATTTGTAGTAAACAACTCGTTAAGCATGCACATGCATCTTTCGGTAGACGTGGACGTTGTTTTCTGCAAAACCACAAGTTTAACATGCACATGCACCTTTTGGCAGAGCGCGCCCGTGGACTTCTGCCAAACGACGTGCCAAGCACGCCCATGCTGCTCTTTTCAGCACCCAGGCATCAATTTGTGCCAAACCACTTATTAAGCATGCACACGCATCTTTCCGTAGATGCGCACGTTGTTTTCTGCCAAACAACAAGTTATGCATGCACATGCTGCTTCTGGCAGAGGGCGCACGTGGATTTCTATTAAATCACGTGCTAAGCACGCCCTTGCTGCTCTTTTCAGAACACGAGCATCGATTTGTGGTTAAACAACTTCTTAAGCATGCAACTGCATCTTTTGGTAGACGCGGACGTTGTTTTTTGCCAAACCACAAGATAAGCATGCACATGCTGCTTTTGGCAGAGTGCGGACGTGGATTTCTACCAAACCACGTGCTTAGCACGCCCATGCTGCTCTTTTCAGCACACGCGCATCGATTAGTGCCAAACCACTTGTTAAGCATGCACATGCATCTTTCCGTAGACGCGCACATTGTTTTCTGCCAAACCACAAGTTATGATTGCACATGCCGCTTTTGGCAGAGCGCGGACGTGGATTTCTACCAAACCACGTGCTAAGCACGCCCTTGCTGCTCTTTTCAGCACACTCGCATGGATTTGTGGTAAACAACTTGTTAAGCATGCACATGCATCTTTCGGTAGACGCGGACGTTGTTTTCTGCAAAACCACAAGTTAAGCATGCACATGCACCTTTTGGCAGAGCGCGCACGTGGACTTCTGCCAAACGACGTGCCAAGCACGCCCATACTGCTATTTTCAGCATACGGCATCGATTTGTGCCAAACCATTTGTAAAGCATGCACGCGCATCTTTCAGTAGATGCGCACGTTGTTTTCTGCCAAACGACAAGTTATGCTTGCATATGCTGCTTTGGGCAGAGCGCGCATGTGGATTTCTACCAAACCACGTGCTAAGCACGCCCATGCTGCTCTTTTCAGCACACGCGAATCCATTTCTGGTTAACCACTTGTTAAGCATGCACATGCATCTTTCCGTAGACGCGCACGTTGTTTTCTGCCAAACCACAAGTTATGCATGCATATGCTGCTTTTGGCAGAGCGCGCGTGTGGATTTCTACCAAACCACGTGCTAAGCACGCCCTTGCTGCACTTTTCAGCACACGCGCATGGATTTGTGGTAAACAACTTGTTAAGCATGCACATGCATCTTTCTGTAGACGCGCACGTTGTTTTCTGCTAAACCAGAAGCTGAGCGTGCACATGCAGTTTTTGGCAGAGCGCGCGCGTGGATTTCTGCCAAACGACGTGCCAAGCACGCCCATGCTGCTCTTTTCAGGACACGCGCATCGCTTTGTACCAAACCACTTGTTAAGCATGCACATACATCTTTTGGTAGACGCGGACGTTGTTTTCTGCCAAACCACAAGTTAAGCATGCACATGCACCTTTTGGCAGAGCGCGCACGTAGACGTCTGCGAAACGACGTGCCAAGCACGCCCATGTTGCTCTTTTGGGCACACGCGCATCGATTTGTGCCAAACCAATTGTTAAGCATGCACATGAATTTTTCAGAAGACGGGCACGTTGTTTTCTCCAAACCACAAGTTATGCGTGCATGTGCTGCTTTTGGCCGAGCGCGCATGTGGATTTCTACCAAACCACGCGCTAAGCACGCCCTTGCTGCTTTTTTCAGCACACGCGCACCGGTTTCTGGTAAACAACTTTTTAAGCATGCACATGCATCTTTAGGTAGACGCGGACGTTGTTTTCTGCAAAACCACAAGCTAAGCATACACATGCAGCTTTTGGCAGAGCACGCTCGTGGATTTCTACCAAACGACATGCTAAGTACGCCCGTGCTGCTGTTTTCAGCACACGCGCATCGATTTGTGCCAAACCACTTGTTAAGCATGCACACGCATCGTTCCGTAGATGCGCACGTTGTTTTCTGCCAAACCACAACTTATGCTTGCATATGCTGCTTTGGGCAGAGCGCGCATGTGGATTTCTACCAAACCACGTGCTAAGCACGCCCATGCTGCTCTTTTCAGCACACGCGCATCGATTTGTGGTAAACAACGTGTTAAACATGCACATGCATCTTTTGGTAGACGTGGACGTTGTATTCTGCGAAACCACAAGTTAAGCATGCACATGCACCTTTTGGCAGAGCGCGCACGTGGACTTCTGCCAAACGACGTGCCAAGCACGCCCATGCTGCTCTTTTCAGCACAGGCGCATGGATTTGTAGCAAACAACTTTTTAAGCATGCACATGCATCTTTCGGTAGACGCGGACGTTGTTTTCTGCAAAACAACAAGTTAAGCATGCACATGCCGCTTTTGGCAGAGTGCGGACGTGGATTTCTACCAAACCACGTGCTTAGCACGCCCATGCTGCTCTTTTCAGCACACGCGCATCGATTAGTGCCAAACCACTTGTTAAGCATGCACATGCATCTTTCCGTAGACGCGCACGTTGTTTTCTGCCAAACCACAAGCTAAGCGTGCACTTGCAGTTTTTGGCAGAGCGCGCGCGTGGATTTCTGCCAAACGACGTGCCAAGCACGCCCATGCTGCTCTTTTAAGCACACGCGCTACGCTTTGTACCACACCACTTGTTGAGCATGCACATGCATCTTTTGGTAGACGCGGACGTTGTTTTCTGCCAAACCACAAGCTAAGCATGCACATGCAGCTTTTGGCAGAGCACGCTCGTGGATTTCTACAAAACGGCGTGCTAAGCACGCCCATGCTGCTATTTTCAGCATATGTGCATCGATTTGTGCCAAACCATTTGTAAAACATGCACGCGCATCTTTCAGTAGATGCGCACGTTGTTTTCTGCCAAACGACAAGTTATGCTTGCATATGCTGCTTTGGGCAGAGCGCGCATGTGGATTTCTGCCAAATCACGTGCTAAGCACGCCCATGCTGCTCTTGTCAGCACACGCGCACCGATTTGTGGTAAACAACTTGTTAAGCATGCACATGCATCTTTTGGTAGACGCGGACGTTGTTTTCTGCCAAACCACAAGTTAAGCATGCACATGCACCTTTTGGCGGAGCGCGCACGTGGATTTCTGCCAAACGACGTGCCAAGCACGCCCATGCTGCTCTATTCAGCACCCGCGCATCCATTTGTGGTTAACCACTTGTTAAGCATGCACATGCATCTTTCCGTAGACGCGCACGTTGTTTTCTGCCAAACCACAAGTTATGCATGCATATGCTGCTTTTGGCCGAGCGCGCATGTGGATTTCTACAAAACGGCGTGCTAAGCACGCCCATGCTGCTATTTTCAGCACACGCGCATCGATTTGTGCCAAACCATTTGTAAAGCTTGCACGCGCATCTTTCTGTAGGTGCGCACGTTGTTTTCTGCCAAACCACAAGATAAGCATGCACAGGCAGCTTTTGGCAGAGCGCGCACGTGGATTTCTGCCAAACGACATGCCAAGCACGCCCATGCTGCTCTTTTCAGCACACGCGCATCGCTTTGTACCAAACCACTTGTTAAGCATGCACATGCATCTTTTGGTAGACGCGGACGTTGTTTTTTGCCAAACCACAAGTTAACCATGTGCATGCTGCTTTTCGCAGAGCGCGCACTTGGATTTCTGCCAAACGACGTGCTAAGCATGCCCATGTTGCTCTTTTGGGCACACGCGCATCGATTTGTGCCAAACCAATTGTTAAGCATGCACATGAATTTTTCAGTAGACGCGCACGTTATTTTCTGCAAAACCACAAGTTATGCGTGCATATGCTGCTTTTGGCTGAGCGCGCATGTGGATTTCTACAAAACCACGTGCTATGCACGCCCTTGCTGCACTTTTCAGCACACGCGCATGGATTTGTGGTAAACAACTTGTTAAGCATGCACATGCATCTTTCTGTAGGACGCGGACGTTGTTTTCTGCCAAACCACAAGATAAGCATGCACAGGCAGCTTTTGGCAGAGCGCGCTCGTGGATTTCTACCAAACGGCGTGCTAAGCACGCCCATGCTGCTCTTTTCAGCACACGCGCATCGATTAGTGCCAAACCACTTGTTAAGCATGCACATGCATCTTTCCGTAGACGCGCACGTTGTTTTCTGCCAAACCACAAGCTAAGCGTGCACATGCAGTTTTTGGCAGAGCGCGCGCGTGGATTTCTGCCAAACGACGTGCCAAGCACGCCCATGCTGCTCTTTTCAGCACACGCGCATCGCTCTGTACCAAACCACTTGTTAAGCATGCACATGCATCTTTTGGTAGACGCGGACGTTGTTTTCTGCCAAACCACAAGTTAAGCATGTGCATGCTGCTTTTCGCAGAGCGCGCACGTGGATTTCTGCGAAACGACGTGCTAAGCATGCCCATGTTGCTCTTTTGGGCACACGCGCATCGATTTGAGCCAAACCAATTGTTAAGCATGCACATGAATTTTTCAGTAGACGCGCACGTTGTTTTCTGCAAAACCACAAGTTATGCGTGCATATACTGCTTTTGGCCGAGCCCACATGTGGATTTCCACCACACCACGCGCTAAGCACGCCCTTGCTGCTCTTTTCAGCACGCGCGCACCGGTTTCTGGTAAACAACTTTTTAAGCATGCACATGCATCTTTAGGTAGACGCGGACGTTGTTTTCTGCAAAACCACAAGCTAAGCATACACATGCAGCTTTTGGCAGAGCACTCACGTGGATTTCTACCAAACGACATGCTAAGTACGCCCGTGCTGCTCTTTTCAGCACACGCGCATCGATTTGTGCCAAACCACTTGTTAAGCATGCAGACGCATCGTTCCGTAGATGCGCACGTTGTTTTCTGCCAAACCACAACTTATGCTTGCATATGCTGCTTTGGGCAGAGCGCGCATGTGGATTTCTACCAAACCACGTGCTAAGCACGCCCATGCTGCTCTTTTCAGCACACGCGCATCGATTTGTGGTAAACAACGTGTTAAACATGCACATGCATCTTTTGGTAGACGCGCACGTTGTTTTCTGCCAAACCACAAGTTATGCATGCAGATGCTGCTGTTGGCAGAGCGCGCATGTGGATTTCTACCAAATCACGTGCTAAGCACGCCCATGCTGTTCTTTTCAGCACACGCGCATCGATTTGTGGTAAACAACGTGTTAAACATGCACATGCATCTTTTGGTAGACGCGGACGTTGTTTTCTGCGAAACCACAAGTTATGCATGCACATGCACCTTTTGGCAGAGCGCGCACGTGGACTTCTGCCAAACGACGTGCCAAGCACGCCCATGCTGCTATTTTCAGCATACGCGCATCGATTTGTGCCAAACCATTTGTAAAGCATGCACGCGCATCTTTCAGTAGATGCGCACGTTGTTTTCTGCCAAACGACAAGTTATGCTTGCATATGCTGCTTTGGGCAGAGCGCGCATGTGGATTTCTACCAAGCCACGTGCATAGCACGCCCATGCTGCTCTTTTCAGCACACGCGCATCCATTTCTGGTTAACCACTTGTTAAGCATGCACATGCATCTTTCCGTAGACGCGCACGTTGTTTTCTGCCAAACCACAAGTTATGCATGCACATGCTGCTTTTGGCAGAGCGCGCATGTGGATTTCTACCAAACCACGTGCTAAGCACGCCCTTACTGCACTTTTCAGCACACGCGCATGGATTTGTGGTAAACAACTTGTTAAGCATGCACATGCATCTTTCTGTAGCACGCGGACGTTGTTTTCTGCCAAACCACAAGATAAGCATGCACAGGCAGCTTTTGGCAGAGCGCGCACGTGGATTTCCACCATATGGCGTTCTAAGCACGCCCATGCTGCTCTTTTCAGAAAAAGCGCATCGATTAGTGCCAAACCAGTTGTTAAGCATGCACATGCATCTTTTGGTAGACGCGGACGTTGTTTTCTGCCAAACCACAAGTTAAGGATGTGCATGCTGCTTTTCGCAGAGCGCGCACGTGGATTTCTGCCAAACGACGGGCTAAGCACGCCCATATTGCTCTTTTGGGCACACGCGCATCGATTTGTGCCAAACCAGTTGTTAAGCATGCACATGCATCTTTCGGTAGACGTGGACGTTGTTTTCTGCAAAACCACAAGTTAAGCATGCACATGCACCTTTTGGCAGAGCGCGCCTGTGGACTTCTGCCAAACGACGTGCCAAGCACGCCCATGCTGCTCTTTTCAGCACCCAGGCATCGATTTGTGCCAAACCACTTGTTAAGCATGCATACGCATCTTTCCGTAGATGCGAACGTTGTTTTCTGCCAAACCACAACTTATGCTTGCATATGCTGCTTTGGGCAGAGCGCGCATGTGGATTTCTACCAAACCACGTGCTAAGCACGCCCATGCTCCTCTTTTCAGCACACGCGCATCGATTTGTGGTAAACAACGTGTTAAACATGCACATGCATCTTTTGGTAGACGCGGACGTTGTTTTCCGCGAAACCACAAGTTAAGCATGCACATGCACCTTTTGGCAGAGCGCGCACGTGGACGTCTGCCAAACGACGTGCCAAGCACACCCATGCTGCTCTTTTCAGCACCCGCGCATCGATTTGTGGTTAACCACCCTTTAAGCATGCACATGCATCTATTGGTAGACGCGCACTGTGTTTTCTGCCAAACAACAAGCTATGCATGCACATGCTGCTTCTGGCAGAGCGCGCACGTGGATTTCTATTAAACCACGTGACAACCACGCTCATGCTGCTCTTTTCAGCACACGCGCATGGATTTGTAGTAAACAACTTTTTAAGCATGCACATGCATCTTTCGGTAGACGCGGACGTTGTTTTCTGCAAAACCACAAGTTAAGTATGCACATGCCGCTTTTGGCAGAGCGCGGACGTGGATTTCTACGAAACCACGTGCTATGCACGCCCATGCAGCTCTTGTCAGCACACGCGCATCGACTTGTGGTAAACAACTTGTTAATGGCGCTCACGCATCTTTCCGTAGACGCGCACGTTGTTTTCTGCCAAACCACAAGGTATGCGTACATATGCTGCTTTTGGCAGAGCGCGCATGAGGAGTTCTAACAAACCACGTGCTAAGCACGCCCTTGCTGCTCTTTTCAGAACACGAGCATCGATTTGTGGTTAAACAACTTGTTAAGCATGCAACTGCATCTTTTGGTAGACGCGGACGTTGTTTTTTGCCAAACCACAAGATAAGCATGCACATGGTGCTTTTGGCAGAGTGCGGACGTGGATTTCTACCAAACCACATGCTTAGCACGCCCATCCTGCTCTTTTCAGCACACGCGCATCGATTAGTGCCAAACCATTTGTTAAGCATGCACATGCATCTTTCCGTAGACGCGCACATTGTTTTCTGCCAAACCACAAGTTATGCATGCACATGCCGCTTTTGGCAGAGCGCGGACGTGGATTTCTACCAAACCACGTGCTATGCACGCCCATGCAGCTCTTTTCAGCATACGCGCATCGACTTGTGGTAAACAACTTGCTAAGCATGCAGATGCATCTTTTGGTAGACGCGCACGTTGTTTTCTGCCAAACCATAAGTTATGCATGCAGATGCTGCTGTTGGCAGAGCGCGCATGAGGATTTCTACCAAACCACGCGCTAAGCACGCCCTTGCTGATCTTTTCAGCACACTCGCATGGATTTGTGTTAAACAACTTGTTAAGCATGCACATGCATCTTTCGGCAGACGCGGACGTTGTTTTCTGCCAAACCACAAGCTAAGCATGCACATGCAGCTTTTGGCAGAGCGCGCACGTGGATTTCTACAAAACGGCATGCTAAGTACACCCATGCTGCTATTTTCAGCACACGCGCATCGATTTGTGCCAAACCATTTGTAAAGCATGCACGCGCATCTTTCAGTAGATGCGCACGTTGTTTTCTGCCAAACGACAAGTTATGGTTGCATATGCTGCTTTGGGCAGAGCGCGCATGTGGATTTCTACCAAACCACGTGCTAAGCACGCCCATGCTGCTCTTTTCAACACACACGCATCGATTTGTGGTAAACAACTTGTTAAGCATGCACATGCATCTTTTGGTAGACGCGGACGTTGTTTTCTGTCAAACCACAAATTAAGCATGCACATGCACCTTTTGGCAGAGCGCGCACGTGGATTTTTGCCAAACGACGTGCCAAGCACGCCCATGCTGCTCTATTCAGCACCCGCGCATCCATTTGTGGTTAACCACTTGTTAAGCATGCACATGCATCTTTCCGTAGACGCGCACGTTGTTTTCTGCCAAACCACAAGTTATGCATGCATATGCTGCTTTTGGCAGAGCGCGCATGTGGATTTCTACCAAACCACGTGCTAAGCACGCCCTTGCTGCACTTTTCAGCACACGCGCATGAATTTGTGGTAAACAACTTGTTAAGCATCCACATGCATCTTTCTGTAGGACGCGGACGTTGTTTTCTGCCAAACACAAGATAAGCATGCACAGGCAGCTTTTGGCAGAGCGCGCACGTGCATTTCTACCAAACGGCGTGCTAAGCACGCCCATGCTGCTCTTTTCAGCACACGCGCATTGATTAGTGCCAAACCACTTGTTAAGCATGCACATGCATCTTTCCGTAGACGCGCACGTTGTTTTCTGCCAAACCACAAGCTAAGCATGCACATGCAGTTCTTGGCAGAGCGCGCGCATGGATGTCTGCCTAACGACGTGCCAAGCACGCCCATGCTGCTCTTTTCAGGACACGCGCATCGCTTTGTACCAAACCACTTGTTAAGCATGCACATGCATCTTTTGGTAGACGCGGACGTTGTTTTCTGCCAAACCACAAGTTAAGCATGCACATGCACCTTTTGGCAGAGCGCGCCCGTGGACTTTTGCCAAACGACGTGCCAAGCACGGCCATGCTGCTCTTTTCAGCACCCGCGCACCGATTTGTGGTTACCCACTTGTTAAGCATGCACATGCATCTTTTGGTAGACGCGCACGTTGTTTTCTGCCAAACAACAAGTTATGCATGCACATGCTGCTTTTGGCAGAACGCGCACGTCGATTTCTATTAAACCACGTGCCAAGCACGCTCATGCTGGTCTTTTTAGCACACGCGCACGGATTTGTAGTAAACAACTTGTTAAGCATGCACATGCATCTTTCGGTAGACGCGGACGTTGTTTTCTGCCAAACAACAAGTTATGCATGCACATGCTGCTTCTGGCAGAGCGCGCACGTGAATTTCTATTAAACCACGCGCCAAGCACGCTCATGCTGCTCTTTTCAGCACACGCGCATGGATTTGTAGTAAACAACTTTTTAAGCATGCACATGCACCTTTCGGTAGACGCGGATGTTGTTTTCTGCAAAACCACAAGTTAAGCATGCACATGCCGCTTTTGGCAGAGCGCGGACGTGGATTTCTACCAAACCACGTGCTATGCACGCCCATGCAGCTCTTTTCAGCACACGCGCATCGACTTGTGGTAAACAACTTGTTAATCACGCTCACGCATCTTTCCGTAGACGCGCACGTTGTTTTCTACCAAACCACAAGGTATGCGTGCATATGCTGCTTTTCGCAGAGCGCGCACTTGGATTTCTGCCAAACGACGTGCTAAGCATGCCCATGTTGCTCTTTTGGGCACACGCGCATCGATTTGTGCCAAACCAATTGTTAAGCATGCACATGAATTTTTCAGTAGACGCGCACGTTATTTTCTGCAAAACCACAAGTTATGCGTGCATATGCTGCTTTTGGCTGAGCGCGCATGTGGATTTCTACAAAACCACGTGCTATGCACGCCCTTGCTGCACTTTTCAGCACACGCGCATGGATTTGTGGTAAACAACTTGTTAAGCATGCACATGCATCTTTCTGTAGGACGCGGACGTTGTTTTCTGCCAAACCACAAGATAAGCATGCACAGGCAGCTTTTGGCAGAGCGCGCTCGTGGATTTCTACCAAACGGCGTGCTAAGCACGCCCATGCTGCTCTTTTCAGCACACGCGCATCGATTAGTGCCAAACCACTTGTTAAGCATGCACATGCATCTTTCCGTAGACGCGCACGTTGTTTTCTGCCAAACCACAAGCTAAGCGTGCACATGCAGTTTTTGGCAGAGCGCGCGCGTGGATTTCTGCCAAACGACGTGCCAAGCACGCCCATGCTGCTCTTTTCAGCACACGCGCATCGCTTTGTACCAAACCACTTGTTAAGCATGCACATGCATCTTTTGGTAGACGCGGACGTTGTTTTCTGCCAAACCACAAGTTAAGCATGTGCATGCTGCTTTTCGCAGAGCGCGCACGTGGATTTCTGCGAAACGACGTGCTAAGCATGCCCATGTTGCTCTTTTGGGCACACGCGCATCGATTTGAGCCAAACCAATTGTTAAGCATGCACATGAATTTTTCAGTAGACGCGCACGTTGTTTTCTGCAAAACCACAAGTTATGCGTGCATATGCTGCTTTTGGCCGAGCGCACATGTGGATTTCCACCACACCACGCGCTAAGCACGCCCTTGCTGCTCTTTTCAGCACGCGCGCACCGGTTTCTGGTAAACAACTTTTTAAGCATGCACATGCATCTTTAGGTAGACGCGGACGTTGTTTTCTGCAAAACCACAAGCTAAGCATACACATGCAGCTTTTGGCAGAGCACTCACGTGGATTTCTACCAAACGACATGCTAAGTACGCCCGTGCTGCTCTTTTCAGCACACGCGCATCGATTTGTGCCAAACCACTTGTTAAGCATGCAGACGCATCGTTCCGTAGATGCGCACGTTGTTTTCTGCCAAACCACAACTTATGCTTGCATATGCTGCTTTGGGCAGAGCGCGCATGTGGATTTCTACCAAACCACGTGCTAAGCACGCCCATGCTGCTCTTTTCAGCACACGCGCATCGATTTGTGGTAAACAACGTGTTAAACATGCACATGCATCTTTTGGTAGACGCGCACGTTGTTTTCTGCCAAACCACAAGTTATGCATGCAGATGCTGCTGTTGGCAGAGCGCGCATGTGGATTTCTACCAAATCACGTGCTAAGCACGCCCATGCTGTTCTTTTCAGCACACGCGCATCGATTTGTGGTAAACAACGTGTTAAACATGCACATGCATCTTTTGGTAGACGCGGACGTTGTTTTCTGCGAAACCACAAGTTATGCATGCACATGCACCTTTTGGCAGAGCGCGCACGTGGACTTCTGCCAAACGACGTGCCAAGCACGCCCATGCTGCTATTTTCAGCATACGCGCATCGATTTGTGCCAAACCATTTGTAAAGCATGCACGCGCATCTTTCAGTAGATGCGCACGTTGTTTTCTGCCAAACGACAAGTTATGCTTGCATATGCTGCTTTGGGCAGAGCGCGCATGTGGATTTCTACCAAGCCACGTGCATAGCACGCCCATGCTGCTCTTTTCAGCACACGCGCATCCATTTGTGGTTAACCACTTGTTAAGCATGCACATGCATCTTTCCGTAGACGCGCACGTTGTTTTCTGCCAAACCACAAGTTATGCATGCACATGCTGCTTTTGGCAGAGCGCGCATGTGGATTTCTACCAAACCACGTGCTAAGCACGCCCTTACTGCACTTTTCAGCACACGCGCATGGATTTGTGGTAAACAACTTGTTAAGCATGCACATGCATCTTTCTGTAGCACGCGGACGTTGTTTTCTGCCAAACCACAAGATAAGCATGCACAGGCAGCTTTTGGCAGAGCGCGCACGTGGATTTCCACCAAATGGCGTTCTAAGCACGCCCATGCTGCTCTTTTCAGAAAAAGCGCATCGATTAGTGCCAAACCAGTTGTTAAGCATGCACGTGCATCTTTTGGTAGACGCGGACGTTGTTTTCTGCCAAACCACAAGTTAAGGATGTGCATGCTGCTTTTCGCAGAGCGCGCACGTGGATTTCTGCCAAACGACGTGCTAAGCACGCCCATATTGCTCTTTTGGGCACACGCGCATCGATTTGTGCCAAACCAGTTGTTAAGCATGCACATGCACCTTTCGGTAGACGTGGACGTTGTTTTCTGCAAAACCACAAGTTAAGCATGCACATGCACCTTTTGGCAGAGCGCGCCTGTGGACTTCTGCCAAACGACGTGCCAAGCACGCCCATGCTGCTCTTTTCAGCACCCAGGCATCGATTTGTGCCAAACCACTTGTTAAGCATGCATACGCATCTTTCCGTAGATGCGAACGTTGTTTTCTGCCAAACCACAACTTATGCTTGCATATGCTGCTTTGGGCAGAGCGCGCATGTGGATTTCTACCAAACCACGTGCTAAGCACGCCCATGCTCCTCTTTTCAGCACACGCGCATCGATTTGTGGTAAACAACGTGTTAAACATGCACATGCATCTTTTGGTAGACGCGGACGTTGTTTTCCGCGAAACCACAAGTTAAGCATGCACATGCACCTTTTGGCAGAGCGCGCACGTGGACGTCTGCCAAACGACGTGCCAAGCACACCCATGCTGCTCTTTTCAGCACCCGCGCATCGATTTGTGGTTAACCATCCTTTAAGCATGCACATGCATCTATTGGTAGACGCGCACTGTGTTTTCTGCGAAACAACAAGCTATGCATGCACATGCTGCTTCTGTTCAGAGCGCGCACGTGGATTTCTATTAAACCACGTGACAAGCACGCTCATGCTGCTCTTTTCAGCACACGCGCATGGATTTGTAGTAAACAACTTTTTAAGCATGCACATGCATCTTTCGGTAGACGCGCACGCTGTTTTCTGCAAAACCATAAGTTAAGTATGCACATGCCGCTTTTGGCAGAGCGCGGACGTGGATTTCTACGAAACCACGTGCTATGCACGCCCATGCAGCTCTTGTCAGCACACGCGCATCGACTTGTGGTAAACAACTTGTTAATGGCGCTCACGCATCTTTCCGTAGACGCGCACGTTGTTTTCTGCCAAACCACAAGGTATGCGTACATATGCTGCTTTTGGCAGAGCGCGCATGAGGAGTTCTAACAAACCACGTGCTAAGCACGCCCTTGCTGCTCTTTTCAGAACACGAGCATCGATTTGTGGTTAAACAACTTGTTAAGCATGCAACTGCATCTTTTGGTAGACGCGGACGTTGTTTTTTGCCGAACCACAAGATAAGCATGCACATGGTGCTTTTGGCAGAGTGCGGACGTGGATTTCTACCAAACCACATGCTTAGCACGCCCATCCTGCTCTTTTCAGCACACGCGCATCGATTAGTGCCAAACCATTTGTTAAGCATGCACATGCATCTTTCCGTAGACGCGCACATTGTTTTCTGCCAAACCACAAGTTATGCATGCACATGCCGCTTTTGGCAGAGCGCGGACGTGGATTTCTACCAAACCACGTGCTATGCACGCCCATGCAGCTCTTTTCAGCATACGCGCATCGACTTGTGGTAAACAACTTGCTAAGCATGCAGATGCATCTTTTGGTAGACGCGCACGTTGTTTTCTGCCAAACCATAAGTTATGCATGCAGATGCTGCTGTTGGCAGAGCGCGCATGAGGATTTCTACCAAACCACGCGCTAAGCACGCCCTTGCTGATCTTTTCAGCACACTCGCATGGATTTGTGTTAAACAACTTGTTAAGCATGCACATGCATCTTTCGGCAGACGCGGACGTTGTTTTCTGCCAAACCACAAGCTAAGCATGCACATGCAGCTTTTGGCAGAGCGCGCACGTGGATTTCTACAAAACGGCATGCTAAGTACACCCATGCTGCTATTTTCAGCACACGCGCATCGATTTGTGCCAAACCATTTGTAAAGCATGCACGCGCATCTTTCAGTAGATGCGCACGTTGTTTTCTGCCAAACGACAAGTTATGGTTGCATATGCTGCTTTGGGCAGAGCGCGCATGTGGATTTCTACCAAACCACGTGCTAAGCACGCCCATGCTGCTCTTTTCAACACACACGCATCGATTTGTGGTAAACAACTTGTTAAGCATGCACATGCATCTTTTGGTAGACGCGGACGTTGTTTTCTGCCAAACCACAAGTTAAGCATGCACATGCACCTTTTGGCAGAGCGCGCACGTGGATTTCTGCCAAACGACGTGCCAAGCACGCCCATGCTGCTCTATTCAGCACCTGCGCATCCATTTGTGGTTAACCACTTGTTAAGCATGCACATGCATCTTTCCGTAGACGCGCACGTTGTTTTCTGCCAAACCACAAGTTATGCATGCATATGCTGCTTTTGGCAGAGCGCGCATGTGGATTTCTACCAAACCACGTGCTAAGCACGCCCTTGCTGCACTTTTCAGCACACGCGCATGAATTTGTGGTAAACAACTTGTTAAGCATGCACATGCATCTTTCTGTAGGACGCGGACGTTGTTTTCTGCCAAACCACAAGATAAGCATGCACAGGCAGCTTTTGGCAGAGCGCGCACGTGCATTTCTACCAAACGGCGTGCTAAGCACGCCCATGCTGCTCTTTTCAGCACACGCGCATTGATTAGTGCCAAACCACTTGTTAAGCATGCACATGCATCTTTCCGTAGACGCGCACGTTGTTTTCTGCCAAACCACAAGCTAAGCATGCCCATGCAGTTCTTGGCAGAGCGCGCGCATGGATGTCTGCCTAACGACGTGCCAAGCACGCCCATGCTGCTCTTTTCAGGACACGCGCATCGCTTTGTACCAAACCACTTGTTAAGCATGCACATGCATCTTTTGGTAGACGCGGACGTTGTTTTCTGCCAAACCACAAGTTAAGCATGCACATGCACCTTTTGGCAGAGCGCGCCCGTGGACTTTTGCCAAACGACGTGCCAAGCACGGCCATGCTGCTCTTTTCAGCACCCGCGCACCGATTTGTGGTTACCCACTTGTTAAGCATGCACATGCATCTTTTGGTAGACGCGCACGTTGTTTTCTGCCAAACAACAAGTTATGCATGCACATGCTGCTTTTGGCAGAACGCGCACGTGGATTTCTATTAAACCACGTGCCAAGCACGCTCATGCTGGTCTTTTTAGCACACGCGCACGGATTTGTAGTAAACAACTTGTTAAGCATGCACATGCATCTTTCGGTAGACGCGGACGTTGTTTTCTGCCAAACAACAAGTTATGCATGCACATGCTGCTTCTGGCAGAGCGCGCACGTGGATTTCTATTAAACCACGTGCCAAGCACGCTCATGCTGCTCTTTTCAGCACACGCGCATGGATTTGTAGTAAACAACTTATTAAGCATGCACATGCACCTTTCGGTAGACGCGGATGTTGTTTTCTGCAAAACCACAAGTTAAGCATGCACATGCCGCTTTTGGCAGAGCGCGGACGTGGATTTCTACCAAACCACGTGCTATGCACGCCCATGCAGCTCTTTTCAGCACACGCGCATCGACTTGTGGTAAACAACTTGTTAATCACGCTCACGCATCTTTCCGTAGACGCGCACGTTGTTTTCTACCAAACCACAAGGTATGCGTGCATATGCTGCTTTTGGCAGAGCGCGCATGAGGAGTTCTAATAAACCACGTGCTAAGCACGCCCTTGCTGCTCTTTTCAGAACACGAGCATCGATTTGTGGTTAAACAACTTGTTAAGCATGCAACTGCATCTTTTGGTAGACGCGGACGTTGTTTTTTGCCAAACCACAAGATAAGCATGCACATGCTGCTTTTGGCAGAGTGCGGACGTGGATTTCTACGAAACCACGTGCTTAGCACGCCCATGCTGCTCTTTTCAGCACACGCGCATCGATTAGTGCCAAACCACTTGTTAAGCATGCACATGCATCTTTCCGTAGACGCGCAAATTGTTTTCTGCCAAACCACAAGTTATGTATGCACATGCCGCTTTTGACACAGCGCGGACGTGGATTTCTACCAAACCACGTGCTATGCACGCCCATGCAGCTCTTTTCAGCACACGCGCATCGACTTGCGGTAAACAACTTTCTAAACATGCAGATGCATCTTTTGGTAGACGCGCACGTTGTTTTCTGCCAAACCAAAAGTTATGCATGCAGATGCTGCTGTTGGCAGAGCGCGCATGAGGATTTCTACCAAACCACGTGCTAAGCACGCCCTTGCTGCTCTATTCAACACCCGCGCATCGATTTGTGGTTAACCACTTGTTTAGCATGCACATGCATCTTTTGGTAGACGCGCACGTTGTTTTCTGCCAAACCACAAGTTATGCATGCACATGCTGCCTTTGGCTGAGCGCGCATGTGGATTTCTGCCAATCAACGCGCTAAGCACGCCCTTGCTGCTCTTTTCAGCACACGCGCATCGATTTGTGGTAAACAACTTGTTAAGTATGCACATGGATCTTATGGTAGACGCGGACGTTTCTTTTCTGCCAAACCACAAGTTAAGCACGCACATGCTGCTTTTCGCAGAGCGCGCACGTGGATTTCTGCCAAACGACGTGTTAAGCACGCCCATGCTGCTCTTTTTAGCACACGCGCATCGATTAGTACCAATCCACTTGTTAAGTATGCACATGCATCTTTCCGTAGACGCGCACGTTGTTTTCTGCCAAACCACAAGTTATGCATGCATATGCTGCTTTTGGCAGAGCGCGCACGTGGACTTCTGCCAAACGACGTGCCAAGCACGCCCATGCTGCTCTATTCAGCACCCGCGCATCCATTTGTGGTTATCCACTTGTTAAGCATGCACATGCATCTTTCCGTAGACGCGCACGTTGTTTTCTGCCAAACCACAAGTTATGCATGCATATGCTGCTTTTGGCAGAGCTCGCATGTGGATTTCTACCAAACCGCGTGCTAAGCACGCCCTTGCTGCACTTTTCAGCACACACATGGATTTGTGGTAAACAACTTGTTAAGCATGCACATGCATCTTTCTGTAGGACGCGGACGTCGTTTTCTGCCAAACCACAACATAAGCATGCACAGGCAGCTTTTGGCAGAGCGCGCACGTGGATTTCTACCAAACGGCGTGCTAAGCACGCCCATGCTGCTCTTTTCAGCACACGCGCATTGATTAGTGCCAAACCACTTGTTAAGCATGCACATGCATCTTTTGGTAGACGCGGATGTTGTTTTCTGCCAAACCACAAGTTAAGCATGTGCATGCTGCTTTTCGCAGAGCGCGCACGTGGATTTCTGCCAAACGACGTGCTAAGCACGCCCATGTTGCTCTTTGGGGCACACGCGCATCGATTTGTGCCAAACCAATTGTTAAGCATGCACATAAATTTTTCAGTAGACGCGCACGTTGTTTTCTGCAAAACCACAAGTTATGCGTGCATATGGTGCTTTTGGCCGAGCGCGCATGTGGATTTCTACCAAACCACGCGATAAGCACGCCCTTGCTGCTCTTTTCTGCACGCGCGCATCGATTTCTGGTAAACAACTTGTTAAGCATGCAGATGCATCTTTTGGTAGACGCGGACGTTTTTTTCTGCCGAACCACAAGCTAAGCATGCACATGCAGCTTTTGGCAGAGCGCGCACGTGGATTTCTACAAAACGGCGTGCTAAGCACGCCCATGCTGCTATTTTCAGCACACGCGCATCGATTTGTGCCAAACCATTTGTAAAGCTTGCACGCGCATCTTTCAGTAGGTGCGCACGTTGTTTTCTGCCAAACCACAAGATAAGCATGCACAGGCAGCTTTTGGCTGAGCGCGGACGTGGACTTCTGCCAAACGACGTGCCAAGCACGCCCATGCTGCTCTATTCAGCACCCGCGTATCCATTTGTGGTTAACCACTTGTTAAGCATGCACATGCATCTTTCCGTAGACGCGCACGTTGTTTTCTGCCAAACCACAAGTTATGCATGCATATGCTGCTTTTGGCCGAGCGCGCATGTGGATTTCTACCAAACCACGTGCTAAGCACGCCCTTGCTGCACTTTTCAGCACACGCGCATGGATTTGTGGTAAACAACTTGTTAAGCATGCACATGCATCTTTCGGCAGACGCGGACGTTGTTTTCTGCCAAACCACAAGCTAAGCATGCACATGCAGCTTTTGGCAGAGCGCGCACGTGGATTTCTACAAAACGGCGTGCTAAGCACGCCCATGCTGCTATTTTCAGCACACGCGCATCGATTTGTGCCAAACCATTTGTAGAGCATGCACGCGCATCTTACAGTAGATGCGCACGTTGTTTTCTGCCAAACGACAAGTTATGCTTGCATATGCTGCTTTGGGCAGAGCGCGCATGTGCATTTCTACCAAACCACGTGCTAAGCACGCCCATGCTGCTCTTTTCAGCACACGCGCATCGATTTGTGGTAAACAACTTGTTAAGCATGCACATGCATCTTTTGGTAGACGCGGACGTTGTTTTCTGCCAAACCACAAGTTAAGCATGTGCATGCTGCTTTTCGCAGAGCGCGCACGTGGATTTCTGCCAAACGACGTGCTAAGCATGCCCATGTTGCTCTTTTGGGCGCACGCGCATCGATTTGTGCCAAACCAATTGTTAAGCATGCACATGAATTTTTCAGTAGACGCGCACGTTATTTTCTGCAAAACCACAAGTTATGCGTGCATATGCTGCATTTGGCTGAGCGCGCATGTGGATTTCTACAAAACCACGTGCTAAGCACGCCCTTGCTGCACTTTTCAGCACACGCGCATGGATTTGTGGTAAACAACTTGTTAAGCATGCACATGCATCTTTCTGTAGGACGCGGACGTTGTTTTCTGCCAAACCACAAGATAAGCATGCACAGGCAGCTTTTGGCAGAGCGCGCACGTGGATTTCTACCAAACGGCGTGCTAAGCACGCCCATGCTGCTCTTTTCAGCACACGCGCATCGATTAGTGCCAAACCACTTGTTAAGCATGCACATGCATCTTTCCGTAGACGCGCACGTTGTTTTCTGCCAAACCACAAGGTCAGCGTGCACATGCAGTTTTTGGCAGAGCGCGCGCGTGGATTTCTGCCAAACGACGTGCCAAGCACGCCCATGCTGCTCTTTTCAGCACACGTGCATCGCTTTGTACCAAACCACTTGTTAAGCATGCACATGCATCTTTTGGTAGACGCGGACGTTGTTTTCTGCCAAACCACAAGTTAAGCATGTGCATGCTGCTTTTCGCAGAGCGCGCACGTGGATTTCTGCCAAACGACGTGCTAAGCATGCCCATGTTGCTCTTTTGGGCGCACGCGCATCGATTTGTGCCAAACCAATTGTTAAGCATGCACATGAATTTTTCAGTAGACGCGCACGTTGTTTTCTGCAAAACCACAAGTTATGCGTGCATATGCTGCTTTTGGCCGAGCGCGCATGTGGATTTCCACCACACCACGCGCTAAGCACGCCCTTGCTGCTCTTTTCAGCACGCGCGCACCGGTTTCTGGTAAACAACTTTTTAAGCATGCACATGCATCTTTAGGTAGACGCGGACGTTGTTTTCTGCAAAACCACAAGCTAAGCATACACATGCAGCTTTTGGCAGAGCACTCACGTGGATTTCTACCAAACGACATGCTAAGTACGCCCGTGCTGCTCTTTTCAGCACACGCGCATCGATTTGTGCCAAACCACTTGTTAAGCATGCACACGCATCGTTCCGTAGATGCGCACGTTGTTTTCTGCCAAACCACAACTTATGCTTGCATATGCTGCTTTGGGCAGAGCGCGCATGTGGATTTCTACCAAACCACGTGCTAAGCACGCCCATGCTGCTCTTTTCAGCACACGCGCATCGATTTGTGGTAAACAACGTGTTAAACATGCACATGCATCTTTTGGTAGACGCGGACGTTGTTTTCTGCGAAACCACAAGTTGAGCATGCACATGCACCTTTTGGCAGAGCGCGCACGTGGACTTCTGCCAAACGACGTGCCAAGCACGCCCATGCTGCTCTTTTCAGCACACGCGCATGGATTTGTAGTAAACAACTTTTTAAGCATGCACATGCATCTTTCGGTAGACGCGGACGTTGTTTTCTGCAAAACCACAAGTTAAGCATGGACATGCCGCTTTTGGCAGACCGCGGACGTGGATTTCTACCAAACCACGTGCTATGCACGCCCATGCTGCTCTTTTCAGCACACGCGCATCGATTTGTGGTAAACAACGTGTTAAACATGCAGATGCATCTTTGGCTAGACGCGGACGTTGTTTTCTGCGAAACCACAAGTTAAGAATGCACATGCACCTTTTGGCAGAGCGCGCACGTGGATTTCTACCAAACCACGTGCTAAGCCCGCCCATGCTGCTCTTTTCAGCACACGCGCATCGATTTGTGGTAAAAAACGTGTTAAACATGCACATGCATCTTCTGGTAGACGCGGACGTTGTTTTTTGCGAAACCACAAGTTGAGCATGCACATGCACCTTTTGGCAGAGCGCGCACGTGGACTTCTGCCAAACGACGTGCCAAGCACGCCCATGCTGCTCTTTTCAGCACACGCGCATGGATTTGTAGTAAACAACTTTTTAAGCATGCACATGCATCTTTCGGTAGACGCGGACGTTGTTTTCTGCCAAACCACAAGTTATGCATGCAGATGCTGCTGTTGGCAGAGCGCGCAAGTGGATTTCTACCAAACCACGTGCTAAGCACGCCCATGCTGCTCTTTTCAGCACACGCGCATCGATTTGTGGTAAACAACGTGTTAAACATGCACATGCATCTTTTGGTAGACGCGGACGTTGTTTTCTGCGAAACCACAAGTTAAGCATGCACATGCACCTTTTGGCAGAGCGCGCACGTGGACTTCTGCCAAACGACGTGCCAAGCACGCCCATGCTGCTATTTTCAGCATACGCGCATCGATTTGTGCCAAACCATTTGTAAAGCATGCACGCGCATCTTTCAGTAAATGCGCACGTTGTTTTCTGCCAAACGACAAGATATGCTTGCATATGCTGCTTTGGGCAGAGCGCGCATGTGGATTTCTACCAAGCCACGTGCATAGCACGCCCATGCTGCTCTTTTCAGCTCACGCGCATCCACTTGTGGTAAACATCTTGTTAAGCATGCTCACGCATCTTTCCGTAGACGCGCACGTTGTTTTCTGCCAAACCACAAGTTATGTGTGCATATGCTGCTTTTGGCAGAGCGCGCATGAGGAGTTCTAACAAACCACGCGCTAAGCACGCCCTTGCTGCTCTTTTCAGCGCGCGCGCATCGATTTCTGGTAAACAACTTGTTAAGCATGCAGATGCATCTTTTGGTAGACGCGCACGCTGCTTTCTGCCAAACCCCAAGTTATGCATGCACATGCTGCGTTTGGCTGAGCGCGCATGTGGATTTCTATTAAACCACGTGCCAAGCACGCCCATGCTGCTCTTTTCAGCACCCGCGCATCGATTTGTGGTTAACCACTTGTTAAGCATGCACATGCATCTTTTGGTAGACGCGCACGTTGTTTTCTGCCAAACAACAAGTTGTGCATGCACATGCTGCTTTTGGCAGAGTGCGCACGTGGATTTCTACCAAACCACGTGCTAAGCACGCCCATGCTGCTCTTTTCATCACACGCGCATCGATTTGTGGTAAACAACTTGTTAAGCATGCACTTGCATCTTTTGGTAGACGCGGACGTTGTTTTCTGCGAAACCACAAGTTAAGCATGCACATGCACCTTTTGGCAGAGCGCGCACGTGGACTTCTGCCAAACGACGTGCCAAGCACGCCCATGCTGCTCTTTTCAGCACCAGCGCATCGATTTGTGGTTAACCACCCGTTAAGCATGCACATGCATCTTTTGGAAGACGCGGACGTTGTTTTTTGCCAAACCACAAGGTAAGCATGCACATGCTGCTTTTGGCAGAGCGCGGACGTGGATTTCTACAAAACCACGTGCTTAGCACGCCCATGCTGCTGTTTTCAGCACACGCGCATCGATTAGTGCCAAACTCCTTGTTAAGCATGCACATGCATCTTTCCGTAGACGCGCACATTGTTTTCTGCCAAACCACAAGTTATGCATGCACATGCCGCTTTTGGCAGAGCGCGGACGTGGATTTCTACCAAACCACGTGCTATTCACGCCCATGCAGCTCTTTTCAGCACACGCGCATCCACTTGTGGTAAACATCTTGTTAAGCAAGCTCACGCATCTTTCCGTAGACGCGCACGTTGTTTTCTGCCAAACCACAAGTTATGTGTGCATATGCTGCTTTTGGCGGAGCGCGCATGAGGACTTCTAACAAACCACGCGCTAAGCACGCCCTTGCTGCTCTTTTCAGCACGCGCGCATCGATTTCTGGTAAACAACTTGTTAAGCATGCAGATGCATCTTTTGGTAGACGCGCACGTTGCTTTCTGCCAAACCCCAAGTTATGCATGCACATGCTGCCTTTGGCTGAGCGCGCATGTGGATTTCTATTAAACCACGTGCCAAGCACGCCCATGCTGCTCTTTTCAGCACCCGCGCATCGATTTGTGGTTAACCACTTGTTAAGCATGCACATGCATCTTTTGGTAGACGCGCACGTTGTTTTCTGCCAAACAACAAGTTACGCATGCACATGCTGCTTTTGGCAGAGTGCGCACGTGGACTTCTGCCAAACGACGTGCCAAGCACGCCCATGCTGCTCTTTTCAGCACCAGCGCATCGATTTGTGGTTAACCACCCGTTAAGCATGCACATGCATCTTTTGGAAGACGCGGACGTTGTTTTTTGCCAAACCACAAGGTAAGCATGCACATGCTTTTTTTGGCAGAGCGCGGACGTGGATTTCTACAAAACCACGTGCTATTCACGCCCATGCAGCTCTTTTCAGCACACACGCATCCACTTGTGGTAAACATCTTGTTAAGCATGCTCACGCATCTTTCCGTAGACGCGCACGTTGTTTTCTGCCAAACCACAAGTTATGTGTGCATATGCTGCTTTTGGCAGAGCGCGCATGAGGACTTCTAACAAACCACGCGCTAAGCACGCCCTTGCTGCTCTTTTCAGCACACGCGCATCGATTTGTGGTAAACAACTTGTTATGCATGCACATGGATCTTTTGGTAGACGCGGACGCTTTTTTTCTGCCAAACCACAAGTTAAGCACGCACATGCTGCTTTTCGCAGAGCACGAACGTGGATTTCTGCCAAACGACGTGTTAAGCACGCCCATGCTGCTCTTTTCAGTACACGCGCATCGATTAGTACCAAACCACTTGTTAAGTATGCACATTCATCTTTCCGTAGACGCGCACATTGTTTTCTGCCAAACCACAAGCTATGCATGCACATGCTGCTTTTGGCAGAGCGCGCATGTGGATTTCTACTAAACCACGTACTAAGCACGCCTATGCTGTCCCTTTAAGTACACGCGCATCGATTTGTGCCAAACCACTCGTTAAGCATGCACATGCATCTTTCGGTAGACGCGCACGTTGTTTTCTGCCAAGCCACAAGCTAAGCATGCACATGCTGCTTTTGTCAGAGCGCGCACGTGGATTTCTACTAAACCCCGTGCCAAGCACGCTCATGCTGCTCTTTTCAGCACACGCGCATGGATTTGTAGTAAACAACTTGTTAAGCATGCACCTGCATCTTTCGGTAGACGCGGACGTTGTTTTCTGCAAAACCACAAGTTAAGCATGCACATGCCGCTTTTGGCAGAGCGCGGACGTGGATTTCTACCAAACCACCTGCTATGCACGCCCATGCAGCTCTTTTCATCACACGCGCATCCACTTGTGGTAAACAACTTGTTAAGCACGCTCACGCATCTTTCCGTAGACGCGCACGTTCTTTTCTGCCAAACCACAAGGTATGCGTGCATATGCTGCTTTTGGCAGAGCGCGCATGAGGAGTTCTACCAAACCACGTGCTAAGCACGCCCTTGCTGCTCTTTTCAGAACACGAGCATCGATTTGTGGTTAAACAATTTGTTAAGCATGCACATGCATCTTTTGGTAGACGCGGACGTTGTTTTTTGCCAAACCACAAGATAAGCATGCACATGCTGCTTTTGGCAGAGCGCGGACGTGGATTTCTACCAAACCACGTGCTAAACACGCCCTTGCTGCTCTTTTCAGCACACTCGCATGGATTTTTGGTAAACAACCTCTTAAGCATGCACATGCATCTTTCGGCAGACGCGGACGTTGTTTTCTGTTAAACCACAAGCTAAGCATGCACATGTAGCTTTTGGCAGAGCGCGCACGTGGATTTCTACAAAACGGCGTGCTAAGCACGCCCATGCTGCTATTTTCAGCACACGCGCATCGATTTGTGCCAAACCATTTGTAAAGCATGCACACGCATCTTTCAGTAGATGCGCACGTTGTTTTCTGACAAACCACAAGTTATGCATGCACATGCTGCCTTTGGCTGAGCGCGCATGTGGATTTCTGCCAAGCAACGCGCTAAGCACGCCCTTGCTGCTCTTTTCAGCACACGCGCATCGATTTGTGGTAAACAACTTGTTAAGCATGCACATGGATCTCTTGGTAGACGCGGACGTTTTTTTCTGCCAAACCACAAGTTAAGCACGCACATGCTGCTTTTCGCAGAGCGCGCACGTGGATTTCTGCCAAACGACGTGTTAAGCACGCCCATCCTGCTCTTTTCTGCACACGCGCATCGATTAGTACCAAACCACTTGTTAAGTATGCACATGCATCTTTCCGTAGACGCGCACGTTGTTTTCTGCCAAACCACAAGTTATGCATGCATATGCTGCTTTTGGCAGAGCGCGCATGTGGATTTCTACAAAACCACGTGCCAAGCACGCCCATGGTGCTCTATTCAGCACCCGCGCATCGATTTGTGGTTAACCACTTGTTAAGCATGCACATTCATCTTTCCGTAGACGCGCACATTGTTTTCTGCCAAACCACAAGCTATGCATGCACATGCTGCTTTTGTCAGAGCGCGCACGTGGATTTCTACTAAACCACGTGCCAAGCACGCTCATGCTGCTCTTTTCAGCACACGCGCATGGATTTGTAGTAAACAACTTGTTAAGCATGCACATGCATCTTTTGGTAGACGCGGACGTTGTTTTCTGCCAAACAACAAGTTGTGCATGCACATGCTGCTTTTGGCAGAGTGCGCACGTGGATTTCTACCAAACCACGTGCTAAGCACGCCCATGCTGCTCTTTTCATCACACGCGCATCGATTTGTGGTAAACAACTTGTTAAGCATGCACATGCATCTTTTGGTAGACGCGGACGTTGTTTTCTGCGAAACCACAAGTTAAGCATGCACATGCACCTTTTGGCAGAGCGCGCACGTGGACTTCTGCCAAACGACGTGCCAAGCACGCCCATGCTGCTCTTTTCAGCACCAGCGCATCGATTTGTGGTTAACCACCCGTTAAGCATGCACATGCATCTTTTGGAAGACGCGGACGTTGTTTTTTGCCAAACCACAAGGTAAGCATGCACATGCTGCTTTTGGCAGAGCGCGGACGTGGATTTCTACAAAACCACGTGCTTAGCACGCCCATGCTGCTGTTTTCAGCACACGCGCATCGATTAGTGCCAAACTCCTTGTTAAGCATGCACATGCATCTTTCCGTAGACGCGCACATTGTTTTCTGCCAAACCACAAGTTATGCATGCACATGCCGCTTTTGGCAGAGCGCGGACGTGGATTTCTACCAAACCACGTGCTATTCACGCCCATGCAGCTCTTTTCAGCACACGCGCATCCACTTGTGGTAAACATCTTGTTAAGCAAGCTCACGCATCTATCCGTAGACGCGCACGTTGTTTTCTGCCAAACCACAAGTTATGTGTGCATATGCTGCTTTTGGCGGAGCGCGCATGAGGACTTCTAACAAACCACGCGCTAAGCACGCCCTTGCTGCTCTTTTCAGCACGCGCGCATCGATTTCTGGTAAACAACTTGTTAAGCATGCAGATGCATCTTTTGGTAGACGCGCACGTTGCTTTCTGCCAAACCCCAAGTTATGCATGCACATGCTGCCTTTGGCTGAGCGCGCATGTGGATTTCTATTAAACCACGTGCCAAGCACGCCCATGCTGCTCTTTTCAGCACCCGCGCATCGATTTGTGGTTAACCACTTGTTAAGCATGCACATGCATCTTTTGGTAGACGCGCACGTTGTTTTCTGCCAAACAACAAGTTACGCATGCACATGCTGCTTTTGGCAGAGTGCGCACGTGGACTTCTGCCAAACGACGTGCCAAGCACGCCCATGCTGCTCTTTTCAGCACCAGCGCATCGATTTGTGGTTAACAACCCGTTAAGCATGCACATGCATCTTTTGGAAGACGCGGACGTTGTTTTTTGCCAAACCACAAGGTAAGCATGCACATGCTTTTTTTGGCAGAGCGCGGACGTGGATTTCTACAAAACCACGTGCTATTCACGCCCATGCAGCTCTTTTCAGCACACACGCATCCACTTGTGGTAAACATCTTGTTAAGCATGCTCACGCATCTTTCCGTAGACGCGCACGTTGTTTTCTGCCAAACCACAAGTTATGTGTGCATATGCTGCTTTTGGCAGAGCGCGCATCAGGACTTCTAACAAACCACGCGCTAAGCACGCCCTTGCTGCTCTTTTCAGCACACGCGCATCGATTTGTGGTAAACAACTTGTTAAGCATGCACATGGATCTTTTGGTAGACGCGGACGCTTTTTTTCTGCCAAACCACAAGTTAAGCACGCACATGCTGCTTTTCGCAGAGCACGAACGTGGATTTCTGCCAAACGACGTGTTAAGCACGCCCATGCTGCTCTTTTCAGTACACGCGCATCGATTAGTACCAAACCACTTGTTAAGTATGCACATTCATCTTTCTGTAGACGCGCACATTGTTTTCTGCCAAACCACAAGCTATGCATGCACATGCTGCTTTTGGCAGAGCGCGCATGTGGATTTCTACTAAACCACGTACTAAGCACGCCTATGCTGTCCCTTTAAGTACACGCGCATCGATTTGTGCCAAACCACTCGTTAAGCATGCACATGCATCTTTCGGTAGACGCGCACGTTGTTTTCTGCCAAGCCACAAGCTAAGCATGCACATGCTGCTTTTGTCAGAGCGCGCACGTGGATTTCTACTAAACCCCGTGCCAAGCACGCTCATGCTGCTCTTTTCAGCACACGCGCATGGATTTGTAGTAAACAACTTGTTAAGCATGCACCTGCATCTTTCGGTAGACGCGGACGTTGTTTTCTGCAAAACCACAAGTTAAGCATGCACATGCCGCTTTTGGCAGAGCGCGGACGTGGATTTCTACCAAACCACCTGCTATGCACGCCCATGCAGCTCTTTTCATCACACGCGCATCCACTTGTGGTAAACAACTTGTTAAGCACGCTCACGCATCTTTCCGTAGACGCGCACGTTCTTTTCTGCCAAACCACAAGGTATGCGTGCATATGCTGCTTTTGGCAGAGCGCGCATGAGGAGTTCTACCAAACCACGTGCTAAGCACGCCCTTGCTGCTCTTTTCAGAACACGAGCATCGATTTGTGGTTAAACAATTTGTTAAGCATGCACATGCATCTTTTGGTAGACGCGGACGTTGTTTTTTGCCAAACCACAAGATAAGCATGCACATGCTGCTTTTGGCAGAGCGCGGACGTGGATTTCTACCAAACCACGTGCTAAACACGCCCTTGCTGCTCTTTTCAGCACACTCGCATGGATTTTTGGTAAACAACCTCTTAAGCATGCACATGCATCTTTCGGCAGACGCGGACGTTGTTTTCTGTTAAACCACAAGCTAAGCATGCACATGTAGCTTTTGGCAGAGCGCGCACGTGGATTTCTACAAAACGGCGTGCTAAGCACGCCCATGCTGCTATTTTCAGCACACGCGCATCGATTTGTGCCAAACCATTTGTAAAGCATGCACACGCATCTTTCAGTAGATGCGCACGTTGTTTTCTGACAAACCACAAGTTATGCATGCACATGCTGCCTTTGGCTGAGCGCGCATGTGGATTTCTGCCAAGCAACGCGCTAAGCACGCCCTTGCTGCTCTTTTCAGCACACGCGCATCGATTTGTGGTAAACAACTTGTTAAGCATGCACATGGATCTCTTGGTAGACGCGGACGTTTTTTTTCTGCCAAACCACAAGTTAAGCACGCACATGCTGCTTTTCGCAGAGCGCGCACGTGGATTTCTGCCAAACGACGTGTTAAGAACGCCCATCCTGCTCTTTTCTGCACACGCGCATCGATTAGTACCAAACCACTTGTTAAGTATGCACATGCATCTTTCCGTAGACGCGCACGTTGTTTTCTGCCAAACCACAAGTTATGCATGCATATGCTGCTTTTGGCAGAGCGCGCATGTGGATTTCTACAAAACCACGTGCCAAGCACGCCCATGGTGCTCTATTCAGCACCCGCGCATCGATTTGTGGTTAACCACTTGTTAAGCATGCACATTCATCTTTCCGTAGACGCGCACATTGTTTTCTGCCAAACCACAAGCTATGCATGCACATGCTGCTTTTGGCAGAGCGCGCATATGGATTTCTACTAAACCACGTGCTAAGCACGCCTATGCTGTTCCTTTAAGTACACGCGCATCGATTTGTGCCAAACCACTCGTTAAGCATGCACATGCATCTTTCCGTAGACGCGCACATTGTTTTCTGCCAAACCACAAGTTATGCATGCACATGCCGCTTTTGGCAGAGCGCGGACGTGGATTTCTACCAAACCACGTGCTATTCACGCCCATGCAGCTCTTTTCAGCACACGCGCATCCACTTGTGGTAAACATCTTGTTAAGCATGCTCACGCATCTTTCCGTAGACGCGCACGTTGTTTTCTGCCAAACCACAAGTTATGTGTGCATATGCTGCTTTTGGCAGAGCGCGCATGTGGAGTTCTAACAAACCACGCGCTAAGCACGCCCTTGCTGCTCTTTTCAGCACGCGCGCATCGATTTCTGGTAAACAACTTGTTAAGCATGCAGATGCATCTTTTGGTAGACGCGCACGTTGCTTTCTGCCAAACCCCAAGTTATGCATGCACATGCTGCCTTTGGCTGAGCGCGCATGTGGATTTCTGCCAAGCAACGCGCTAAGCACGCCCTTGCTGCTCTTTTCAGCACACGCGCATCGATTTGTGGTAAACAACTTGTTAAGCATGCACATGGATCTTTTGGTAGACGCGGACGTTTTTTTTCTGCCAAACCACAAGTTAAGCACGCACATGCTGCTTTTGTCAGAGCGCGCACGTGGATTTCTGCCAAGCGACGTGTTAAGCACGCCCATGCTGCTCTTTTCAGCACACGCGCATCGATTTGTGGTTATCCACTTGTTAAGCATGCACATGCATCTTTCCGTCGACGCGCACATTGTTTTCTGCAAAACCACAAGTTATGCATGCATATGCTGCTTTTGGCAGAGCGCGCATGTGGATTTCTACCAAACCGCGTGCTAAGCACGCCCTTGATGCACTTTTCAGCACACACATGGATTTGTGGTAAACAACTTGTTAAGCATGCACATGCATCTTTCTGTAGGACGCGGACGTTGTTTTCTGCCAAACCACAAGATAAGCATGCACAGGCAGCTTTTGGCAGAGCGCGCACGTGGATTTCTACCAAACGGCGTGCTAAGGACGCCCATGCTGCTCTTTTCAGCACACGCGCATTGATTAGTGCCAAACCACTTGTTAAGCATGCACATGCATCTTTTGGTAGACGCGGACGTTGTTTTCTGCCAAACCACAAGTTAAGCATGTGCATGCTGCTTTCCGCAGAGCGCGCACGTGGATTTCTGGCAAACGACTTGCTAAGCACGCCCATGTTGCTCTTTGGGGCACCCGCGCATCGATTTGTGCCACACCAATTGTTAAGCATGCACATGAATTTTTCAGTAGACGAGCACGTTGTTTTCTGCAAAACCACAAGTTATGCGTGCATATGGTGCTTTTGGCCGAGCGCGCATGTGGATTTCTACCAAACCACGCGATAAGCACGCCCTTGCTGCTCTTTTCAGCACGCGCGCACCGGTTTCTGGTAAACAACTTTTTAAGCATGCACATGCATCTTTTGGTAGACGCGCACGTTGCTTTCTGCCAAACCACAAGTTATGCATGCACATGCTGCTGTTGGCAGAGCGCGCACGTGGATTTCTATTAAACCACGCGCCAAGCACGCTCATGCTGCTCTTTTTGGCACACGCGCATGGATTTGTAGTAAACAACTTGTTAAGCATGCACATGCAACTTTCGGTAGACGCGGACGTTGTTTTCTGCAAAACCACAAGTTGAGCATGCACATGCACCTTTTGGCAGAGCGCGCCCGTGGACTTCTGCCAAACGACGTACCAAGCACGCTCATGCTGCTCTTTTCAGCACACGCGCGTGGATTTGTAGTAAACAACTTGTTAAGCATGCACATGCATCTTTCGGTAGACGCGGACGTTGTTTTCTGCAAAACCACAAGTTAAGCATGCACATGCACCTTTTGGCAGAGCGTGCACGTGGACTTCTGCCAAACGACGTGCCAAGCACACCCATACTGCTATTTTCAGCATACGCGCATCGATTTGTGCCAAACCATTTGTAAAGCATGCACGCGCATCTTTCAGTAGATGCGCACGTTGTTTTCTGCCAAACGACAAGTTATGCTTGCATATGCTTCTTTGGGGAGAGCGCGCATGTGGATTTCTATCAAACCACATGCTAAGCACGCCCATGCTGCTCTTTTCAGCACACGCGCATCCATTTGTGGTTAACCACTTGTTAAGCATGCACATGCATCTTTCCGTAGACGCGCACGTTGTTTTCTGCCAAACCACAAGTTATGCATGCATATGCACCTTTTGGCAGAGCGCCCACGTGGACTTCTGCCAAACGACGTGCCAAGCACGCCCATGCTGCTCTTTTCAGCACCCGAGCATCGATTTGTGGTTAACCACCCGTTAAGCATGCACATGCATCTTTTGGTAGACGCGCACGTTGTTTTCTGCCAAACAACTAGTTATGTATGCACATGCCGCTTTTGGCAGAGCGCGGGCGTGGATTTCTACCAAACCACGTCCTATGCACGCCCATGCAGCTCTTTTCAGCACACGCGCATCGACTTGTGGTAAACAACTTGTTAAGCACGCTCACGCATCTTTCCGTACACGCGCACGTTGTTTTCTGCCAAACCACAAGGTATGCGTGCATATGCTGCTTTTGGCAGAGCGCGCATGAGGTGTTCTAACAAACCACGTGCTAAGAACGCCCTTGCTGCTCTTTTCAGAACACGAGCATCGATTTGTGGTTAAACAACTTGTTAAGCATGCAACTGCATCTTTTGGAAGACGCGGACGTTGTTTTTTGCCAAACCACAAGGTAAGCATGCACATGCTGCTTTTGGCAGAGCGCGGACGTGGATTTCTACCAAACCACGTGCTTAGCACGCCCATGCTGCTCTTTTCAGCACACGCGCATCGATTAGTGCCAAACTCCTTGTTAAGCATGCACATGCATCTTTCCGTAGACGCGCACATTGTTTTCTGCCAAACCACAAGTTATGCATGCACATGCCGCTTTTGGCAGAGCGCGGACGTGGATTTCTACCAAACCACGTACTATTCACGCCCATGCAGCTCTTTTCAGCACACGCGCATCCACTTGTGGTAAACAACTTGTTAAGCATGCTCAAGCATCTTTCCGTAGACGCGCACGTTGTTTTCTGCCAAACCACAAGTTATGTGTGCATATGCTGCTTTTGGCAGAGCGCGCGTGAGGAGTTCTAACAAACCACGCGCTAAGCACGCCCTTGCTGCTCTTTTCAGCACGCGCGCGTCGATTTATGGTAAACAACTTGTTAAGCATGCAGATGCATCTTTTGGTAGACGCGCACGTTGCTTTCTGCCAAACCCCAAGTTATGCATGCACATGCTGCTGTTGGAAGAGCGCGCATGAGGATTTCTACGAAACCACGTGCTAAACACGCCCTTGCTGCTCTTTTCAGCACACTCGCATGGATTTGTGGTAAACAACTTGTTAAGCATGCACATGCATCTTTCGGCAGACGCGGACGTTGTTTTCTGTCAAACCACAAGCTAAGCATGCACATGCAGCTTTTGGCTGAGCGCGCACGTGGATTTCTACAAAACGGCGTGCTAAGCACGCCCATGCTGCTATTTTCCGCACACGCGCATCGATTTGTGCCAAACCATTTGTAAAGCATGCACAGGCATCTTTCAGTAGATGCGCACGTTGTTTTCTGCCAAACGACAAGTTAAGCATGCACATGCACCTTTTGGCAGAGCGCCGCGTGGATTTCTGCTAAACGACGTGGCAAGCACGCCCATGCTGCTCTATTCAACACCCGCGCATCGATTTGTGGTTAACCACTTGTTAAGCATGCGCATGCATCTTTTGGTAGACGCGCACGTTGTTTTCTGCCAAACCACAAGTTATGCATGCACATGCTGCTTTTGGCAGAGCGCGCATGAGGAGTTCTAACAAACCACGCGCTAAGCACGCCCTTGCTGCTCTTTTCAGCACGCGCGCATCGATTTCTGGTAAACAACTTGTTAAGCATGCAGATGCATCTTTTGGTAGACGCGCACGTTGCTTTCTGCCAAACCCCAAGTTATGCATGCACATGCTGCTTTTCGCATAGCGCGCACGTGGATTTCTGCCAAGCGACGTGTTAAGCACGCCCATGCTGCTCTTTTCAGCACACGCGCATCGATTTGTGGTTATCCACTTGTTAAGCATGCACATGCATCTTTCCGTAGACGCGCACGTTGTTTTCTGCAAAACCTCCAGTTATGCATGCATATGCTGCATTTGGCAGAGCGCCCATGTGGATTACTACCAAACCGCGTGCTAAGCACGCCCTTGATGCACTTTTCAGCACACACATGGATTTGTGGTAAACAACTTGTTAAGCATGCACATGCATCTTTCTGTAGGACGCGGACGTTGTTTTCTGCCATACCACAAGATAAGCATGCACAGGCAGCTTTTGGCAGAGCGCGCACGTGGATTTCTACCAAACGGCGTGCTAAGCACGCCCATGCTGCTCTTTTCAGCACACGCGCATTGATTAGTGCGAAACCACTTGTTAAGCATGCACATGCATCTTTTGGTAGATGCGGACGTTGTTTTCTGCCAAACCACAAGTTAAGCATGTGCATGCTGCTTTTCGCAGAGTGCGCACGTGGATTTCTGGCAAACGACGTGCTAAGCACGCCCATGTTGCTCTTTGGGGCACACGCGCATCGATTTGTGCCACACCAATTGTTAAGCATGCACATGAATTTTTCAGTAGACGCACACGTTGTTTTCTGCAAAACCACAAGTTATGCGTGCATATGGTGCTTTTGGCCGAGCGCGCATGTGGATTTCTACCAAACCACGCGATAAGCACGCCCTTGCTGCTCCTTTCAGCACGCGCGCACCGGTTTCTGGTAAATAACTTTTTAAGCATGCACATGCATCTTTTGGTAGACGCGCACGTTGCTTTCTGCCAAACCACAAGTTATGCATGCACATGCTGCTGTTGGCAGAGCGCGCACGTGGATTTCTATTAAACCACGCGCCAAGCACGCTCATGCTGCTCTTTTTAGCACACGCTCATGGATTTGTAGTAAACAACTTGTTAAGCATGCACATGCAACTTTCGGTAGACGCGGACGTTGTTTTCTGCAAAACCACAAGTTAAGCATGCACATGCACCTTTTGGCAGAGCGCGATCGTGGACTTCTGCCAAACGACGTGCCAAGCACGGCCATGCTGCTCTTTTCAGCACCCGCGCATCGATTTGTGGTTAACCACTTGTTAAGCATGCACATGCATCTTTTGGTAGACGGGCACGTTGTTTTCTGCCAAACAACAAGTTATGCATGCACCTGCTGCTTTTGGCAGAGCGCGCACGTGGATTTCTATTAAGCCACGTGCCAAGCACGCTCACGCTGCTCTTTTCAGCACACGCGCATGGATTTGTAGTAAACAACTTGTTAAGCATGCACATGCATCTTTCGGTAGACGCGGACGTTGTATTCTGCAAAACCACAAGTTAAGCATGCACATGCACCTTTTGGCAGAGCGTGCACGTGGACTTCTGCCAAACGACGTGCCAAGCACGCCCATACTTCTATTTTCAGCATACGCGCATCGATTTGTGCCAAACCATTTGTAAAGCATGCACGCGCATCTTTCAGTTGATGCGCACGTTGTTTTCTGCCAAACGACAAGTTAAGCATGCACATGCACCTTTTGGCAGAGCGCCGCGTAGATTTCTGCTAAACGACGTGGCAAGCACGCCCATGCTGCTCTATTCAACACCCGCGCATCGATTTGTGGTTAACCACTTGTTAAGCATGCACATGCATCTTTTGGTAGACGCGCACGTTGTTTTCTGCCAAACCACAAGTTATGCATGCACATGCTGCCTTTGGCTGAGCGCCCTTGTGGATTTCTGCCAAGAAACGCGCTAAGCACGCCCTTGCTGCTCTTTTCAGCACACGCGCATCGATTTGTGGTAAACAACGTGTTAAGCATGCACATGGATCTTTTGGTAGACGCGGACGTTTTTTTTCTGCCAAACCACAAGTTAAGCATGCACATGCTGCCAAACGACGTGTTAAGCACGACCATGCTGCTCTTTTCAGCACACGCGCATCGATTAGTACCAAACCACTTGTTAAGTATGCACATGCATCTTTCCGTAGACGCGCACGTTGTTTTCTGCCAAACCACAAGTTATGCATGCATATGCTGCTTTTGGCAGAGCGCGCATGTGGATTTCGACAAAACCACGTGCCAAGCACGCCCATGCTGCTCTATTCAGCACCCGCGCATCGATTTGTGGTTAACCACTTGTTAAGCATGCACATTCATCTTTCCGTAGACGCGCACATTGTTTTCTGCCAAACCACAAGCTATGCATGCACATGCTGCTTTTGGCAGAGCGCGCATATGGATTTCTACTAAACCACGTGCTAAGCACGCCTATGCTGTTCCTTTAAGTACACGCGCATCGATTTGTGCCAAACCACTCGTTAAGCATGCACATGCATCTTTCCGTAGACGCGCACATTGTTTTCTGCCAAACCACAAGTTATGCATGCACATGCCGCTTTTGGCAGAGCGCGGACGTGGATTTCTACCAAACCACGTGCTATTCACGCCCATGCAGCTCTTTTCAGCACACGCGCATCCACTTGTGGTAAACATCTTGTTAAGCATGCTCACGCATCTTTCCGTAGACGCGCACGTTGTTTTCTGCCAAACCACAAGTTATGTGTGCATATGCTGCTTTTGGCAGAGCGCGCATGTGGAGTTCTAACAAACCACGCGCTAAGCACGCCCTTGCTGCTCTTTTCAGCACGCGCGCATCGATTTCTGGTAAACAACTTGTTAAGCATGCAGATGCATCTTTTGGTAGACGCGCACGTTGCTTTCTGCCAAACCCCAAGTTATGCATGCACATGCTGCCTTTGGCTGAGCGCGCATGTGGATTTCTGCCAAGCAACGCGCTAAGCACGCCCTTGCTGCTCTTTTCAGCACACGCGCATCGATTTGTGGTAAACAACTTGTTAAGCATGCACATGGATCTTTTGGTAGACGCGGACGTTTTTTTTCTGCCAAACCACAAGTTAAGCACGCACATGCTGCTTTTGTCAGAGCGCGCACGTGGATTTCTGCCAAGCGACGTGCTAAGGACGCCCATGCTGCTCTTTTCAGCACACGCGCATTGATTAGTGCCAAACCACTTGTTAAGCATGCACATGCATCTTTTGGTAGACGCGGACGTTGTTTTCTGCCAAACCACAAGTTAAGCATGTGCATGCTGCTTTTCGCAGAGCGCGCACGTGGATTTCTGGCAAACGACGTGCTAAGCACGCCCATGTTGCTCTTTGGGGCACCCGCGCATCGATTTGTGCCACACCAATTGTTAAGCATGCACATGAATTTTTCAGTAGACGAGCACGTTGTTTTCTGCAAAACCACAAGTTATGCGTGCATATGGTGCTTTTGGCCGAGCGCGCATGTGGATTTCTACCAAACCACGCGATAAGCACGCCCTTGCTGCTCTTTTCAGCACGCGCGCACCGGTTTCTGGTAAACAACTTTTTAAGCATGCACATGCATCTTTTGGTAGACGCGCACGTTGCTTTCTGCCAAACCACAAGTTATGCATGCACATGCTGCTGTTGGCAGAGCGCGCACGTGGATTTCTATTAAACCACGCGCCAAGCACGCTCATGCTGCTCTTTTTGGCACACGCGCATGGATTTGTAGTAAACAACTTGTTAAGCATGCACATGCAACTTTCGGTAGACGCGGACGTTGTTTTCTGCAAAACCACAAGTTGAGCATGCACATGCACCTTTTGGCAGAGCGCGCCCGTGGACTTCTGCCAAACGACGTACCAAGCACGCTCATGCTGCTCTTTTCAGCACACGCGCGTGGATTTGTAGTAAACAACTTGTTAAGCATGCACATGCATCTTTCGGTAGACGCGGACGTTGTTTTCTGCAAAACCACAAGTTAAGCATGCACATGCACCTTTTGGCAGAGCGTGCACGTGGACTTCTGCCAAACGACGTGCCAAGCACACCCATACTGCTATTTTCAGCATACGCGCATCGATTTGTGCCAAACCATTTGTAAAGCATGCACGCGCATCTTTCAGTAGATGCGCACGTTGTTTTCTGCCAAACGACAAGTTATGCTTGCATATGCTTCTTTGGGGAGAGCGCGCATGTGGATTTCTATCAAACCACATGCTAAGCACGCCCATGCTGCTCTTTTCAGCACACGCGCATCCATTTGTGGTTAACCACTTGTTAAGCATGCACATGCATCTTTCCGTAGACGCGCACGTTGTTTTCTGCCAAACCACAAGTTATGCATGCATATGCTGCTTTTGGCAGAGCGCGCATGTGGATTTCTACCAAACCACGTGCTAAGCACGCCCTTGCTGCACTTTTCAGCACACGCGCATGGATTTGTGGTAAGCAACTTGTTAAGCATGCACATGCATCTTTCTGTAGGACGCGGACGTTGTTTTCTGCCAAACCACAAGATAAGCATGCACAGGCAGCTTTTGGCAGAGCGCGCACGTGGATTTCTACCAAACGGAGTGCTAAGCACGCCCATGCTGCTCTTTTCAGCACACGCGCATCGATTAGTGCCAAACCACTTGTTAAGCATGCACATGCATCTTTCCGTAGACGCGCACGTTGTTTTCTGCCAAACCACAAGCTAAGCATGCACATGCAGTTTTGGGCAGAGCGCGCCCGTGGATTTCTGCCAAACGACGTGCCAAGCACGCCCATGATGCTATTTTCAGCACACGCGCATCGCTTTGTACCAAACCATTTGTTAAGCATGCACATGCATCTTTTGGTAGACGCGGACGTTGTTTTCTGCCAAACCACAAGTTAAGCATATGCATGCTGCTTTTCGCAGAGCGCGCACGTGGATTTCTGCCAAACGACGTGCTAAGCACGCCCATGTTGCTCTTTTGGGCACACGCGCATCGATTTGTGCCAAACCAATTGTTAAGCATGCACATGAATTTTTCAGTACACGCGCACGTTGTTTTCTGCAAAACCACAAGTTATGCGTGCATATGCTGCTTTTGGCCGAGCGCGCATGTGGATTTCTACCAAACCACGCGCTAAGCACGCCCTTGCTGCTCTTTTCAGCACGCGCGCACCGGTTTCTGGTAAACAACTTTTTAAGCATGCACATGCATCTTTAGGTAGACGCGGACGTTGTTTTCTGCAAAACCACCAGCTAAGCATACACATGCAGCTTTTGGCAGAGCACGCACGTGGATTTCTACCAAACGGCATGCTAAGTACGCCCGTGCTGCTCTTTTCAGCACACGCGCGTCGATTTGTGCCAAACCACTTGTTAAGCATGCACACGCATCGTTCCGTAGATGCGCACGTTGTTTTCTGCCAAACCACAACTTATGCTTGCATATGCTGCTTTGGGCAGAGCACGCATGTGGATTTCTACCAAACCACGTGCTAAGCACGCCCATGCTGCTCTTTTCAGCACACGCGCATCGATTTGTGGTAAACAACGTGTTAAAAATGCACATGCATCTTTTGGTAGACGCGGACGTTGTTTTCTGCGAAACCACAAGTTAAGCATGCACATGCACCTTTTGGCAGAGCGCCGCGTAGATTTCTGCTAAACGACGTGGCAAGCACGCCCATGCTGCTCTATTTAACACCCGCGCATCGATTTGTGGTTAACCACTTGTTAAGCATGCACATGCATCTTTTGGTAGACGCGCACGTTGTTTTCTGCCAAACCACAAGTTATGCATGCACATGCTGCCTTTGGCTGAGCGCGCTTGTGGATTTCTGCCAAGAAACGCGCTAAGCACGCCCTTGCTGCTCTTTTCAGCACACGCGCATCGATTTGTGGTAAACAACGTGTTAAGCATGCACATGGATCTTTTGGTAGACGCGGACGTTTTTTTTCTGCCAAACCACAAGTTAAGCATGCACATGCTGCCAAACGACGTGTTAAGCACGACCATGCTGCTCTTTTCAGCACACGCGCATCGATTAGTACCAAACCACTTGTTAAGTATGCACATGCATCTTTCCGTTGACGCGCACGTTGTTTTCTGCCAAACCACAAGTTATGCATGCATATGCTGCTTTTGGCAGAGCGCGCATGTGGATTTCGACAAAACCACGTGCCAAGCACGCCCATGCTGCTCTATTCAGCACCCGCGCATCGATTTGTGGTTAACCACTTGTTAAGCATGCACATTCATCTTTCCGTAGACGCGCACATTGTTTTCTGCCAAACCACAAGCTATGCATGCACATGCTGCTTTTGGCAGAGCGCGCATATGGATTTCTACTAAACCACGTGCTAAGCACGCCTATGCTGTTCCTTTAAGTACACGCGCATCGATTTGTGCCAAACCACTCGGTAAGCATGCACATGCATCTTTCCGTAGACGCGCACATTGTTTTCTGCCAAACCACAAGTTATGCATGCACATGCCGCTTTTGGCAGAGCGCGGACGTGGATTTCTACCAAACCACGTGCTATTCACGCCCATGCAGCTCTTTTCAGCACACGCGCATCCACTTGTGGTAAACATCTTGTTAAGCATGCTCACGCATCTTTCCGTAGACGCGCACGTTGTTTTCTGCCAAACCACAAGTTATGTGTGCATATGCTGCTTTTGGCAGAGCGCGCATGTGGAGTTCTAACAAACCACGCGCTAAGCACGCCCTTGCTGCTCTTTTCAGCACGCGCGCATCGATTTCTGGTAAACAACTTGTTAAGCATGCAGATGCATCTTTTGGTAGACGCGCACGTTGCTTTCTGCCAAACCCCAAGTTATGCATGCACATGCTGCCTTTGGCTGAGCGCGCATGTGGATTTCTGCCAAGCAACGCGCTAAGCACGCCCTTGCTGCTCTTTTCAGCACACGCGCATCGATTTGTGGTAAACAACTTGTTAAGCATGCACATGGATCTTTTGGTAGACGCGGACGTTTTTTTTCTGCCAAACCACAAGTTAAGCACGCACATGCTGCTTTTGTCAGAGCGCGCACGTGGATTTCTGCCAAGCGACGTGTTAAGCACGCCCATGCTGCTCTTTTCAGCACACGCGCATCGATTTGTGGTTATCCACTTGTTAAGCATGCACATGCATCTTTCCGTCGACGCGCACATTGTTTTCTGCAAAACCACAAGTTATGCATGCATATGCTGCTTTTGGCAGAGCGCGCATGTGGATTTCTACCAAACCGCGTGCTAAGCACGCCCTTGATGCACTTTTCAGCACACACATGGATTTGTGGTAAACAACTTGTTAAGCATGCACATGCATCTTTCTGTAGGACGCGGACGTTGTTTTCTGCCAAACCACAAGATAAGCATGCACAGGCAGCTTTTGGCAGAGCGCGCACGTGGATTTCTACCAAACGGCGTGCTAAGGACGCCCATGCTGCTCTTTTCAGCACACGCGCATTGATTAGTGCCAAACCACTTGTTAAGCATGCACATGCATCTTTTGGTAGACGCGGACGTTGTTTTCTGCCAAACCACAAGTTAAGCATGTGCATGCTGCTTTTCGCAGAGCGCGCACGTGGATTTCTGGCAAACGACGTGCTAAGCACGCCCATGTTGCTCTTTGGGGCACCCGCGCATCGATTTGTGCCACACCAATTGTTAAGCATGCACATGAATTTTTCAGTAGACGAGCACGTTGTTTTCTGCAAAACCACAAGTTATGCGTGCATATGGTGCTTTTGGCCGAGCGCGCATGTGGATTTCTACCAAACCACGCGATAAGCACGCCCTTGCTGCTCTTTTCAGCACGCGCGCACCGGTTTCTGGTAAACAACTTTTTAAGCATGCACATGCATCTTTTGGTAGACGCGCACGTTGCTTTCTGCCAAACCACAAGTTATGCATGCACATGCTGCTGTTGGCAGAGCGCGCACGTGGATTTCTATTAAACCACGCGCCAAGCACGCTCATGCTGCTCTTTTTGGCACACGCGCATGGATTTGTAGTAAACAACTTGTTAAGCATGCACATGCAACTTTCGGTAGACGCGGACGTTGTTTTCTGCAAAACCACAAGTTGAGCATGCACATGCACCTTTTGGCAGAGCGCGCCCGTGGACTTCTGCCAAACGACGTACCAAGCACGCTCATGCTGCTCTTTTCAGCACACGCGCGTGGATTTGTAGTAAACAACTTGTTAAGCATGCACATGCATCTTTCGGTAGACGCGGACGTTGTTTTCTGCAAAACCACAAGTTAAGCATGCACATGCACCTTTTGGCAGAGCGTGCACGTGGACTTCTGCCAAACGACGTGCCAAGCACACCCATACTGCTATTTTCAGCATACGCGCATCGATTTGTGCCAAACCATTTGTAAAGCATGCACGCGCATCTTTCAGTAGATGCGCACGTTGTTTTCTGCCAAACGACAAGTTATGCTTGCATATGCTTCTTTGGGGAGAGCGCGCATGTGGATTTCTATCAAACCACATGCTAAGCACGCCCATGCTGCTCTTTTCAGCACACGCGCATCCATTTGTGGTTAACCACTTGTTAAGCATGCACATGCATCTTTCCGTAGACGCGCACGTTGTTTTCTGCCAAACCACAAGTTATGCATGCATATGCTGCTTTTGGCAGAGCGCGCATGTGAATTTCTACCAAACCACGTGCTAAGCACGCCCTTGCTGCACTTTTCAGCACACGCGCATGGATTTGTGGTAAGCAACTTGTTAAGCATGCACATGCATCTTTCTGTAGGACGCGGACGTTGTTTTCTGCCAAACCACAAGATAAGCATGCACAGGCAGCTTTTGGCAGAGCGCGCACGTGGATTTCTACCAAACGGAGTGCTAAGCACGCCCATGCTGCTCTTTTCAGCACACGCGCATCGATTAGTGCCAAACCACTTGTTAAGCATGCATATGCATCTTTCCGTAGACGCGCACGTTGTTTTCTGCCAAACCACAAGCTAAGCATGCACATGCAGTTTTGGGCAGAGCGCGCCCGTGGATTTCTGCCAAACGACGTGCCAAGCACGCCCATGATGCTATTTTCAGCACACGCGCATCGCTTTGTACCAAACCATTTGTTAAGCATGCACATGCATCTTTTGGTAGACGCGGACGTTGTTTTCTGCCAAACCACAAGTTAAGCATATGCATGCTGCTTTTCGCAGAGCGCGCACGTGGATTTCTGCCAAACGACGTGCTAAGCACGCCCATGTTGCTCTTTTGGGCACACGCGCATCGATTTGTGCCAAACCAATTGTTAAGCATGCACATGAATTTTTCAGTACACGCGCACGTTGTTTTCTGCAAAACCACAAGTTATGCGTGCATATGCTGCTTTTGGCCGAGCGCGCATGTGGATTTCTACCAAACCACGCGCTAAGCACGCCCTTGCTGCTCTTTTCAGCACGCGCGCACCGGTTTCTGGTAAACAACTTTTTAAGCATGCACATGCATCTTTAGGTAGACGCGGACGTTGTTTTCTGCAAAACCACCAGCTAAGCATACACATGCAGCTTTTGGCAGAGCACGCACGTGGATTTCTACCAAACGGCATGCTAAGTACGCCCGTGCTGCTCTTTTCAGCACACGCGCGTCGATTTGTGCCAAACCACTTGTTAAGCATGCACACGCATCGTTCCGTAGATGCGCACGTTGTTTTCTGCCAAACCACAACTTATGCTTGCATATGCTGCTTTGGGCAGAGCACGCATGTGGATTTCTACCAAACCACGTGCTAAGCACGCCCATGCTGCTCTTTTCAGCACACGCGCATCGATTTGTGGTAAACAACGTGTTAAAAATGCACATGCATCTTTTGGTAGACGCGGACGTTGTTTTCTGCGAAACCACAAGTTAAGCATGCACATGCACCTTTTGGCAGAGCGCGCACGTGGACTTCTGCCAAACGACGTGCCAAGCACGCCCTTGCTGCTCTTTTCAGCACACGCGCATGGATTTGTAGTAAACAAATTTTTAAGCATGCACATGCATCTTTCGGTAGACGCGGACGTTGTTTTCTTCAAAACCACAAGTTAAGCATGCACATGCCGCTTTTGGCAGAGCGCGGACGTGGATTTCTACCAAACCCCGTGCTATGCACGCCCATGCAGCTCTTTTCAGCATACGCGCATCGATTTGTGGTAAACAACGTGTTAAACATGCACATGCATCTTTTGGTAGACGCGGACGTTGTTTTCTGCGAAACCACAAGTTAAGCATGCACATGCACCTTTTGGCAGAGCGCGCACGTGGATTTCTACCAAACCACGTGCTAAGCCCGCCCATGCTGCTCTTTTCAGCACACGCGCATCGATTTGTGGTAAACAACGTGTTAAACATGCACATGCATCTTTTGGTAGACGCGGACGTTGTTTTCTGCGAAACCACAAGTTGAGCATGCACATGCACCTTTTGGCAGAGCGCGCACGTGGACTTCTGCCAAACGACGCGCCAAGCACGCCCATGCTGCTCTTTTCAGCACACGCGCGTGGATTTGTAGTAAACAACTTTTTAAGCATGCACATGCATCTTTCGGTAGACGCGGACGTTGTTTTCTGCCAAACCACAAGTTATGCATGCAGATGCTGCTGTTGGCAGAGCGCGCAAGTGGATTTCTACCAAACCACGTGCTAAGCACGCCCATGCTGCTCTTTTCAGCACACGCGCATCGATTTGTGGTAAACAACGTGTTAAACATGCACATGCATCTTTTGGTAGACGCGGACGTTGTTTTCTGCGAAACCACAAGTTAAGCATGCACATGCACCTTTTGGCAGAGCGCGCACGTGGACTTCTGCCAAACGACGTGCCAAGCACGCCCATGCTGCTATTTTCAGCATACGCGCATCGATTTGTGCCAAACCATTTGTAAAGCATGCACGCGCATCTTTCAGTAGATGCGCACGTTGTTTTCTGCCAAACGACAAGATATGCTTGCATATGCTGCTTTGGGCAGAGCGCGCATGTGGATTTCTACCAAGCCACGTGCATAGCACGCCCATGCTGCTCTTTTCAGCTCACGCGCATCCATTTGTGGTTAACCACTTGTTAAGCATGCACATGCATCTTTCCGTAGACGCGCACATTGTTTTCTGCCAAACCACAAGTGATGCATGCACATGCCGCTTTTGGCAGGGCGCGGACGTGGATTTCTACCAAACCACGTGCTATTCACGCCATTGCAGCTCTTTTCAGCACACGCGCATCCACTTGTGGTAAACATCTTGTTAAGCATGCTCACGCATCTTTCCGTAGACGCGCACGTTGTTTTCTGCCAAACCACAAGTTATGTGTGCATATGCTGCTTTTGGCAGAGCGCGCATGAGGAGTTCTAACAAACCACGCGCTAAGCACGCCCTTGCTGCTCTTTTCAGCACGCGCGCATCGATTTCTGGTAAACAACTTGTTAAGCATGCAGATGCATCTTTTGGTAGACGCGCACGTTGCTTTCTGCCAAACCCCAAGTTATGCATGCACATGCTGCCTTTGGCTGAGCGCGCATGTGGATTTCTATTAAACCACGTGCCAAGCACGCCCATGCTGCTCTTTTCAGCACCCGCGCATCGATTTGTGGTTAACCACTTGTTAAGCATGCACATGCATCTTTTGGTAGACGCGCACGTTGTTTTCTGCCAAACAACAAGTTATGCATGCACATGCTGCTTTTGGCAGAGTGCGCACGTGGATTTCTACCAAACCACGTGCTAAGCACGCCCATGCTGCTCTTTTCATCACATCCGCATCGATTTGTGGTAAACAACTTGTTAAGCATGCACATGCATCTTTTGGTAGACGCGGACGTTGTTTTCTGCGAAACCACAAGTTAAGCATGCACATGCACCTTTTGGCAGAGCGCGCACGTGGACTTCTGCCAAACGACGTGCCAAGCACGCCCATGCTGCTCTTTTCAGCACCAGCGCATCGATTTGTGGTTAACCACCCGTTAAGCATGCACATGCATCTTTTGGAAGACGCGGACGTTGTTTTTTGCCAAACCACAAGGTAAGCATGCACATGCTGCTTTTGGCAGAGCGCGGACGTGGATTTCTACAAAACCCCGTGCTTAGCACGCCCATGCTGCTGTTTTCAACACACGCGCATCGATTAGTGCCAAACTCCTTGTTAAGCATGCACATGCATCTTTCTTTAGACGCGCACGTTGTTTTCTGCCAAACCACAAGTTATGCATGCATATGCTGCTTTTGGCAGAGCGCGCACGTGGATTTCTGCCAAACGACGTGCCAAGCACGCCCATGCTGCTCTATTCAGCACCCGCGCATCCATTTGTGGTTATCCACGTGTTAAGCATGCACATGCATCTTTCCGTAGACGCGCACGTTGTTTTCTGCCAAACCACAAGTTATGCATGCATATGCTGCTTTTGGCAGAGCTCGCATGTGGATTTTCTACCAAACCGCGTGCTAAGCACGCCCTTGCTGCACTTTTCAGCACACACATGGATTTGTGGTAAACAACTTGTTAAGCATGCACATGCATCTTTCTGTAGGACGCGGACGTCGTTTTCTGCCAAACCACAAGATAAGCATGCACAGGCAGCTTTTGGCAGAGCGCGCACGTGGATTTCTACCAAACGGCGTGCTAAGCACGCCCATGCTGCTCTTATCAGCACACGCGCATTGATTAGTGCCAAACCACTTGTTAAGCATGCACATGCATCTTTTGGTAGACGCGGATGTTGTTTTCTGCCAAACCACAAGTTAAGCATGTGCATGCTGCTTTTCGCAGAGCGCGCACGTGGATTTCTGCCAAATGACGTGCTAAGCACGCCCATGTTGCTCTTTGGGGCACACGCGCATCGATTTGTGCCAAACCAATTGTTAAGCATGCACATGAATTTTTCCGTAGACGCGCATGTTGTTTTCTGCAAAACCACAAGTTATGCGTGCATATGGTGCTTTTGGCCGAGCGCGCATGTGGATTTCTACCAAACCACGCGATAAGCACGCCCTTGCTGCTCTATTCAGCACGCGCGCACCGGTTTCTGGTAAACAACTTTTTAAGCATGCACATGCATCTTTTGGTAGACGCGGACGTTGTTTTCTGCCAAACCACAAGTTAAGCATGCACATGCACCTTTTGGCAGAGCGCGCACGTGGATTTCTGCCAAACGACGTGCCAAGCACGCCCATGCTGCTCTATTCAGCACCCGCGCATCCATTTGTGGTTAACCACTTGTTAAGCATGCACATGCATCTTTCCGTAGACGCGCACGTTGTTTTCTGCCAAACCACAAGTTATGCATGCACATGCTGCCTTTGGCTGAGCGCGCATGTGGATTTCTGCCAAGCAACGCGCTAAGCACGCCCTTGCTGCTCTTTTCAGCACACGCGCATCGATTTGTGGTAAACAACTTGTTAAGCATGCACATAGATCTTTTGGTAGACGCGGACGTTTCTTTTCTGCCAAACCACAAGTTAAGAACGCACATGCTGCTTTTCGCAGAGCGCGCACGTGGATTTCTGCCAAACGACGTGTTAAGTACGCCCATGCTGCTCTTTTTAGCACACGCGCATCGATTAGTACCAATCCACTTGCTAAGTATGCACATGCATCTTTCCGTAGACGCGCACGTTGTTTTCTGCCAAACCACAAGTTATGCATGCATATGCAGCTTTTGGCAGAGCGCGCATGTGGATTTCTACCAAACCGCGTGCTAAGCACGCCCTTGCTGCACTTTTCAGCACACACATGGATTTGTGGTAAACAACTTGTTAAGCATGCACATGCATCTTTATGTAGGACGCGGACGTTGTTTTCTGCCAAACCACAAGATAAGCATGCACAGGCAGCTTTTGGCAGAGCGCGCACGTGGATTTCTACCAAACGGCGTGCTAAGCACGCCCATGCTGCTCTTATCAGCACACGCGCATTGATTAGTGCCAAACCACTTGTTAAGCATGCACATGCATCTTTTGGTAGACGCGGATGTTGTTTTCTGCCAAACCACAAGTTAAGCATGTGCATGCTGCTTTTCGCAGAGCGCGCACGTGGATTTCTGCCAAATGACGTGCTAAGCACGCCCATGTTGCTCTTTGGGGCACACGCGCATCGATTTGTGCCAAACCAATTGTTAAGCATGCACATGAATTTTTCCGTAGACGCGCATGTTGTTTTCTGCAAAACCACAAGTTATGCGTGCATATGGTGCTTTTGGCCGAGCGCGCATGTGGATTTCTACCAAACCACGCGATAAGCACGCCCTTGCTGCTCTTTTCAGCACGCGCGCACCGGTTTCTGGTAAACAACTTTTTAAGCATGCACATGCATCTTTTGGTAGACGCGGACGTTGTTTTCTGCCAAACCACAAGTTAAGCATGCACATGCACCTTTTGGCAGAGCGCGCACGTGGATTTCTGCCAAACGACGTGCCAAGCACGCCCATGCTGCTCTATTCAGCACCCGCGCATCCATTTGTGGTTAACCACTTGTTAAGCATGCACATGCATCTTTCCGTAGACGCGCACGTTGTTTTCTGCCAAACCACAAGTTATGCATGCACATGCTGCCTTTGGCTGAGCGCGCATGTGGATTTCTGCCAAGCAACGCGCTAAGCACGCCCTTGCTGCTCTTTTCAGCACACGCGCATCGATTTGTGGTAAACAACTTGTTAAGCATGCACATAGATCTTTTGGTAGACGCGGACGTTTCTTTTCTGCCAAACCACAAGTTAAGAACGCACATGCTGCTTTTCGCAGAGCGCGCACGTGGATTTCTGCCAAACGACGTGTTAAGTACGCCCATGCTGCTCTTTTTAGCACACGCGCATCGATTAGTACCAATCCACTTGCTAAGTATGCACATGCATCTTTCCGTAGACGCGCACGTTGTTTTCTGCCAAACCACAAGTTATGCATGCATATGCAGCTTTTGGCAGAGCGCGCATGTGGATTTCTACCAAACCGCGTGCTAAGCACGCCCTTGCTGCACTTTTCAGCACACACATGGATTTGTGGTAAACAACTTGTTAAGCATGCACATGCATCTTTATGTAGGACGCGGACGTTGTTTTCTGCCAAACCACAAGATAAGCATGCACAGGCAGCTTTTGGCAGAGCGCGCACGTGGATTTCTACCAAACGGCGTGCTAAGCACACCCATGCTGCTCTTTTCAGCACACGCGCATTGATTAGTGCCAAACCACTTGTTAAGCATGCACATACATCTTTTGGTAGACGCGGATGTTGTTTTCTGCCAAACCACAAGTTAAGCATGTGCATGCTGCTTTTCGCAGAGCGCGCACGTGGATTTCTGCCAAACGACGTGCTAAGCACGCCCATGTATCTCTTTGGGGCACTCGCGCATCGATTTGTGCCAAACCAATTGTTAAGCATGCACATAAATTTTACAGTAGACGCGCACGTTGTTTTCTGCAAAACCACAAGTTATGCGTGCATATGGTGCTTTTGGCCGAGCGCGCATGTGGATTTCTACCAAACCACGCGATAAGCACGCCCTTGCTGCTCTTTTCAGCACGCGCGCACCGGTTTCTGGTAAACAACTTTTTAAGCATGCACATGCATTTTTTGGTAGACGCGGACGTTGTTTTCTGCCAAACCACAAGTTAAGCATGCACATGCACCTTTTGGCAGAGCGCGCACGTGGATTTCTGCCAAACGACGTGCCAAGCACCCCCATGCTGCTCTATTCAGCACCCGCGCATCCATTTGTGGTTAACCACTTGTTAAGCATGCACATGCATCTTTCCGTAGACGCGCACGTTGTTTTCTGCCAAACCACAAGTTATGCATGCATATGCTGCTTTTGGCCGAGCGCGCATGTGGATTTCTACCAAACCACGTGCTAAGCACGCCCTTGCTGCACTTTTCAGCACACGCGCATGGATTTGTGGTAAACAGCTTGTTAAGCATGCACATGCATCTTTAGGTAGACGCGGACGTTGTTTTCTGCCAAACCACAAGCTAAGCATGCACATGCAGCTTTTGGCAGAGCGCGCACGTGGATTTCTACAAAACGGCGTGCTAAGCACGCCCATGCTGCTATTTTCAGCACACGCGCATCGATTTGTGCCAAACCATTTGTAAAGCTTGCACGCGCATTTTTCAGTAGGTGCGCACGTTGTTTTCTGCCAAACCACAAGATAAGCATGCACAGGCAGCTTTTGGCTGAGCGCGGACGTGGATTTCTGCCAAACGACGTGCCAAGCACGCCCATGCTGCTCTTTTCAGCACACGCGCATCGCTTTGTACCAAACCACTTGTTAAGCATGCACATGCATCTTTTGGTAGACGCGGACGTTGTTTTCTGCCAAACAACAAGTTAAGCATGTGCATGCTGCTTTTCGCAGAGCGCGCACGTGGATTTCTGCCAAACGACGTGCTAAGCATGCCCATGTTGCTCTTTTGGGCGCACGCGCATCGATTTGTGCCAAACCAATTGTTAAGCATGCACATGAATTTTTCAGTAGACGCGCACGTTATTTTCTGCAAAACCACAAGTTATGCGTGCATATGCTGCTTTTGGCTGAGCGCGCATGTGGATTTCTACAAAACCACGTGCTAAGCACGCCCTTGCTTCTCTTTTCAGCACACGCGCATGGATTTGTGGTAAACAACTTGTTAAGCATGCACATGCATCTTTCTGTAGGACGCGGACGTTGTTTTCTGCCAAACCACAAGATAAGCATGCACAGGCAGCTTTTGGCAGAGCGCGCACGTGGATTTCTACCAAACGGCGTGCTAAGCACGCCCATGCTGCTCTTTTCAGCACACGCGCATCGATTAGTGCCAAACCACTTGTTAAGCATGCACATGCATCTTTCCGTAGACGCGCACGTTGTTTTCTGCCAAACCACAAGGTCAGCGTGCACATGCAGTTTTTGGCAGAGCGCGCGCGTGGATTTCTGCCAAACGACGTGCCAAGCACGCCCATGCTGCTCTTTTCAGCATACGCGCATCGCTTTGTACCAAACCACTTGTTAAGCATGCACATGCATCTTTTGGTAGACGCGGACGTTGTTTTCTGCCAAACCACAAGTTAAGCATGTGCATGCTGCTTTTCGCAGAGCGCGCACGTGGATTTCTGCCAAACGACGTGCTAAGCATGCCCATGTTGCTCTTTTGGGCACACGCGCATCGATTTCTGCCAAACCAATTGTTAAGCATGCACATGAATTTTTCAGTAGACGCGCACGTTGTTTTCTGCAAAACCACAAGTTATGCGTGCATACGCTGCTTTTGGCCGAGCGCGCATGTGAATTTCCACCACACCACGCGCTAAGCACGCCCTTGCTGCTCTTTTCAGCACGCGCGCACCGGTTTCTGGTAAACAACTTTTTAAGCATGCACATGCATCTTTAGGTAGACGCGGACGTTGTTTTCTGCAAAACCACAAGCTAAGCATACACATGCAGCTTTTGGCAGAGCACTCACGTGGATTTCTACCAAACGACATGCTAAGTACGCCCGTGCTGCTCTTTTCAGCACACGCGCATCGATTTGTGCCAAACCACTTGTTAAGCATGCACACGCATCGTTCCGTAGATGCGCGCGTTGTTTTCTGCGAAACCACAAGTTGAGCATGCACATGCACCTTTTGGCAGAGCGCGCACGTGGACTTCTGCCAAACGACGTGCCAAGCACGCCCATGCTGCTCTTTTCAGCACACGCGCATGGATTTGTAGTAAACAACTTTTTAAGCATGCACATGCATCTTTCGGTAGACGCGGACGTTGTTTTCTGCAAAACCACAAGTTAAGCATGGACATGCCGCTTTTGGCAGACCGCGGACGTGGATTTCTACCAAACCACGTGCTATGCACGCCCATGCTGCTCTTTTCAGCACACGCGCATCGATTTGTGGTAAACAACGTGTTAAACATGCAGATGCATCTTTTGCTAGACGCGGACGTTGTTTTCTGCGAAACCACAAGTTAAGAATGCACATGCACCTTTTGGCAGAGGGCGCACGTGGATTTCTACCAAACCACGTGCTAAGCCCGCCCATGCTGCTCTTTTCAGCACACGCGCATCGATTTGTGGTAAAAAACGTGTTAAACATGCACATGCATCTTCTGGTAGACGCGGACGTTGTTTTTTGCGAAACCACAAGTTGAGCATGCACATGCACCTTTTGGCAGAGCGCGCACGTGGACTTCTGCCAAACGACGTGCCAAGCACGCCCATGCTGCTCTTTTCAGCACACGCGCATGGATTTGTAGTAAACAAATTTTAAGCATGCACATGCATCTTTCGGTAGACGCGGACGTTGTTTTCTGCCAAACCACAAGTTATGCATGCAGATGCTGCTGTTGGCAGAGCGCGCAAGTGGATTTCTACCAAACCACGTGCTAAGCCCGCCCATGCTGCTCTTTTCAGCACACGCGCATCGATTTGTGGTAAACAACGTGTTAAACATGCACATGCATCTTTTGGTAGACGCGGACGTTGTTTTCTGCGAAACCACAAGTTAAGCATGCACATGCACCTTTTGGCAGAGCGCGCACGTGGACTTCTGCCAAACGACGTGCCAAGCACGCCCATGCTGCTATTTTCAGCATACGCGCATCGATTTGTGCCAAACCATTTGTAAAGCATGCACGCGCATCTTTCAGTAGATGCGCACGTTGTTTTCTGCCAAACGACAAGATATGCTTGCATATGCTGCTTTGGGCAGAGCGCGCATGTGGATTTCTACCAAGCCACGTGCATAGCACGCCCATGCTGCTCTTTTCAGCTCACGCGCATCCATTTGTGGTTAACCACTTGTTAAGCATGCACATGCATCTTTCCGTAGACGCGCACATTGTTTTCTGCCAAACCACAAGTGATGCATGCACATGCCGCTTTTGGCAGAGCGCGGACGTGGATTTCTACCAAACCACGTGCTATTCACGCCATTGCAGCTCTTTTCAGCACACGCGCATCCACTTGTGGTAAACATCTTGTTAAGCATGCTCACGCATCTTTCCGTAGACGCGCACGTTGTTTTCTGCCAAACCACAAGTTATGTGTGCATATGCTGCTTTTGGCAGAGCGCGCATGAGGAGTTCTAACAAACCACGCGCTAAGCACGCCCTTGCTGCTCTTTTCAGCACGCGCGCATCGATTTCTGGTAAACAACTTGTTAAGCATGCAGATGCATCTTTTGGTAGACGCGCACGTTGCTTTCTGCCAAACCCCAAGTTATGCATGCACATGCTGCGTTTGGCTGAGCGCGCATGTGGATTTCTATTAAACCACGTGCCAAGCACGCCCATGCTGCTCTTTTCAGCACCCGCGCATCGATTTGTGGTTAACCATTTGTTAAGCATGCACATGCATCTTTTGGTAGACGCGCACGTTGTTTTCTGCCAAACAACAAGTTGTGCATGCACATGCTGCTTTTGGCAGAGTGCGCACGTGGATTTCTACCAAACCACGTGCTAAGCACGCCCATGCTGCTCTTTTCATCACACGCGCATCGATTTGTGGTTAACCACCCGTTAAGCATGCACATGCATCTTTTGGAAGACGCGGACGTTGTTTTTTGCCAAACCACAAGGTAAGCATGCACATGCTTTTTTTGGCAGAGCGCGGACGTGGATTTCTACAAAACCACGTGCTATTCACGCCCATGCAGCTCTTTTCAGCACACGCGCATCCACTTGTGGTAAACATCTTGTTAAGCATGCTCACGCATCTTTCCGTAGACGCGCACGTTGTTTTCTGCCAAACCACAAGTTATGTGTGCATATGCTGCTTTTGGCAGAGCGCGCATGAGGACTTCTAACAAACCACGCGCTAAGCACGCCCTTGCTGCTCTTTTCAGCACACGCGCATCGATTTGTGGTAAACAACTTGTTAAGCATGCACATGGATCTTTTGGTAGACGCGGACGTTTTTTTTCTGCCAAACCACAAGTTAAGCACGCACATGCTGCTTTTCGAAGAGCGCGCACGTGGATTTCTGCCAAACGACGTGTTAAGCACGCCCATGCTGCTCTTTTCAGCACACGCGCATCGATTAGTACCAAACCACTTGTTAAGTATGCACATTCATCTTTCCGTAGACGCGCACATTGTTTTCTGCCAAACCACAAGCTATGCATGCACATGCTGCTTTTGGCAGAGCGCGCATGTGGATTTCTACTAAACCACGTACTAAGCACGCCTATGCTGTCCCTTTAAGTACACGCGCATCGATTTGTGCCAAACCACTCGTTAAGCATGCACATGCATCTTTCGGTAGACGCGCACGTTGTTTTCTGCCAAGCCACAAGCTAAGCATGCACATGCTGCTTTTGTCAGAGCGCGCACGTGGATTTCTACTAAACCCCGTGCCAAGCACGCTCATGCTGCTCTTTTCAGCACACGCGCATGGATTTGTAGTAAACAACTTGTTAAGCATGCACATGCATCTTTCGGTAGACGCGGACGTTGTTTTCTGCAAAACCACAAGTTAAGCATGCACATGCCGCTTTTGGCAGAGCGCGGACGTGGATTTCTACCAAACCACGTGCTAAACACGCCCTTGCTGCTCTTTTCAGCACACTCGCATGGATTTTTGGTAAACAACCTCTTAAGCATGCACATGCATCTTTCGGCAGACGCGGACGTTGTTTTCTGTTAAACCACAAGCTAAGCATGCACATGTAGCTTTTGGCAGAGCGCGCACGTGGATTTCTACAAAACGGCGTGCTAAGCACGCCCATGCTGCTATTTTCAGCACACGCGCATCGATTTGTGCCAAACCATTTGTAAAGCATGCACACGCATCTTTCAGTAGATGCGCACGTTGTTTTCTGACAAACCACAAGTTATGCATGCACATGCTGCCTTTGGCTGAGCGCGCATGTGGATTTCTGCCAAGCAACGCGCTAAGCACGCCCTTGGTGCTCTTTTCAGCACACGCGCATCGATTTGTGGTAAACAACTTGTTAAGCATGCACATGGATCTTTTGGTAGACGCGGACGTTTTTTTTCTGCCAAACCACAAGTTAAGCACGCACATGCTGCTTTTCGCAGAGCGCGCACGTGGATTTCTGCCAAACGACGTGTTAAGCACGCCCATGCTGCTCTTTTCTGCACACGCGCATCGATTAGTACCAAACCACTTGCTAAGTATGCACATGCATCTTTCCGTAGACGCGCACGTTGTTTTCTGCCAAACCACAAGTTATGCATGCATATGCTGCTTTTGGCAGAGCGCGCATGTGGATTTCTACAAAACCACGTGCCAAGCACGCCCATGGTGCTCTATTCAGCACCCGCGCATCGATTTGTGGTTAACCACTTGTTAAGCATGCACATTCATCTTTCCGTAGACGCGCACATTGTTTTCTGCCAAAGCACAAGCTATGCATGCACATGCTGCTTTTGTCAGAGCGCGCACGTGGATTTCTACTAAACCACGTGCCAAGCACGCTCATGCTGCTCTTTTCAGCACACGCGCATGGATTTGTAGTAAACAACTTGTTAAGCATGCACATGCATCTTTCGGTAGACGCGGACGTTGTTTTCTGCAAAACCACAAGTTAAGCATGCACATGCCGCTTCTGGCAGAGCGCGGACGTGGATTTCTACCAAACCACGTACTATTCACGCCCATGCAGCTCTTTTCAGCACACGCGCATCGACTTGTGGTAAACAACTTGTTAAGCACGCTCACGCATCTTTCCGTAGACGCGCACGTTGTTTTCTACCAAACCACAAGGTATGCGTGCATATGCTGCTTTTGGCAGAGCGCGCATGAGGAGTTCTACCAAACCACGTGCTAAGCACGCCCTTGCTGCTCTTTTCAGAACACGAGCATCGATTTGTGGTTAAACAATTTGTTAAGCATGCACATGCATCTTTTGGTAGACGAGGACGTTGTTTTTTGCCAAACCACAAGATAAGCATGCACATGCTGCTTTTGGCAGAGCGCGGACGTGGATTTCTACCAAACCACGTGCTTAGCACGCCCATGCTGCTCTTTTCAGCACACTCGCATCGATTAGTGCCAAACCACTTGTTAAGCATGCTCACGCATCTTTCCGTAGACGCGCACGTTGTTTTCTGCCAAACCTCAAGTTATGTGTGCATATGCTGCTTTTGGCAGAGCGCGCATGAGGAGTTCTAACAAACCACGCGCTAAGCACGCCCTTGCTGCTCTTTTCAGCACGCGCGCATCGATTTCTATTAAACAACTTGTTAAGCATGCAAATGCATCTTTTTGTAGACGCGCAAGTTGTTTTCTGCCAAACCACAAGTTATGCATGCACATGCTGCTGTTGGCAGAGCGCGCATGAGGATTTCTACCAAATCACGTGCTAAGCACGCCCTTGCTGCTCTTTTCAGCACACTCGCATGGATTTGTGGTAAACAACTTGTTAAGCATGCACATGCATCTTTTGGTAGACGCGGACGTTGTTTTCTGCGAAACCACAAGTTAAGCATGCACATGCACCTTTTGGCAGAGCGCCCACGTGGACTTCTGCCAAGCGACGTGCCAAGCACGCCCATGCTGCTCTTTTCAGCACCCGAGCATCGATTTGTGGTTAACCACCCGTTAAGCATGCACATGCATCTTTTGGTAGACGCGCACGTTGTTTTCTGCCAAACCACAAGTTATGCATGCACATGCCGCTTTTGGCAGAGCGCGGACGTGGATTTCTACCAAACCACGTACTATTCACGCCCATGCAGCTCTTTTCAGCACACGCGCATCCACTTGTGGTAAACAACTTGTTAAGCATGCTCAAGCATCTTTCCGTAGACGCGCACGTTGTTTTCTGCCAAACCACAAGTTATGTGTGCATATGCTGCTTTTGGCAGAGCGCGCGTGAGGAGTTCTAACAAACCACGCGCTAAGCACGCCCTTGCTGCTCTTTTCAGCACGCGCGCGTCGATTTATGGTAAACAACTTGTTAAGCATGCAGATGCATCTTTTGGTAGACGCGCACGTTGCTTTCTGCCAAACCCCAAGTTATGCATGCACATGCTGCTGTTGGAAGAGCGCGCATGAGGATTTCTACGAAACCACGTGCTAAACACGCCCTTGCTGCTCTTTTCAGCACACTCGCATGGATTTGTGGTAAACAACTTGTTAAGCATGCACATGCATCTTTCGGCAGACGCGGACGTTGTTTTCTGTCAAACCACAAGCTAAGCATGCACATGCAGCTTTTGGCAGAGCGCGCACGTGGATTTCTACAAAACGGCGTGCTAAGCACGCCCATGCTGCTATTTTCCGCACACGCGCATCGATTTGTGCCAAACCATTTGTAAAGCATGCACACGCATCTTTCAGTAGATGCGCACGTTGTTTTCTGCCAAACGACAAGTTAAGCATGCACATGCACCTTTTGGCAGAGCGCCGCGTGGATTTCTGCTAAACGACGTGGCAAGCACGCCCATGCTGCTCTATTCAACACCCGCGCATCGATTTGTGGTTAACCACTTGTTAAGCATGCACATGCATCTTTTGGTAGAGGCGCACGTTGTTTTCTGCCAAACCACAAGTTATGCATGCACATGCTGCCTTTGGCTGAGCGCGCTTGTGGATTTCTGCCAAGCAACGCGCTAAGCACGCCCTTGCTGCTCTTTTCAGCACACGCGCATCGATTTGTGGTAAACAACTTGTTAAGCATGCACATGGATCTTTTGGTAGACGCGGACGTTTTTTTTCTGCCAAACCACAAGTTAAGCACGCACATGCTGCTTTTCGCAGAGCGCGCACGTGGATTTCTGCCAAACGACGTGTTAAGCACGACCATGCTGCTCTTTTCAGCACACGCGCATCGATTAGTACCAAACCACTTGTTAAGTATGCACATGCATCTTTCCGTAGACGCGCACGTTGTTTTCTGCCAAACCACAAGTTATGCATGCATATGCTGCTTTTGGCAGAGCGCGAATGTGGATTTCTACAAAACCACGTGCCAAGCACGCCCATGCTGCTCTATTCAGCACCCGCGCATCGATTTGTGGTTAACAACTTGTTAAGCATGCACATTCATCTTTCCGTGGGCGCGCACATTGTTTTCTGCCAAACCACAAGCTATGCATGCACATGCTGCTTTTGGCAGAGCGCGCATGTGGATTTCTACTAAACCACGTGCTAAGCACGCCTATGCTGTTCCTTTAAGTACACGCGCATCGATTTGTGCCAAACCACTCGTTAAGCATGCACATGCATCTTTCCGTAGACGCGAACATTGTTTTCTGCCAAACCACAAGGTATGCATGCACATGCCGCTTTTGGCAGAGCGCGGACGTGGATTTCTACCAAACCACGTGCTATTCACGCCCATGCAGCTCTTTTCCGCACACACGCATCCACTTGTGGTAAACATCTTGTTAAGCATGCTCACGCATCTTTCCGTAGACGCGCACGTTGTTTTCTGCCAAACCACAAGTTATGTGTGCATATGCTGCTTTTGGCAGAGCGCGCATGAGGAGTTCTAACAAACCACGCGCTAAGCACGCCCTTGCTGCTCTTTTCAGCACGCGCGCATCGATTTCTGGTAAACAACTTGTTAAGCATGCAGATGCATCTTTTGGTAGACGCGCACGTTGCTTTCTGCCAAACCCCAAGTTATGCATGCACATGCTGCCTTTGGCTGAGCGCGCATGTGGATTTCTGCCAAGCAACGCGCTAAGCACGCCCTTGCTGCTCTTTTCAGCACACGCGCATCGATTTGTGGTAAACAACTTGTTAAGCATGCACATGGATCTTTTGGTAGACGCGGACGTTTTTTTTCTGCCAAACCACAAGTTAAGCACGCACATGCTGCTTTTGTCAGAGCGCGCACGTGGATTTCTGCCAAGCGACGTGTTAAGCACGCCCATGCTGCTCTTTTCAGCACACGCGCATCGATTTGTGGTTATCCACTTGTTAAGCATGCACATGCATCTTTCCGTCGACGCGCACGTTGTTTTCTGCAAAACCACAAGTTATGCATGCATATGCTGCTTTTGGCAGAGCGCGCATGTGGATTTCTACCAAACCGCGTGCTAAGCACGCCCTTGATGCACTTTTCAGCACACACATGGATTTGTGGTAAACAACTTGTTAAGCATGCACATGCATCTTTCTGTAGGACGCGGACGTTGTTTTCTGCCAAACCACAAGATAAGCATGCACAGGCAGCTTTTGGCAGAGCGCGCACGTGGATTTCTACCAAACGGCGTGCTAAGGACGCCCATGCTGCTCTTTTCAGCACACGCGCATTGATTAGTGCCAAACCACTTGTTAAGCATGCACATGCATCTTTTGGTAGACGCGGACGTTGTTTTCTGCCAAACCACAAGTTAAGCATGTGCATGCTGCTTTTCGCAGAGCGCGCACGTGGATTTCTGGCAAACGACGTGCTAAGCACGCCCATGTTGCTCTTTGGGGCACCCGCGCATCGATTTGTGCCACACCAATTGTTAAGCATGCACATGAATTTTTCAGTAGACGAGCACGTTGTTTTCTGCAAAACCACAAGTTATGCGTGCATATGGTGCTTTTGGCCGAGCGCGCATGTGGATTTCTACCAAACCACGCGATAAGCACGCCCTTGCTGCTCTTTTCAGCACGCGCGCACCGGTTTCTGGTAAACAACTTTTTAAGCATGCACATGCATCTTTTGGTAGACGCGCACGTTGCTTTCTGCCAAACCACAAGTTATGCATGCACATGCTGCTGTTGGCAGAGCGCGCACGTGGATTTCTATTAAACCACGCGCCAAGCACGCTCATGCTGCTCTTTTTGGTACACGCGCATGGATTTGTAGTAAACAACTTGTTAAGCATGCACATGCAACTTTCGGTAGACGCGGACGTTGTTTTCTGCAAAACCACAAGTTGAGCATGCACATGCACCTTTTGGCAGAGCGCGCCCGTGGACTTCTGCCAAACGACGTGCCAAGCACGCTCATGCTGCTCTTTTCAGCACACGCGCTTGGATTTGTAGTAAACAACTTGTTAAGCATGCACATGCATCTTTCGGTAGACGCGGACGCTGTTTTCTGCAAAACCACAAGTTAAGCATGCACATGCACCTTTTGGCAGAGCGTGCACGTGGACTTCTGCCAAACGACGTGCCAAGCACACCCATACTGCTATTTTCAGCATACGCGCATCGATTTGTGCCAAACCATTTGTAAAGCATGCACGCGCATCTTTCAGTAGATGCGCACGTTGTTTTCTGCCAAACGACAAGTTATGCTTGCATATGCTTCTTTGGGGAGAGCGCGCATGTGGATTTCTACCAAACCACATGCTAAGCACGCCCATGCTGCTCTTTTCAGCACACGCGCATCCATTTGTGGTTAACCACTTGTTAAGCATGCACATGCATCTTTCCGTAGACGCGCACGTTGTTTTCTGCCAAACCACAAGTTATGCATGCATATGCTGCTTTTGGCAGAGCGCGCATGTGGATTTCTACCAAACCACGTGCTAAGCACGCCCTTGCTGCACTTTTCAGCACACGCGCATGGATTTGTGGTAAGCAACTTGTTAAGCATGCACATGCTTCTTTCTGTAGGACGCGGACGTTGTTTTCTGCCAAACCACAAGATAAGCATGCACAGGCAGCTTTTGGCAGAGCGCGCACGTGGATTTCTACCAAACGGAGTGCTAAGCACGCCCATGCTGCTCTTTTCAGCACACGCGCATCGATTAGTGCCAAACCACTTGTTAAGCATGCACATGCATCTTCCCGTAGACGCGCACGTTGTTTTCTGCCAAACCACAAGCTAAGCATGCACATGCAGTTTTGGGCAGAGCGCGCCCGTGGATTTCTGCCAAACGACGTGCCAAGCACGCCCATGATGCTATTTTCAGCACACGCGCATCGCTTTGTACCAAACCATTTGTTAAGCATGCACATGCATCTTTTGGTAGACGCGGACGTTGTTTTCTGCCAAACCACAAGTTAAGCATATGCATGCTGCTTTTCGCAGAGCGCGCACGTGGATTTCTGCCAAACGACGTGCTAAGCACGCCCATGTTGCTCTTTTGGGCACACGCGCATCGATTTGTGCCAAACCAATTGTTAAGCATGCACATGAATTTTTCAGTACACGCGCACGTTGTTTTCTGCAAAACCACAAGTTATGCGTGCATATGCTGCTTTTGGCCGAGCGCGCATGTGGATTTCTACCAAACCACGCGCTAAGCACGCCCTTGCTGCTCTTTTCAGCACGCGCGCACCGGTTTCTGGTAAACAACTTTTTAAGCATGCACATGCATCTTTAGGTAGACGCGGACGTTGTTTTCTGCAAAACCACCAGCTAAGCATACACATGCAGCTTTTGGCAGAGCACGCACGTGGATTTCTACCAAACGGCATGCTAAGTACGCCCGTGCTGCTCTTTTCAGCACACGCGCGTCGATTTGTGCCAAACCACTTGTTAAGCATGCACACGCATCTTTTGGTAGACGCGGACGTTGTTTTCTGCGAAACCACAAGTTAAGCATGCACATGCACCTTTTGGCAGAGCGCGCACGTGGACTTCTGCCAAACGACGTGCCAAGCACGCCCTTGCTGCTCTTTTCAGCACACGCGCATGGATTTGTAGTAAACAAATTTTTAAGCATGCACATGCATCTTTCGGTAGACGCGGACGTTGTTTTCTTCAAAACCACAAGTTAAGCATGCACATGCCGCTTTTGGCAGAGCGCGGACGTGGATTTCTACCAAACCCCGTGCTATGCACGCCCATGCAGCTCTTTTCAGCACACGCGCATCGATTTGTGGTAAACAACGTGTTAAACATGCACATGCATCTTTTGGTAGACGCGGACGTTGTTTTCTGCGAAACCACAAGTTAAGCATGCACATGCACCTTTTGGCAGAGCGCGCACGTGGATTTCTACCAAACCACGTGCTTAGCACGCCCATGCTGCTCTTTTCAGCACACGCGCATCGATTAGTGCGAAACCACTTGTTAAGCATGCACATGCATCTTTCCGTAGACGCGCACATTGTTTTCTGCCAAACCACAAGTTAAGCATGCACATGCACCTTTTGGCAGAGCGCGCACGTGGACTTCTGCCAAACGACATGCCAAGCACGCCCATGCTGCTATTTTAAGCACACGCGCTACGCTTTGTACCAAACCACTTGTTGAGCATGCACATGCATCTTTTGGTAGACGCCGACGTTGTTTTCTGCCAAACCACAAGTTAAGGATGTGCATGCTGCTTTTCGCAGAGCGCGCACGTAGATTTCTGCCAAACGACGTGCTAAGCACGCCCATGTTGCTCTTTTGGGCACACGCGCATCGATTTGTGCCAAACCAATTGTTAAGCATGCACATGAATTTTTCAGTAGACGCGCACGTTGTTTTCCGCAAAACCACAAGTTATGCGTGCATATGCTGCTTTTGGCCGAGCGCGCATGTTTATTTCTAGCAAACCACGCGCTAAGCACGCCCATGCTGCTCTTTTCAGCACACGCGCATCGATTTGTGGTAAACAACTTGTTAAGCATGCACTTGCATCTTTTGGTAGACGCGGACGTTGTTTTCTGCGAAACCACAAGTTAAGCATGCACATGCACCTTATGGCAGAGCGCGCACGTGGACTTCTGCCAAACGACGTGCCAAGCACGCCCATGCTGCTCTTTTCAGCACCCGCGCATCGATTTATGGTTAACCACCCGTTAAGCATGCACATGGATCTTTTGGAAGACGCGGACGTTGTTTTTTGCCAAACCACAAGGTAAGCATGCACATGCTGCTTTTGGCAGAACGCGGACGTGGATTTCTACAAAACCACGTGCTTAGCACGCCCATGCCGCTCTTTTCAGCACACGCGCATCGATTAGTGCCAAACTCCTTGTTAAGCATGCACATGCATCTTTCCGTAGACGCGCACATTGTTTTCTGCCAAACCACAAGTTATGCATGCACATGCCGCTTTTGGCAGAGCGCGGACGTGGATTTCTACCAAACCACGTGCTATTCACGCCCATGCAGCTCTTTTCAGCACACGCGCATCCACTTGTGGTAAACATCTTGTTAAGCATGCTCACGCATCTTTCCGTAGACGCGCACGTTGTTTTCTGCCAAACCACAAGTTATGTGTGCATATGCTGCTTTTGGCAGAGCGCGCATGAGGAGTTCTAACAAACCACGCGCTAAGCACGCCCTTGCTGCTCTTTTCAGCACGCGCGCATCGATTTCTGGTAAACAACTTGTTAAGCATGCAGATGCATCTTTTGGTAGACGCGCACGTTGCTTTCTGCCAAACCCCAAGTTATGCATGCACATGCTGCCTTTGGCTGAGCGCGCATGTGGATTTCTGCCAAGCAACGCGCTAAGCACGCCCTTGCTGCTCTTTTCAGCACACGCGCATCGATTTGTGGTAAACAACTTGTTAAGCATGCACATGGATCTTTTGGTAGACGCGGACGTTTTTTTTCTGCCAAACCACAAGTTAAGCACGCACATGCTGCTTTTCGCAGAGCGCGCACGTGGATTTCTGCCAAACGACGTGTTAAGCACGCCCATGCTGCTCTTTTCAGCACACGCGCATCGATTAGTACCAAACCACTTGTTAAGTATGCACATGCATCTTTCCGTAGACGCGCACGTTGTTTTCTGCCAAACCACAAGTTATGCATGCATATGCTGCTTTTGGCAGAGCGCGCATGTGGATTTCTACAAAACCACGTGCCAAGCACGCCCATTCTGCTCTATTCAGCACCCGCGCATCGATTTGTGGTTAACCACTTGTTAAGCATGCACATTCATCTTTCCGTAGACGCGCACATTGTTTTCTGCCAAACCACAAGCTATGCATGCACATGCTGCTTTTGGCAGAGCGCGCATGTGAATTTCTATTAAACCACGTGCTAAGCACGCCTATGCTGTCCCTTTAAGTACACGCGCATCGATTTGTGCCAAACCACTCGTTAAGCATGCACATGCATCTTTCGGTAGACGCGCACGTTGTTTTCTGCCAAGCCACAAGCTAAGCATGCACATGCTGCTTTTGTCAGAGCGCGCACGTGGATTTCTGCCAAGCGACGTGTTAAGCACGCCCATGCTGCTCTTTTCAGCACACGCCCATCGATTTGTGGTTATCCAATTGTTAAGCATGCACATGCATCTTTCCGTCGACGCGCACGTTGTTTTCTGCAAAACCACAAGTTATGCGTGCATATGCTGCTTTTGGCAGAGCGCGCATGTGGATTTCTACCAAACCGCGTGCTAAGCACGCCCTTGATGCACTTTTCAGCACACACATGGATTTGTGGTAAACAACTTGTTAAGCATGCACATGCATCTTTCTGCAGGACGCGGACGTTGTTTTCTGCCAAACCACAAGATAAGCATGCACAGGCAGCTTTTGGCAGAGCGCGCACGTGGATTTCTACCAAACGGCGTGCTAAGGACGCCCATGCTGCTCTTTTCAGCACACGCGCATTGATTAGTGCCAAACCACTTGTTAAGCATGCACATGCATCTTTTGGTAGACGCGGACGTTGTTTTCTGCCAAACCACAAGTTAAGCATGTGCATGCTGCTTTTCGCAGAGCGCGCACGTGGATTTCTGGCAAACGACGTGCTAAGCACGCCCATGATGCTCTTTGGGGCACCCGCGCATCGATTTGTGCCACACCAATTGTTAAGCATGCACATGAATTTTTCAGTAGACGAGCACGTTGTTTTCTGCAAAACCACAAGTTATGCGTGCATATGGTGCTTTTGGCCGAGCGCGCATGTGGATTTCTACCAAACCACGCGATAAGCACGCCCTTGCTGCTCTTTTCAGCACGCGCGCACCGGTTTCTGGTAAACAACTTTTTAAGCATGCACATGCATCTTTTGGTAGACGCGCACGTTGCTTTCTGCCAAACCACAAGTTATGCATGCACATGCTGCTGTTGGCAGAGCGCGCACGTGGATTTCTATTAAACCACGCGCCAAGCACGCTCATGCTGCTCTTTTTAGCACACGCGCATGGATTTGTAGTAAACAACTTGTTAAGCATGCACATGCAACTTTCGGTAGACGCGGACGTTGTTTTCTGCAAAACCACAAGTTAAGCATGCACATGCACCTTTTGGCAGAGCGCGCCCGTGGACTTCTGCCAAACGACGTGCCAAGCACGGCCATGCTGCTCTTTTCAGCACCCGCGCATCGATTTGTAGTTAACCACTTGTTAAGCATGCACATGCATCTTTTGGTAGACGGGCACGTTGTTTTCTGCCAAACAACAAGTTATGCATGCATATGCTGCTTTTGGCAGAGCGCGCATGGGGATTTCTACCAAACCACGTGCTAAGCACGCCCTTGCTGCACTTTTCAGCACACGCGCATGGATTTGTGGTAAGCAACTTGTTAAGCATGCACATGCATCTTTCTGTAGGACGCAGACGTTGTTTTCTGCCAAACCACAAGATAAGCATGCACAGGCAGCTTTTGGCAGAGCGCGCACGTGGATTTCTACCAAACGGAGTGCTAAGCACGCCCATGCTGCTCTTTTCAGCACACGCGCATCGATTAGTGCCAAACCACTTGTTAAGCATGCACATCCATCTTTCCGTAGACGCGCACGTTGTTTTCTGCCAAACCACAAGCTAAGCATGCACATGCAGTTTTGGGCAGAGCGCGCCCGTGGATTTCTGCCAAACGACGTGCCAAGCACGCCCATGATGCTATTTTCAGCACACGCGCATCGCTTTGTACCAAACCATTTGTTAAGCATGCACATGCATCTTTTGGTAGACACGGACGTTGTTTTCTGCCAAACCACAAGTTAAGCATGTGCATGCTGCTTTTCGCAGAGCGCGCACGTGGATTTCTGCCAAACGACGTGCTAAGCACGCCCATGTTGCTCTTTTGGGCACACGCGCATCGATTTGTGCCAAACCAATTGTTAAGCATGCACATGAATTTTTCAGTAGACGCGCACGTTGTTTTCTGCAAAACCACAAGTTATGCGTGCATATGCTGCTTTTGGCCGAGCGCGCATGTGGATTTCTACCAAACCACGCGCTAAGCACGCCCTTGCTGCTCTTTTCAGCACGCGCGCACCGGTTTCTGGTAAACAACTTTTTAAGCATGCACATGCATCTTTAGGTAGACGCGGACGTTGTTTTCTGCAAAACCACCAGCTAAGCATACACATGCAGCTTTTGGCAGAGCACGCACGTGGATTTCTACCAAACGGCATGCTAAGTACGCCCGTGCTGCTCTTTTCAGTACACGCGCGTCGATTTGTGCCAAACCACTTGTTAAGCATGCACATGCATCTTTCGGTAGACGCGGACGTTGTTTTCTGCAAAAGCACAAGTTAAGCATGCACATGCCGCTTTTGGCATAGCGCGGACGTGGATTTCTACCAAACCCCGTGCTATGCACGCCCATGCAGCTCTTTTCAGCACACGCGCATCGATTTGTGGTAAACAACGTGTTAAACTTGCACATGCATCTTTTGGTAGACGCGGACGTTGTTTTCTGCGAAACCACAAGTTAAGCATGCACATGCACCTTTTGGCAGAGCGCGCACGTGGATTTCTACCAAACCACGTGCTTAGCACGCCCATGCTGCTCTTTTCAGCACACGCGCATCGATTAGTGCCAAACCACTTGTTAAGCATGCACATGCATCTTTCCGTAGACGCGCACATTGTTTTCTGCCAAACCACAAGTTAAGCATGCACATGCACCTTTTGGCAGAGCGCGCACGTGGACTTCTGCCAAACGACATGCCAGGCACGCCCATGCTGCTATTTTAAGCACACGCGCTACGCTTTGTACCAAACCACTTGTTGAGCATGCACATGCATCTTTTGGTAGACGCCGACGTTGTTTTCTGCCAAACCACAAGTTAAGGATGTGCATGCTGCTTTTCGCAGAGCGCGCACGTAGATTTCTGCCAAACGACGTGCTAAGCACGCCCATGTTGCTCTTTTGGGCACACGCGCATCGATTTGTGCCAAACCAATTGTTAAGCATGCACATGAATTTTTCAGTAGACGCGCACGTTGTTTTCCGCAAAACCACAAGTTATGCGTGCATATGCTGCTTTTGGCCGAGCGCGCATGTGGATTTCTAGCAAACCACGCGCTAAGCACGCCCATGCTGCTCTTTTCAGCACACGCGCATCGATTTGTGGTAAACAACTTGTTAAGCATGCACATGCATCTTTTGGTAGACGCGGACGTTGTTTTCTGCGAAACCACAAGTTAAGCATGCACATGCACCTTTTGGCAGAGCGCGCACGTGGACTTCTGCCAAACGACGTGCCAGGCACGCCCATGCTGCTCTTTTCAACACCCGCGCATCGATTTATGGTTAACCACCCGTTAAGCATGCACATGCATCTTTTGGAAGACGCGGACGTTGTTTTTTGCCAAACCACAAGGTAAGCATGCACATGCTGCTTTTGGCAGAGCGCGGACGTGGATTTCTACAAAACCACGTGCTTAGCACGCCCATGCTGCTCTTTTCAGCACACGCGCATCGATTAGTGCCAAACTCCATGTTAAGCAAGCACATGCATCTTTCCGTAGACGCGCACATTGTTTTCTGCCAAACCACAAGTTATGCATGCACATGCCGCTTTTGGCAGAGCGCGGACGTGGATTTCTACCAAACCACGTGCTATTCACGGCCATGCAGCTCTTTTCAGCACACGCGCATCCACTTGAGGTAAACATCTTGTTAAGCATGCTCACGCATCTTTCCGTAGACGCGCACGTTGTTTTCTGCGAAACCACAAGTTATGTGTGCATATGCTGCTTTTGGCAGAGCGCGCATGAGGAGTTCTAACAAACCACGCGCTAAGCACGCCCTTGCTGCTCTTTTCAGCACGCGCGCATCGATTTTTGGTAAACAACTTGTTGAGCATGCAGATGCATCTTTTGGTAGACGCGCACGTTGCTTTCTGCCAAACCCCAAGTTATGCATGCACATGCTGCCTTTGGCTGAGCGCGCATGTGGATTTCTGCCAAGCAACGCGCTAAGCACGCCCTTGCTGCTCTTTTCAGCACACGCGCATCGATTTGTGGTAAACAACTTGTTAAGCATGCACATGGATCTTTTGGTAGACGCCGACGTTGTTTTCTGCCAAACCACAAGTTAAGGATGTGCATGCTGCTTTTCGCAGAGCGCGCACGTAGATTTCTGCCAAACGACGTGCTAAGCACGCCCATGTTGCTCTTTTGGGCACACGCGCATCGATTTGTGCCAAACCAATTGTTAAGCATGCACATGAATTTTTCAGTAGACGCGCACGTTGTTTTCCGCAAAACCACAAGTTATGCGTGCATATGCTGCTTTTGGCCGAGCGCGCATGTGGATTTCTAGCAAACCACGCGCTAAGCACGCCCATGCTGCTCTTTTCAGCACACGCGCATCGATTTGTGGTAAACAACTTGTTAAGCATGCACATGCATCTTTTGGTAGACGCGGACGTTGTTTTCTGCGAAACCACAAGTTAAGCATGCACATGCACCTTTTGGCAGAGCGCGCACGTGGACTTCTGCCAAACGACGTGCCAGGCACGCCCATGCTGCTCTTTTCAGCACACGCGCATCGATTAGTACCAAACCACTTGTTAAGTATGCACATGCATCTTTCCGTAGACGCGCACGTTGTTTTCTGCCAAACGACAAGTTATGCATGCATATGCTGCTTTTGGCAGAGCGCGCATGTGGATTTCTACAAAACCCCGTGCCAAGCACGCCCATGCTGCTCTATTCAGCACCCGCGCATCGATTTGTGGTTAACCACTTGTTAAGCATGCACATTCATCTTTCCGTAGACGCGCAGATTGTTTTCTGCCAAACCACAAGCTATGCATGCACATGCTGCTTTTGGCAGAGCGCGCATGTGGATTTCTACTAAACCACGTGCTAAGCACGCCTATGCTGTTCCTTTAAGTACACGCGCATCGATTTGTGCCAAACCACTCGCTAAGCATGCACATGCATCTTTCCGTAGACGCGCACATTGTTTTCTGCCAAACCACAAGTTATGCATGCACATGCCGCTTTTGGCAGAGCGCGGACGTGGATTTCTACCAAACCACGTGCTATTCACGCCCATGCAGCTCTTTTCAGCACACGCGCATCCACTTGTGGTAAACATCTTGTTAAGCATGCTCACGCATCTTTCCGTAGACGCGCACGTTGTTTTCTGCCAAACCACAAGTTATGTGTGCATATGCTGCTTTTGGCAGAGCGCGCATGAGGAGTTCTAACAAACCACGCGCTAAGCACGCCCTTGCTGCTCTTTTCAGCACGCGCGCATCGATTTGTGGTAAACAACTTGTTAAGCATGCACATGCATCTTTTGGTAGACGCGGACGTTGTTTTCTGCGAAACCACAAGTTAAGCATGCACATGCACCTTTTGGCAGAGCGCGCACGTGGACTTCTGCCAAACGACGTGCCAGGCACGCCCATGCTGCTCTTTTCAGCACCCGCGCATCGATTTATGGTTAACCACCCGTTAAGCATGCACATGCATCTTTTGGAAGACGCGGACGTTGTTTTTTGCCAAACCACAAGGTAAGCATGCACATGCTGCTTTTGGCAGAGCGCGGACGTGGATTTCTACAAAACCACGTGCTTAGCACGCCCATGCTGCTCTTTTCAGCACACGCGCGTCGATTAGTGCCAAACTCCATGTTAAGCATGCACATGCATCTTTCCGTAGACGCGCACATTGTTTTCTGCCAAACCACAAGTTATGCATGCACATGCCGCTTTTGGCAGAGCGCGGACGTGGATTTCTACCAAACCACGTGCTATTCACGGCCATGCAGCTCTTTTCAGCACACGCGCATCCACTTGTGGTAAACATCTTGTTAAGCATGCTCACGCATCTTTCCGTAGACGCGCACGTTGTTTTCTGCCAAACCACAAGTTATGTGTGCATATGCTGCTTTTGGCAGAGCGCGCATGAGGAGTTCAAACAAACCACGCGCTAAGCACGCCCTTGCTGCTCTTTTCAGCACGCGCGCATCGATTTTTGGTAAACAACTTGTTGAGCATGCAGATGCATCTTTTGGTAGACGCGCACGTTGCTTTCTGCCAAACCCCAAGTTATGCATGCACATGCTGCCTTTGGCTGAGCGCGCATGTGGATTTCTGCCAAGCAACGCGCTAAGCACGCCCTTGCTGCTCTTTTCAGCACACGCGCATCGATTTGTGGTAAAAAACTTGTTAAGCATGCATATGGATCTTTTGGTAGACGCGGACGTTTTTTTTCTGCCAAACCACAAGTTAAGCACGCACATGCTGCTTTTCGCAGAGCGCGCACGTGGATTTCTGCCAAACGACGTGTTAAGCACGCCCATGCTGCTCTTTTCAGCACACGCGCATCGATTAGTAACAAACCACTTGTTAAGTATGCACATGCATCTTTCCGTAGACGCGCACGTTGTTTTCTGCCAAACCACAAGTTATGCATGCATATGCTGCTTTTGGCAGAGCGCGCATGTGGATTTCTACAAAACCGCGTGCCAAGCACGCCCATTCTGCTCTATTCAGCACCCGCGCATCGATTTGTGGTTAACCACTTGTTAAGCATGCACATTCATCTTTCCGTAGACGCGCACATTGTTTTCTGCCAAACCACAAGCTATGCATGCACATGCTGCTTTTGGCGGAGCGCGCATGTGGATTTCTATTAAACCACGTGCTAAGCATGCCTATGCTGTCCCTTTAAGTACACGCGCATCGATTTGTGCCAAACCACTCGTTAAGCATGCACATGCATCTTTCGGTAGACGCGCACGTTGTTTTCTGCCAAGCCACAAGCTAAGCATGCACATGCTGCTTTTGTCAGAGCGCGCACGTGGATTTCTACTAAACCACGTGCCAAGCACGCTCATGCTGCTCTTTTCAGCACACGCGCATGGATTTGTAGTAAACAACTTGTTAAGCATGCACATGCATCTTTCGGTAGACGCGGACGTTGTTTTCTGCAAAACCACAAGTTAAGCATGCACATGCCGCTTTTGGCAGAGCGCGGACGTGGATTTCTACCAAACCACGTGCTATGCACGCCCATGCAGCTCTTTTCAGCACACGCGCATCGACTTGTGGTAAACAACTTGTTAAGCACGCTCACGCATCTTTCCGTAGACGCGCACGTTGTTTTCTGCCAAACCACAAGGTATGCGTGCATATGCTGCTTTTGGCAGAGCGTCCATGAGGAGTTCTACCAAACCACGTGCTAAGCACGCCCTTGCTGCGCTTTTCAGAACACGAGCATCGATTTGTGGTTAAACAATTTGTTAAGCATGCACATGCATCTTTTGGTAGACGCGGACGTTGTTTTTTGCCAAACCACAAGATAAGCATGCACATGCTGCTTTTGGCAGAGCGCGGACGTGGATTTCTACCAAACCACGTGCTTAGCACGCCCATGCTGCTCTTTTCAGCACACGCGCATCGATTAGTGCCAAACTCCTTGTTAAGCATGCACATGCATCTTTCCGTAGACGCGCACATTGTTTTCTGCCAAACCACAAGTTATGCATGCACATGCCGCTTTTGGCAGAGCGCGGACGTGGATTTCTACCAAACCACGTGCTATTCACGCCCATGCAGCTCTTTTCAGCACACGCGCATCCACTTGTGGTAAACAACTTGTTAAGCATGCTCACGCATCTTTCCGTAGACGCGCACGTTGCTTTCTGCCAAACCACAAGTTATGTGTGCATATGCTGCTTTTGGCAGAGCGCGCATGAGGAGTTCTAACAAACCACGCGCTAAGCACGCCCTTGCTGCTCTTTTGAGCACGCGCGCATCGATTTATGGTAAACAACTTGTTAAGCATGCAGATGCATCTTTTGGTAGACGCGCACGTTGCTTTCTGCCAAACCCCAAGTTATGCATGCACATGCTGCTGTTGGAAGAGCGCGCATGAGGATTTCTACGAAACCACGTGCTAAACACGCCCTTGCTGCTCTTTTCAGCACACTCGCATGGATTTGTGGTAAACAACTTGTTAAGCATGCACATGCATCTTTCGGCAGACGCGGACGTTGTTTTCTGTCAAACCACAAGCTAAGCATGCACATGCAGCTTTTGGCAGAGCGCGCACGTGGATTTCTACAAAACGGCGTGCTAAGCACGCCAATGCTGCTATTTTCCGTACACGCGCATCGATTTGTGCCATACCATTTGTAAAGCATGCACACGCATCTTTCAGTAGATGCGCACGTTGTTTTCTGCCAAACGACAAGTTAAGCATGCACATGCACCTTTTGACAGAGCCGCGTGGATTTCTGCTAAACGACGTGGCAAGCACGCCCATGCTGCTCTATTCAACACCCGCGCATCGATTTGTGGTTAACCACTTGTTAAGCATGCACATGCATCTTTTGGTAGACGCGCACGTTGTTTTCTGCCAAACCACAAGTTATGCATGCACATGCTGCCTTTGGCTGAGCGCGCTTGTGGATTTCTGCCAAGCAACGCGCTAAGCACGCCCTTGCTGCTCTTTTCAGCACACGCGCATCGATTTGTGGTAAACAACTTGTTAAGCATGCACATGGATCTTTTGGTAGACGCGGACGTTTTTTTTCTGCCAAACCACAAGTTAAGCACGCACATGCTGCTTTTCGCAGAGCGCGCACGTGGATTTCTGCCAAACGACGTGTTAAGCACGCCCATGCTGCTCTTTTCAGCACACGCGCATCGATTAGTACCAAACCACTTGTTAAGTATGCACATGCATCTTTCCGTAGACGCGCACGTTGTTTTCTGCCAAACGACAAGTTATGCATGCATATGCTGCTTTTGGCAGAGCGCGCATGTGGATTTCTACAAAACCCCGTGCCAAGCACGCCCATGCTGCTCTATTCAGCACCCGCGCATCGATTTGTGGTTAACCACTTGTTAAGCATGCACATTCATCTTTCCGTAGACGCGCAGATTGTTTTCTGCCAAACCACAAGCTATGCATGCACATGCTGCTTTTGGCAGAGCGCGCATGTGGATTTCTACTAAACCACGTGCTAAGCACGCCTATGCTGTTCCTTTAAGTACACGCGCATCGATTTGTGCCAAACCACTCGTTAAGCATGCACATGCATCTTTCCGTAGACGCGCACATTGTTTTCTGCCAAACCACAAGTTATGCATGCACATGCCGCTTTTGGCAGAGCGCGGACGTGGATTTCTACCAAACCACGTGCTATTCACGCCCATGCAGCTCTTTTCAGCACACGCGCATCCACTTGTGGTAAACATCTTGTTAAGCATGCTCACGCATCTTTCCGTAGACGCACACGTTGTTTTCTGCCAAACCACAAGTTATGTGTGCATATGCTGCTTTTGGCAGAGCGCGCATGAGGAGTTCTAACAAACCACGCGCTAAGCACGCCCTTGCTGCTCTTTTCAGCACGCGCGCATCGATTTGTGGTTAAACAACTTGTTAAGCATGCAACTGCATCTTTTGGAAGACGCGGACGTTGTTTTTTGCCAAACCACACGGTAAGCATGCACATGCTGCTTTTGGCAGAGCGCGGACGTGGATTTCTACCAAACCACGTGCTTAGCACGCCCATGCTGCTCTTTTCAGCACACGCGCATCGATTAGTGCCAAACTCCTTGTTAAGCATGCACATGCATCTTTCCGTAGACGCGCACATTGTTTTCTGCCAAACCACAAGTTATGCATGCACATGCCGCTTTTGGCAGAGCGCGGACGTGGATTTCTACCAAACCACGTGCTATTCACGCCCATGCAGCTCTTTTCAGCACACGCGCATCCACTTGTGGTAAACAACTTGTTAAGCACGCTCACGCATCTTTCCGTAGACGCGCACGTTGTTTTCTGCCAAACCACAAGTTATGTGTGCATTTGCTGCTTTTGGCAGAGCGCGCTTGAGGATTTCTACGAAACAACGTGCTAAACACGCCCTTGCTGCTCTTTTCAGCACACTCGCATGGATTTGTGGCAAACAACTTGTTAAGCATGCAGATGCATCTTTTGGTAGACGCGCACGTTGCTTTCTGCCAAACCCCAAGTTATGCATGCACATGCTGCTGTTGGAAGAGCGCGCATGAGGATTTCTACGAAACAACGTGCTAAACACGCCCTTGCTGCTCTTTTCAGCACACTCGCATGGATTTGTGGTAAACAACTTGTTAAGCATGCACATGCATCTTTCGGCAGACGCGGACGTTGTTTTCTGTCAAACCACGAGCTAAGCATGCACATGCAGCTTTTGGCAGAGCGCGCACGTGGATTTCTACAAAACGGCGTGCTAAGCACGCCCATGCTGCTCTTTTCAGCACACGCGCATCGATTAGTGCCAAACCACTTGTTAAGCATGCACATGCATCTTTCCGTAGACCCGCACGTTGTTTTCTGCCAAACCACAAGCTAAGCATGCATATGCTGCTTTTGGCAGAGCGCGCATGTGGATTTCTACAAAACCACGTTGCCAAGCACGCCCATGCTGCTCTATTCAGCACCCGCGCATCGATTTGTGGTTAACCACTTGTTAAGCATGCACATTCATCTTTCCGTAGACGCGCACATTGTTTTCTGCCAAACCACAAGCTATGCAGGCACATGCTGCTTTTGGCAGAGCGCGCATGTGGATTTCACTAAACCACGTGCTAAGCACGCCTATGCTGTTCCTTTAAGTACACGCGCATCGATTTGTGCCAAACCACTCGTTAAGCATGCACATGCATCTTTCGGTAGACGCGCACGTTGTTTTCTGCCAAGCCACAAGCTAAGCATGCACATGCTGCTTTTGTCAGAGCGCGCACGTGGATTTCTACTAAACCACGTGCCAAGCACGCTCATGCTGCTCTTTTCAGCGCACGCGCATGGATTTGTAGTAAACAACTTGTTAAGCATGCACATGCATCTTTCGGTAGACGCGGACGTTGTTTTCTGCAAAACCACAAGTTAAGCATGCACATGCCGCTTTTGGCAGAGCGCGGACGTGGATTTCTACCAAACCACGTGCTATGCACGCCCATGCAGCTCTTTTCAGCACACGCGCATCGACTTGTGGTAAACAACTTGTTAAGCACGCTCACGCATCTTTCCGTAGACGCGCACGTTTTTTTCTGCCAAACCACAAGGTATGCGTGCATATGCTGCTTTTGGCAGAGCGCGCATGAGGAGTTCTACCAAACCACGTGCTAAGCACGCCCTTGCTGCTCTTTTCAGAACACGAGCATCGATTTTTGGTTAAGCAATTTGTTAAGCATTCACATGCATCTTTTGGTAGACGCGGACGTTGTTTTTTGCCAAACCACAAGATAAGCATGCACATGCTGCTTTTGGCAGAGCGCGGACGTCGATTTCTACCAAACCACGTGCTAAACACACCCTTACGGCTCTTTTCAGCACACTCGCATGGATTTGTGGTAAACAACTTGTTAAGCATGCACATGCATCTTTCGGCAGACGCGGACGTTGTTTTCTGTCAAACCACAAGCTAAGCATGCACATGCAGCTTTTGGCAGAGCGCGCACGTGCATTTCTACAAAACGGCGTGCTAAGCACGCCCATGCTGCTATTTTCAGCACACGCACATCGATTTGTGCCAAACCATTTGTAAAGCATGCACACGCATCTTTCAGTAGATGCGCACGTTGTTTTCTGCCAAACGACAAGTTAAGCATGCACATGCACCTTTTGGCAGAGCGCCACGTGGATTTCTGCTAAACGACGTGGCAAGCACACCCATGCTGCTCTATTCAACACCCGCGCATCGATTTGTGGTTAACCACTAGTTAAGCATGCACATGCATCTTTTGGTAGACGCGCACGTTGTTTTCTGCCAAACCACAAGTTATGCATGCACATGCTGCCTTTGGCTGAGCGCGCTTGTGGATTTCTGCCAAGCAACGCGCTAAGCACGCCCTTGCTGCTCTTTTCAGCACACACGCATCGATTTGTGGTTAACCACTAGTTAAGCATGCACATGCATCTTTTGGTAGACGCGCACGTTGTTTTCTGCCAAACCACAAGTTATGTGTGCATATGCTGCTTTTGGCAGAGCGCGCATGTGGATTTCTACAAAACCACGCGCCAAGCACGCCCATGCTGCTCTATTCAGCACCCGCGCATCGATTTGTGGTTAACCACTTGTTAAGCATGCACATTCATCTTTCCGTAGACGCGCACATTGTTTTCTGCCAAACCACAAACTATGCATGCACATGCTGCTTTTGGCAGAGCGCGCATGTGGATTTCTACTAAACCACGTGCTAAGCACGCCTATGCTGTTCCTTTAAGCACACGCGCATCGATTTGTGCCAAACCACTCGTTAAGCATGCACATGCAACTTTCGGTAGACGCGCACGTTGTTTTCTGCCAAGCCAGAAGCTAAGCATTCACATGCTGCTTTTGTCAGAGCGCGCACGTGGATTTCTACTAAACCACGTGCCAAGCACGCTCATGCTGCTCTTTTCAGCACACGCGCATGGATTTGTAGTAAACAACTTGTTAAGCATGCACATGCATCTTTCGGTAGACGCGGACGTTGTTTTCTGCAAAACCACAAGTTAAGCATGCACATGCCGCTTTTGGCAGAGCGCGGACGTGGATTTCTACCAAACCACGTGCTATACACGCCCATGCAGCTCTTTTCAGCACACGCGCATCGACTTGTGGTAAACAACTTGTTAAGCACGCTCACGCATCTTTCCGTAGACGCGCACGTTCTTTTCTGCCAAACCACAAGGTATGCGTGCATATGCTGCTTTTGGCAAAGCGCGCATGAGGAGTTCTACCCAACCGCGTGCTAAGCACGCCCTTGCTGCTCTTTTCAGAACACGAGCATCGATTTGTGGTTAAACAATTTGTTAAGCATGCACATGCATCTTCTGGTAGACGCGGACGTTGTTTTCTGCGAAACCACAAGTTAAGCATGCATTGCATCTTTTGGTAGACGCGCGCGTTGTTTTCTGCCAAACAACAAGTTATGCATGCACATGCTGCTTTTGGCAGAGCGCGCACGTGGATTTCTATTAAACCACGTGCCAAGCACGCTCATGCTGCTCTTTTTAGCACACGCGCATGGATTTGTAGTAAACAACTTGTTAAGCATGCACATGCATCTTTCGGTAGACGCGGACGTTGTTTTCTGCAAAACCACAAGCTTAGCATACACATACAGCTTTTGGCAGAGCACGCACGTGGATTTCTACCAAACGACATGCTAAGTACGCCCATGCTGCTCTTTTCAGCACACGCGCATCGATTTGTGCCAAACCACTTGTTAAGCATGCACACGCATCTTTCCGTAGATGCGCACGTTGTTTTCTGCCAAACGACAACTTATGCTTGCATATGCTGCTTTGGGCAGAGCGCGCATGTGGATTTCTACCAAACCACGTGCTAAGCACGCCCATGCTGCTCTTTTCAGCACACGCGCATCGATTTGTGGTAAACAACGTGTTAAACATGCACATGCGTCTTTTGGTAGACGCGGACGTTGTTTTCCGCGAAAGCACAAGTTAAGCATGCGCATGCACCTTTCGGCAGAGCGCGCACGTGGACTTCTGCCAAACGACGTGCCAAGCACACCCATGCTGCTCTTTTCAGCACCCGCGCATCGATTTGTGGTTAACCACCCTTTAAGCATGCACATGCATCTTTTGGTAGACGCGCACGTTGTTTTCTGCCAAACAACAAGTTATGCATGCACATGCTGCTTCTGGCAGAGCGCGCACGTGGATTTCTATTAAACCACGTGCCAAGCACGCTCATGCTGCTCTTTTCAGCACACGCGCATGGATTTGTAGTAAACAACTTTTTAAGCATTGTCATGCACGTTTCGGTTGACGCGGACGTTGTTTTCTGCAAAACCACAAGTTAAGCATGCACATGCCGCTTTTGGCAGAGCGCGGACGTGGATTTCTACCAAACCACGTGCTATGCACGCCCATGCAGCTCTTTTGAGCACACGCGCATCGACTTGTGGTAAACAACTTGTTAATCACGCTCACGCATCTTTCCGTAGACGCGCACGTTGTTTTCTGCCAAACCACAAGGTATGCGTGCATATGCTGCTTTTGGCAGAGCGCGCATGAGGAATTCTAACAAACCACTTGCTAAGCACGCCCTTGCTGCTCTTTTCAGAACACGAGCATCGACTTGTGGTTAAACAACTTGTTAAGCATGCAACTGCATCTTTTGGTAGACGCGGACGTTGTTTTTTGCCAAACCACAAGATGAGCATGCACATGCTGCTTTTGGCAGAGTGCGGACGTGGATTTCTACCAAACCACGTGCTTAGCACGCCCATGCTGCTCTTTTCAGCACACGCGCATCGATTAGTGCCAAACCACTTGTTAAGCATGCACATGCATCTTTCCGTAGACGCGCACATTGTTTTCTGCCAAACCACAAGTTATGCACGCACATGCCGCTTTTGGCAGAGCGCGGACGTGGATTTCTACCAAACCACGTGCTGTGCACGCCCATACAGCTCTTTTCAGCACACGCGCATCGACTTGTGGTAAACAACTTGCTAAGCATGCTCACGCATCTTTCCGTAGATGCGCACGTTGTTTTCTGCCAAACCACAAGTTATGTGTGCATATGCTGCTTTTGGCAGAGCGCGCATGAGGAGTTCTAACAAACCACGTGCTAAGCACGCCCATGCTGCTCTTTTCAGCACACGCGCATCGATTTGTGGTAAACAACTTGTTAAGCATGCACATGCCTCTTTTGGTAGACGCGGACGTTGTGTTCTGCCAAACCACAAGTTAAGCATGCACATGCACCTTTTGGCAGAGCGCGCACGTGGATTTCTGCCAAACGACGTGCCAAGCACGCCCATGCTGCTCTATTCAGCACCCGCGCATCCATTTGTGGTTAACCACTTGTTAAGCATGCACATGCATCTTTCCGTAGACGCGCACGTTGTTTTATGCCAAACCACAAGTTATGCATGCATATGCTGCTTTTGGCAGAGCGCGCATGTGGATTTCTACCAAACCACTGCTAAGCACGCCCTTGCTGCACTTTTCAGCACACGCGCATGGATTTGAGGTAAACAACTTGTTAAGCATGCACATGCATCTTTCTGTACGACGCGAACGTTGCTTTCTGCCAAACCACAAGATAAGCATGCACAGGCAGCTTTTGGCAGAGCGCGCACGTGGATTTCCACCAAACGGCGTGCTAAGCACGCCCATGCTGCTCTTTTCAGCACACGCGCATCGATTAGTGCCAAACCACTTGTTAAGCATGCACATGCATCTTTCCGTAGACGCGCACGTTGTTTTCTGCCAAACCAGAAGCTAAGAATGCACATGCAGTTTTTGGCAGAGCGCGCGCGTGGATTTCTGCCAAACGACGTGCCAAGCACGCCCATGCTGCTCTTTTAAGCACACGCGCTACGCTTTGTACCAAACCACTTGTTGAGCATGCACATGCATCTTTTGGTAGACGCGGACGTTGTTTTCTGCCAAACCACAAGTTAAGGATGTGCATGCTGCTTTTCGCAGAGCGCGCACATAGATTTCTGCCAAACGACGTGCTAAGCACGCCCATGTTGCTCTTTTCAGCACGCGCGCACCAGTTTCTGGTAAACAACTTTTTAAGCATGCACATGCATCTTTTGGTAGACGCGCACGTTGTTTTCTGCCAAACCACAAGTTATGCATGCACATGCTGCTGTTGGCAGAGCGCGCACGTGGATTTCTATTAAACCACGTGCCAAGCACGCTCATGCTGCTCTTTTTAGCACACGCGCATGGATTTGTAGTAAACAACTTGTTAAGCATGCACATGCATCTTTCGGTAGACGCGGACGTTGTTTTCTGCAAAACCACAAGTTAAGCATGCACATGCACCTTTTGGCAGAGCGCGCCCGTGGACTTCTGCCAAACGACGTGCCAAGCACGCCCATGCTGCTCTTTTCAGCACCCGCGCATCGATTTGTGGTTAACCACTTGTTAAGCCTGCACATGCATCTTTGGGTAGACGCGCACGCTGTTTTCTGCCAAACAACAAGTTATGCATGCACATGCTGCTTTTGGCAGAGCGCGCACGTGGACTTCTGCCAAACGACGTGCCAAGCACGCCCACGCTGCTCTTTTCAGCACCCATGCATCGATTTGTGCCAAACCACTTGTTAAGCATGCACACGCATCTTTCCGTAGATGCGCACGTTGTTTTCTGCCAAACCACAACTTATGCTTGCATATGCTGCTTTGGGCAGAGCGCGCATGTGGATTTCTACCAAACCACGTGCTAAGCACGCCCATGCTGCTCTTTTCAGCACACGCGCATCGATTTGTGGTAAACAACGTGTTAAACATGCACATGCATCTTTTGGTAGACGCGGACGTTGTTTTCCGCGAAACCACAAGTTAAGCATGCACATGCACCTTTTGGCAGAGCGCGCACGTGGACTTCTGCCAAACGACGTGCCAAGCCCACCCATGCTGCTGTTTAATGCACCCGCGCATCGATTTGTGGTTAACCACCCTTTAAGAATGCACATGCATCTTTCCGTAGACGCGCACGTTGTTTTCTGCCAAACCACAAGTTATGCATGCATATGCTGCTTTTGGCAGAGCGCGCATGTAGATTTCTACAAAACCACGTGCCAAGCACGCCCATGCTGCTCTATTCAGCACCCGCGCATCGATTTGTGGTTAACCACTTGTTAAGCATGCACATTCATCTTTCCGTAGACGCGCACATTGTTTTCTGCCAAACCACAAGCTATGCATGCACATGCTGCTTTTGGCAGAGCGCGCATGTGGATTTCTACTAAACCACGTGCTAAGCACGCCTATGCTGTTCCTTTAAGTACACGCGCATCGATTTGTGCCAAACCACTCGTTAAGCATGCACATGCATCTTTCGGTAGACGCGCACGTTGTTTTCTGCCAAGCCACAAGCTAAGCATGCACATGCTGCTTTTGTCAGAGCGCGCACGTGGATTTCTACTAAACCACGTGCCAAGCACGCGCATGCTGCTCTTTTCAGCACACGCGCATGGATTTGTAGTAAACAACTTGTTAAGCATGCACATGCATCTTTCGGTAGACGCGGACGTTGTTTTCTGCAAAACCACAAGTTAAGCATGCACATGCCGCTTTTGGCAGAGCGCGGACGTGGATTTCTACCAAACCACGTGCTATGCACGCCCATGCAGCTCTTTTCAGCACACGCGCATCGACTTGTGGTAAACAACTTGTTAAGCACGCTCACGCATCTTTCCGTAGACGCGCACGTTCTTTTCTGCCAAACCACAAGGTATGCGTGCATATGCTGCTTTTGGCAGAGCGCGCATGAGGAGTTCTACCAAACCACGTGCTAAGCACGCCCTTGCTGCTCTTTTCAGAACACGAGCATCGATTTGTGGTTAAACAATTTGTTAAGCATGCACATGCATCTTTTGGTAGACGCGGACGTTGTTTTTTGCCAAACCACAAGATAAGCATGCACATGCTACTTTTGGCAGAGCGTGGACGTGGATTTCTACCAAACCACGTGCTTAGCACGCCCATGCTGCTCTTTTCAGCACACTCGCATCGATTAGTGCCAAACCACTTGTTAAGCATGCACACGCATCTTTCCGTAGATGCGCACGTTGTTTTCTGCCAAACCAGAACTTATGCTTGCATATGCTGCTTTGGGCAGAGCGCGCATGTGGATTTCTACCAAACCACGTGCTAAGCACGCCCATGCTGCTCTTTTCAGCACACGCGCATCGATTTGTGGTAAACAACGTGTTAAACATGCACATGCACCTTTTGGTAGACGCGGACGTTGTTTTCCGCGAAACCACAAGTTAAGCATGCACATGCACCTTTTGGCAGAGCGCGCACGTGGACTTCTGCCAAACGACGTGCCAAGCCCACCCATGCTGCTCTTTTCAGCACCCGCGCATCGATTTGTGGTTAACCACCCTTTAAGAATGCACATGCATCTTTTGGTAGACGCGCACGTTGTTTTCTGCCAAACAACAAGTTATGCATGCACATGCTGCTTCTGGCAGAGCGCGCACGTGGATTTCTATTAAACCACGTGCCAAGCACGCTCATGCTGCTCTTTTCAGCACACACGCATGGATTTGTAGTAAACAACTTTTTAAGCATGCACATGCATCTTTCGGTAGACGCGGACGTTGTTTTCTGCAAAACCACAAGTTAAGCATGCACATGCCGCTTTTGGCAGAGCGCGGACGTGGATTTCTACCAAACCACGTGCTATGCACGCCCATGCAGCTCTTTTCAGCACACGCGCGTCGACTTGTGGTAAACAACTTCTTAATGACGCTCACGCATCTTTCCGTAGACGTGCACGTTGTTTTCTGCCAAACCACAAGGTATGCGTGCATATGCTGCTTTTGGCAGAGCGCGCATGAGGAGTTCTAACAAACCACGTGCTAAGCACGCCCTTGCTGCTCTTTTCAGAACACGAGCATCGATTTGTGGTTAAACAACTTGTTAAGCATGCAACTGCATCTTTTGGTAGACGCGGACGTTGTTTTTTGCCAAACCACAAGATAAGCATGTACATGGTGCTTTTGGCAGAGTGCGGACGTGGATTTCTACCAAACCACGTGCTTAGCGCGCCCATCCTGATCTTTTCAGCACACGCGCATCGATTTGTGCCAAACCATTTGTAAAGCATGCACGCGCATCTTTCAGTAGATGCGCACGTTGTTTTCTGCCAAACGATAAGTTATGCTTGCATATGCTGCTTTGGGCAGAGCGCGCATGTGGATTTCTACCAAACCACATGCTAAGCACGCCCATGCTGCTCTTTTCAGCACACGCGCATCGATTTGTGGTAAACAACTTGTTAAGCATGCACATGCATCTTTTGGTAGACGCGGACGTTGTTTTCTGCCAAACCACAAGTTAAGCATGCACATGCACCTTTTGGCAGAGCGCGCACGTGGATTTCTGCCAAACGACGTGCCAAGCACGCCCATGCTGCTCTATTTAACACCCGCGCATTCATTTGTGGTTAACCACTTGTTAAGCATGCACATGCATCTTTTGGTAGACGCGCACGTTGTTTTCTGCCAAACCACAAGTTACGCATGCACATGCTGCCTTTGGCTGAGCGCGCATGTGGATTTCTGCCAAGCAACGCGCTAAGCACGCCCTTGCTGCTCTTTTCAGCACACGCGCATCGATTTGTGGTAAACAACTTGTTAAGCATGCACATGGATCTTTTGGTAGACGCGGACGTTGTTTTCTGCGAAACCACAAGTTAAGCATGCACATGCATCTTTTGGTAGACGCGCACGTGGATTTCTACCAAACGACATGCTAAGTACGCCCATGCTGCTCTTTTCAGCACACGCGCATCGATTTGTGCCAAACCACTTGTTAAGCATGCACACGCATCTTTCCGTAGATGCGCACGTTGTTTTCTGCCAAACGACAACTTATGCTTGCATATGCTGCTTTGGGCAGAGCGCGCATGTGGATTTCTACCAAACCACGTGCTAAGCACGCCCATGCTGCTCTTTTCAGCACACGCGCATCGATTTGTGGTAAACAACGTGTTAAACATGCACATGCGTCTTTTGGTACACGCGGACGTTGTTTTCCGCGAAACCACAAGTTAAGCATGCGCATGCACCTTTTGGCAGAGCGCGCACGTGGACTTCTGCCAAACGACGTGCCAAGCACACCCATGCTGCTCTTTTCAGCACCCGCGCATCGATTTGTGGTTAACCACCCTTTAAGCATGCACATGCATCTTTTGGTAGACGCGCACGTTGTTTTCTGCCAAACAACAAGTTATGCATGCACATGCTGCTTCTGGCAGAGCGCGCACGTGGATTTCTATTAAACCACGTGCCAAGCACGCTCATGCTGCTCTTTTCAGCACACGCGCATGGATTTGTAGTAAACAACTTTTTAAGCATGCACATGCACGTTTCGGTAGACGCGGACGTTGTTTTCTGCAAAACCACAAGTTAAGCATGCACATGCCGCTTTTGGCAGAGCGCGGACGTGGATTTCTACCAAACCACGTGCTATGCACGCCCATGCAGCTCTTTTGAGCACACGCGCATCGACTTGTGGAACAACTTGTTAATCACGCTCACGCATCTTTCCGTAGACGCGCACGTTGTTTTCTGCCAAACCACAAGGTATGCGTGCATATGCTGCTTTTGGCAGAGCGCGCATGAGGAATTCTAACAAACCACTTGCTAAGCACGCCCTTGCTGCTCTTTTCAGAACACGAGCATCGACTTGTGGTTAAACAACTTGTTAAGCATGCAACTGCATCTTTTGGTAGATGCGGACGTTGTTTTTTGCCAAACCACAAGATAAGCATGCACATGCTGCTTTTAGCAGAGTGCGGACGTGGATTTCTACCAAACCACGTGCTTAGCACGCCCATGCTGCTCTTTTCAGCACACGCGCATCGATTAGTGCCAAACCACTTGTTAAGCATGCACATGCATCTTTCCGTAGACGCGCACATTGTTTTCTGCCAAACCACAAGTTATGCATGCACATGCCGCTTTTGGCAGAGCGCGGACGTGGATTTCTACCAAACCACGTGCTATGCACGCCCATGCAGCTCTTTTCAGCACACGCGCATCGACTTGTGGTAAACAACTTGCTAAGCATGCTCACGCATCTTTCCGTAGACGCGCACGTTGTTTTCTGCCAAACCATAAGTTATGTGTGCATATGCTGCTTTTAGCAGAGCGCGCATGAGGAGTTCTAACAAACCACGCGCTAAGCACGCCCTTGCTGCTCTTTTCAGCACGCGCGCATCGACTTATGGTAAACAACTTGTTAAGCATGCAGATGCATCTTTCGGTAGACGCGGACGTTGTTTTCTGCCAAACCACAAGCTAAGCATGCACATGCAGCTTTTGGCAGAGCGCGCACGTGGATTTCTACAAAACGGCGTGCTAAACACGCCCATGCTGCTATTTTCAGCACACGCGCATCGATTTGTGCCAAACCATTTGTAAAGCATGCACGCGCATCTTTCAGTAGATGCGCACGTTGTTTTCTGCCAAACGACAAGTTATAATTGCATATGCTGCTTTGGGTAGAGCGCGCATGTGGATTTCTACCAAACCACGTGCTAAGCACGCCCATGCTGCTCTTTTCAGCACACGCGCATCGATTTGTGGTAAACAACTTGTTAAGCATGCACATGCCTCTTTTGGTAGACGCGGACGTTGTGTTCTGCCAAACCACAAGTTAAGCATGCACATGCACCTTTTGGCAGAGCGCGCACGTGGATTTCTGCCAAACGACGTGCCAAGCACGCCCATGCTGCTCTATTCAGCACCCGCGCATCCATTTGTGGTTAACCACTTGTTAAGCATGCACATGCATCCTTCCGTAGACGCGCACTTTGTTTTCTGCCAAACCACAAGTTATGCATGCATATGCTGCTTTTGGCAGAGCGCGCATGTGGATTTCTACCAAACCACTGCTAAGCACGCCCTTGCTGCACTTTTCAGCACACGCGCATGGATTTGAGGTAAACAACTTGTTAAGCATGCACATGCATCTTTCCGTAGACGCGCACGTTGTTTTCTGCCAAACCAGAAGCTAAGCACGCCCATGCTGCTCTTTTAAGCACACGCGCTACGCTTTGTACCAAACCACTTGTTGAGCATGCACATGCATCTTTTGGTAGACGCGGACGTTGTTTTCTGCCAAACCACAAGTTAAGGATGTGCATGCTGCTTTTCGCAGAGCGCGCACATAGATTTCTGCCAAACGACGTGCTAAGCACGCCCATGTTGCTCTTTTGGGCACAGGCGCATCGATTTGTGCCAAACCAATTGTTAAGCATGCACATGAATTTTTCAGTAGACGCGCACGTTGTTTTCTGCCAAACCACAACTTATGCTTGCATATGCTGCTTTGGGCAGAGCGCGCATGTGGATTTCTACCAAACCACGTGCTAAGCACGCCCATGCTGCTCTTTTCAGCACACGCGCATCGATTTGTGGTAAACAACGTGTTAAACATGCACATGCATCTTTTGGTAGACGCGGACGTTGTTTTCCGCGAAACCACAAGTTAAGCATGCACATGCACCTTTTGGCAGAGCGCGCACGTGGACTTCTGCCAAACGACGTGCCAAGCCCACCCATGCTGCTCTTTTCAGCACCCGCGCATCGATTTGTGGTTAACCACCCTTTAAGAACGCACATGCATCTTTTGGTAGACGCGCACGTTGTTTTCTGCCAAACAACAAGTTATGCATGCACATGCTGCTTCTGGCAGAGCGCGCACGTGGATTTCTATTAAACCACGTGCCAAGCACGCTCATGCTGCTCTTTTCAGCACACGCGCATGGATTTGTAGTAAACAACTTGTTAAGCATGCACATGCATCTTTCGGTAGACGCGGACGTTGTTTTCTGCAAAACCACAAGTTAAGCATGCACATGCCGCTTCAGGCAGAGCGCGGACGTGGATTTCTACCAAACCACGTGCTATGCACGCCCATGCAGCTCTTTTCAGCACACGCGCATCGACTTGTGGTAAAAAACTTGTTAATGGCGCTCACGCATCTTTCCGTAGACGCGCACGTTGTTTTCTGCCAAACCACAAGGTATGCGTGCATATGCTGCTTTTGGCAGAGCGCGCATGAGGAGTTCTAACAAACCACGTGCTAAGCACGCCCTTGCTGCTCTTTTCAGAACACGAGCATCGATTTGTGGTTAAACAACTTGTTAAGCATGCAACTGCATCTTTTGGTAGACGCGGACGTTGTTTTTTGCCAAACCACAAGGTAAGCATCTACATGGTGCTTTTGGCAGAGTGCGGACGTGGATTTCTACCGAACCACGTGCTTAGCACGCCCATCCTGATCTTCTCAGCACACGCGCATCGATTAGTGCCAAACCACTTGTTAAGCATGCACATGCATCTTTCCGTAGACGCGCACATTGTTTTCTGCCAAACCACAAGTTATGCATGCACGTGCCGCTTTTGGCAGAGCGCGGACGTGGATTTCTACCAAACCACGTGCTATGCACGCCCATGCAGCTCTTTTCGGCACACGCGCATCGAGTTGTGGTAAACAACTTGCTAAGATGCAGATGCATCTTTTGGTAGACGCGCACGTTGTTTTCTGCCAAACCACAAGTTATGCATGCAGATGCTGCTCTTGGCAGAGCGCGCATGAGGATTTCTACCAAACCACGTGCTAAGCACGCCCTTGCTGCTCTTTTCAGCACACTCGCATGGATTTGTGGTAAACAACTTGTTAAGCATGCACATGCATCTTTCGGTAGACGCGGACGTTGTTTTCTGCCAAACCACAAGCTAAGCATGCACATGCAGCTTTTGGCAGAGCGCACACGTGGATTTCTACAAAACGGCGTGCTAAGCAGGCTCATGCTGCTATTTTCAGCACACGCGCATCGATTTGTGCCAAACCATCTGTAAAGCATGCACGCGCATCTTTCAGTAGATGCGCACGTTGTTTTCTGCCAAACGATAAGTTATGCTTGCATATGCTGCTTTGGGCAGAGCGCGCATGTGGATTTCTACCAAACCACATGCTAAGCACGCCCATGCTGCTCTTTTCAGCACACGCGCATCGATTTGTGGTAAACAACTTGTTAAGCATGCACATGCATCTTTTGGTAGACGCGGACGTTGTTTTCTGCCAAACCACAAGTTAAGCATGCACATGCACCTTTTGGCAGAGCGCGCACGTGGATTTCTGCCAAACGACGTGCCAAGCACGCCCATGCTGCTCTATTCAGCACCCGCGCATCCATTTGTGGTTAACCACTTGTTAAGCTTGCACATGCATCTTTTGGTAGACGCGCACGTTGTTTTCTGCCAAACCACAAGTTATGCATGCACATGCTGCCTTTGGCTGAGCGCTCATGTGGATTTCTGCCAAGCAACGCGCTAAGCACGCCCTTGCTGCTCTTTTCAGCACACGCGCATCGATTTGTGGTAAACAACCTGTTAAGCATGCACATGGATCTTTTGGTAGACGCGGACGTTTTTTTTCTGCCAAACCATAAGTTAAGCACGCACATGCTGCTTTTCCCAGAGCGCGCACGTGGATTTCTGCCAAGCGACGTGTTAAGCACGCCCATGCTGCTCTTTTCAGCACACGCGCATCGATTAGTACCAAACCAATTGTTAAGTATGCACATGCATCTTTCCGTAGACGCGCACGTTGTTTTCTGCCAAACCACAAGTTATGCATGCATATGCTGCTTTTGGCAGAGCACGCATGTGGATTTCTACAAAACCACGTGCCAAGCACGCCCATGCTGCTCTATTCAGCACCCGCGCATCGATTTGTGGTTAACCACTTGTTAAGCATGCACATTCATCTTTCCGTAGACGCGCACATTGTTTTCTGCCAAACCACAAGCTATGCATGCACATGCTGCTTTTGGCAGAGCGTGGACGTGGATTTCTACCAAACCACGTGCTTAGCACGCCCATGCTGCTCTTTTCAGCACACTCGCATCGATTAGTGCCAAACCACTTGTTAAGCATGCTCACGCATCTTTCCGTAGACGCGCACGTTGTTTTCTGCCAAACCACAAGTTATGTGTGCATATGCTGCTTTTGGCAGAGCGCGCATGAGGATTTCTATTAAACCACGTGCCAAGCACGCTCATGCTGCTCTTTTTAGCACACGCGCATGGATTTGTAGTAAACAACTTGTTAAGCATGCACATGCATCTTCCGGTAGACGCGGACGTTGTTTTCTGCAAAACCACAAGTTAAGCATGCACATGCACCTTTTGGCAGAGCGCGCCCGTGGACTTCTGCCAAACGACGTGCCAAGCACGCCCATGCTGCTCTTTTCAGCACCCGCGCATCGATTTGTGGTTAACCACTTGTTAAGCATGCACATGCATCTTTTGGTAGACGCGCACGTTGTTTTCTGCCAAACAACAAGTTATGCATGCACATGCTGCTTTTGGCAGAGCGCGCACGAGGATTTCTATTAAACCACGTGCCAAGCACGCTCATGCTGCTCTTTTCAGCACACGCGCATGGATTTGTAGTAAACAACTTGTTAAGCATGCACATGCATCTTTCGGTAGACCTGGACGTTGTTTTCTGCAAAACCACAAGTTAAGCATGCACATGCACCTTTTGGCAGAGCGCGCCCGTGGACTTCTGCCAAACGACGTGCCAAGCACGCCCACGCTGCTCTTTTCAGCACCCAGGCATCGATTTGTGCCAAACCACTTGTTAAGCATGCACACGCATCTTTCCGTAGATGCGCACGTTGTTTTCTGCCAAACCACAACTTATGCTTGCATATGCTGCTTTGGGCAGAGCGCGCATGTGGATTTCTACCAAACCACGTGCTAAGCACGCCCATGCTGCTCTTTTCAGCACACGCGCATCGATTTGTGGTAAACAACGTGTTAAACATGCACATGCACCTTTTGGTAGACGCGGACGTTGTTTTCCGCGAAACCACAAGTTAAGCATGCACATGCACCTTTTGGCGGAGCGCGCACGTGGACTTCTGCCAAACGACGTGCCAAGCCCACCCATGCTGCTCTTTTCAGCACCCGCGCATCGATTTGTGGTTAACCACCCTTTAAGAATGCACATGCATCTTTTGGTAGACGCGCACGTTGTTTTCTGCCAAACAACAAGTTATGCATGCACATGCTGCTTCTGGCAGAGCGCGCACGTGGATTTCCATTAAACCACGTGCCAAGCACGCTCATGCTGCTCTTTTCAGCACACGCGCATGGATTTGTAGTAAACAACTTTTTAAGCATGCACATGCATCTTTCGGTAGACGCGGACGTTGTTTTCTGCAAAACCACAAGTTATGCATGCACGTGCCGCTTTTGGCAGAGCGCGGACGTGGATTTCTACCAAACCACGTGCTATGCACGCCCATGCAGCTCTTTTCAGCACACGCGCATCGACTTGTGGTAAACAACTTGCTAAGATGCAGATGCATCTTTTGGTCGACGCGCACGTTGTTTTCTGCCAAACCACAAGTTATTCATGCAGATGCTGCTGTCGGCAGAGCGCGCATGAGGATTTCTACCAAACCACGTGCTAAGCACGCCCATGCTGCTATTTTCAGCACACGCGCATCGATTTGTGCCAAACCATTCGTAAAGCATGCACGTGCATCTTTCAGTAGATGCGCACGTTGTTTTCTGCCAAACGATAAGTTATGCTTGCATATGCTGCTTTGGGCAGAGCGCGCATGTGGATTTCTACCAAACCACATGCTAAGCACGCCCATGCTGCTCTTTTCAGCACACGCGCATCGATTTGTGGTAAAAAACTTGTTAAGCATGCACATGCATCTTTTGGTAGACGCGGACGTTGTTTTCTGCCAAACCACAAGTTAAGCATGCACATGCACCTTTTGGCAGAGCGCGCACGTGGATTTCTGCCAAACGACGTGCCAAGCACGCCCATGCTGCTCTATTCAGCACCCGCGCATCCATTTGTGGTTAACCACTTGCTAAGCATGCACATGCATCTTTTGGTAGACGCGCACGTTGTTTTCTGCCAAACCACAAGTTATGCATGCACATGCTGCCTTTGGCTGAGCGCGCATGTGGATTTCTGCCAAGCAACGCGCTAAGCACGCCCTTGCTGCTCTTTTCAGCACACGCGCATCGATTTGTGGTAAACAACATGTTAAGCATGCACATGGATCTTTTGGTAGACGCGGACGTTTTTTTTCTGCCAAACCACAAGTTAAGCACGCACATGCTGCTTTTCGCAGAGCGTGCACGTGGATTTCTGCCAAGCGACGTGTTAAGCACGCCCATGCTGCTCTTTTCAGCACACGCGCATCGATTAGTACCAAACCACTTGTTAAGTATGCACATGCATCTTTCCGTTGACGCGCACGTTGTTTTCTGCCAAACCACAAGTTATGCATGCATATGCTGCTTTTGGCAGAGCGCGCATGTGGATTTCTACAAAACCACGTGCCAAGCACGCCCATGCTGCTCTATTCAGCACCCGCGCATCGATTTGTGGTTAAGCACTTGTTAAGCATGCACATTCATCTTTCCGTAGACGCGCACATTGTTTTCTGCAAAACGACAAGCTATGCATGCACATGCTGCTTTTGGCAGAGCGCGCATGTGGATTTCTACTAAACCACGTGCTAAGCACGCCAATGCTGTTCCTTTAAGTACACGCGCATCGATTTGTGCCAAACCACTCGTTAAGCATGCACATGCATCTTTCGGTAGACGCGCACGTTGTTTTCTGTCAAGCCACAAGCTAAGCATGCACATGCTGCTTTTGTCAGAGCGCGCACGTGGATTTCTACTAAACCACGTGCCAAGCACGCTCATGCTGCTCTTTTCAGCACACGCGCATGGATTTGTAGTAAACAACTTGTTAAGCATGCACATGCATCTTTCGGTAGACGCGGACGTTGTTTTCTGCAAAACCACAAGTTAAGCATGCACATGCCGCTTTTGGCAGAGCGCGGACGTGGATTTCTACCAAACCACGTGCTATGCACGCCCATGCAGCTCTTTTCAGCACACGCGCATCGACTTGTGGTAAACAACTTGTTAAGCACGCTCACGCATCTTTCCGTAGACGCGCACGTTGTTTTCTGCCAAACCACAAGTTATGTGTGCATATGCTGCTTTTGGCAGAGCGCGCATGAGGAGTTCTAACAAACCACGCGCTAAGCACGCCCTTGCTGCTCTATTCAGCACGCGCGCATCGATTTCTATTGAACAACTTCTTAAGCATGCAAATGCATCTTTCGGTAGACGCGGACGTTGTTTTCTGCCAAACCACAAGTTAAGCATGCACATGCACCTTTTGGCAGAGCGCGCACGTGGATTTCTGCCAAACGACGTGCCAAGCACGCCCATGCTGCTCTATTCAGCACCCGCGCATCCATTTGTGGTTAACCACTTGTTAAGCATGCACATGCATCTTTCCGTAGACGCGCACGTTGTTTTCTGCCAAACCACAAGTTATGCATGCATATGCTGTTTTGGCAGAGCGCGCATGGGGTTATCTACCAAACCGCGCGCTAAGCACGCCCTTGCTGCACTTTTCAGAACACGAGCATCGATTTGTGGTTAAACAACTTGTTAAGCATGCAACTGCATCTTTTGGAAGACGCGGACGTTGTTTTTTGCCAAACCACAAGGTAAGCATGCACATGCTGCTTTTGGCAGAGCGCGGACGTGGATTTCTACCAAACCACGTGCTTAGCACGCCCATGCTGCTCTTTTCAGCACACGCGCATCGATTAGTGCCAAACTCCTTGTTAAGCATGCACATGCATCTTTCCGTAGACGCGCAGATTGTTTTCTGCCAAACCACAAGTTATGCATGCACATGCCGCTTTTGGCAGAGCGCGGACGTGGATTTCTACCAAACCACGTGCTATGCACGCCCATGCAGCTCTTTTCAGCACAAGCGCATCCACTTGTGGTAAACAACTTGTTAAGCATGCTCACGCATCTTTCCGTAGACGCGGACGTTGTTTTCTGCCAAACCACAAGTTATTTGTGCATATGCTGCTTTTGGCAGAGCGCGCATGAGGAGTTCTAACAAACCACGCGCTAAGCACGCCCTTGCTGCTCTTTTCAGCACGAGCGCATCGATTTCTGGTAAACAACTTGTTAAGCATGCAGATGCATCTTTTGGTAGACGCGCACGTTGTTTTCTGCCAAACAACAAGTTATGCATGCACATGCTGCTTTTGGCAGAGCGCGCACGTGGATTTCTATTAAACCACGTGCCAAGCACGCTCATGCTGCTCTTTTTAGCACACGCACATGGATTTGTAGTAAACAACTTGTTAAGCATGCACATGCATCTTTCGGTAGACGCGGACGTTGTTTTCTGCAAAACCACAAGCTTAGCATACACATACAGCTTTTGGCAGAGCACGCACGTGGATTTCTACCAAACGACATGCTAAGTACGCCCATGCTGCTCTTTTCAGCACGCGCGCATCGATTTGTGCCAAACCACTTGTTAAGCATGCACACGCATCTTTCCGTAGATGCGCACGTTGTTTTCTGCCAAACGACAACTTATGCTTGCATATGCTGCTTTGGGCAGAGCGCGCATGTGGATTTCTACCAAACCATGTGCTAAGCACGCCCATGCTGCTCTTTTCAGCACACGCGCATCGATTTGTGGTAAACAACCTGTTAAACATGCACATGCGTCTTTTGGTAGACGCGGACGTTGTTTTCCGCGAAACCACAAGTTAAGCATGCGCATGCACCTTTTGGCAGAGCGCGCACGTGGACTTCTGCCAAACGACGTGCCAAGCACACCCATGCTGCTCTTTTCAGCACCCGCGCATCGATTTGTGGTTAACCACCCTTTAAGCATGCACATGCATCTTTTGGTAGACGCGCACGTTGTTTTCTGCCAAACAACAAGTTATGCATGCACATGCTGCTTCTGGCAGAGCGCGCACGTGGATTTCTATTAAACCACGTGCCAAGCACGCTCATGCTGCTCTTTTCAGCACACGCGCATGGATTTGTAGTAAACAACTTTTTAAGCATGCACATGCACGTTTCGGTAGACGCGGACGTTGTTTTCTGCAAAACCACAAGTTAAGCATGCACATGCCGCTTTTGGCAGAGCGCGGACGTGGATTTCTACCAAACCACGTGCTATGCACGCCCATGCAGCTCTTTTGAGCACACGCGCATCGACTTGTGGTAAACAACTTGTTAATCACGCTCACGCATCTTTCCGTAGACGCGCACGTTGTTTTCTGCCAAACCACAAGGTATGCGTGCATATGCTGCTTTTGGCAGAGCGCGCGTGAGGAATTCTAACAAACCACTTGCTAAGCACGCCCTTGCTGCTCTTTTCAGAACACGAGCATCGACTTGTGGTTAAACAACTTGTTAAGCATGCAACTGCATCTTTTGGTAGACGCGGACGTTGTTTTTTGCCAAACCACAAGATAAGCATGCACATGCTGCTTTTGGCAGAGTGCGCACGTGGATTTCTACCAAACCCCGTGCTTAGCACGCCCATGCTGCTCTTTTCAGCACACGCGCATCGACTTGTGGTAAACAACTTGCTAAGCATGCTCACGCATCTTTCCGTAGACGCGCACGTTGTTTTCTGCCAAACCACAAGTTATGTGTGCATATGCTGCTTTTGGCAGAGCGCGCATGAGGAGTTCTAACAAACCACGCGCTAAGCACGCCCTTGCTGCTCTTTTCAGCACGCGCGCATCGACTAATGGTAAACAACTTGTTAAGCATGCAGATGCATCTTTCGGTAGACGCGGACGTTGTTTTCTGCCAAACCACAAGCTAAGCATGCACATGCAGCTTTTGGCAGAGCGCGCACGTGGATTTCTACAAAACGGCGTGCTAAACACGCCCATGCTGCTATTTTCAGCACACGCGCATCGATTTGTGCCAAACCATTTGTAAAGCATGCACGCGCATCTTTCAGTAGATGCGCACGTTGTTTTCTGCCAAACGACAAGTTATGCTTGCATATGCTGCTTTGGGTAGAGCGCGCATGTGGATTTCTACCAAACCACGTGCTAAGCACGCACATGCTGCTCTTTTCAGCACACGCGCATCGATTTGTGGTAAACAACTTGTTAAGCATGCACATGCCTCTTTTGGTAGACGCGGACGTTGTGTTCTGCCAAACCACAAGTTAAGCATGCACATGCACCTTTTGGCAGAGCGCGCACGTGGATTTCTGCCAAACGACGTGCCAAGCACGCCCATGCTGCTCTATTCAGCACCCGCGCATCCATTTGTGGTTAACCACTTGTTAAGCATGCACATGCATCTTTCCGTAGACGCGCACGTTGTTTTCTGCCAAACCACAAGTTATGCATGCATATGCTGCTTTTGGCAGAGCGCGCATGTGGATTTCTACCAAACCACTGCTAAGCACGCCCTTGCTGCACTTTTCAGCACACGCGCATGGATTTGAGGTAAACAACTTGTTAAGCATGCACATGCATCTTTCTGTACGACGCGAACGTTGCTTTCTGCCAAACCACAAGATAAGCATGCACAGGCAGCTTTTGGCAGAGCGCGCGCGTGGATTTCTGCCAAACGACGTGCCAAGCACGCCCATGCTGCTCTTTTAAGCACACGCGCTACGCTTTGTACCAAACCACTTGTTGAGCATGCACATGCATCTTTTGGTAGACGCGGACGTTGTTTTCTGCCAAACCACAAGTTAAGGATGTGCATGCTGCTTTTCGCAGAGCGCGCACATAGATTTCTGCCAAACGACGTGCTAAGCACGTCCATGTTGCTCTTTTGGGCACAGGCGCATCGATTTGTGCCAAACCAATTGTTAAGCATGCACATGAATTTTTCAGTAGACGCGCACGTTGTTTTCCGCAAAACCACAAGTTATGCGTGCATATGCTGCTTTTGGCCGAGCGCGCATGTGGATTTCTAGCAAACCACGCGCTAAGCACGCCCTTGCTGCTCTTTTGAGCACGCGCGCGCCAGTTTCTGGTAAACAACTTTTTAAGCATGCACATGCATCTTTTGGTAGACGCGCACGTTGTTTTCTGCCAAACCACAAGTTATGCATGCACATGCTGCTGTTGGCAGAGCGCGCACGTGGATTTCTATTAAACCACGTGCCAAGCACGCTCATGCTGCTCTTTTTAGCACACGCGCATGGATTTGTAGTAAACAACTTGTTAAGCATGCACATGCATCTTTCGGTAGACGCGGACGTTGTTTTCTGCAAAACCACAAGTTAAGCATGCACATGCACCTTTTGGCAGAGCGCGCCCGTGGACTTCTGCCAAACGACGTGCCAAGCCCACCCATGGTGCTCTTTTCAGCACCCGCGCATCGATTTGTGGTTAACCACTTGTTAAGCCTGCATATGCATCTTTTGGTAGACGCGCACGTTGTTTTCTGCCAAACAACAAGTTATGCATGCACATGCTGCTTTTGGCAGAGCGCGCACGTGGACTTCTGCCAAACGACGTGCCAAGCACGCCCACGCTGCTCTTTTCAGCACCCAGGCATCGATTTGTGCCAAACCACTTGTTAAGCATGCGCACGCATCTTTCCGTAGATGCGCACGTTGTTTTCTGCCAAACCACAACTTATGCTTGCATATGCTGCTTTGGGCAGAGCGCGCATGTGGATTTCTACCAAACCACGTGCTAAGCACGCCCATGCTGCTCTTTTCAGCACACGCGCATCGATTTGTGGTAAACAACGTGTTAAACATGCACATGCATCTTTTGGTAGACGCGGACGTTGTTTTCCGCGAAACCACAAGTTAAGCATGCACATGCACCTTTTGGCAGAGCGCGCACGTGGACTTCTGCCAAACGACGTGCCAAGCCCACCCATGCTGCTCTTTTCAGCACCCGCGCATCGATTTGTGGTTAACCACCCTTTAAGAATGCACATGCATCTTTTGGTAGACGCGCACGTTGTTTTCTGCCAAACAACAAGTTATGCATGCACATGCTGCTTCTGGCAGAGCGCGCACGTGGATTTCTATTAAACCACGTGCCAAGCACGCTCATGCTGCTCTTTTCAGCACACGCGCATGGATTTGTAGTAAACAACTTTTTAAGCATGCACATGCATCTTTCGGTAGACGCGGACGTTGTTTTCTGCAAAACCACAAGTTAAGCATGCACATGCCGCTTTTGGCAGAGCGCGGACGTGGATTTCTACCAAACCACGTGCTATGCACGCCCATGCAGCTCTTTTCAGCACACGCGCATCGACTTGTGGTAAACAACTTGTTAATGACGCTCGCGCATCTTTCCGTAGACGCGCACGTTGTTTTCTGCCAAACCACAAGGTATGCGTGCATATGCTGCTTTTGGCAGAGCGCGCTTGAGGAGTTCTAACAAACCACGTGCTAAGCACGCCCTTGCTGCTCTTTTCAGAACACGAGCATCGATTTGTGGTTAAACAACTTGTTAAGCATGCAACTGCATCTTTTGGTAGACGCGGACGTTGTTTTTTGCCAAACCACAAGGTAAGCATGTGCATGGTGCTTTTGGCAGAGTGCGGACGTGGATTTCTACCAAACCACGTGCTTAGCACGCCCATCCTGATCTTCTCAGCACACGCGCATCGATTAGTGCCAAACCACTTGTTAAGCATGCACATGCATCTTTCCGTAGACGCGCACATTGTTTTCTGCCAAACCACAAGTTATGCATGCACGTGCCGCTTTTGGCAGAGCGCGGACGTGGATTTCTACCAAACCACGTGCTATGCACGCCCATGCAACTCTTTTCAGCACACGCGCATCGAGTTGTGGTAAACAACTTGCTAAGATGCAGATGCATCTTTTGGTAGACGCGCACGTTCTTTTCTGCCAAACCACAAGTTATGCATGCAGATGCTGCTGTTGGCAGAGCGCGCATGAGGATTTCTACCAAACCACGTGCTAAGCACGCCCTTGCTGCTCTTTTCAGCACACTCGCATGGATTTGTGGTAAACAACTTGTTAAGCATGCACATGCATCTTTCGGTAGACGCGGACGTTGTTTTCTGCCAAACCACAAGCTAAGCATGCACATGCAGCTTTTGGCAGAGCACGCACGTGGATTTCTACAAAACGGCGTGCTAAGCACGCCCATGCTGCTATTTTCAGCACACGCGCATCGATTTGTGCCAAACCATCTGTAAAGCATGCACGCGCGTCTTTCAGTAGATGCGCACGTTGTTTTCTGCCAAACGATAAGTTATGCTTGCATATGCTGCTTTGGGCAGAGCGCGCATGTGGATTTCTACCAAACCACGTGCTAAGCACGCCCATGCTGCTCTTTTCAGCACACGCGCATCTATTTGTGGTAAACAACGTGTTAAACATGCACATGCATCTTTTGGTAGACGCGGACGTTGTTTTCCGCGAAACCACAAGTTAAGCATGCACATGCACCTTCTGGCAGAGCGCGCACGTGGACTTCTGCCAAACGACGTGCCAAGCCCACCCATGCTGCTCTTTTCAGCACCCGCGCATCGATTTGTGGTTAACCACCCTTTAAGAATGCACATGCATCTTTTGGTAGACGCGCACGTTGTTTTCTGCCAAACAACAAGTTATGCATGCACATGCTGCTTCTGGCAGAGCGCGCACGTGGATTTCTATTAAACCACGTGCCAAGCACGCTCATGCTGCTCTTTTCAGCACACGCGCATGGATTTGTAGTAAACAACTTTTTAAGCATGCACATGCATCTTTCGGTAGACGCGGACGTTGTTTTCTGCAAAACCACAAGTTAAGCATGCACATGCCGCTTTTGGCAGAGCGCGGACGTGGATTTCTACCAAACCACGTGCTATGCACGCCCATGCAGCTCTTTTCAGCACACGCGCATCGACTTGTGGTAAACAACTTGTTAATGACGCTCACGCATCTTTCCGTAGACGCGCACGTTGTTTTCTGCCAAACCACAAGGTATGCGTGCATATGCTGCTTTTGGCAGAGCGCGCATGAGGAGTTCTAACAAACCACGTGCTAAGCACGCCCTTGCTGCTCTTTTCAGAACACGAGCATCGATTTGTGGTTAAACAACTTGTTAAGCATGCAACTGCATCTTTTGGTAGACGCGGACGTTGTTTTTTGCCAAACCACAAGGTAAGCATGTACATGGTGCTTTTGGCAGAGTGCGGACGTGGATTTCTACCAAACCACGTGCTTAGCACGCCCATCCTGATCTTCTCAGCACACGCGCATCGATTAGTGCCAAACCACTTGTTAAGCATGCACATGCATCTTTCCGTAGACGCGCACATTGTTTTCTGCCAAACCACAAGGTATGCATGCACGTGCCGCTTTTGGCAGAGCGCGGACGTGGATTTCTACCAAACCACGTGCTATGCACGCCCATGCAGCTCTTTTCAGCACACGCGCATCGAGTTGTGGTAAACAACTTGCTAAGATGCAGATGCATCTTTTGGTAGACGCGCACGTTGTTTTCTGCCAAACCACAAGTTATGCATGCAGATGCTGCTGTTGGCAGAGCGCACATGAGGATTTCTACCAAACCACGTGCTAAGCACGCCCTTGCTGCTCTTTTCAGCACACTCGCATGGATTTGTGGTAAACAACTTGTTAAGCATGCACATGCATCTTTCGGTAGACGCGGACGTTGTTTTCTGCCAAACCACAAGCTAAGCATGCACATGCAGCTTTTGGCAGAGCGCGCACGTGGATTTCTACAAAACGGCGTGCTAAGCACGCCCATGCTGCTATTTTCAGCACACGCGCATCGATTTGTGCCAAACCATCTGTAAAGCATGCACGCGCATCTTTCAGTAGATGCGCACGTTGTTTTCTGCCAAACGATAAGTTATGCTTGCATATGCTGCTTTGGGCAGAGCGCGCATGTGGATTTCTACCAAACCACATGCTAAGCACGCCCATGCTGCTCTTTTCAGCACACGCGCATCGATTTGTGGTAAACAACTTGTTAAGCATGCACATGCATCTTTTGGTAGACGCGGACGTTGTTTTCTGCCAAACCACAAGTTAAGCATGCACATGCACCTTTTGACAGAGCGCGCACGTGGATTTCTGCCAAACGACGTGCCAAGCACGCCCATGCTGCTCTATTCAGCACCCGCGCATCCATTTGTGGTTAACCACTTGTTAAGCTTGCACATGCATCTTTTGGTAGACGCGCACGTTGTTTTCTGCCAAACCACAAGTTATGCATGCACATGCTGCCTTTGGCTGAGCGCGCATGTGGATTTCTGCCAAGCAACGCGCTAAGCACGCCCTTGCTGCTCTTTTCAGCACCCGCGCATCGATTTGTGGTAAACAACTTGTTAAGCATGCACATGGATCTTTTGGTAGACGCGGACGTTTTTTTTCTGCCAAACCACAAGTTAAGCACGCACATGCTGCTTTTCGCAGAGCGCGCACGTGGATTTCTGCCAAGCGACGTGTTAAGCACGCCCATGCTGCTCTTTTCAGCACACGCGCATCGATTAGTACCAAACCAATTGTTAAGTATGCACATGCATCTTTCCGTAGACGCGCACGTTGTTTTCTGCCAAACCACAAGTTATGCATGCATATGCTGCTTTTGGCAGAGCGCGCATGTGGATTTCTACAAAACCACGTGCCAAGCACGCCCATGCTGCTATATTCAGCACTCGCGCATCGATTTGTGGTTAACCACTTGTTAAGCATGCACATTCATCTTTCCGTAGACGCGCACATTGTTTTCTGCCAAACCACAAGCTATGCATGCACATGCTGCTTTTGGCAGAGCGCGCATGTGGATTTCTACTAAACCACGTGCTAAGCACGCCTATGCTGTTCCTTTAAGTACACGCGCATCGATTTGTGCCAAACCACTCGTTAAGCATGCACATGCATCTTTCGGTAGACGCGCACGTTGTTTTCTGCCAAGCCACAAGCTAAGCATGCACATGCTGCTTTTGTCAGAGCGCGCACGTGGATTTCTACCAAACCACGTGCTAAGCACGCCCTTGCTGTTCTTTTCAGAACACGAGCATCGATTTGTGGTTAAACAATTTGTTAAGCATGCACATGCATCTTTTGGTAGACGCGGACGTTGTTTTTTGCCAAACCACAAGATAAGCATGCACATGCTGCTTTTGGCAGAGCGTGGACGTGGATTTCTATTAAACCACGTGCCAAGCACGCTCATGCTGCTCTTTTCAGCACACGCGCATGGATTTGTAGTAAACAACTTGTTAAGCATGCACATGCATCTTTCGGTAGACCTGGACGTTGTTTTCTGCAAAACCACAAGTTAAGCATGCACATGCACCTTTTGGCCGAGCGCGCCCGTGGACTTCTGCCAAACGACGTGCCAAGCACGCCCACGCTGCTCTTTTCAGCACCCAGGCATCGATTTGTGCCAAACCACTTGTTAAGCATGCAGAGGCATCTTTCCGTAGATGCGCACGTTGTTTTCTGCCAAACCACAACTTATGCTTGCATATGCTGCTTTGGGCAGAGCGCGCATGTGGATTTCTACCAAACCACGTGCTAAGCACGCCCATGCTGCTCTTTTCAGCACACGCGCATTGATTTGTGGTAAACAACGTGTTAAACATGCACATGCACCTTTTGGTAGACGCGGACGTTGTTTTCCGCGAAACCACAAGTTAAGCATGCACATGCACCTTTTGGCAGAGCGCGCACGTGGACTTCTGCCAAACGACGTGCCAAGCCCACCCATGCTGCTCTTTTCAGCACCCGCGCATCGATTTGTGGTTAACCACCCTTTAAGAATGCACATGCATCTTTTGGTAGACGCGCACGTTGTTTTCTGCCAAACAACAAGTTATGCATGCACATGCTGCTTCTGGCAGAGCGCGCACGTGGATTTCCATTAAACCACGTGCCAAGCACGCTCATGCTGCTCTTTTCAGCACACGCGCATGGATTTGTAGTAAACAACTTTTTAAGCATGCACATGCATCTTTCGGTAGACGCGGACGTTGTTTTCTGCAAAACCACAAGTTAAGCATGCACATTCCGCTTTTGGCAGAGCGCGGACGTGGATTTCTACCAAACCACGTGCTATGCACGCCCATGCAGCTCTTTTCAACACATGCGCATCGACTTGTGGTAAACAACTTGTTAATGACGCTCACGCATCTTTCCGTAGACGCGCACGTTGTTTTCTGCCAAACCACAAGGTATTCGTGCATATGCTGCTTTTCGCAGAGCGCGCATGAGGAGTTCTAATAAACCACATGCTAAGCACGCACTTGCTGCTCTTTTCAGAACACGAGCATCGATTTGTGGTTAAAGAACTTGTTAAGCATGGAACTGCATCTTTTGGTAGACGCGGACGTTGTTTTTTGCCAAACCACAAGATAAGCATGTACATGGTGCTTTTGGCAGAGTGCGGACGTGGATTTCTACCAAACCACGTGCTTAGCACGCCTATCCTGATCTTTTCAGCACACGCGCATCGATTAGTGCCAAACCACTTCTTAAGCATGCACATGCATCTTTCCGTAGACGCGCACATTGTTTTCTGCCAAACCACGAGTTATGCATGCACGTGCCGCTTTTGGCAGAGCGCGGACGTGGATTTCTACCAAACCACGTGCTATGCACGCCCATGCAGCTCTTTTCAGCACACGCGCATCGACTTGTGGTAAACAACTTGCTAAGATGCAGATGCATCTTTTGGTCGACGCGCACGTTGTTTTCTGCCAAACCACAAGTTATGCATGCAGATGCTGCTGTTGGCAGAGCGCGCATGAGGATTTCTACCAAACCACGTGCTAAGCACGCCGATGCTGCTATTTTCAGCACACGCGCATCGATTTGTGCCAAACCATTTGTAAAGCATGCACGCGCATCTTTCAGTAGATGCGCACGTTGTTTTCTGCCAAACGATCAGTTATGCTTGCATATGCTGCTTTGGGCAGAGCGCGCATGTGGATTTCTACCAAACCACATGCTAAGCACGCCCATGCTGCTCTTTTCAGCACACGCGCATCGATTTGTGGTAAACAACTTGTTAAGCATGCACATGCATCTTTTGGTAGACGCGGACGTTGTTTTCTGCCAAACCACAAGTTAAGCATGCACATGCACCTTTTGGCAGAGCGCGCACGTGGATTTCTGCCAAACGACGTGCCAAGCATGCCCATGCTGCTCTATTCAGCACCCGCACATCCATTTGTGGTTAACCACTTGCTAAGCATGCACATGCATCTTTTGGTAGACGCGCACGTTGTTTTCTGCCAAACCACAAGTTATGCATGCACATGCTGCCTTTGGCTGAGCGCGCATGTGGATTTCTGCCAAGCAACGCGCTAAGCACGCCCTTGCTGCTCTTTTCAGCACACGCGCATCGATTTGTGGTAAACAACATGTTAAGCATGCACATGGATCTTTTGGTAGACGCGGACGTTTTCTTTCTGCCAAACCACAAGTTAAGCACGCACATGCTGCTTTTCGCAGAGCGCACACGTGGATTTCTGCCAAGCGACGTGTTAAGCACGCCCATGCTGCTCTTTTCAGCACACGCGCATCGATTAGTACCAAACCACTTGTTAAGTATGCACATGCATCTTTCCGTAGACGCGCACGTTGTTTTCTGCCAAACCACAAGTTATGCATGCATATGCTGCTTTTGGCAGAGCGCGCATGTTGATTTCTACAAAACCACGTGCCAAGCACGCCCATGCTGCTCTATTCAGCACCCGCGCATCGATTTGTGGTTAACCACTTGTTAAGCATGCACATTCATCTTTCCGTAGACGCGCACATTGTTTTCTGCAAAACGACAAGCTATGCATGCACATGCTGCTTTTGTCCGAGCGCGCACGTGGATTTCTACTAAACCACGTGCTAAGCACGCCTATGCTGTTCTTTTAAGTACACGCGTATCGATTTGTGCCAAACCACTCGTTAAGCATGCACATGCATCTTTCGGTAGACGCGCACGTTGTTTTCTGCCAAGCCACAAGCTAAGCATGCACATGCTGCTTTTGTCAGAGCGCGCACGTGGATTTCTACTAAACCACGTGCCAAGCACGCTCATGCTGCTCTTTTCAGCACACGCGCATGGATTTGTAGTAAACAACTTGTTAAGCATGCACATGCATCTTTCGGTAGACGCGGACGTTGTTTTCTGCAAAACCACAAGTTAAGCATGCACATGCCGCTTTTGGCAGAGCGCGGACGTGGATTTCTACCAAACCACGTGCTATGCACGCCCATGCAGCTCTTTTCAGCACACGCGCATCGACTTGTGGTAAACAACTTGTTAAGCACGCTCACGCATCTTTCCGTAGACGCGCACGTTCTTTTCTCCCAAACCACAAGGTATGCGTGCATATGCTGCTTTTGGCAGAGCGCGCATGAGGAGTTCTAACAAACCACGCGCTAAGCACGCCCTTGCTGCTCTATTCAGCACGCGCGCATCGATTCCTATGGAACAACTTGTTAAGCATGCAAATGCATCTTTCGGTAGACGCGGACGTTGTTTTCTGCCAAACCACAAGTTAAGCATGCACATGCACCTTTTGGCAGAGCGCGCACGTGGATTTTTGCCAAACGACGTGCCAAGCACGCCCATGCTGCTCTATTCAGCACCCGCGCATCCATTTGTGGTTAACCACTTGTTAAGCATGCACATGCATCTTTCCGTAGACGCGCACGTTGTTTTCTGCCAAACCACAAGTTATGCATGCATATGCTGTTTTGGCAGAGCGCGCATGGGGATATCTACCAAACCGCGCGCTAAGCACGCCCTTGCTGCACTTTTCAGAACACGAGCATCGATTTGTGGTTAAACAACTTGTTAAGCATGCAACTGCATCTTTTGGAAGACGCGGACGTTGTTTTTTGCCAAACCACAAGGTAAGCATGCACATGCTGCTTTTGGCAGAGTGCGGACATGGATTTCTACCAAACCACGTGCTTAGCACGCCCATGCTGCTCTTTTCAGCACACGCGCATCGATTAGTGCCAAACTCCTTGTTAAGCATGCACATGCATCTTTCCGTAGACGCGCAGATTGTTTTCTGCCAAACCACAAGTTATGCATGCACATGCCGCTTTTGGCAGAGCGCGGACGTGGATTTCTACCAAACCACGTGCTATGCACGCCCATGCAGCTCTTTTCAGCACAAGCGCATCCACTTGTGGTAAACAACTTGTTAAGCATGCTCACGCATCTTTCCGTAGACGCGGACGTTGTTTTCTGCCAAACCACAAGTTATGTGTGCATATGCTGCTTTTGGCAGAGCGCGCATGAGGAGTTCTAACAAACCACGCGCTAAGCACGCCCTTGCTGCTCTTTTCAGCACGAGCGCATCGATTTCTGGTAAACAACTTGTTAAGCATGCACATGCATCTTTTGGTAGACGCGCACGTTCTTTTCTGCCAAACAACAAGTTATGCATGCACATGCTGCTTTTGGCAGAGCGCGCACGTGGATTTCTATTAAACCACGTGCCAAGCACGCTCATGCTGCTCTTTTTAGCACACGCGCATGGATTTGTAGTAAACAACTTTTTAAGCATGCACATGCATCTTTCGGTAGACGCGGACGTTGTTTTCTGCAAAACCACAAGCTTAGCATACACATACAGCTTTTGGCAGAGCACGCACGTGGATTTCTACCAAACGACATGCTAAGTACGCCCATGCTGCTCTTTTCAGCACACGCGCATCGATTTGTGCTAAACCACTTGTTAAGCATGCACACGCATCTTTCCGTAGATGCGCACGTTGTTTTCTGCCAAACGACAACTTATGCTTGCATCTGCTGCTTTGGGCAGAGCGCGTATGTGGATTTCTACCAAACCACGTGCTAAGCACGCCCATGCTGCTCTTTTCAGCACACGCGCATCGATTTGTGGTAAACAACGTGTTAAACATGCACATGCATCTTTTGGTAGACGCGGACGTTGTTTTCCGCGAAACCACAAGTTAAGCATCCACATGCACCTTTTGGCAGAGCGCGCACGTGGACTTCTGCCAAACGACGTGCCAAGCACACCCATGCTGCTCTTTTCAGCACCCGCGCATCGATTTGTGGTTAACCACCCTTTAAGCATGCACATGCATCTTTTGGTAGACGCGCACGTTGTTTTCTGCCAAACAACAAGTTATGCATGCACATGCTGCTTCTGGCAGAGCGCGCACGTGGATTTCTATTAAACCACGTGCCAAGCACGCTCATGCTGCTCTTTTCAGCACACGCGCATGGATTTGTAGTAAACAACTTTTTAAGCATGCACATGCACCTTTCGGTAGACCCGGACGTTGTTTTCTGCAAAACCACAAGTTAAGCATGCATATGCCGCTTTTGGAAGAGCGCGGACGTGGATTTCTACCAAACCACGTGCTATGCACGCCCATGCAGCTCTTTTCAGCACACGCGCATCGACTTGTGGTAAACAACATGTTAATCACGCTCACGCATCTTTCCGTACACGCGCACGTTGTTTTCTGCCAAACCACAAGGTATGCGTGCATATGCTGCTTTTGGCGGAGCGCGCATGAGGAGTTCTAACAAACCACTTGCTAAGCACGCCCTTGCTGCTCTTTTCAGAACACGAGCATCGACTTGTGGTTAAACAACTTGTTAAGCATGCAACTGCATCTTTTGGTAGACGCGGACGTTGTTTTTTGCCAAACCACAATATAAGCATGCACATGCTGCTTTTGGCAGAGTGCGGACGTGGATTTCTACCAAACCACTTGCTTAGCACGCCCATGCTGCTCTTTTTAGCACACGCGCATCGATTAGTGCCAAACCACTTGTTAAGCATGCACATGCATCTTTCCGTAGACGCGCACATTCTTTTCTGCCAAACCACAAGTTATGCATGCACATGCCGCTTTTGGCAGAGCGCGGACGTGGATTTCAAGCAAACCACGTGCTATGCACGCCCATGCAGCACTTTTCAGCACACGCGCATCGACTTGTGGTAAACAACTTGCTAAGATGCACATGCATCTTTCGGTAGACGCGGACGTTGTTTTCTGCCAAACCACAAGCTAAGCATGCACATGCAGCTTTTGGCAGAGCGCGCACGTGGATTTCTACAAAACGGCGTGCTAAGCACGCCCATGCTGCAATTTTCAGCACACGCGCATCGATTTGTGCCAAACCACTTGCAAAGTATGCACGCGCATCTTTCAGTAGATGCGCACGTTGTTTTCTGCCAAACGACAAGTTATGCTTGCATATGCTGCTTTGGGCAGAGCGCGCATGTGGATTTCTACCAAACCACGTGCTAAGCACGCCAATGCTGCTCTTTTCAGCACACGCGCATGGATTTGTGGTAAACAACTTGTTAAGCATGCACATGCATCTTTTGGTAGACGCGGACGTTGTTTTCTGCCAAACCACAAGATAAGCATGCACAGGCAGCTTTTGGCAGAGCGCACACGTGGATTTCCACCAAACTGCGTGCTAAGCACGCCCATGCTGCTCTTTTCTGCACACGCGCATCGATTAGTGCCGAACCACTTGTTAAGCATGCACATGCATCTTTCCGTAGACGCGCACGTTGTTTTCTGCCAAACCACAAGCTAAGCATGCACATGCAGTTTTTGGCAGAGCGCGCGCGTGGATTTCTGCCAAACGACGTGCCAAGCACGCCCATGCTGCTCTTTTAAGCACGCGCGCTACGCTTTGTACCAAACCACTTGTTGAGCATGCATATGCATCTTTTGGTAGGCGCGGACGTTGTTTTCTGCCAAACCACAAGTTAAGGATGTGCATGCTGCTTTTCGCAGAGCGCGCACGTAGATTTCTGCCAAACGACGTGCTAAGCACGCCCATGTTGCTCTTTTGGGCACACGCGCATCGATTTGTGCCAAACCAATTGTTAAGCATGCACATGAATTTTTCAGTAGACGCGCACGTTGTTTTCCGCAAAACCACAAGTTATGCGTGCATATGCTGCTTTTGGCCGAGCGCGCGTGTGGATTTCTAGCAAACCACGCGCCAAGCACGCCCTTGCTGCTCTTTTCAGCACGCGTGCACCGGTTTCTGGTAAACAACTTTTTAAGCATGCACATGCATCTTTTGGTAGACGCGCACGTTGTTTTCTGCCAAACCACAAGTTATGCACGCACATGCTGCTGTTGGCAGAGCGCGCACGTGGATTTCTATTATAGCACGTTCCAAGCACGCTCATGCTGCTCTTTTTAGCACACGCGCATGGATTTGTAGTAAACAACTTGTTAAGCATGCACATGCATCTTTCGGTAGACGCGGACGTTGTTTTCTGCAAAACCACAAGTTAAGCATGCACATGCACCTTTTGGCAGAGCGCGCCCGTGGACTTCTGCCAAACGACGTGCCAAGCACGCCCATGCTGCTCTTTTCAGCACCCGCGCATCGATTTGTGGTTAACCACTTGTTAAGCATGCACATGCATCTTTTGGTAGACGCGCACGTTGTTTTCTGCCAAACAACAAGTTATGCATGCACATGCTGCTTTTGGCAGAGCGCGCACGTGGATTTCTATTAAACCACGTGCCAAGCACGCTCATGCTGCTCTTTTCAGCACACGCGCATCGATTTGTGGTAAACAACGTGTTAAACATGCACATGCATCTTTTGGTAGACGCGGACGTTGTTTTCCGCGAAACCACAAGTTAAGCATGCACATGCACCTTTTGGCAGAGCGCGCACGTGGACTTCTGCCAAACGACGTGGCAAGCCCACCCATGCTGCTCTTTTCAGCACCCGTGCATCGATTTGTGGTTAACCACCCTTTAAGAATGCACATGCATCTTTTGGTAGACGCGCACGTTGTTTTCTGCCAAACAACAAGTTATGCATGCACATGCTGCTTCTGGCAGAGCGCGCGCGTGGATTTCTATTAAACCACGTGTCAAGCACGCTCATGCTGCTCTTTTCAGCACACGCGCATGGATTTGTAGTAAACAACTTTTTAAGCATGCACATGCATCTTTCGGTAGACGCGGACGTTGTTTTCTGCAAAACCACAAGTTAAGCATGCACATGCCGCTTTTTGCAGAGCGCGGACGTGGATTTCTACCAAACCACGTGCTATGCACGCCCATGCAGCTCTTTTCAGCACACGCGCATCGACTTGTGGTAAACAACTTGTTAATGACGCTCACGCATCTTTCCGTAGACGCGCACGTTGTTTTCTGCCAAACCACAAGGTATGCGTGCATATGCTGCTTTTGGCAGAACGCGCATGAGGAGTTCTAACAAACCACGTGCTAAGCACGCCCTTGCTGCTCTTTTCAGAACACGAGCATCGATTTGTGGTTAAACAACTTGTTAAGCATGCAACTGCATCTTTTGGTATACGCGGACGTTGTTTTTTGCCAAGCCACAAGATAAGCATGTACATGGTGCTTTTGGCAGAGTGCGGACGTGGATTTCTACCAAACCACGTGCTTAGCACGCCCATCCTGCTCTTTTCAGCACACGCGCATCGATTAGTTCCAAACCACTTGTTAAGCATGCACATGCATCTTTCCGTAGACGCGCACATTGTTTTCTGCCAAACCACAAGTTATGCATGCACGTGCCGCTTTTGGCAAAGCGCGGACGTGGATTTCTACCAAACCACGTGCTATGCACGCCCATGCAGCTCTTTTCAGCACACGCGCATCGACTTGTGGTAAACAACTTGCTAAGATGCAGATGCGTCTTTTGGTAGACGCGCACGTTGTTTTCTGCCAAACCACAAGTTATGCTTGCATATGCTGCTTTGGGTAGAGCGTGCATGTGGATTTCTGCCAAACGACGTGCTAAGCACGCCTTTGCTGTTCTTTTCAGCACACTCGCATGGATTTGTGGTAACCAACTTGTTAAGCATGCACATGCATCTTTCGGTAGACGCGGACGTTGTTTTCCGCCAAACCACAAGCTAAGCATGCACATGCAGCTTTTGGCAGAGCGCGCACGTGGATTTCTACAAAACGGCGTGCTAAGCACGCCCATGCTGCTATTTTCAGCACACGCGCATCGATTTGTGCCAAACCATTTGTAAAGCATGCACGCGCATCTTTCAGTAGATGCGCACGTTGTTTTCTGCCAAACGACAAGTTATGCTTGCATATGCTGCTTTGGGCAGAGCGCGCATGTGGATTTTTACCAAACCACATGCTAAGCACGCCCATGCTGCTCTTTTCAACACACGCGCATCGATTTGTGGTAAACAACTTGTTAAGCATGCACATGCATCTTTTGGTAGACGCGGACGTTGTTTTCCGCGAAACCACAAGTTAAGCATGCACATGCACCTTCTGGCAGAGCGCGCACGTGGACTTCTGCCAAACGACGTGCCAAGCCCACCCATGCTGCTCTTTTCAGCACCCGCGCATCGATTTGTGGTTAACCACCCTTTAAGAATGCACATGCATCTTTTGGTAGACGCGCACGTTGTTTTCTGCCAAACAACAAGTTATGCATGCACATGCTGCTTCTGGCAGAGCGCGCACGTGGATTTCTATTAAACCACGTGCCAAGCACGCTCATGCTGCTCTTTTCAGCACACGCGCATGGATTTGTAGTAAACAACTTTTTAAGCATGCACATGCATCTTTCGGTAGACGCGGACGTTGTTTTCTGCAAAACCACAAGTTAAGCATGCACATGCCGCTTTTGGCAGAGCGCGGACGTGGATTTCTACCAAACCACGTGCTATGCACGCCCATGCAGCTCTTTTCAGCACACGCGCATCGACTTGTGGTAAACAACTTGTTAATGACGCTCACGCATCTTTCCGTAGACGCGCACGTTGTTTTCTGCCAAACCACAAGGTATGCGTGCATATGCTGCTTTTGGCAGAGCGCGCATGAGGAGTTCTAACAAACCACGTGCTAAGCACGCCCTTGCTGCTCTTTTCAGAACACGAGCATCGATTTGTGGTTAAACAACTTGTTAAGCATGCAACTGCATCTTTTGGTAGTCGCGGACGTTGTTTTTGCCAAACCACAAGGTAAGCATGTACATGGTGCTTTTGGCAGAGTGCGGACGTGGATTTCTACCAAACCACGTGCTTAGCACGCCCATCCTCATCTTCTCAGCACACGCGCATCGATTAGTGCCAAACCACTTGTTAAGCATGCACATGCATCTTTCCGTAGACGCGCACATTGTTTTCTGCCAAACCACAAGGTATGCATGCACGTGCCGCTTTTGGCAGAGCGCGGACGTGGATTTCTACCAAACCACGTGCTATGCACGCCCATGCAGCTCTTTTCAGCACACGCGCATCGAGTTGTGGTAAACAACTTGCTAAGATGCAGATGCATCTTTTGGTAGACGCGCACGTTGTTTTCTGCCAAACCACAAGTTATGCATGCAGATGCTGCTGTTGGCAGAGCGCGCATGAGGATTTCTACCAAACCACGTGCTAAGCACGCCCTTGCTGCTCTTTTCAGCACACTCGCATGGATTTGTGGTAAACAACTTGTTAAGCATGCACATGCATCTTTCGGTAGACGCGGACGTTGTTTTCTGCCAAACCACAAGCTAAGCATGCACATGCAGCTTTTGGCAGAGCGCGCACGTGGATTTCTACAAAACGGCGTGCTAAGCACGCCCATGCTGCTATTTTCAGCACACGCGCATCGATTTGTGCCAAACCATCTGTAAAGCATGCACGCGCATCTTTCAGTAGATGCGCACGTTGTTTTCTGCCAAACGATAAGTTATGCTTGCATATGCTGCTTTGGGCAGAGCGCGCATGTGGATTTCTACCAAACCACATGCTAAGCACGCCCATGCTGCTCTTTTCAGCACACGCGCATCGATTTGTGGTAAACAACTTGTTAAGCATGCACATGCATCTTTTGGTAGACGCGGACGTTGTTTTCTGCCAAACCACAAGTTAAGCATGCACATGCTGCCTTTGGCTGAGCGCGCATGTGGATTTCTGCCAAGCAACGCGCTAAGCACGCCCTTGCTGCTCTTTTCAGCACCCGCGCATCGATTTGTGGTAAACAACTTGTTAAGCATGCACATGGATCTTTTGGTAGACGCGGACGTTTTTTTTCTGCCAAACCACAAGTTAAGCACGCACATGCTGCTTTTCGCAGAGCGCGCACGTGGATTTCTGCCAAGCGACGTGTTAAGCACGCCCATGCAGCTCTTTTCAGCACACGCGCATCGACTTGTGGTAAACAACTTGTTAATGACGCTCGCGCATCTTTCCGTAGACGCGCACGTTGTTTTCTGCCAAACCACAAGGTATGCGTGCATATGCTGCTTTTGGCAGAGCGCGCTTGAGGAGTTCTAACAAACCACGTGCTAAGCACGCCCTTGCTGCTCTTTTCAGAACACGAGCATCGATTTGTGGTTAAACAACTTGTTAAGCATGCAACTGCATCTTTTGGTAGACGCGGACGTTGTTTTTTGCCAAACCACAAGGTAAGCATGTGCATGGTGCTTTTGGCAGAGTGCGGACGTGGATTTCTACCAAACCACGTGCTTAGCACGCCCATCCTGATCTTCTCAGCACACGCGCATCGATTAGTGCCAAACCACTTGTTAAGCATGCACATGCATCTTTCCGTAGACGCGCACATTGTTTTCTGCCAAACCACAAGTTATGCATGCACGTGCCGCTTTTGGCAGAGCGCGGACGTGGATTTCTACCAAACCACGTGCTATGCACGCCCATGCAACTCTTTTCAGCACACGCGCATCGAGTTGTGGTAAACAACTTGCTAAGATGCAGATGCATCTTTTGGTAGACGCGCACGTTCTTTTCTGCCAAACCACAAGTTATGCATGCAGATGCTGCTGTTGGCAGAGCGCGCATGAGGATTTCTACCAAACCACGTGCTAAGCACGCCCTTGCTGCTCTTTTCAGCACACTCGCATGGATTTGTGGTAAACAACTTGTTAAGCATGCACATGCATCTTTCGGTAGACGCGGACGTTGTTTTCTGCCAAACCACAAGCTAAGCATGCACATGCAGCTTTTGGCAGAGCACGCACGTGGATTTCTACAAAACGGCGTGCTAAGCACGCCCATGCTGCTATTTTCAGCACACGCGCATCGATTTGTGCCAAACCATCTGTAAAGCATGCACGCGCGTCTTTCAGTAGATGCGCACGTTGTTTTCTGCCAAACGATAAGTTATGCTTGCATATGCTGCTTTGGGCAGAGCGCGCATGTGGATTTCTACCAAACCACGTGCTAAGCACGCCCATGCTGCTCTTTTCAGCACACGCGCATCTATTTGTGGTAAACAACGTGTTAAACATGCACATGCATCTTTTGGTAGACGCGGACGTTGTTTTCCGCGAAACCACAAGTTAAGCATGCACATGCACCTTCTGGCAGAGCGCGCACGTGGACTTCTGCCAAACGACGTGCCAAGCCCACCCATGCTGCTCTTTTCAGCACCCGCGCATCGATTTGTGGTTAACCACCCTTTAAGAATGCACATGCATCTTTTGGTAGACGCGCACGTTGTTTTCTGCCAAACAACAAGTTATGCATGCACATGCTGCTTCTGGCAGAGCGCGCACGTGGATTTCTATTAAACCACGTGCCAAGCACGCTCATGCTGCTCTTTTCAGCACACGCGCATGGATTTGTAGTAAACAACTTTTTAAGCATGCACATGCATCTTTCGGTAGACGCGGACGTTGTTTTCTGCAAAACCACAAGTTAAGCATGCACATGCCGCTTTTGGCAGAGCGCGGACGTGGATTTCTACCAAACCACGTGCTATGCACGCCCATGCAGCTCTTTTCAGCACACGCGCATCGACTTGTGGTAAACAACTTGTTAATGACGCTCACGCATCTTTCCGTAGACGCGCACGTTGTTTTCTGCCAAACCACAAGGTATGCGTGCATATGCTGCTTTTGGCAGAGCGCGCATGAGGAGTTCTAACAAACCACGTGCTAAGCACGCCCTTGCTGCTCTTTTCAGAACACGAGCATCGATTTGTGGTTAAACAACTTGTTAAGCATGCAACTGCATCTTTTGGTAGACGCGGACGTTGTTTTTTGCCAAACCACAAGGTAAGCATGTACATGGTGCTTTTGGCAGAGTGCGGACGTGGATTTCTACCAAACCACGTGCTTAGCACGCCCATCCTGATCTTCTCAGCACACGCGCATCGATTAGTGCCAAACCACTTGTTAAGCATGCACATGCATCTTTCCGTAGACGCGCACATTGTTTTCTGCCAAACCACAAGGTATGCATGCACGTGCCGCTTTTGGCAGAGCGCGGACGTGGATTTCTACCAAACCACGTGCTATGCACGCCCATGCAGCTCTTTTCAGCACACGCGCATCGAGTTGTGGTAAACAACTTGCTAAGATGCAGATGCATCTTTTGGTAGACGCGCACGTTGTTTTCTGCCAAACCACAAGTTATGCATGCAGATGCTGCTGTTGGCAGAGCGCACATGAGGATTTCTACCAAACCACGTGCTAAGCACGCCCTTGCTGCTCTTTTCAGCACACTCGCATGGATTTGTGGTAAACAACTTGTTAAGCATGCACATGCATCTTTCGGTAGACGCGGACGTTGTTTTCTGCCAAACCACAAGCTAAGCATGCACATGCAGCTTTTGGCAGAGCGCGCACGTGGATTTCTACAAAACGGCGTGCTAAGCACGCCCATGCTGCTATTTTCAGCACACGCGCATCGATTTGTGCCAAACCATCTGTAAAGCATGCACGCGCATCTTTCAGTAGATGCGCACGTTGTTTTCTGCCAAACGATAAGTTATGCTTGCATATGCTGCTTTGGGCAGAGCGCGCATGTGGATTTCTACCAAACCACATGCTAAGCACGCCCATGCTGCTCTTTTCAGCACACGCGCATCGATTTGTGGTAAACAACTTGTTAAGCATGCACATGCATCTTTTGGTAGACGCGGACGTTGTTTTCTGCCAAACCACAAGTTAAGCATGCACATGCACCTTTTGACAGAGCGCGCACGTGGATTTCTGCCAAACGACGTGCCAAGCACGCCCATGCTGCTCTATTCAGCACCCGCGCATCCATTTGTGGTTAACCACTTGTTAAGCTTGCACATGCATCTTTTGGTAGACGCGCACGTTGTTTTCTGCCAAACCACAAGTTATGCATGCACATGCTGCCTTTGGCTGAGCGCGCATGTGGATTTCTGCCAAGCAACGCGCTAAGCACGCCCTTGCTGCTCTTTTCAGCACCCGCGCATCGATTTGTGGTAAACAACTTGTTAAGCATGCACATGGATCTTTTGGTAGACGCGGACGTTTTTTTTCTGCCAAACCACAAGTTAAGCACGCACATGCTGCTTTTCGCAGAGCGCGCACGTGGATTTCTGCCAAGCGACGTGTTAAGCACGCCCATGCTGCTCTTTTCAGCACACGCGCATCGATTAGTACCAAACCAATTGTTAAGTATGCACATGCATCTTTCCGTAGACGCGCACGTTGTTTTCTGCCAAACCACAAGTTATGCATGCATATGCTGCTTTTGGCAGAGCGCGCATGTGGATTTCTACAAAACCACGTGCCAAGCACGCCCATGCTGCTATATTCAGCACTCGCGCATCGATTTGTGGTTAACCACTTGTTAAGCATGCACATTCATCTTTCCGTAGACGCGCACATTGTTTTCTGCCAAACCACAAGCTATGCATGCACATGCTGCTTTTGGCAGAGCGCGCATGTGGATTTCTACTAAACCACGTGCTAAGCACGCCTATGCTGTTCCTTTAAGTACACGCGCATCGATTTGTGCCAAACCACTCGTTAAGCATGCACATGCATCTTTCGGTAGACGCGCACGTTGTTTTCTGCCAAGCCACAAGCTAAGCATGCACATGCTGCTTTTGTCAGAGCGCGCACGTGGATTTCTACCAAACCACGTGCTAAGCACGCCCTTGCTGTTCTTTTCAGAACACGAGCATCGATTTGTGGTTAAACAATTTGTTAAGCATGCACATGCATCTTTTGGTAGACGCGGACGTTGTTTTTTGCCAAACCACAAGATAAGCATGCACATGCTGCTTTTGGCAGAGCGTGGACGTGGATTTCTATTAAACCACGTGCCAAGCACGCTCATGCTGCTCTTTTCAGCACACGCGCATGGATTTGTAGTAAACAACTTGTTAAGCATGCACATGCATCTTTCGGTAGACCTGGACGTTGTTTTCTGCAAAACCACAAGTTAAGCATGCACATGCACCTTTTGGCCGAGCGCGCCCGTGGACTTCTGCCAAACGACGTGCCAAGCACGCCCACGCTGCTCTTTTCAGCACCCAGGCATCGATTTGTGCCAAACCACTTGTTAAGCATGCAGAGGCATCTTTCCGTAGATGCGCACGTTGTTTTCTGCCAAACCACAACTTATGCTTGCATATGCTGCTTTGGGCAGAGCGCGCATGTGGATTTCTACCAAACCACGTGCTAAGCACGCCCATGCTGCTCTTTTCAGCACACGCGCATTGATTTGTGGTAAACAACGTGTTAAACATGCACATGCACCTTTTGGTAGACGCGGACGTTGTTTTCCGCGAAACCACAAGTTAAGCATGCACATGCACCTTTTGGCAGAGCGCGCACGTGGACTTCTGCCAAACGACGTGCCAAGCCCACCCATGCTGCTCTTTTCAGCACCCGCGCATCGATTTGTGGTTAACCACCCTTTAAGAATGCACATGCATCTTTTGGTAGACGCGCACGTTGTTTTCTGCCAAACAACAAGTTATGCATGCACATGCTGCTTCTGGCAGAGCGCGCACGTGGATTTCCATTAAACCACGTGCCAAGCACGCTCATGCTGCTCTTTTCAGCACACGCGCATGGATTTGTAGTAAACAACTTTTTAAGCATGCACATGCATCTTTCGGTAGACGCGGACGTTGTTTTCTGCAAAACCACAAGTTAAGCATGCACATTCCGCTTTTGGCAGAGCGCGGACGTGGATTTCTACCAAACCACGTGCTATGCACGCCCATGCAGCTCTTTTCAACACATGCGCATCGACTTGTGGTAAACAACTTGTTAATGACGCTCACGCATCTTTCCGTAGACGCGCACGTTGTTTTCTGCCAAACCACAAGGTATTCGTGCATATGCTGCTTTTCGCAGAGCGCGCATGAGGAGTTCTAATAAACCACATGCTAAGCACGCACTTGCTGCTCTTTTCAGAACACGAGCATCGATTTGTGGTTAAAGAACTTGTTAAGCATGGAACTGCATCTTTTGGTAGACGCGGACGTTGTTTTTTGCCAAACCACAAGATAAGCATGTACATGGTGCTTTTGGCAGAGTGCGGACGTGGATTTCTACCAAACCACGTGCTTAGCACGCCTATCCTGATCTTTTCAGCACACGCGCATCGATTAGTGCCAAACCACTTCTTAAGCATGCACATGCATCTTTCCGTAGACGCGCACATTGTTTTCTGCCAAACCACGAGTTATGCATGCACGTGCCGCTTTTGGCAGAGCGCGGACGTGGATTTCTACCAAACCACGTGCTATGCACGCCCATGCAGCTCTTTTCAGCACACGCGCATCGACTTGTGGTAAACAACTTGCTAAGATGCAGATGCATCTTTTGGTCGACGCGCACGTTGTTTTCTGCCAAACCACAAGTTATGCATGCAGATGCTGCTGTTGGCAGAGCGCGCATGAGGATTTCTACCAAACCACGTGCTAAGCACGCCGATGCTGCTATTTTCAGCACACGCGCATCGATTTGTGCCAAACCATTTGTAAAGCATGCACGCGCATCTTTCAGTAGATGCGCACGTTGTTTTCTGCCAAACGATCAGTTATGCTTGCATATGCTGCTTTGGGCAGAGCGCGCATGTGGATTTCTACCAAACCACATGCTAAGCACGCCCATGCTGCTCTTTTCAGCACACGCGCATCGATTTGTGGTAAACAACTTGTTAAGCATGCACATGCATCTTTTGGTAGACGCGGACGTTGTTTTCTGCCAAAGCACAAGTTAAGCATGCACATGCACCTTTTGGCAGAGCGCGCACGTGGATTTCTGCCAAACGACGTGCCAAGCATGCCCATGCTGCTCTATTCAGCACCCGCACATCCATTTGTGGTTAACCACTTGCTAAGCATGCACATGCATCTTTTGGTAGACGCGCACGTTGTTTTCTGCCAAACCACAAGTTATGCATGCACATGCTGCCTTTGGCTGAGCGCGCATGTGGATTTCTGCCAAGCAACGCGCTAAGCACGCCCTTGCTGCTCTTTTCAGCACACGCGCATCGATTTGTGGTAAACAACATGTTAAGCATGCACATGGATCTTTTGGTAGACGCGGACGTTTTCTTTCTGCCAAACCACAAGTTAAGCACGCACATGCTGCTTTTCGCAGAGCGCACACGTGGATTTCTGCCAAGCGACGTGTTAAGCACGCCCATGCTGCTCTTTTCAGCACACGCGCATCGATTAGTACCAAACCACTTGTTAAGTATGCACATGCATCTTTCCGTAGACGCGCACGTTGTTTTCTGCCAAACCACAAGTTATGCATGCATATGCTGCTTTTGGCAGAGCGCGCATGTTGATTTCTACAAAACCACGTGCCAAGCACGCCCATGCTGCTCTATTCAGCACCCGCGCATCGATTTGTGGTTAACCACTTGTTAAGCATGCACATTCATCTTTCCGTAGACGCGCACATTGTTTTCTGCAAAACGACAAGCTATGCATGCACATGCTGCTTTTGTCCGAGCGCGCACGTGGATTTCTACTAAACCACGTGCTAAGCACGCCTATGCTGTTCTTTTAAGTACACGCGTATCGATTTGTGCCAAACCACTCGTTAAGCATGCACATGCATCTTTCGGTAGACGCGCACGTTGTTTTCTGCCAAGCCACAAGCTAAGCATGCACATGCTGCTTTTGTCAGAGCGCGCACGTGGATTTCTACTAAACCACGTGCCAAGCACGCTCATGCTGCTCTTTTCAGCACACGCGCATGGATTTGTAGTAAACAACTTGTTAAGCATGCACATGCATCTTTCGGTAGACGCGGACGTTGTTTTCTGCAAAACCACAAGTTAAGCATGCACATGCCGCTTTTGGCAGAGCGCGGACGTGGATTTCTACCAAACCACGTGCTATGCACGCCCATGCAGCTCTTTTCAGCACACGCGCATCGACTTGTGGTAAACAACTTGTTAAGCACGCTCACGCATCTTTCCGTAGACGCGCACGTTCTTTTCTCCCAAACCACAAGGTATGCGTGCATATGCTGCTTTTGGCAGAGCGCGCATGAGGAGTTCTAACAAACCACGCGCTAAGCACGCCCTTGCTGCTCTATTCAGCACGCGCGCATCGATTCCTATGGAACAACTTGTTAAGCATGCAAATGCATCTTTCGGTAGACGCGGACGTTGTTTTCTGCCAAACCACAAGTTAAGCATGCACATGCACCTTTTGGCAGAGCGCGCACGTGGATTTTTGCCAAACGACGTGCCAAGCACGCCCATGCTGCTCTATTCAGCACCCGCGCATCCATTTGTGGTTAACCACTTGTTAAGCATGCACATGCATCTTTCCGTAGACGCGCACGTTGTTTTCTGCCAAACCACAAGTTATGCATGCATATGCTGTTTTGGCAGAGCGCGCATGGGGATATCTACCAAACCGCGCGCTAAGCACGCCCTTGCTGCACTTTTCAGAACACGAGCATCGATTTGTGGTTAAACAACTTGTTAAGCATGCAACTGCATCTTTTGGAAGACGCGGACGTTGTTTTTTGCCAAACCACAAGGTAAGCATGCACATGCTGCTTTTGGCAGAGTGCGGACATGGATTTCTACCAAACCACGTGCTTAGCACGCCCATGCTGCTCTTTTCAGCACACGCGCATCGATTAGTGCCAAACTCCTTGTTAAGCATGCACATGCATCTTTCCGTAGACGCGCAGATTGTTTTCTGCCAAACCACAAGTTATGCATGCACATGCCGCTTTTGGCAGAGCGCGGACGTGGATTTCTACCAAACCACGTGCTATGCACGCCCATGCAGCTCTTTTCAGCACAAGCGCATCCACTTGTGGTAAACAACTTGTTAAGCATGCTCACGCATCTTTCCGTAGACGCGGACGTTGTTTTCTGCCAAACCACAAGTTATGTGTGCATATGCTGCTTTTGGCAGAGCGCGCATGAGGAGTTCTAACAAACCACGCGCTAAGCACGCCCTTGCTGCTCTTTTCAGCACGAGCGCATCGATTTCTGGTAAACAACTTGTTAAGCATGCACATGCATCTTTTGGTAGACGCGCACGTTCTTTTCTGCCAAACAACAAGTTATGCATGCACATGCTGCTTTTGGCAGAGCGCGCACGTGGATTTCTATTAAACCACGTGCCAAGCACGCTCATGCTGCTCTTTTTAGCACACGCGCATGGATTTGTAGTAAACAACTTTTTAAGCATGCACATGCATCTTTCGGTAGACGCGGACGTTGTTTTCTGCAAAACCACAAGCTTAGCATACACATACAGCTTTTGGCAGAGCACGCACGTGGATTTCTACCAAACGACATGCTAAGTACGCCCATGCTGCTCTTTTCAGCACACGCGCATCGATTTGTGCCAAACCACTTGTTAAGCATGCACACGCATCTTTCCGTAGATGCGCACGTTGTTTTCTGCCAAACGACAACTTATGCTTGCATCTGCTGCTTTGGGCAGAGCGCGTATGTGGATTTCTACCAAACCACGTGCTAAGCACGCCCATGCTGCTCTTTTCAGCACACGCGCATCGATTTGTGGTAAACAACGTGTTAAACATGCACATGCATCTTTTGGTAGACGCGGACGTTGTTTTCCGCGAAACCACAAGTTAAGCATCCACATGCACCTTTTGGCAGAGCGCGCACGTGGACTTCTGCCAAACGACGTGCCAAGCACACCCATGCTGCTCTTTTCAGCACCCGCGCATCGATTTGTGGTTAACCACCCTTTAAGCATGCACATGCATCTTTTGGTAGACGCGCACGTTGTTTTCTGCCAAACAACAAGTTATGCATGCACATGCTGCTTCTGGCAGAGCGCGCACGTGGATTTCTATTAAACCACGTGCCAAGCACGCTCATGCTGCTCTTTTCAGCACACGCGCATGGATTTGTAGTAAACAACTTTTTAAGCATGCACATGCACCTTTCGGTAGACCCGGACGTTGTTTTCTGCAAAACCACAAGTTAAGCATGCATATGCCGCTTTTGGAAGAGCGCGGACGTGGATTTCTACCAAACCACGTGCTATGCACGCCCATGCAGCTCTTTTCAGCACACGCGCATCGACTTGTGGTAAACAACATGTTAATCACGCTCACGCATCTTTCCGTACACGCGCACGTTGTTTTCTGCCAAACCACAAGGTATGCGTGCATATGCTGCTTTTGGCGGAGCGCGCATGAGGAGTTCTAACAAACCACTTGCTAAGCACGCCCTTGCTGCTCTTTTCAGAACACGAGCATCGACTTGTGGTTAAACAACTTGTTAAGCATGCAACTGCATCTTTTGGTAGACGCGGACGTTGTTTTTTGCCAAACCACAATATAAGCATGCACATGCTGCTTTTGGCAGAGTGCGGACGTGGATTTCTACCAAACCACTTGCTTAGCACGCCCATGCTGCTCTTTTTAGCACACGCGCATCGATTAGTGCCAAACCACTTGTTAAGCATGCACATGCATCTTTCCGTAGACGCGCACATTCTTTTCTGCCAAACCACAAGTTATGCATGCACATGCCGCTTTTGGCAGAGCGCGGACGTGGATTTCAAGCAAACCACGTGCTATGCACGCCCATGCAGCACTTTTCAGCACACGCGCATCGACTTGTGGTAAACAACTTGCTAAGATGCACATGCATCTTTCGGTAGACGCGGACGTTGTTTTCTGCCAAACCACAAGCTAAGCATGCACATGCAGCTTTTGGCAGAGCGCGCACGTGGATTTCTACAAAACGGCGTGCTAAGCACGCCCATGCTGCAATTTTCAGCACACGCGCATCGATTTGTGCCAAACCACTTGCAAAGTATGCACGCGCATCTTTCAGTAGATGCGCACGTTGTTTTCTGCCAAACGACAAGTTATGCTTGCATATGCTGCTTTGGGCAGAGCGCGCATGTGGATTTCTACCAAACCACGTGCTAAGCACGCCAATGCTGCTCTTTTCAGCACACGCGCATGGATTTGTGGTAAACAACTTGTTAAGCATGCACATGCATCTTTTGGTAGACGCGGACGTTGTTTTCTGCCAAACCACAAGATAAGCATGCACAGGCAGCTTTTGGCAGAGCGCACACGTGGATTTCCACCAAACGGCGTGCTAAGCACGCCCATGCTGCTCTTTTCTGCACACGCGCATCGATTAGTGCCGAACCACTTGTTAAGCATGCACATGCATCTTTCCGTAGACGCGCACGTTGTTTTCTGCCAAACCACAAGCTAAGCATGCACATGCAGTTTTTGGCATAGCGCGCGCGTGGATTTCTGCCAAACGACGTGCCAAGCACGCCCATGCTGCTCTTTTAAGCACGCGCGCTACGCTTTGTACCAAACCACTTGTTGAGCATGCATATGCATCTTTTGGTAGGCGCGGACGTTGTTTTCTGCCAAACCACAAGTTAAGGATGTGCATGCTGCTTTTCGCAGAGCGCGCACGTAGATTTCTGCCAAACGACGTGCTAAGCACGCCCATGTTGCTCTTTTGGGCACACGCGCATCGATTTGTGCCAAACCAATTGTTAAGCATGCACATGAATTTTTCAGTAGACGCGCACGTTGTTTTCCGCAAAACCACAAGTTATGCGTGCATATGCTGCTTTTGGCCGAGCGCGCGTGTGGATTTCTAGCAAACCACGCGCCAAGCACGCCCTTGCTGCTCTTTTCAGCACGCGTGCACCGGTTTCTGGTAAACAACTTTTTAAGCATGCACATGCATCTTTTGGTAGACGCGCACGTTGTTTTCTGCCAAACCACAAGTTATGCACGCACATGCTGCTGTTGGCAGAGCGCGCACGTGGATTTCTATTATAGCACGTGCCAAGCACGCTCATGCTGCTCTTTTTAGCACACGCGCATGGATTTGTAGTAAACAACTTGTTAAGCATGCACATGCATCTTTCGGTAGACGCGGACGTTGTTTTCTGCAAAACCACAAGTTAAGCATGCACATGCACCTTTTGGCAGAGCGCGCCCGTGGACTTCTGCCAAACGACGTGCCAAGCACGCCCATGCTGCTCTTTTCAGCACCCGCGCATCGATTTGTGGTTAACCACTTGTTAAGCATGCACATGCATCTTTTGGTAGACGCGCACGTTGTTTTCTGCCAAACAACAAGTTATGCATGCACATGCTGCTTTTGGCAGAGCGCGCACGTGGATTTCTATTAAACCACGTGCCAAGCACGCTCATGCTGCTCTTTTCAGCACACGCGCATCGATTTGTGGTAAACAACGTGTTAAACATGCACATGCATCTTTTGGTAGACGCGGACGTTGTTTTCCGCGAAACCACAAGTTAAGCATGCACATGCACCTTTTGGCAGAGCGCGCACGTGGACTTCTGCCAAACGACGTGGCAAGCCCACCCATGCTGCTCTTTTCAGCACCCGTGCATCGATTTGTGGTTAACCACCCTTTAAGAATGCACATGCATCTTTTGGTAGACGCGCACGTTGTTTTCTGCCAAACAACAAGTTATGCATGCACATGCTGCTTCTGGCAGAGCGCGCGCGTGGATTTCTATTAAACCACGTGTCAAGCACGCTCATGCTGCTCTTTTCAGCACACGCGCATGGATTTGTAGTAAACAACTTTTTAAGCATGCACATGCATCTTTCGGTAGACGCGGACGTTGTTTTCTGCAAAACCACAAGTTAAGCATGCACATGCCGCTTTTTGCAGAGCGCGGACGTGGATTTCTACCAAACCACGTGCTATGCACGCCCATGCAGCTCTTTTCAGCACACGCGCATCGACTTGTGGTAAACAACTTGTTAATGACGCTCACGCATCTTTCCGTAGACGCGCACGTTGTTTTCTGCCAAACCACAAGGTATGCGTGCATATGCTGCTTTTGGCAGAACGCGCATGAGGAGTTCTAACAAACCACGTGCTAAGCACGCCCTTGCTGCTCTTTTCAGAACACGAGCATCGATTTGTGGTTAAACAACTTGTTAAGCATGCAACTGCATCTTTTGGTATACGCGGACGTTGTTTTTTGCCAAGCCACAAGATAAGCATGTACATGGTGCTTTTGGCAGAGTGCGGACGTGGATTTCTACCAAACCACGTGCTTAGCACGCCCATCCTGCTCTTTTCAGCACACGCGCATCGATTAGTTCCAAACCACTTGTTAAGCATGCACATGCATCTTTCCGTAGACGCGCACATTGTTTTCTGCCAAACCACAAGTTATGCATGCACGTGCCGCTTTTGGCAAAGCGCGGACGTGGATTTCTACCAAACCACGTGCTATGCACGCCCATGCAGCTCTTTTCAGCACACGCGCATCGACTTGTGGTAAACAACTTGCTAAGATGCAGATGCGTCTTTTGGTAGACGCGCACGTTGTTTTCTGCCAAACCACAAGTTATGCTTGCATATGCTGCTTTGGGTAGAGCGTGCATGTGGATTTCTGCCAAACGACGTGCTAAGCACGCCTTTGCTGTTCTTTTCAGCACACTCGCATGGATTTGTGGTAACCAACTTGTTAAGCATGCACATGCATCTTTCGGTAGACGCGGACGTTGTTTTCCGCCAAACCACAAGCTAAGCATGCACATGCAGCTTTTGGCAGAGCGCGCACGTGGATTTCTACAAAACGGCGTGCTAAGCACGCCCATGCTGCTATTTTCAGCACACGCGCATCGATTTGTGCCAAACCATTTGTAAAGCATGCACGCGCATCTTTCAGTAGATGCGCACGTTGTTTTCTGCCAAACGACAAGTTATGCTTGCATATGCTGCTTTGGGCAGAGCGCGCATGTGGATTTTTACCAAACCACATGCTAAGCACGCCCATGCTGCTCTTTTCAACACACGCGCATCGATTTGTGGTAAACAACTTGTTAAGCATGCACATGCATCTTTTGGTAGACGCGGACGTTGTTTTCCGCGAAACCACAAGTTAAGCATGCACATGCACCTTCTGGCAGAGCGCGCACGTGGACTTCTGCCAAACGACGTGCCAAGCCCACCCATGCTGCTCTTTTCAGCACCCGCGCATCGATTTGTGGTTAACCACCCTTTAAGAATGCACATGCATCTTTTGGTAGACGCGCACGTTGTTTTCTGCCAAACAACAAGTTATGCATGCACATGCTGCTTCTGGCAGAGCGCGCACGTGGATTTCTATTAAACCACGTGCCAAGCACGCTCATGCTGCTCTTTTCAGCACACGCGCATGGATTTGTAGTAAACAACTTTTTAAGCATGCACATGCATCTTTCGGTAGACGCGGACGTTGTTTTCTGCAAAACCACAAGTTAAGCATGCACATGCCGCTTTTGGCAGAGCGCGGACGTGGATTTCTACCAAACCACGTGCTATGCACGCCCATGCAGCTCTTTTCAGCACACGCGCATCGACTTGTGGTAAACAACTTGTTAATGACGCTCACGCATCTTTCCGTAGACGCGCACGTTGTTTTCTGCCAAACCACAAGGTATGCGTGCATATGCTGCTTTTGGCAGAGCGCGCATGAGGAGTTCTAACAAACCACGTGCTAAGCACGCCCTTGCTGCTCTTTTCAGAACACGAGCATCGATTTGTGGTTAAACAACTTGTTAAGCATGCAACTGCATCTTTTGGTAGTCGCGGACGTTGTTTTTGCCAAACCACAAGGTAAGCATGTACATGGTGCTTTTGGCAGAGTGCGGACGTGGATTTCTACCAAACCACGTGCTTAGCACGCCCATCCTCATCTTCTCAGCACACGCGCATCGATTAGTGCCAAACCACTTGTTAAGCATGCACATGCATCTTTCCGTAGACGCGCACATTGTTTTCTGCCAAACCACAAGGTATGCATGCACGTGCCGCTTTTGGCAGAGCGCGGACGTGGATTTCTACCAAACCACGTGCTATGCACGCCCATGCAGCTCTTTTCAGCACACGCGCATCGAGTTGTGGTAAACAACTTGCTAAGATGCAGATGCATCTTTTGGTAGACGCGCACGTTGTTTTCTGCCAAACCACAAGTTATGCATGCAGATGCTGCTGTTGGCAGAGCGCGCATGAGGATTTCTACCAAACCACGTGCTAAGCACGCCCTTGCTGCTCTTTTCAGCACACTCGCATGGATTTGTGGTAAACAACTTGTTAAGCATGCACATGCATCTTTCGGTAGACGCGGACGTTGTTTTCTGCCAAACCACAAGCTAAGCATGCACATGCAGCTTTTGGCAGAGCGCGCACGTGGATTTCTACAAAACGGCGTGCTAAGCACGCCCATGCTGCTATTTTCAGCACACGCGCATCGATTTGTGCCAAACCATCTGTAAAGCATGCACGCGCATCTTTCAGTAGATGCGCACGTTGTTTTCTGCCAAACGATAAGTTATGCTTGCATATGCTGCTTTGGGCAGAGCGCGCATGTGGATTTCTACCAAACCACATGCTAAGCACGCCCATGCTGCTCTTTTCAGCACACGCGCATCGATTTGTGGTAAACAACTTGTTAAGCATGCACATGCATCTTTTGGTAGACGCGGACGTTGTTTTCTGCCAAACCACAAGTTAAGCATGCACATGCTGCCTTTGGCTGAGCGCGCATGTGGATTTCTGCCAAGCAACGCGCTAAGCACGCCCATGCTGCTCTTTTCAGCACACGCGCATCGATTAGTACCAAACCAATTGTTAAGTATGCACATGCATCTTTCCGTAGACGCGCACGTTGTTTTCTGCCAAACCACAAGTTATGCATGCATATGCTGCTTTTGGCAGAGCGCGCATGTGGATTTCTACAAAACCACGTGCCAAGCACGCCCATGCTGCTATATTCAGCACTCGCGCATCGATTTGTGGTTAACCACTTGTTAAGCATGCACATTCATCTTTCCGTAGACGCGCACATTGTTTTCTGCCAAACCACAAGCTATGCATGCACATGCTGCTTTTGGCAGAGCGCGCATGTGGATTTCTACTAAACCACGTGCTAAGCACGCCTATGCTGTTCCTTTAAGTACACGCGCATCGATTTGTGCCAAACCACTCGTTAAGCATGCACATGCATCTTTCGGTAGACGCGCACGTTGTTTTCTGCCAAGCCACAAGCTAAGCATGCACATGCTGCTTTTGTCAGAGCGCGCACGTGGATTTCTACCAAACCACGTGCTAAGCACGCCCTTGCTGCTCTTTTCAGAACACGAGCATCGATTTGTGGTTAAACAATTTGTTAAGCATGCACATGCATCTTTTGGTAGACGCGGACGTTGTTTTTTGCCAAACCACAAGATAAGCATGCACATGCTGCTTTTGGCAGAGCGTGGACGTGGATTTCTACCAAACCACGTGCTTAGCACGCCCATGCTGCTATTTTCAGCACACTCGCATCGATTAGTGCCAAACCACTTGTTAAGCATGCTCACGCATCTTTCCGTAGACGCGCACGTTGTTTTCTGCCAAACCACAAGCTAAGCATGCACATGCTGCTTTTGTCAGAGCGCGCACGTGGATTTCTACTAAACCACGTGCCAAGCACGCGCATGCTGCTCTTTTCAGCACACGCGCATGGATTTGTAGTAAACAACTTGTTAAGCATGCACATGCATCTTTCGGTAGACGCGGACGTTGTTTTCTGCAAAACCACAAGTTAAGCATGCATATGCTGCTTTTGGCAGAGCGCGCATGAGGATTTCTATTAAACCACGTGCCAAGCACGCTCATGCTGCTCTTTTTAGCACACGCGCATGGATTTGTAGTAAACAACTTGTTAAGCATGCACATGCATCTTTCGGTAGACGCGGACGTTGTTTTCTGCATAACCACAAGTTAAGCATGCACATGCACCTTTTGGCAGAGCGCGCCCGTGGACTTCTGCCAAACGACGTGCCAAGCACGCCCATGCTGCTCTTTTCAGCACCCGCGCATCGATTTGTGGTTAACCACTTGTTAAGCATGCACATGCATCTTTTGGTAGACGCGCACGTTGTTTTCTGCCAAACCACAACTTATGCTTGCATATGCTGCTTTGGGCAGAGCGCGCATGTGGATTTCTACCAAACCACGTGCTAAGCACGCCCATGCTGCTCTTTTCAGCACACGCGCATTGATTTGTGGTAAACAACGTGTTAAACATGCACATGCACCTTTTGGTAGACGCGGACGTTGTTTTCCGCGAAACCACAAGTTAAGCATGCACATGCACCTTTTGGCAGAGCGCGCACGTGGACTTCTGCCAAACGACGTGCCAAGCCCACCCATGCTGCTCTTTTCAGCACCCGCGCATCGATTTGTGGTTAACCACCCTTTAAGAATGCACATGCATCTTTTGGTAGACGCGCATGTTGTTTTCTGCCAAACAACAAGTTATGCATGCACATGCTGCTTCTGGCAGAGCGCGCACGTGGATTTCCATTAAACCACGTGCCAAGCACGCTCATGCTGCTCTTTTCAGCACACGCGCATGGATTTGTAGTAAACAACTTTTTAAGCATGCACATGCATCTTTCGGTAGACGCGGACGTTGTTTTCTGCAAAACCACAAGTTAAGCATGCACATGCCGCTTTTGGCAGAGCGCGGACGTGGATTTCTACCAAACCACGTGCTATGCACGCCCATGCAGCTCTTTTCAACACATGCGCATCGACTTGTGGTAAACAACTTGTTAATGACGCTCACGCATCTTTCCGTAGACGCGCACGTTGTTTTCTGCCAAACCACAAGGTATTCGTGCATATGCTGCTTTTCGCAGAGCGCGCATGAGGAGTTCTAATAAACCACGTGCTAAGCACGCACTTGCTGCTCTTTTCAGAACACGAGCATCGATTTGTGGTTAAAGAACTTGTTAAGCATGGAACTGCATCTTTTGGTAGACGCGGACGTTGTTTTTTGCCAAACCACAAGATAAGCATGTACATGGTGCTTTTGGCAGAGTGCGGACGTGGATTTCTACCAAACCACGTGCTTAGCACGCCTATCCTGATCTTTTCAGCACACGCGCATCGATTAGTGCCAAACCACTTCTTAAGCATGCACATGCATCTTTCCGTAGACGCGCACATTGTTTTCTGCCAAACCACGAGTTATGCATGCACGTGCCGCTTTTGGCAGAGCGCGGACGTGGATTTCTACCAAACCACGTGCTATGCACGCCCATGCAGCTCTTTTCAGCACACGCGCATCGACTTGTGGTAAACAACTTGCTAAGATGCAGATGCATCTTTTGGTCGACGCGCACGTTGTTTTCTGCCAAACCACAAGTTATGCATGCAGATGCTGCTGTTGGCAGAGCGCGCACGAGGATTTCTACCAAACCACGTGCTAAGCACGCCGATGCTGCTATTTTCAGCACACGCGCATCGATTTGTGCCAAACCATTTGTAAAGCATGCACGCGCATCTTTCAGTAGATGCGCACGTTGTTTTCTGCCAAACGATCAGTTATGCTTGCATATGCTGCTTTGGGCAGAGCACGCACGTGGATTTCTACCAAACGACATGCTAAGTACGCCCATGCTGCTCTTTTCAGCACACGCGCATCGATTTGTGCCAAACCACTTGTTAAGCATGCACACGCATCTTTCCGTAGATGCGCACGTTGTTTTCTGCCAAACGACAACTTATGCTTGCATCTGCTGCTTTGGGCAGAGCGCGTATGTGGATTTCTACCAAACCACGTGCTAAGCACGCCCATGCTGCTCTTTTCAGCACACGCGCATCGATTTGTGGTAAACAACGTGTTAAACATGCACATGCATCTTTTGGTAGACGCGGACGTTGTTTTCCGCGAAACCACAAGTTAAGCATCCACATGCACCTTTTGGCAGAGCGCGCACGTGGACTTCTGCCAAACGACGTGCCAAGCACACCCATGCTGCTCTTTTCAGCACCCGCGCATCGATTTGTGGTTAACCACCCTTTAAGCATGCACATGCATCTTTTGGTAGACGCGCACGTTGTTTTCTGCCAAACAACAAGTTATGCATGCACATGCTGCTTCTGGCAGAGCGCGCACGTGGATTTCTATTAAACCACGTGCCAAGCACGCTCATGCTGCTCTTTTCAGCACACGCGCATGGATTTGTAGTAAACAACTTTTTAAGCATGCACATGCACCTTTCGGTAGACCCGGACGTTGTTTTCTGCAAAACCACAAGTTAAGCATGCATATGCCGCTTTTGGAAGAGCGCGGACGTGGATTTCTACCAAACCACGTGCTATGCACGCCCATGCAGCTCTTTTCAGCACACGCGCATCGACTTGTGGTAAACAACATGTTAATCACGCTCACGCATCTTTCCGTACACGCGCACGTTGTTTTCTGCCAAACCACAAGGTATGCGTGCATATGCTGCTTTTGGCGGAGCGCGCATGAGGAGTTCTAACAAACCACTTGCTAAGCACGCCCTTGCTGCTCTTTTCAGAACACGCGCATCGATTTGTGCCAAACCACTCGTTAAGCATGCACATGCATCTTTCGGTAGACGCGCACGTTGTTTTCTGCCAAGCCACAAGCTAAGCATGCACATGCTGCTTTTGTCAGAGCGCGCACGTGGATTTCTACCAAACCACGTGCTAAGCACGCCCTTGCTGCTCTTTTCAGAACACGAGCATCGATTTGTGGTTAAACAATTTGTTAAGCATGCACATGCATCTTTTGGTAGACGCGGACGTTGTTTTTTGCCAAACCACAAGATAAGCATGCACATGCTGCTTTTGGCAGAGCGTGGACGTGGATTTCTACCAAACCACGTGCTTAGCACGCCCATGCTGCTATTTTCAGCACACTCGCATCGATTAGTGCCAAACCACTTGTTAAGCATGCTCACGCATCTTTCCGTAGACGCGCACGTTGTTTTCTGCCAAACCACAAGCTAAGCATGCACATGCTGCTTTTGTCAGAGCGCGCACGTGGATTTCTACTAAACCACGTGCCAAGCACGCGCATGCTGCTCTTTTCAGCACACGCGCATGGATTTGTAGTAAACAACTTGTTAAGCATGCACATGCATCTTTCGGTAGACGCGGACGTTGTTTTCTGCAAAACCACAAGTTAAGCATGCATATGCTGCTTTTGGCAGAGCGCGCATGAGGATTTCTATTAAACCACGTGCCAAGCACGCTCATGCTGCTCTTTTTAGCACACGCGCATGGATTTGTAGTAAACAACTTGTTAAGCATGCACATGCATCTTTCGGTAGACGCGGACGTTGTTTTCTGCATAACCACAAGTTAAGCATGCACATGCACCTTTTGGCAGAGCGCGCCCGTGGACTTCTGCCAAACGACGTGCCAAGCACGCCCATGCTGCTCTTTTCAGCACCCGCGCATCGATTTGTGGTTAACCACTTGTTAAGCATGCACATGCATCTTTTGGTAGACGCGCACGTTGTTTTCTGCCAAACCACAACTTATGCTTGCATATGCTGCTTTGGGCAGAGCGCGCATGTGGATTTCTACCAAACCACGTGCTAAGCACGCCCATGCTGCTCTTTTCAGCACACGCGCATTGATTTGTGGTAAACAACGTGTTAAACATGCACATGCACCTTTTGGTAGACGCGGACGTTGTTTTCCGCGAAACCACAAGTTAAGCATGCACATGCACCTTTTGGCAGAGCGCGCACGTGGACTTCTGCCAAACGACGTGCCAAGCCCACCCATGCTGCTCTTTTCAGCACCCGCGCATCGATTTGTGGTTAACCACCCTTTAAGAATGCACATGCATCTTTTGGTAGACGCGCACGTTGTTTTCTGCCAAACAACAAGTTATGCATGCACATGCTGCTTCTGGCAGAGCGCGCACGTGGATTTCCATTAAACCACGTGCCAAGCACGCTCATGCTGCTCTTTTCAGCACACGCGCATGGATTTGTAGTAAACAACTTTTTAAGCATGCACATGCATCTTTCGGTAGACGCGGACGTTGTTTTCTGCAAAACCACAAGTTATGCATGCACATGCTGCTTTTGGCAGAGCGCGCACGTGGACTTCTGCCAAACGACGTGCCAAGCACGCCCACGCTGCTCTTTTCAGCACCCAGGCATCGATTTGTGCCAAACCACTTGTTAAGCATGCGCACGCATCTTTCCGTAGATGCGCACGTTGTTTTCTGCCAAACCACAACTTATGCTTGCATATGCTGCTTTGGGCAGAGCGCGCATGTGGATTTCTACCAAACCACGTGCTAAGCACGCCCATGCTGCTCTTTTCAGCACACGCGCATCGATTTGTGGTAAACAACGTGTTAAACATGCACATGCATCTTTTGGTAGACGCGGACGTTGTTTTCCGCGAAACCACAAGTTAAGCATGCACATGCACCTTTTGGCAGAGCGCGCACGTGGACTTCTGCCAAACGACGTGCCAAGCCCACCCATGCTGCTCTTTTCAGCACCCGCGCATCGATTTGTGGTTAACCACCCTTTAAGAATGCACATGCATCTTTTGGTAGACGCGCACGTTGTTTTCTGCCAAACAACAAGTTATGCATGCACATGCTGCTTCTGGCAGAGCGCGCACGTGGATTTCTATTAAACCACGTGCCAAGCACGCTCATGCTGCTCTTTTCAGCACACGCGCATGGATTTGTAGTAAACAACTTTTTAAGCATGCACATGCATCTTTCGGTAGACGCGGACGTTGTTTTCTGCAAAACCACAAGTTAAGCATGCACATGCCGCTTTTGGCAGAGCGCGGACGTGGATTTCTACCAAACCACGTGCTATGCACGCCCATGCAGCTCTTTTCAGCACACGCGCATCGACTTGTGGTAAACAACTTGTTAATGACGCTCGCGCATCTTTCCGTAGACGCGCACGTTGTTTTCTGCCAAACCACAAGGTATGCGTGCATATGCTGCTTTTGGCAGAGCGCGCTTGAGGAGTTCTAACAAACCACGTGCTAAGCACGCCCTTGCTGCTCTTTTCAGAACACGAGCATCGATTTGTGGTTAAACAACTTGTTAAGCATGCAACTGCATCTTTTGGTAGACGCGGACGTTGTTTTTTGCCAAACCACAAGGTAAGCATGTGCATGGTGCTTTTGGCAGAGTGCGGACGTGGATTTCTACCAAACCACGTGCTTAGCACGCCCATCCTGATCTTCTCAGCACACGCGCATCGATTAGTGCCAAACCACTTGTTAAGCATGCACATGCATCTTTCCGTAGACGCGCACATTGTTTTCTGCCAAACCACAAGTTATGCATGCACGTGCCGCTTTTGGCAGAGCGCGGACGTGGATTTCTACCAAACCACGTGCTATGCACGCCCATGCAACTCTTTTCAGCACACGCGCATCGAGTTGTGGTAAACAACTTGCTAAGATGCAGATGCATCTTTTGGTAGACGCGCACGTTCTTTTCTGCCAAACCACAAGTTATGCATGCAGATGCTGCTGTTGGCAGAGCGCGCATGAGGATTTCTACCAAACCACGTGCTAAGCACGCCCTTGCTGCTCTTTTCAGCACACTCGCATGGATTTGTGGTAAACAACTTGTTAAGCATGCACATGCATCTTTCGGTAGACGCGGACGTTGTTTTCTGCCAAACCACAAGCTAAGCATGCACATGCAGCTTTTGGCAGAGCACGCACGTGGATTTCTACAAAACGGCGTGCTAAGCACGCCCATGCTGCTATTTTCAGCACACGCGCATCGATTTGTGCCAAACCATCTGTAAAGCATGCACGCGCGTCTTTCAGTAGATGCGCACGTTGTTTTCTGCCAAACGATAAGTTATGCTTGCATATGCTGCTTTGGGCAGAGCGCGCATGTGGATTTCTACCAAACCACGTGCTAAGCACGCCCATGCTGCTCTTTTCAGCACACGCGCATCTATTTGTGGTAAACAACGTGTTAAACATGCACATGCATCTTTTGGTAGACGCGGACGTTGTTTTCCGCGAAACCACAAGTTAAGCATGCACATGCACCTTCTGGCAGAGCGCGCACGTGGACTTCTGCCAAACGACGTGCCAAGCCCACCCATGCTGCTCTTTTCAGCACCCGCGCATCGATTTGTGGTTAACCACCCTTTAAGAATGCACATGCATCTTTTGGTAGACGCGCACGTTGTTTTCTGCCAAACAACAAGTTATGCATGCACATGCTGCTTCTGGCAGAGCGCGCACGTGGATTTCTATTAAACCACGTGCCAAGCACGCTCATGCTGCTCTTTTCAGCACACGCGCATGGATTTGTAGTAAACAACTTTTTAAGCATGCACATGCATCTTTCGGTAGACGCGGACGTTGTTTTCTGCAAAACCACAAGTTAAGCATGCACATGCCGCTTTTGGCAGAGCGCGGACGTGGATTTCTACCAAACCACGTGCTATGCACGCCCATGCAGCTCTTTTCAGCACACGCGCATCGACTTGTGGTAAACAACTTGTTAATGACGCTCACGCATCTTTCCGTAGACGCGCACGTTGTTTTCTGCCAAACCACAAGGTATGCGTGCATATGCTGCTTTTGGCAGAGCGCGCATGAGGAGTTCTAACAAACCACGTGCTAAGCACGCCCTTGCTGCTCTTTTCAGAACACGAGCATCGATTTGTGGTTAAACAACTTGTTAAGCATGCAACTGCATCTTTTGGTAGACGCGGACGTTGTTTTTTGCCAAACCACAAGGTAAGCATGTACATGGTGCTTTTGGCAGAGTGCGGACGTGGATTTCTACCAAACCACGTGCTTAGCACGCCCATCCTGATCTTCTCAGCACACGCGCATCGATTAGTGCCAAACCACTTGTTAAGCATGCACATGCATCTTTCCGTAGACGCGCACATTGTTTTCTGCCAAACCACAAGGTATGCATGCACGTGCCGCTTTTGGCAGAGCGCGGACGTGGATTTCTACCAAACCACGTGCTATGCACGCCCATGCAGCTCTTTTCAGCACACGCGCATCGAGTTGTGGTAAACAACTTGCTAAGATGCAGATGCATCTTTTGGTAGACGCGCACGTTGTTTTCTGCCAAACCACAAGTTATGCATGCAGATGCTGCTGTTGGCAGAGCGCACATGAGGATTTCTACCAAACCACGTGCTAAGCACGCCCTTGCTGCTCTTTTCAGCACACTCGCATGGATTTGTGGTAAACAACTTGTTAAGCATGCACATGCATCTTTCGGTAGACGCGGACGTTGTTTTCTGCCAAACCACAAGCTAAGCATGCACATGCAGCTTTTGGCAGAGCGCGCACGTGGATTTCTACAAAACGGCGTGCTAAGCACGCCCATGCTGCTATTTTCAGCACACGCGCATCGATTTGTGCCAAACCATCTGTAAAGCATGCACGCGCATCTTTCAGTAGATGCGCACGTTGTTTTCTGCCAAACGATAAGTTATGCTTGCATATGCTGCTTTGGGCAGAGCGCGCATGTGGATTTCTACCAAACCACATGCTAAGCACGCCCATGCTGCTCTTTTCAGCACACGCGCATCGATTTGTGGTAAACAACTTGTTAAGCATGCACATGCATCTTTTGGTAGACGCGGACGTTGTTTTCTGCCAAACCACAAGTTAAGCATGCACATGCACCTTTTGACAGAGCGCGCACGTGGATTTCTGCCAAACGACGTGCCAAGCACGCCCATGCTGCTCTATTCAGCACCCGCGCATCCATTTGTGGTTAACCACTTGTTAAGCTTGCACATGCATCTTTTGGTAGACGCGCACGTTGTTTTCTGCCAAACCACAAGTTATGCATGCACATGCTGCCTTTGGCTGAGCGCGCATGTGGATTTCTGCCAAGCAACGCGCTAAGCACGCCCTTGCTGCTCTTTTCAGCACCCGCGCATCGATTTGTGGTAAACAACTTGTTAAGCATGCACATGGATCTTTTGGTAGACGCGGACGTTTTTTTTCTGCCAAACCACAAGTTAAGCACGCACATGCTGCTTTTCGCAGAGCGCGCACGTGGATTTCTGCCAAGCGACGTGTTAAGCACGCCCATGCTGCTCTTTTCAGCACACGCGCATCGATTAGTACCAAACCAATTGTTAAGTATGCACATGCATCTTTCCGTAGACGCGCACGTTGTTTTCTGCCAAACCACAAGTTATGCATGCATATGCTGCTTTTGGCAGAGCGCGCATGTGGATTTCTACAAAACCACGTGCCAAGCACGCCCATGCTGCTATATTCAGCACTCGCGCATCGATTTGTGGTTAACCACTTGTTAAGCATGCACATTCATCTTTCCGTAGACGCGCACATTGTTTTCTGCCAAACCACAAGCTATGCATGCACATGCTGCTTTTGGCAGAGCGCGCATGTGGATTTCTACTAAACCACGTGCTAAGCACGCCTATGCTGTTCCTTTAAGTACACGCGCATCGATTTGTGCCAAACCACTCGTTAAGCATGCACATGCATCTTTCGGTAGACGCGCACGTTGTTTTCTGCCAAGCCACAAGCTAAGCATGCACATGCTGCTTTTGTCAGAGCGCGCACGTGGATTTCTACCAAACCACGTGCTAAGCACGCCCTTGCTGCTCTTTTCAGAACACGAGCATCGATTTGTGGTTAAACAATTTGTTAAGCATGCACATGCATCTTTTGGTAGACGCGGACGTTGTTTTTTGCCAAACCACAAGATAAGCATGCACATGCTGCTTTTGGCAGAGCGTGGACGTGGATTTCTATTAAACCACGTGCCAAGCACGCTCATGCTGCTCTTTTCAGCACACGCGCATGGATTTGTAGTAAACAACTTGTTAAGCATGCACATGCATCTTTCGGTAGACCTGGACGTTGTTTTCTGCAAAACCACAAGTTAAGCATGCACATGCACCTTTTGGCCGAGCGCGCCCGTGGACTTCTGCCAAACGACGTGCCAAGCACGCCCACGCTGCTCTTTTCAGCACCCAGGCATCGATTTGTGCCAAACCACTTGTTAAGCATGCAGAGGCATCTTTCCGTAGATGCGCACGTTGTTTTCTGCCAAACCACAATTTATGCTTGCATATGCTGCTTTGGGCAGAGCGCGCATGTGGATTTCTACCAAACCACGTGCTAAGCACGCCCATGCTGCTCTTTTCAGCACACGCGCATTGATTTGTGGTAAACAACGTGTTAAACATGCACATGCACCTTTTGGTAGACGCGGACGTTGTTTTCCGCGAAACCACAAGTTAAGCATGCACATGCACCTTTTGGCAGAGCGCGCACGTGGACTTCTGCCAAACGACGTGCCAAGCCCACCCATGCTGCTCTTTTCAGCACCCGCGCATCGATTTGTGGTTAACCACCCTTTAAGAATGCACATGCATCTTTTGGTAGACGCGCACGTTGTTTTCTGCCAAACAACAAGTTATGCATGCACATGCTGCTTCTGGCAGAGCGCGCACGTGGATTTCCATTAAACCACGTGCCAAGCACGCTCATGCTGCTCTTTTCAGCACACGCGCATGGATTTGTAGTAAACAACTTTTTAAGCATGCACATGCATCTTTCGGTAGACGCGGACGTTGTTTTCTGCAAAACCACAAGTTAAGCATGCACATTCCGCTTTTGGCAGAGCGCGGACGTGGATTTCTACCAAACCACGTGCTATGCACGCCCATGCAGCTCTTTTCAACACATGCGCATCGACTTGTGGTAAACAACTTGTTAATGACGCTCACGCATCTTTCCGTAGACGCGCACGTTGTTTTCTGCCAAACCACAAGGTATTCGTGCATATGCTGCTTTTCGCAGAGCGCGCATGAGGAGTTCTAATAAACCACATGCTAAGCACGCACTTGCTGCTCTTTTCAGAACACGAGCATCGATTTGTGGTTAAAGAACTTGTTAAGCATGGAACTGCATCTTTTGGTAGACGCGGACGTTGTTTTTTGCCAAACCACAAGATAAGCATGTACATGGTGCTTTTGGCAGAGTGCGGACGTGGATTTCTACCAAACCACGTGCTTAGCACGCCTATCCTGATCTTTTCAGCACACGCGCATCGATTAGTGCCAAACCACTTCTTAAGCATGCACATGCATCTTTCCGTAGACGCGCACATTGTTTTCTGCCAAACCACGAGTTATGCATGCACGTGCCGCTTTTGGCAGAGCGCGGACGTGGATTTCTACCAAACCACGTGCTATGCACGCCCATGCAGCTCTTTTCAGCACACGCGCATCGACTTGTGGTAAACAACTTGCTAAGATGCAGATGCATCTTTTGGTCGACGCGCACGTTGTTTTCTGCCAAACCACAAGTTATGCATGCAGATGCTGCTGTTGGCAGAGCGCGCATGAGGATTTCTACCAAACCACGTGCTAAGCACGCCGATGCTGCTATTTTCAGCACACGCGCATCGATTTGTGCCAAACCATTTTTAAAGCATGCACGCGCATCTTTCAGTAGATGCGCACGTTGTTTTCTGCCAAACGATCAGTTATGCTTGCATATGCTGCTTTGGGCAGAGCGCGCATGTGGATTTCTACCAAACCACATGCTAAGCACGCCCATGCTGCTCTTTTCAGCACACGCGCATCGATTTGTGGTAAACAACTTGTTAAGCATGCACATGCATCTTTTGGTAGACGCGGACGTTGTTTTCTGCCAAACCACAAGTTAAGCATGCACATGCACCTTTTGGCAGAGCGCGCACGTGGATTTCTGCCAAACGACGTGCCAAGCATGCCCATGCTGCTCTATTCAGCACCCGCACATCCATTTGTGGTTAACCACTTGCTAAGCATGCACATGCATCTTTTGGTAGACGCGCACGTTGTTTTCTGCCAAACCACAAGTTATGCATGCACATGCTGCCTTTGGCTGAGCGCGCATGTGGATTTCTGCCAAGCAACGCGCTAAGCACGCCCTTGCTGCTCTTTTCAGCACACGCGCATCGATTTGTGGTAAACAACATGTTAAGCATGCACATGGATCTTTTGGTAGACGCGGACGTTTTCTTTCTGCCAAACCACAAGTTAAGCACGCACATGCTGCTTTTCGCAGAGCGCACACGTGGATTTCTGCCAAGCGACGTGTTAAGCACGCCCATGCTGCTCTTTTCAGCACACGCGCATCGATTAGTACCAAACCACTTGTTAAGTATGCACATGCATCTTTCCGTAGACGCGCACGTTGTTTTCTGCCAAACCACAAGTTATGCATGCATATGCTGCTTTTGGCAGAGCGCGCATGTTGATTTCTACAAAACCACGTGCCAAGCACGCCCATGCTGCTCTATTCAGCACCCGCGCATCGATTTGTGGTTAACCACTTGTTAAGCATGCACATTCATCTTTCCGTAGACGCGCACATTGTTTTCTGCAAAACGACAAGCTATGCATGCACATGCTGCTTTTGTCCGAGCGCGCACGTGGATTTCTACTAAACCACGTGCTAAGCACGCCTATGCTGTTCTTTTAAGTACACGCGTATCGATTTGTGCCAAACCACTCGTTAAGCATGCACATGCATCTTTCGGTAGACGCGCACGTTGTTTTCTGCCAAGCCACAAGCTAAGCATGCACATGCTGCTTTTGTCAGAGCGCGCACGTGGATTTCTACTAAACCACGTGCCAAGCACGCTCATGCTGCTCTTTTCAGCACACGCGCATGGATTTGTAGTAAACGACTTGTTAAGCATGCACATGCATCTTTCGGTAGACGCGGACGTTGTTTTCTGCAAAACCACAAGTTAAGCATGCACATGCCGCTTTTGGCAGAGCGCGGACGTGGATTTCTACCAAACCACGTGCTATGCACGCCCATGCAGCTCTTTTCAGCACACGCGCATCGACTTGTGGTAAACAACTTGTTAAGCACGCTCACGCATCTTTCCGTAGACGCGCACGTTCTTTTCTCCCAAACCACAAGGTATGCGTGCATATGCTGCTTTTGGCAGAGCGCGCATGAGGAGTTCTAACAAACCACGCGCTAAGCACGCCCTTGCTGCTCTATTCAGCATGCGCGCATCGATTCCTATGGAACAACTTGTTAAGCATGCAAATGCATCTTTCGGTAGACGCGGACGTTGTTTTCTGCCAAACCACAAGTTAAGCATGCACATGCACCTTTTGGCAGAGCGCGCACGTGGATTTTTGCCAAACGACGTGCCAAGCACGCCCATGCTGCTCTATTCAGCACCCGCGCATCTATTTGTGGTTAACCACTTGTTAAGCATGCACATGCATCTTTCCGTAGACGCGCACGTTGTTTTCTGCCAAACCACAAGTTATGCATGCATATGCTGTTTTGGCAGAGCGCGCATGGGGATATCTACCAAACCGCGCGCTAAGCACGCCCTTGCTGCACTTTTCAGAACACGAGCATCGATTTGTGGTTAAACAACTTGTTAAGCATGCAACTGCATCTTTTGGAAGACGCGGACGTTGTTTTTTGCCAAACCACAAGGTAAGCATGCACATGCTGCTTTTGGCAGAGTGCGGACATGGATTTCTACCAAACCACGTGCTTAGCACGCCCATGCTGCTCTTTTCAGCACACGCGCATCGATTAGTGCCAAACTCCTTGTTAAGCATGCACATGCATCTTTCCGTAGACGCGCAGATTGTTTTCTGCCAAACCACAAGTTATGCATGCACATGCCGCTTTTGGCAGAGCGCGGACGTGGATTTCTACCAAACCACGTGCTATGCACGCCCATGCAGCTCTTTTCAGCACAAGCGCATCCACTTGTGGTAAACAACTTGTTAAGCATGCTCACGCATCTTTCCGTAGACGCGGACGTTGTTTTCTGCCAAACCACAAGTTATGTGTGCATATGCTGCTTTTGGCAGAGCGCGCATGAGGAGTTCTAACAAACCACGCGCTAAGCACGCCCTTGCTGCTCTTTTCAGCACGAGCGCATCGATTTCTGGTAAACAACTTGTTAAGCATGCACATGCATCTTTTGGTAGACGCGCACGTTCTTTTCTGCCAAACAACAAGTTATGCATGCACATGCTGCTTTTGGCAGAGCGCGCACGTGGATTTCTATTAAACCACGTGCCAAGCACGCTCATGCTGCTCTTTTTAGCACACGCGCATGGATTTGTAGTAAACAACTTTTTAAGCATGCACATGCATCTTTCGGTAGACGCGGACGTTGTTTTCTGCAAAACCACAAGCTTAGCATACACATACAGCTTTTGGCAGAGCACGCACGTGGATTTCTACCAAACGACATGCTAAGTACGCCCATGCTGCTCTTTTCAGCACACGCGCATCGATTTGTGCCAAACCACTTGTTAAGCATGCACACGCATCTTTCCGTAGATGCGCACGTTGTTTTCTGCCAAACGACAACTTATGCTTGCATCTGCTGCTTTGGGCAGAGCGCGTATGTGGATTTCTACCAAACCACGTGCTAAGCACGCCCATGCTGCTCTTTTCAGCACACGCGCATCGATTTGTGGTAAACAACGTGTTAAACATGCACATGCATCTTTTGGTAGACGCGGACGTTGTTTTCCGCGAAACCACAAGTTAAGCATCCACATGCACCTTTTGGCAGAGCGCGCACGTGGACTTCTGCCAAACGACGTGCCAAGCACACCCATGCTGCTCTTTTCAGCACCCGCGCATCGATTTGTGGTTAACCACCCTTTAAGCATGCACATGCATCTTTTGGTAGACGCGCACGTTGTTTTCTGCCAAACAACAAGTTATGCATGCACATGCTGCTTCTGGCAGAGCGCGCACGTGGATTTCTATTAAACCACGTGCCAAGCACGCTCATGCTGCTCTTTTCAGCACACGCGCATGGATTTGTAGTAAACAACTTTTTAAGCATGCACATGCACCTTTCGGTAGACCCGGACGTTGTTTTCTGCAAAACCACAAGTTAAGCATGCATATGCCGCTTTTGGAAGAGCGCGGACGTGGATTTCTACCAAACCACTTGCTTAGCACGCCCATGCTGCTCTTTTTAGCACACGCGCATCGATTAGTGCCAAACCACTTGTTAAGCATGCACATGCATCTTTCCGTAGACGCGCACATTCTTTTCTGCCAAACCACAAGTTATGCATGCACATGCCGCTTTTGGCAGAGCGCGGACGTGGATTTCAAGCAAACCACGTGCTATGCACGCCCATGCAGCACTTTTCAGCACACGCGCATCGACTTGTGGTAAACAACTTGCTAAGATGCACATGCATCTTTCGGTAGACGCGGACGTTGTTTTCTGCCAAACCACAAGCTAAGCATGCACATGCAGCTTTTGGCAGAGCGCGCACGTGGATTTCTACAAAACGGCGTGCTAAGCACGCCCATGCTGCAATTTTCAGCACACGCGCATCGATTTGTGCCAAACCACTTGCAAAGTATGCACGCGCATCTTTCAGTAGATGCGCACGTTGTTTTCTGCCAAACGACAAGTTATGCTTGCATATGCTGCTTTGGGCAGAGCGCGCATGTGGATTTCTACCAAACCACGTGCTAAGCACGCCAATGCTGCTCTTTTCAGCACACGCGCATGCATTTGTGGTAAACAACTTGTTAAGCATGCACATGCATCTTTTGGTAGACGCGGACGTTGTTTTCTGCCAAACCACAAGATAAGCATGCACAGGCAGCTTTTGGCAGAGCGCGCACGTGGACTTCTGCCAAACGACGTGCCAAGCACACCCATGCTGCTCTTTTCAGCACCCGCGCATCGATTTGTGGTTAACCACCCTTTAAGCATGCACATGCATCTTTTGGTAGACGCGCACGTTGTTTTCTGCCAAACAACAAGTTATGCATGCACATGCTGCTTCTGGCAGAGCGCGCACGTGGATTTCTATTAAACCACGTGCCAAGCACGCTCATGCTGCTCTTTTCAGCACACGCGCATGGATTTGTAGTAAACAACTTTTTAAGCATGCACATGCACCTTTCGGTAGACCCGGACGTTGTTTTCTGCAAAACCACAAGTTAAGCATGCATATGCCGCTTTTGGAAGAGCGCGGACGTGGATTTCTACCAAACCACGTGCTATGCACGCCCATGCAGCTCTTTTCAGCACACGCGCATCGACTTGTGGTAAACAACATGTTAATCACGCTCACGCATCTTTCCGTACACGCGCACGTTGTTTTCTGCCAAACCACAAGGTATGCGTGCATATGCTGCTTTTGGCGGAGCGCGCATGAGGAGTTCTAACAAACCACTTGCTAAGCACGCCCTTGCTGCTCTTTTCAGAACACGAGCATCGACTTGTGGTTAAACAACTTGTTAAGCATGCAACTGCATCTTTTGGTAGACGCGGACGTTGTTTTTTGCCAAACCACAATATAAGCATGCACATGCTGCTTTTGGCAGAGTGCGGACGTGGATTTCTACCAAACCACTTGCTTAGCACGCCCATGCTGCTCTTTTTAGCACACGCGCATGGATTTGTGGTAAACAACTTGTTAAGCATGCACATGCATCTTTCCGTAGACGCGCACATTGTTTTCTGCCAAACCACGAGTTATGCATGCACGTGCCGCTTTTGGCAGAGCGCGGACGTGGATTTCTACCAAACCACGTGCTATGCACGCCCATGCAGCTCTTTTCAGCACACGCGCATCGACTTGTGGTAAACAACTTGCTAAGATGCAGATGCATCTTTCGGTAGACGCGGACGTTGTTTTCTGCCAAACCACAAGTTAAGCATGCACATGCACCTTTTGGCAGAGCGCGCACGTGGATTTTTGCCAAACGACGTGCCAAGCACGCCCATGCTGCTCTATTCAGCACCCGCGCATCCATTTGTGGTTAACCACTTGTTAAGCATGCACATGCATCTTTCCGTAGACGCGCACGTTGTTTTCTGCCAAACCACAAGTTATGCATGCATATGCTGTTTTGGCAGAGCGCGCATGGGGATATCTACCAAACCGCGCGCTAAGCACGCCCTTGCTGCACTTTTCAGAACACGAGCATCGATTTGTGGTTAAACAACTTGTTAAGCATGCAACTGCATCTTTTGGAAGACGCGGACGTTGTTTTTTGCCAAACCACAAGGTAAGCATGCACATGCTGCTTTTGGCAGAGTGCGGACATGGATTTCTACCAAACCACGTGCTTAGCACGCCCATGCTGCTCTTTTCAGCACACGCGCATCGATTAGTGCCAAACTCCTTGTTAAGCATGCACATGCATCTTTCCGTAGACGCGCAGATTGTTTTCTGCCAAACCACAAGTTATGCATGCACATGCCGCTTTTGGCAGAGCGCGGACGTGGATTTCTACCAAACCACGTGCTATGCACGCCCATGCAGCTCTTTTCAGCACAAGCGCATCCACTTGTGGTAAACAACTTGTTAAGCATGCTCACGCATCTTTCCGTAGACGCGGACGTTGTTTTCTGCCAAACCACAAGTTATGTGTGCATATGCTGCTTTTGGCAGAGCGCGCATGAGGAGTTCTAACAAACCACGCGCTAAGCACGCCCTTGCTGCTCTTTTCAGCACGAGCGCATCGATTTCTGGTAAACAACTTGTTAAGCATGCACATGCATCTTTTGGTAGACGCGCACGTTCTTTTCTGCCAAACAACAAGTTATGCATGCACATGCTGCTTTTGGCAGAGCGCGCACGTGGATTTCTATTAAACCACGTGCCAAGCACGCTCATGCTGCTCTTTTTAGCACACGCGCATGGATTTGTAGTAAACAACTTTTTAAGCATGCACATGCATCTTTCGGTAGACGCGGACGTTGTTTTCTGCAAAACCACAAGCTTAGCATACACATACAGCTTTTGGCAGAGCACGCACGTGGATTTCTACCAAACGACATGCTAAGTACGCCCATGCTGCTCTTTTCAGCACACGCGCATCGATTTGTGCCAAACCACTTGTTAAGCATGCACACGCATCTTTCCGTAGATGCGCACGTTGTTTTCTGCCAAACGACAACTTATGCTTGCATCTGCTGCTTTGGGCAGAGCGCGTATGTGGATTTCTACCAAACCACGTGCTAAGCACGCCCATGCTGCTCTTTTCAGCACACGCGCATCGATTTGTGGTAAACAACGTGTTAAACATGCACATGCATCTTTTGGTAGACGCGGACGTTGTTTTCCGCGAAACCACAAGTTAAGCATCCACATGCACCTTTTGGCAGAGCGCGCACGTGGACTTCTGCCAAACGACGTGCCAAGCACACCCATGCTGCTCTTTTCAGCACCCGCGCATCGATTTGTGGTTAACCACCCTTTAAGCATGCACATGCATCTTTTGGTAGACGCGCACGTTGTTTTCTGCCAAACAACAAGTTATGCATGCACATGCTGCTTCTGGCAGAGCGCGCACGTGGATTTCTATTAAACCACGTGCCAAGCACGCTCATGCTGCTCTTTTCAGCACACGCGCATGGATTTGTAGTAAACAACTTTTTAAGCATGCACATGCACCTTTCGGTAGACCCGGACGTTGTTTTCTGCAAAACCACAAGTTAAGCATGCATATGCCGCTTTTGGAAGAGCGCGGACGTGGATTTCTACCAAACCACGTGCTATGCACGCCCATGCAGCTCTTTTCAGCACACGCGCATCGACTTGTGGTAAACAACATGTTAATCACGCTCACGCATCTTTCCGTACACGCGCACGTTGTTTTCTGCCAAACCACAAGGTATGCGTGCATATGCTGCTTTTGGCGGAGCGCGCATGAGGAGTTCTAACAAACCACTTGCTAAGCACGCCCTTGCTGCTCTTTTCAGAACACGAGCATCGACTTGTGGTTAAACAACTTGTTAAGCATGCAACTGCATCTTTTGGTAGACGCGGACGTTGTTTTTTGCCAAACCACAATATAAGCATGCACATGCTGCTTTTGGCAGAGTGCGGACGTGGATTTCTACCAAACCACTTGCTTAGCACGCCCATGCTGCTCTTTTTAGCACACGCGCATCGATTAGTGCCAAACCACTTGTTAAGCATGCACATGCATCTTTCCGTAGACGCGCACATTCTTTTCTGCCAAACCACAAGTTATGCATGCACATGCCGCTTTTGGCAGAGCGCGGACGTGGATTTCAAGCAAACCACGTGCTATGCACGCCCATGCAGCACTTTTCAGCACACGCGCATCGACTTGTGGTAAACAACTTGCTAAGATGCACATGCATCTTTCGGTAGACGCGGACGTTGTTTTCTGCCAAACCACAAGCTAAGCATGCACATGCAGCTTTTGGCAGAGCGCGCACGTGGATTTCTACAAAACGGCGTGCTAAGCACGCCCATGCTGCAATTTTCAGCACACGCGCATCGATTTGTGCCAAACCACTTGCAAAGTATGCACGCGCATCTTTCAGTAGATGCGCACGTTGTTTTCTGCCAAACGACAAGTTATGCTTGCATATGCTGCTTTGGGCAGAGCGCGCATGTGGATTTCTACCAAACCACGTGCTAAGCACGCCAATGCTGCTCTTTTCAGCACACGCGCATGGATTTGTGGTAAACAACTTGTTAAGCATGCACATGCATCTTTTGGTAGACGCGGACGTTGTTTTCTGCCAAACCACAAGATAAGCATGCACAGGCAGCTTTTGGCAGAGCGCGCACGTGGACTTCTGCCAAACGACGTGCCAAGCACACCCATGCTGCTCTTTTCAGCACCCGCGCATCGATTTGTGGTTAACCACCCTTTAAGCATGCACATGCATCTTTTGGTAGACGCGCACGTTGTTTTCTGCCAAACAACAAGTTATGCATGCACATGCTGCTTCTGGCAGAGCGCGCACGTGGATTTCTATTAAACCACGTGCCAAGCACGCTCATGCTGCTCTTTTCAGCACACGCGCATGGATTTGTAGTAAACAACTTTTTAAGCATGCACATGCACCATTCGGTAGACCCGGACGTTGTTTTCTGCAAAACCACAAGTTAAGCATGCATATGCCGCTTTTGGAAGAGCGCGGACGTGGATTTCTACCAAACCACGTGCTATGCACGCCCATGCAGCTCTTTTCAGCACACGCGCATCGACTTGTGGTAAACAACATGTTAATCACGCTCACGCATCTTTCCGTACACGCGCACGTTGTTTTCTGCCAAACCACAAGGTATGCGTGCATATGCTGCTTTTGGCGGAGCGCGCATGAGGAGTTCTAACAAACCACTTGCTAAGCACGCCCTTGCTGCTCTTTTCAGAACACGAGCATCGACTTGTGGTTAAACAACTTGTTAAGCATGCAACTGCATCTTTTGGTAGACGCGGACGTTGTTTTTTGCCAAACCACAATATAAGCATGCACATGCTGCTTTTGGCAGAGTGCGGACGTGGATTTCTACCAAACCACTTGCTTAGCACGCCCATGCTGCTCTTTTTAGCACACGCGCATGGATTTGTGGTAAACAACTTGTTAAGCATGCACATGCATCTTTCCGTAGACGCGCACATTGTTTTCTGCCAAACCACGAGTTATGCATGCACGTGCCGCTTTTGGCAGAGCGCGGACGTGGATTTCTACCAAACCACGTGCTATGCACGCCCATGCAGCTCTTTTCAGCACACGCGCATCGACTTGTGGTAAACAACTTGCTAAGATGCAGATGCATCTTTTGGTCGACGCGCACGTTGTTTTCTGCCAAACCACAAGTTATGCATGCAGATGCTGCTGTTGGCAGAGCGCGCATGAGGATTTCTACCAAACCACGTGCTAAGCACGCCGATGCTGCTATTTTCAGCACACGCGCATCGATTTGTGCCAAACCATTTGTAAAGCATGCACGCGCATCTTTCAGTAGATGCGCACGTTGTTTTCTGCCAAACGATCAGTTATGCTTGCATATGCTGCTTTGGGCAGAGCGCGCATGTGGATTTCTACCAAACCACATGCTAAGCACGCCCATGCTGCTCTTTTCAGCACACGCGCATCGATTTGTGGTAAACAACTTGTTAAGCATGCACATGCATCTTTTGGTAGACGCGGACGTTGTTTTCTGCCAAACCACAAGTTAAGCATGCACATGCACCTTTTGGCAGAGCGCGCACGTGGATTTCTGCCAAACGACGTGCCAAGCATGCCCATGCTGCTCTATTCAGCACCCGCACATCCATTTGTGGTTAACCACTTGCTAAGCATGCACATGCATCTTTTGGTAGACGCGCACGTTGTTTTCTGCCAAACCACAAGTTATGCATGCACATGCTGCCTTTGGCTGAGCGCGCATGTGGATTTCTGCCAAGCAACGCGCTAAGCACGCCCTTGCTGCTCTTTTCAGCACACGCGCATCGATTTGTGGTAAACAACATGTTAAGCATGCACATGGATCTTTTGGTAGACGCGGACGTTTTCTTTCTGCCAAACCACAAGTTAAGCACGCACATGCTGCTTTTCGCAGAGCGCACACGTGGATTTCTGCCAAGCGACGTGTTAAGCACGCCCATGCTGCTCTTTTCAGCACACGCGCATCGATTAGTACCAAACCACTTGTTAAGTATGCACATGCATCTTTCCGTAGACGCGCACGTTGTTTTCTGCCAAACCACAAGTTATGCATGCATATGCTGCTTTTGGCAGAGCGCGCATGTTGATTTCTACAAAACCACGTGCCAAGCACGCCCATGCTGCTCTATTCAGCACCCGCGCATCGATTTGTGGTTAACCACTTGTTAAGCATGCACATTCATCTTTCCGTAGACGCGCACATTGTTTTCTGCAAAACGACAAGCTATGCATGCACATGCTGCTTTTGTCCGAGCGCGCACGTGGATTTCTACTAAACCACGTGCTAAGCACGCCTATGCTGTTCTTTTAAGTACACGCGTATCGATTTGTGCCAAACCACTCGTTAAGCATGCACATGCATCTTTCGGTAGACGCGCACGTTGTTTTCTGCCAAGCCACAAGCTAAGCATGCACATGCTGCTTTTGTCAGAGCGCGCACGTGGATTTCTACTAAACCACGTGCCAAGCACGCTCATGCTGCTCTTTTCAGCACACGCGCATGGATTTGTAGTAAACGACTTGTTAAGCATGCACATGCATCTTTCGGTAGACGCGGACGTTGTTTTCTGCAAAACCACAAGTTAAGCATGCACATGCCGCTTTTGGCAGAGCGCGGACGTGGATTTCTACCAAACCACGTGCTATGCACGCCCATGCAGCTCTTTTCAGCACACGCGCATCGACTTGTGGTAAACAACTTGTTAAGCACGCTCACGCATCTTTCCGTAGACGCGCACGTTCTTTTCTCCCAAACCACAAGGTATGCGTGCATATGCTGCTTTTGGCAGAGCGCGCATGAGGAGTTCTAACAAACCACGCGCTAAGCACGCCCTTGCTGCTCTATTCAGCACGCGCGCATCGATTCCTATGGAACAACTTGTTAAGCATGCAAATGCATCTTTCGGTAGACGCGGACGTTGTTTTCTGCCAAACCACAAGTTAAGCATGCACATGCACCTTTTGGCAGAGCGCGCACGTGGATTTTTGCCAAACGACGTGCCAAGCACGCCCATGCTGCTCTATTCAGCACCCGCGCATCCATTTGTGGTTAACCACTTGTTAAGCATGCACATGCATCTTTCCGTAGACGCGCACGTTGTTTTCTGCCAAACCACAAGTTATGCATGCATATGCTGTTTTGGCAGAGCGCGCATGGGGATATCTACCAAACCGCGCGCTAAGCACGCCCTTGCTGCACTTTTCAGAACACGAGCATCGATTTGTGGTTAAACAACTTGTTAAGCATGCAACTGCATCTTTTGGAAGACGCGGACGTTGTTTTTTGCCAAACCACAAGGTAAGCATGCACATGCTGCTTTTGGCAGAGTGCGGACATGGATTTCTACCAAACCACGTGCTTAGCACGCCCATGCTGCTCTTTTCAGCACACGCGCATCGATTAGTGCCAAACTCCTTGTTAAGCATGCACATGCATCTTTCCGTAGACGCGCAGATTGTTTTCTGCCAAACCACAAGTTATGCATGCACATGCCGCTTTTGGCAGAGCGCGGACGTGGATTTCTACCAAACCACGTGCTATGCACGCCCATGCAGCTCTTTTCAGCACAAGCGCATCCACTTGTGGTAAACAACTTGTTAAGCATGCTCACGCATCTTTCCGTAGACGCGGACGTTGTTTTCTGCCAAACCACAAGTTATGTGTGCATATGCTGCTTTTGGCAGAGCGCGCATGAGGAGTTCTAACAAACCACGCGCTAAGCACGCCCTTGCTGCTCTTTTCAGCACGAGCGCATCGATTTCTGGTAAACAACTTGTTAAGCATGCACATGCATCTTTTGGTAGACGCGCACGTTCTTTTCTGCCAAACAACAAGTTATGCATGCACATGCTGCTTTTGGCAGAGCGCGCACGTGGATTTCTATTAAACCACGTGCCAAGCACGCTCATGCTGCTCTTTTTAGCACACGCGCATGGATTTGTAGTAAACAACTTTTTAAGCATGCACATGCATCTTTCGGTAGACGCGGACGTTGTTTTCTGCAAAACCACAAGCTTAGCATACACATACAGCTTTTGGCAGAGCACGCACGTGGATTTCTACCAAACGACATGCTAAGTACGCCCATGCTGCTCTTTTCAGCACACGCGCATCGATTTGTGCCAAACCACTTGTTAAGCATGCACACGCATCTTTCCGTAGATGCGCACGTTGTTTTCTGCCAAACGACAACTTATGCTTGCATCTGCTGCTTTGGGCAGAGCGCGTATGTGGATTTCTACCAAACCACGTGCTAAGCACGCCCATGCTGCTCTTTTCAGCACACGCGCATCGATTTGTGGTAAACAACGTGTTAAACATGCACATGCATCTTTTGGTAGACGCGGACGTTGTTTTCCGCGAAACCACAAGTTAAGCATCCACATGCACCTTTTGGCAGAGCGCGCACGTGGACTTCTGCCAAACGACGTGCCAAGCACACCCATGCTGCTCTTTTCAGCACCCGCGCATCGATTTGTGGTTAACCACCCTTTAAGCATGCACATGCATCTTTTGGTAGACGCGCACGTTGTTTTCTGCCAAACAACAAGTTATGCATGCACATGCTGCTTCTGGCAGAGCGCGCACGTGGATTTCTATTAAACCACGTGCCAAGCACGCTCATGCTGCTCTTTTCAGCACACGCGCATGGATTTGTAGTAAACAACTTTTTAAGCATGCACATGCACCTTTCGGTAGACCCGGACGTTGTTTTCTGCAAAACCACAAGTTAAGCATGCATATGCCGCTTTTGGAAGAGCGCGGACGTGGATTTCTACCAAACCACGTGCTATGCACGCCCATGCAGCTCTTTTCAGCACACGCGCATCGACTTGTGGTAAACAACATGTTAATCACGCTCACGCATCTTTCCGTACACGCGCACGTTGTTTTCTGCCAAACCACAAGGTATGCGTGCATATGCTGCTTTTGGCGGAGCGCGCATGAGGAGTTCTAACAAACCACTTGCTAAGCACGCCCTTGCTGCTCTTTTCAGAACACGAGCATCGACTTGTGGTTAAACAACTTGTTAAGCATGCAACTGCATCTTTTGGTAGACGCGGACGTTGTTTTTTGCCAAACCACAATATAAGCATGCACATGCTGCTTTTGGCAGAGTGCGGACGTGGATTTCTACCAAACCACTTGCTTAGCACGCCCATGCTGCTCTTTTTAGCACACGCGCATCGATTAGTGCCAAACCACTTGTTAAGCATGCACATGCATCTTTCCGTAGACGCGCACATTCTTTTCTGCCAAACCACAAGTTATGCATGCACATGCCGCTTTTGGCAGAGCGCGGACGTGGATTTCAAGCAAACCACGTGCTATGCACGCCCATGCAGCACTTTTCAGCACACGCGCATCGACTTGTGGTAAACAACTTGCTAAGATGCACATGCATCTTTCGGTAGACGCGGACGTTGTTTTCTGCCAAACCACAAGCTAAGCATGCACATGCAGCTTTTGGCAGAGCGCGCACGTGGATTTCTACAAAACGGCGTGCTAAGCACGCCCATGCTGCAATTTTCAGCACACGCGCATCGATTTGTGCCAAACCACTTGCAAAGTATGCACGCGCATCTTTCAGTAGATGCGCACGTTGTTTTCTGCCAAACGACAAGTTATGCTTGCATATGCTGCTTTGGGCAGAGCGCGCATGTGGATTTCTACCAAACCACGTGCTAAGCACGCCAATGCTGCTCTTTTCAGCACACGCGCATGGATTTGTGGTAAACAACTTGTTAAGCATGCACATGCATCTTTTGGTAGACGCGGACGTTGTTTTCTGCCAAACCACAAGATAAGCATGCACAGGCAGCTTTTGGCAGAGCGCACACGTGGATTTCCACCAAACGGCGTGCTAAGCACGCCCATGCTGCTCTTTTAAGCACGCGCGCTACGCTTTGTACCAAACCACTTGTTGAGCATGCATATGCATCTTTTGGTAGGCGCGGACGTTGTTTTCTGCCAAACCACAAGTTAAGGATGTGCATGCTGCTTTTCGCAGAGCGCGCACGTAGATTTCTGCCAAACGACGTGCTAAGCACGCCCATGTTGCTCTTTTGGGCACACGCGCATCGATTTGTGCCAAACCAATTGTTAAGCATGCACATGAATTTTTCAGTAGACGCGCACGTTGTTTTCCGCAAAACCACAAGTTATGCGTGCATATGCTGCTTTTGGCCGAGCGCGCGTGTGGATTTCTAGCAAACCACGCGCCAAGCACGCCCTTGCTGCTCTTTTCAGCACGCGTGCACCGGTTTCTGGTAAACAACTTTTTAAGCATGCACATGCATCTTTTGGTAGACGCGCACGTTGTTTTCTGCCAAACCACAAGTTATGCACGCACATGCTGCTGTTGGCAGAGCGCGCACGTGGATTTCTATTATAGCACGTGCCAAGCACGCTCATGCTGCTCTTTTTAGCACACGCGCATGGATTTGTAGTAAACAACTTGTTAAGCATGCACATGCATCTTTCGGTAGACGCGGACGTTGTTTTCTGCAAAACCACAAGTTAAGCATGCACATGCACCTTTTGGCAGAGCGCGCCCGTGGACTTCTGCCAAACGACGTGCCAAGCACGCCCATGCTGCTCTTTTCAGCACCCGCGCATCGATTTGTGGTTAACCACTTGTTAAGCATGCACATGCATCTTTTGGTAGACGCGCACGTTGTTTTCTGCCAAACAACAAGTTATGCATGCACATGCTGCTTTTGGCAGAGCGCGCACGTGGATTTCTATTAAACCACGTGCCAAGCACGCTCATGCTGCTCTTTTCAGCACACGCGCATCGATTTGTGGTAAACAACGTGTTAAACATGCACATGCATCTTTTGGTAGACGCGGACGTTGTTTTCCGCGAAACCACAAGTTAAGCATGCACATGCACCTTTTGGCAGAGCGCGCACGTGGACTTCTGCCAAACGACGTGGCAAGCCCACCCATGCTGCTCTTTTCAGCACCCGTGCATCGATTTGTGGTTAACCACCCTTTAAGAATGCACATGCATCTTTTGGTAGACGCGCACGTTGTTTTCTGCCAAACAACAAGTTATGCATGCACATGCTGCTTCTGGCAGAGCGCGCGCGTGGATTTCTATTAAACCACGTGTCAAGCACGCTCATGCTGCTCTTTTCAGCACACGCGCATGGATTTGTAGTAAACAACTTTTTAAGCATGCACATGCATCTTTCGGTAGACGCGGACGTTGTTTTCTGCAAAACCACAAGTTAAGCATGCACATGCCGCTTTTTGCAGAGCGCGGACGTGGATTTCTACCAAACCACGTGCTATGCACGCCCATGCAGCTCTTTTCAGCACACGCGCATCGACTTGTGGTAAACAACTTGTTAATGACGCTCACGCATCTTTCCGTAGACGCGCACGTTGTTTTCTGCCAAACCACAAGGTATGCGTGCATATGCTGCTTTTGGCAGAACGCGCATGAGGAGTTCTAACAAACCACGTGCTAAGCACGCCCTTGCTGCTCTTTTCAGAACACGAGCATCGATTTGTGGTTAAACAACTTGTTAAGCATGCAACTGCATCTTTTGGTATACGCGGACGTTGTTTTTTGCCAAGCCACAAGATAAGCATGTACATGGTGCTTTTGGCAGAGTGCGGACGTGGATTTCTACCAAACCACGTGCTTAGCACGCCCATCCTGCTCTTTTCAGCACACGCGCATCGATTAGTTCCAAACCACTTGTTAAGCATGCACATGCATCTTTCCGTAGACGCGCACATTGTTTTCTGCCAAACCACAAGTTATGCATGCACGTGCCGCTTTTGGCAAAGCGCGGACGTGGATTTCTACCAAACCACGTGCTATGCACGCCCATGCAGCTCTTTTCAGCACACGCGCATCGACTTGTGGTAAACAACTTGCTAAGATGCAGATGCGTCTTTTGGTAGACGCGCACGTTGTTTTCTGCCAAACCACAAGTTATGCTTGCATATGCTGCTTTGGGTAGAGCGTGCATGTGGATTTCTGCCAAACGACGTGCTAAGCACGCCTTTGCTGTTCTTTTCAGCACACTCGCATGGATTTGTGGTAACCAACTTGTTAAGCATGCACATGCATCTTTCGGTAGACGCGGACGTTGTTTTCCGCCAAACCACAAGCTAAGCATGCACATGCAGCTTTTGGCAGAGCGCGCACGTGGATTTCTACAAAACGGCGTGCTAAGCACGCCCATGCTGCTATTTTCAGCACACGCGCATCGATTTGTGCCAAACCATTTGTAAAGCATGCACGCGCATCTTTCAGTAGATGCGCACGTTGTTTTCTGCCAAACGACAAGTTATGCTTGCATATGCTGCTTTGGGCAGAGCGCGCATGTGGATTTTTACCAAACCACATGCTAAGCACGCCCATGCTGCTCTTTTCAACACACGCGCATCGATTTGTGGTAAACAACTTGTTAAGCATGCACATGCATCTTTTGGTAGACGCGGACGTTGTTTTCCGCGAAACCACAAGTTAAGCATGCACATGCACCTTCTGGCAGAGCGCGCACGTGGACTTCTGCCAAACGACGTGCCAAGCCCACCCATGCTGCTCTTTTCAGCACCCGCGCATCGATTTGTGGTTAACCACCCTTTAAGAATGCACATGCATCTTTTGGTAGACGCGCACGTTGTTTTCTGCCAAACAACAAGTTATGCATGCACATGCTGCTTCTGGCAGAGCGCGCACGTGGATTTCTATTAAACCACGTGCCAAGCACGCTCATGCTGCTCTTTTCAGCACACGCGCATGGATTTGTAGTAAACAACTTTTTAAGCATGCACATGCATCTTTCGGTAGACGCGGACGTTGTTTTCTGCAAAACCACAAGTTAAGCATGCACATGCCGCTTTTGGCAGAGCGCGGACGTGGATTTCTACCAAACCACGTGCTATGCACGCCCATGCAGCTCTTTTCAGCACACGCGCATCGACTTGTGGTAAACAACTTGTTAATGACGCTCACGCATCTTTCCGTAGACGCGCACGTTGTTTTCTGCCAAACCACAAGGTATGCGTGCATATGCTGCTTTTGGCAGAGCGCGCATGAGGAGTTCTAACAAACCACGTGCTAAGCACGCCCTTGCTGCTCTTTTCAGAACACGAGCATCGATTTGTGGTTAAACAACTTGTTAAGCATGCAACTGCATCTTTTGGTAGTCGCGGACGTTGTTTTTGCCAAACCACAAGGTAAGCATGTACATGGTGCTTTTGGCAGAGTGCGGACGTGGATTTCTACCAAACCACGTGCTTAGCACGCCCATCCTCATCTTCTCAGCACACGCGCATCGATTAGTGCCAAACCACTTGTTAAGCATGCACATGCATCTTTCCGTAGACGCGCACATTTTTTTCTGCCAAACCACAAGGTATGCATGCACGTGCCGCTTTTGGCAGAGCGCGGACGTGGATTTCTACCAAACCACGTGCTATGCACGCCCATGCAGCTCTTTTCAGCACACGCGCATCGAGTTGTGGTAAACAACTTGCTAAGATGCAGATGCATCTTTTGGTAGACGCGCACGTTGTTTTCTGCCAAACCACAAGTTATGCATGCAGATGCTGCTGTTGGCAGAGCGCGCATGAGGATTTCTACCAAACCTCGTGCTAAGCACGCCCTTGCTGCTCTTTTCAGCACACTCGCATGGATTTGTGGTAAACAACTTGTTAAGCATGCACATGCATCTTTCGGTAGACGCGGACGTTGTTTTCTGCCAAACCACAAGCTAAGCATGCACATGCAGCTTTTGGCAGAGCGCGCACGTGGATTTCTACAAAACGGCGTGCTAAGCACGCCCATGCTGCTATTTTCAGCACACGCGCATCGATTTGTGCCAAACCATCTGTAAAGCATGCACGCGCATCTTTCAGTAGATGCGCACGTTGTTTTCTGCCAAACGATAAGTTATGCTTGCATATGCTGCTTTGGGCAGAGCGCGCATGTGGATTTCTACCAAACCACATGCTAAGCACGCCCATGCTGCTCTCTTCAGCACACGCGCATCGATTTGTGGTAAACAACTTGTTAAGCATGCACATGCATCTTTTGGTAGACGCGGACGTTGTTTTCTGCCAAACCACAAGTTAAGCATGCACATGCTGCCTTTGGCTGAGCGCGCATGTGGATTTCTGCCAAGCAACGCGCTAAGCACGCCCTTGCTGCTCTTTTCAGCACCCGCGCATCGATTTGTGGTAAACAACTTGTTAAGCATGCACATGGATCTTTTGGTAGACGCGGACGTTTTTTTTCTGCCAAACCACAAGTTAAGCACGCACATGCTGCTTTTCGCAGAGCGCGCACGTGGATTTCTGCCAAGCGACGTGTTAAGCACGCCCATGCTGCTCTTTTCAGCACACGCGCATCGATTAGTACCAAACCAATTGTTAAGTATGCACATGCATCTTTCCGTAGACGCGCACGTTGTTTTCTGCCAAACCACAAGTTATGCATGCATATGCTGCTTTTGGCAGAGCGCGCATGTGGATTTCTACAAAACCACGTGCCAAGCACGCCCATGCTGCTATATTCAGCACTCGCGCATCGATTTGTGGTTAACCACTTGTTAAGCATGCACATTCATCTTTCCGTAGACGCGCACATTGTTTTCTGCCAAACCACAAGCTATGCATGCACATGCTGCTTTTGGCAGAGCGCGCATGTGGATTTCTACTAAACCACGTGCTAAGCACGCCTATGCTGTTCCTTTAAGTACACGCGCATCGATTTGTGCCAAACCACTCGTTAAGCATGCACATGCATCTTTCGGTAGACGCGCACGTTGTTTTCTGCCAAGCCACAAGCTAAGCATGCACATGCTGCTTTTGTCAGAGCGCGCACGTGGATTTCTACCAAACCACGTGCTAAGCACGCCCTTGCTGCTCTTTTCAGAACACGAGCATCGATTTGTGGTTAAACAATTTGTTAAGCATGCACATGCATCTTTTGGTAGACGCGGACGTTGTTTTTTGCCAAACCACAAGATAAGCATGCACATGCTGCTTTTGGCAGAGCGTGGACGTGGATTTCTACCAAACCACGTGCTTAGCACGCCCATGCTGCTATTTTCAGCACACTCGCATCGATTAGTGCCAAACCACTTGTTAAGCATGCTCACGCATCTTTCCGTAGACGCGCACGTTGTTTTCTGCCAAACCACAAGCTAAGCATGCACATGCTGCTTTTGTCAGAGCGCGCACGTGGATTTCTACTAAACCACGTGCCAAGCACGCGCATGCTGCTCTTTTCAGCACACGCGCATGGATTTGTAGTAAACAACTTGTTAAGCATGCACATGCATCTTTCGGTAGACGCGGACGTTGTTTTCTGCAAAACCACAAGTTAAGCATGCATATGCTGCTTTTGGCAGAGCGCGCATGAGGATTTCTATTAAACCACGTGCCAAGCACGCTCATGCTGCTCTTTTTAGCACACGCGCATGGATTTGTAGTAAACAACTTGTTAAGCATGCACATGCATCTTTCGGTAGACGCGGACGTTGTTTTCTGCATAACCACAAGTTAAGCATGCACATGCACCTTTTGGCAGAGCGCGCCCGTGGACTTCTGCCAAACGACGTGCCAAGCACGCCCATGCTGCTCTTTTCAGCACCCGCGCATCGATTTGTGGTTAACCACTTGTTAAGCATGCACATGCATCTTTTGGTAGACGCGCACGTTGTTTTCTGCCAAACCACAACTTATGCTTGCATATGCTGCTTTGGGCAGAGCGCGCATGTGGATTTCTACCAAACCACGTGCTAAGCACGCCCATGCTGCTCTTTTCAGCACACGCGCATTGATTTGTGGTAAACAACGTGTTAAACATGCACATGCACCTTTTGGTAGACGCGGACGTTGTTTTCCGCGAAACCACAAGTTAAGCATGCACATGCACCTTTTGGCAGAGCGCGCACGTGGACTTCTGCCAAACGACGTGCCAAGCCCACCCATGCTGCTCTTTTCAGCACCCGCGCATCGATTTGTGGTTAACCACCCTTTAAGAATGCACATGCATCTTTTGGTAGACGCGCACGTTGTTTTCTGCCAAACAACAAGTTATGCATGCACATGCTGCTTCTGGCAGAGCGCGCACGTGGATTTCCATTAAACCACGTGCCAAGCACGCTCATGCTGCTCTTTTCAGCACACGCGCATGGATTTGTAGTAAACAACTTTTTAAGCATGCACATGCATCTTTCGGTAGACGCGGACGTTGTTTTCTGCAAAACCACAAGTTAAGCATGCACATGCCGCTTTTGGCAGAGCGCGGACGTGGATTTCTACCAAACCACGTGCTATGCACGCCCATGCAGCTCTTTTCAACACATGCGCATCGACTTGTGGTAAACAACTTGTTAATGACGCTCACGCATCTTTCCGTAGACGCGCACGTTGTTTTCTGCCAAACCACAAGGTATTCGTGCATATGCTGCTTTTCGCAGAGCGCGCATGAGGAGTTCTAATAAACCACGTGCTAAGCACGCACTTGCTGCTCTTTTCAGAACACGAGCATCGATTTGTGGTTAAAGAACTTGTTAAGCATGGAACTGCATCTTTTGGTAGACGCGGACGTTGTTTTTTGCCAAACCACAAGATAAGCATGTACATGGTGCTTTTGGCAGAGTGCGGACGTGGATTTCTACCAAACCACGTGCTTAGCACGCCTATCCTGATCTTTTCAGCACACGCGCATCGATTAGTGCCAAACCACTTCTTAAGCATGCACATGCATCTTTCCGTAGACGCGCACATTGTTTTCTGCCAAACCACGAGTTATGCATGCACGTGCCGCTTTTGGCAGAGCGCGGACGTGGATTTCTACCAAACCACGTGCTATGCACGCCCATGCAGCTCTTTTCAGCACACGCGCATCGACTTGTGGTAAACAACTTGCTAAGATGCAGATGCATCTTTTGGTCGACGCGCACGTTGTTTTCTGCCAAACCACAAGTTATGCATGCAGATGCTGCTGTTGGCAGAGCGCGCATGAGGATTTCTACCAAACCACGTGCTAAGCACGCCGATGCTGCTATTTTCAGCACACGCGCATCGATTTGTGCCAAACCATTTGTAAAGCATGCACGCGCATCTTTCAGTAGATGCGCACGTTGTTTTCTGCCAAACGATCAGTTATGCTTGCATATGCTGCTTTGGGCAGAGCACGCACGTGGATTTCTACCAAACGACATGCTAAGTACGCCCATGCTGCTCTTTTCAGCACACGCGCATCGATTTGTGCCAAACCACTTGTTAAGCATGCACACGCATCTTTCCGTAGATGCGCACGTTGTTTTCTGCCAAACGACAACTTATGCTTGCATCTGCTGCTTTGGGCAGAGCGCGTATGTGGATTTCTACCAAACCACGTGCTAAGCACGCCCATGCTGCTCTTTTCAGCACACGCGCATCGATTTGTGGTAAACAACGTGTTAAACATGCACATGCATCTTTTGGTAGACGCGGACGTTGTTTTCCGCGAAACCACAAGTTAAGCATCCACATGCACCTTTTGGCAGAGCGCGCACGTGGACTTCTGCCAAACGACGTGCCAAGCACACCCATGCTGCTCTTTTCAGCACCCGCGCATCGATTTGTGGTTAACCACCCTTTAAGCATGCACATGCATCTTTTGGTAGACGCGCACGTTGTTTTCTGCCAAACAACAAGTTATGCATGCACATGCTGCTTCTGGCAGAGCGCGCACGTGGATTTCTATTAAACCACGTGCCAAGCACGCTCATGCTGCTCTTTTCAGCACACGCGCATGGATTTGTAGTAAACAACTTTTTAAGCATGCACATGCACCTTTCGGTAGACCCGGACGTTGTTTTCTGCAAAACCACAAGTTAAGCATGCATATGCCGCTTTTGGAAGAGCGCGGACGTGGATTTCTACCAAACCACGTGCTATGCACGCCCATGCAGCTCTTTTCAGCACACGCGCATCGACTTGTGGTAAACAACATGTTAATCACGCTCACGCATCTTTCCGTACACGCGCACGTTGTTTTCTGCCAAACCACAAGGTATGCGTGCATATGCTGCTTTTGGCGGAGCGCGCATGAGGAGTTCTAACAAACCACTTGCTAAGCACGCCCTTGCTGCTCTTTTCAGAACACGCGCATCGATTTGTGCCAAACCACTCGTTAAGCATGCACATGCATCTTTCGGTAGACGCGCACGTTGTTTTCTGCCAAGCCACAAGCTAAGCATGCACATGCTGCTTTTGTCAGAGCGCGCACGTGGATTTCTACCAAACCACGTGCTAAGCACGCCCTTGCTGCTCTTTTCAGAACACGAGCATCGATTTGTGGTTAAACAATTTGTTAAGCATGCACATGCATCTTTTGGTAGACGCGGACGTTGTTTTTTGCCAAACCACAAGATAAGCATGCACATGCTGCTTTTGGCAGAGCGTGGACGTGGATTTCTACCAAACCACGTGCTTAGCACGCCCATGCTGCTATTTTCAGCACACTCGCATCGATTAGTGCCAAACCACTTGTTAAGCATGCTCACGCATCTTTCCGTAGACGCGCACGTTGTTTTCTGCCAAACCACAAGCTAAGCATGCACATGCTGCTTTTGTCAGAGCGCGCACGTGGATTTCTACTAAACCACGTGCCAAGCACGCGCATGCTGCTCTTTTCAGCACACGCGCATGGATTTGTAGTAAACAACTTGTTAAGCATGCACATGCATCTTTCGGTAGACGCGGACGTTGTTTTCTGCAAAACCACAAGTTAAGCATGCATATGCTGCTTTTGGCAGAGCGCGCATGAGGATTTCTATTAAACCACGTGCCAAGCACGCTCATGCTGCTCTTTTTAGCACACGCGCATGGATTTGTAGTAAACAACTTGTTAAGCATGCACATGCATCTTTCGGTAGACGCGGACGTTGTTTTCTGCATAACCACAAGTTAAGCATGCACATGCACCTTTTGGCAGAGCGCGCCCGTGGACTTCTGCCAAACGACGTGCCAAGCACGCCCATGCTGCTCTTTTCAGCACCCGCGCATCGATTTGTGGTTAACCACTTGTTAAGCATGCACATGCATCTTTTGGTAGACGCGCACGTTGTTTTCTGCCAAACCACAACTTATGCTTGCATATGCTGCTTTGGGCAGAGCGCGCATGTGGATTTCTACCAAACCACGTGCTAAGCACGCCCATGCTGCTCTTTTCAGCACACGCGCATTGATTTGTGGTAAACAACGTGTTAAACATGCACATGCACCTTTTGGTAGACGCGGACGTTGTTTTCCGCGAAACCACAAGTTAAGCATGCACATGCACCTTTTGGCAGAGCGCGCACGTGGACTTCTGCCAAACGACGTGCCAAGCCCACCCATGCTGCTCTTTTCAGCACCCGCGCATCGATTTGTGGTTAACCACCCTTTAAGAATGCACATGCATCTTTTGGTAGACGCGCACGTTGTTTTCTGCCAAACAACAAGTTATGCATGCACATGCTGCTTCTGGCAGAGCGCGCACGTGGATTTCCATTAAACCACGTGCCAAGCACGCTCATGCTGCTCTTTTCAGCACACGCGCATGGATTTGTAGTAAACAACTTTTTAAGCATGCACATGCATCTTTCGGTAGACGCGGACGTTGTTTTCTGCAAAACCACAAGTTAAGCATGCACATGCCGCTTTTGGCAGAGCGCGGACGTGGATTTCTACCAAACCACGTGCTATGCACGCCCATGCAGCTCTTTTCAACACATGCGCATCGACTTGTGGTAAACAACTTGTTAATGACGCTCACGCATCTTTCCGTAGACGCGCACGTTGTTTTCTGCCAAACCACAAGGTATTCGTGCATATGCTGCTTTTCGCAGAGCGCGCATGAGGAGTTCTAATAAACCACGTGCTAAGCACGCACTTGCTGCTCTTTTCAGAACACGAGCATCGATTTGTGGTTAAAGAACTTGTTAAGCATGGAACTGCATCTTTTGGTAGACGCGGACGTTGTTTTTTGCCAAACCACAAGATAAGCATGTACATGGTGCTTTTGGCAGAGTGCGGACGTGGATTTCTACCAAACCACGTGCTTAGCACGCCTATCCTGATCTTTTCAGCACACGCGCATCGATTAGTGCCAAACCACTTCTTAAGCATGCACATGCATCTTTCCGTAGACGCGCACATTGTTTTCTGCCAAACCACGAGTTATGCATGCACGTGCCGCTTTTGGCAGAGCGCGGACGTGGATTTCTACCAAACCACGTGCTATGCACGCCCATGCAGCTCTTTTCAGCACACGCGCATCGACTTGTGGTAAACAACTTGCTAAGATGCAGATGCATCTTTTGGTCGACGCGCACGTTGTTTTCTGCCAAACCACAAGTTATGCATGCAGATGCTGCTGTTGGCAGAGCGCGCATGAGGATTTCTACCAAACCACGTGCTAAGCACGCCGATGCTGCTATTTTCAGCACACGCGCATCGATTTGTGCCAAACCATTTGTAAAGCATGCACGCGCATCTTTCAGTAGATGCGCACGTTGTTTTCTGCCAAACGATCAGTTATGCTTGCATATGCTGCTTTGGGCAGAGCACGCACGTGGATTTCTACCAAACGACATGCTAAGTACGCCCATGCTGCTCTTTTCAGCACACGCGCATCGATTTGTGCCAAACCACTTGTTAAGCATGCACACGCATCTTTCCGTAGATGCGCACGTTGTTTTCTGCCAAACGACAACTTATGCTTGCATCTGCTGCTTTGGGCAGAGCGCGTATGTGGATTTCTACCAAACCACGTGCTAAGCACGCCCATGCTGCTCTTTTCAGCACACGCGCATCGATTTGTGGTAAACAACGTGTTAAACATGCACATGCATCTTTTGGTAGACGCGGACGTTGTTTTCCGCGAAACCACAAGTTAAGCATCCACATGCACCTTTTGGCAGAGCGCGCACGTGGACTTCTGCCAAACGACGTGCCAAGCACACCCATGCTGCTCTTTTCAGCACCCGCGCATCGATTTGTGGTTAACCACCCTTTAAGCATGCACATGCATCTTTTGGTAGACGCGCACGTTGTTTTCTGCCAAACAACAAGTTATGCATGCACATGCTGCTTCTGGCAGAGCGCGCACGTGGATTTCTATAAACCACGTGCCAAGCACGCTCATGCTGCTCTTTTCAGCACACGCGCATGGATTTGTAGTAAACAACTTTTTAAGCATGCACATGCACCTTTCGGTAGACCCGGACGTTGTTTTCTGCAAAACCACAAGTTAAGCATGCATATGCCGCTTTTGGAAGAGCGCGGACGTGGATTTCTACCAAACCACGTGCTATGCACGCCCATGCAGCTCTTTTCAGCACACGCGCATCGACTTGTGGTAAACAACATGTTAATCACGCTCACGCATCTTTCCGTACACGCGCACGTTGTTTTCTGCCAAACCACAAGGTATGCGTGCATATGCTGCTTTTGGCGGAGCGCGCATGAGGAGTTCTAACAAACCACTTGCTAAGCACGCCCTTGCTGCTCTTTTCAGAACACGAGCATCGACTTGTGGTTAAACAACTTGTTAAGCATGCAACTGCATCTTTTGGTAGACGCGGACGTTGTTTTTTGCCAAACCACAATATAAGCATGCACATGCTGCTTTTGGCAGAGTGCGGACGTGGATTTCTACCAAACCACGTGCTTAGCACGCCCATGCTGCTCTTTTTAGCACACGCGCATCGATTAGTGCCAAACCACTTGTTAAGCATGCACATGCATCTTTCCGTAGACGCGCACATTCTTTTCTGCCAAACCACAAGTTATGCATGCACATGCCGCTTTTGGCAGAGCGCGGACGTGGATTTCAAGCAAACCACGTGCTATGCACGCCCGTGCAGCACTTTTCAGCACACGCGCATCGACTTGTGGTAAACAACTTGCTAAGATGCACATGCATCTTTCGGTAGACGCGGACGTTGTTTTCTGCCAAACCACAAGCTAAGCATGCACATGCAGCTTTTGGCAGAGCGCGCACGTGGATTTCTACAAAACGGCGTGCTAAGCACGCCCATGCTGCAATTTTCAGCACACGCGCATCGATTTGTGCCAAACCACTTGCAAAGTATGCACGCGCATCTTTCAGTAGATGCGCACGTTGTTTTCTGCCAAACGACAAGTTATGCTTGCATATGCTGCTTTGGGCAGAGCGCGCATGTGGATTTCTACCAAACCACGTGCTAAGCACGCCAATGCTGCTCTTTTCAGCACACGCGCATGGATTTGTGGTAAACAACTTGTTAAGCATGCACATGCATCTTTTGGTAGACGCGGACGTTGTTTTCTGCCAAACCACAAGATAAGCATGCACAGGCAGCTTTTGGCAGAGCGCACACGTGGATTTCCACCAAACGACGTGCTAAGCACGCCCATGCTACTCTTTTCTGCACACGCGCATCGATTAGTGCCGAACCACTTGTTAAGCATGCACATGCATCTTTCCGTAGACGCGCACGTTGTTTTCTGCCAAACCACAAGCTAAGCATGCACATGCAGTTTTTGGCAGATCGCGCGCGTGGATTTCTGCCAAACGACGTGCCAAGCACGCCCATGCTGCTCTTTTAAGCACGCGCGCTACGCTTTGTACCAAACCACTTGTTGAGCATGCATATGCATCTTTTGGTAGGCGCGGACGTTGTTTTCTGCCAAACCACAAGTTAAGGATGTGCATGCTGCTTTTCGCAGAGCGCGCACGTAGATTTCTGCCAAACGACGTGCTAAGCACGCCCATGTTGCTCTTTTGGGCACACGCGCATCGATTTGTGCCAAACCAATTGTTAAGCATGCACATGAATTTTTCAGTAGACGCGCACGTTGTTTTCCGCAAAACCACAAGTTATGCGTGCATATGCTGCTTTTGGCCGAGCGCGCGTGTGGATTTCTAGCAAACCACGCGCCAAGCACGCCCTTGCTGCTCTTTTCAGCACGCGTGCACCGGTTTCTGGTAAACAACTTTTTAAGCATGCACATGCATCTTTTGGTAGACGCGCACGTTGTTTTCTGCCAAACCACAAGTTATGCACGCACATGCTGCTGTTGGCAGAGCGCGCACGTGGATTTCTATTATAGCACGTGCCAAGCACGCTCATGCTGCTCTCTTTAGCACACGCGCATGGATTTGTAGTAAACAACTTGTTAAGCATGCACATGCATCTTTCGGTAGACGCGGACGTTGTTTTCTGCAAAACCACAAGTTAAGCATGCACATGCACCTTTTGGCAGAGCGCGCCCGTGGACTTCTGCCAAACGACGTGCCAAGCACGCCCATGCTGCTCTTTTCAGCACCCGCGCATCGATTTGTGGTTAACCACTTGTTAAGCATGCACATGCATCTTTTGGTAGACGCGCACGTTGTTTTCTGCCAAACAACAAGTTATGCATGCACATGCTGCTTTTGGCAGAGCGCGCACGTGGATTTCTATTAAACCACGTGCCAAGCACGCTCATGCTGCTCTTTTCAGCACACGCGCATCGATTTGTGGTAAACAACGTGTTAAACATGCACATGCATCTTTTGGTAGACGCGGACGTTGTTTTCCGCGAAACCACAAGTTAAGCATGCACATGCACCTTTTGGCAGAGCGCGCACGTGGACTTCTGCCAAACGACGTGGCAAGCCCACCCATGCTGCTCTTTTCAGCACCCGTGCATCGATTTGTGGTTAACCACCCTTTAAGAATGCACATGCATCTTTTGGTAGACGCGCACGTTGTTTTCTGCCAAACAACAAGTTATGCATGCACATGCTGCTTCTGGCAGAGCGCGCGCGTGGATTTCTATTAAACCACGTGTCAAGCACGCTCATGCTGCTCTTTTCAGCACACGCGCATGGATTTGTAGTAAACAACTTTTTAAGCATGCACATGCATCTTTCGGTAGACGCGGACGTTGTTTTCTGCAAAACCACAAGTTAAGCATGCACATGCCGCTTTTTGCAGAGCGCGGACGTGGATTTCTACCAAACCACGTGCTATGCACGCCCATGCAGCTCTTTTCAGCACACGCGCATCGACTTGTGGTAAACAACTTGTTAATGACGCTCACGCATCTTTCCGTAGACGCGCACGTTGTTTTCTGCCAAACCACAAGGTATGCGTGCATATGCTGCTTTTGGCAGAACGCGCATGAGGAGTTCTAACAAACCACGTGCTAAGCACGCCCTTGCTGCTCTTTTCAGAACACGAGCATCGATTTGTGGTTAAACAACTTGTTAAGCATGCAACTGCATCTTTTGGTATACGCGGACGTTGTTTTTTGCCAAGCCACAAGATAAGCATGTACATGGTGCTTTTGGCAGAGTGCGGACGTGGATTTCTACCAAACCACGTGCTTAGCACGCCCATCCTGCTCTTTTCAGCACACGCGCATCGATTAGTTCCAAACCACTTGTTAAGCATGCACATGCATCTTTCCGTAGACGCGCACATTGTTTTCTGCCAAACCACAAGTTATGCATGCACGTGCCGCTTTTGGCAAAGCGCGGACGTGGATTTCTACCAAACCACGTGCTATGCACGCCCATGCAGCTCTTTTCAGCACACGCGCATCGACTTGTGGTAAACAACTTGCTAAGATGCAGATGCGTCTTTTGGTAGACGCGCACGTTGTTTTCTGCCAAACCACAAGTTATGCTTGCATATGCTGCTTTGGGTAGAGCGTGCATGTGGATTTCTGCCAAACGACGTGCTAAGCACGCCTTTGCTGTTCTTTTCAGCACACTCGCATGGATTTGTGGTAAACAACTTGTTAAGCATGCACATGCATCTTTCGGTAGACGCGGACGTTGTTTTCCGCCAAACCACAAGCTAAGCATGCACATGCAGCTTTTGGCAGAGCGCGCACGTGGATTTCTACAAAACGGCGGGCTAAGCACGCCCATGCTGCTATTTTCAGCACACGCGCATCGATTTGTGCCAAACCATTTGTAAAGCATGCACGCGCATCTTTCAGTAGATGCGCACGTTGTTTTCTGCCAAACGACAAGTTATGCTTGCATATGCTGCTTTGGGCAGAGCGCGCATGTGGATTTTTACCAAACCACATGCTAAGCACGCCCAAGCTGCTCTTTTCAACACACGCGCATCGATTTGTGGTAAACAACTTGTTAAGCATGCACATGCATCTTTTGGTAGACGCGGACGTTGTTTTCTGCCAAACCACAAGTTAAGCATGCACATGCACCTTTTGGCAGAGCGCGCACGTGGATGTCAGCCAAACGACGTGCCAAGCACGCCCATGCTGCTCTATTCAGCACCCGCGCATCCATTTGTGGTTAACCACTTGTTAAGCATGCACATGCATCTTTCCGTAGAAGCGCACGTTGTTTTCTGCCAAATCACAAGTTATGCATGCATATGCTGCTTTTGGCAGAGCGCGCATGTGGATTTCTACCAAACCACGTGCTAAGCACGCCCTTGCTGCACTTTTCAGCACACGCGCATGGATTTGTGGTAAACAACTTGTTAAGCATGCACATGCATCTTTCTGTAGGACGCGAACGTTGTTTTCTGCCAAACCACAAGATAAGCATGCACAGGCAGCTTTTGCCCCAGCGCGCACGTGGATTTCTACCAAACGGCGTGCCAGGCACGCCCATGCTGCTCTTTTCAGCATACGCGCATCGATTAGTGCCAAACCACTTGTTAGGCATGCACATGCATCTTTCCGTAGACGCGCACGTTGTTTTCTGCCAAACCACAAGCTAAGCATGCACATGCAGTTTTTGGCAGAGCGCGCGCGTGGATTTCTGCCAAACGACGTGCCAAGCACGCCCATGCTGCTCTTTTCAGGACACGCGCATCGCTTTGTACCAAACCACTTGTTAAGCATGCACATGCATCTTTTGGTAGACGCGGACGTTGTTTTCTGCCAAACCACAAGTTAAGCATGCACATGCTGCTTTTGGCAGAGCGCCCACGTGGATTTCTATTAAACCACGTGCCAAGCACGCTCATCCTGCTCTTTTTAGCACACGCGCATGGATTTCTAGTAAACAACTTGTTAAGCATGCACATGCATCTTTCGGTAGACGCGGACGTTGTTTTCTGCCAAACCACAAGTTAAGCATGCACATGCACCTTTTGCCAGAGCGCGCACGTGGATTTCTGCCGAACAACGTGCCAAGCACGCCCATGCTGCTCTATTCAGCACCTGCGCATTCATTTGTGGTTAACCACTTGTTAAGCATGCACATGCATCTTTCCGTAGACGCGCACGTTGTTTTCTGCCAAACCACAAGTTATGCATGCATATGCTGTTTTGGCAGAGCGCGCATGTGGATTTCTACCAAACCGCGCGCTTAGCAAGCGCTTGCTGCACTTTTCAGAACACGAGCATCGATTTGTGGTTAAACAACTTGTTAAGCATGCAACTGCATCTTTTGGAAGACGCGGACGTTGTTTTTTGCCAAACCACAAGGTAAGCATGCACATGCTGCTTTTGGCAGATCGCGGACGTGGATTTCTACCAAACCACGTGCTTAGCACGCCCATGCTGCTCTTTTCAGCACACGCGCATCGATTAGTGCCAAACTCCTTGTTAAGCATGCACATGCATCTTTCCGTAGACGCGCACATTGTTTTCTGCCAAACCACAAGTTATGCATGCACATGCCGCTTTTGGCAGAGCGCGGACGTGGATTTCTACCAAACCACGTGCTATGCACGCCCATGCAGCTCTTTTCAGCACACGCGCATCCACTTGTGGTAAACAACTTGTTAAGCATGCTCACGCATCTTTCCGTAGACGCGGACGTTGTTTTCTGCCAAACCACAAGATAAGCATGTACATGGTGCTTTTGGCAGAGTGCGGACGTGGATTTCTACCAAACCACGTGCTTAGCACGCCCATCCTTCTCTTTTCAGCACACGCGCATCGATTAGTGCCAAACCACTTGTTAAGCGTGCACATGCATCTTTCCGTAGACGCGCACATTGTTTTCTGCCAAACCACAAGTTATGCATGCACGTGCCGCTTTTGGCAGAGCGCGGACGTGGATTTCTACCAAACCACGTGCTATGCACTCCCATGCAGCTCTTTTCAGCACACGCGCATTGACTTGTGGTAAACAACTTGCTAAGATGCAGATGCGTCTTTTGGTAGACGCGCACGTTGTTTTCTGCCAAACCACAAGTTATGCTTGCATATGCTGCTTTGGGTAGAGCGTGCATGTGGATTTCTGCCAAACGACGTGCTAAGCACGCCTTTGCTGTTCTTTTCAGCACACTCGCATGGATTTGTGGTAAACAACTTGTTAAGCATGCACATGCATCTTTCGGTAGACGCGGACGTTGTTTTCCGCCAAACCACAAGCTAAGCATGCACATGCAGCTTTTCGCAGAGCGCGCACGTGGATTTCTACAAAACGGCGTGCTAAGCACGCCCATGCTGCTATTTTGAGCACACGCGCATCGATTTGTGCCAAACCATTTGTAAAGCACGCACGCATCTTTCAGTAGATGCGCACGTTGTTTTCTGCCAAACGACAAGTTATGCTTGCATATGCTGCTTTGGGCAGAGCGCGCATGTGGATTTTTACCAAACCACATGCTAAGCACGCCCATGCTGCTCTTTTCAACACACGCGCATCGATTTGTGGTAAACAACTTGTTAAGCATGCACATGCATCTTTTGGTAGACGCGGACGTTGTTTTCCGCGAAACCACAAGTTAAGCATGCACATGCACCTTTTGGCAGAGCGCGCACGTGGACTTCTGCCAAACGACGTGCCAAGCCCACCCATGCTGCTCTTTTCAGCACCCGCGCATCGATTTGTGGTTAACCACCCTTTAAGAATGCACATGCATCTTTTGGTAGACGCGCACGTTGTTTTCTGCCAAACAACAAGTTATACATGCACATGCTGCTTCTGGCAGAGCGCGCACGTGGATTTCCATTAAACCACGTGCTATGCACGCCCATGCAGCTCTTTTCAACACACGCGCATCGACTTGTGGTAAACAACTTGTTAATGACGCTCACGCATCTTTCCGTAGACGCGCACGTTGTTTTCTGCCAAACCACAAGGTATGCGTGCATATGCTGCTTTTGGCAGAGCGCGCATGAGGAGTTCTAACAAACCACGTGCTAAGCACGCACTTGCTGCTCTTTTCAGAACACGAGCATCGATTTGTGGTTAAACAACTTGTTAAGCATGGAACTGCATCTTTTGGTAGACGCGGACGTTGTTTTTTGCGAAACCACAAGATAAGCATGTACATGGTGCTTTTGGCAGAGTGCGGACGTGGATTTCTACCAAACCACGTGCTTAGCACGCCCATCCTGATCTTTTCAGCACACGCGCATCGATTAGTGCCAAACCACTTGTTAAGCATGCACATGCATCTTTCCGTAGACGCGCACATTGTTTTCTGCCAAACCACAAGTTATGCATGCACGTGCCGCTTTTGGCAGAGCGCGGACGTGGATTTCTACCAAACCACGTGCTATGCACGCCCATGCAGCTCTTTTCAGCACACGCGCATCGATTTGTGGTAAACAACTTGCTAAGATGCAGATGCATCTTTTGGTTGACGCGCACGTTGTTTTCTGCCAAACCACAAGTTATGCATGCAGATGCTGCTTTTCGCAGAGCGCGCACGTGGATTTCTGCCAAGCGACGTGTTAAGCACGCCCATGCTGCTCTTTTCAGCACACGCGCATCGATTAGTACCAAACCACTTGTTAAGTATGCACATGCATCTTTCCGTAGACGCGCACGTTGTTTTCTGCCAAACCACAAGTTATGCATGCATTTGCTGCTTTTGGCAGAGCGCGCATGTGGATTTCTACAAAACCACGTGCCAAGCACGCCCATGCTGCTCTATTCAGCACCCGCGCAACGATTTGTGGTTAACCACTTGTTAAGCATGCACATTCATCTTTCCGTAGACGCGCACATTGTTTTCTGCCAAACGACAAGCTATGCATGCACATGCTGCTTTTGGCAGAGCGCGCATGTGGATTTCTACTAAACCACGTGCTAAGCACGCCTATGCTGTTCCTTTAAGTACACGCGCATCGATTTGTGCCAAACCACTCGTTAAGCATGCACATGCATCTTTCGGTAGACGCGCACGTTGTTGTCTGCCAAGCCACAAGCTAAGCATGCACATGCTGCTTTTGTCAGAGCGCGCACATGGATTTCTACTAAACCACGTGCCAAGCACGCTCATGCTGCTCTTTTCAGCACACGCGCATGGATTTGTGGTAAACAACTTGTTAAGCATGCACATGCATCTTTCGGTAGACGCGGACGTTGTTTTCTGCAAAACCACAAGTTAAGCATGCACATGCCGCTTTTGGCAGAGCGCGGAAGTGGATTTCTACCAAACCACGTGCTATGCGCGCCCATGCAGCTCTTTTCAGCACACGCGCATCGACTTGTGGTAAACAACTTGTTAAGCACGCTCACGCATCTTTCCGTAGACGCGCACGTTCTTTTCTCCCAAACCACAAGGTATGCGTGCATATGCTGCTTTTCGCAGAGCGCGCATGAGGAGTTCTACCAAACCACGTGCTAAGCACGCCCTTGCTGCTCTTTTCAGAACACGAGCATCGATTTGTGGTTAAACAATTTGTTAAGCATGCACATGCATCTTTTGGTAGACGCGGACGTTGTTTTTTGCCAAACCACAATATAAGCATGCACATGCTGCTTTTGGCAGAGCGCGGACGTGGATTTCTACCAAACCACGTGCTTAGCACGCCCATGCTGCTCTTTTCAGCACACTCGCATCGATTAGTGCCAAACCACTTGTTAAGCATGCTCACGCATCTTTCCGTAGACGCGCACGTTGTTTTCTGCCAAACCACAAGTTATGTGTGCATATGCTGCTTTTGGCAGAGCGCGCATGAGGAGTTCTAACAAACCACGCGCTAAGCACGCCCTTGCTGCTCTTTTCAGCACGCGCGCATCGATTTCTATTGAACAACTTGTTAAGCATGCAAATGCATCTTTCGGTAGACGCGGACGTTGTTTTCTGCCAAACCACAAGTTAAGCATGCACATGCACCTTTTGGCAGAGCGCGCACGTGGATTTGTGCCAAACGACGTGCCAAGCACGCCCATGCTGCTCTATTCAGCGCCCGCGCATCCATTTGTTGTTAACCACTTGTTAAGCATGCACATGCATCTTTCCGTAGACGCGCACGTTGTTTTCTGCCAAACCACAAGTTATGCATGCATATGCTGTTTTGGCAGAGCGCGCATGGGGATATCTACCAAACCGCGCGCTAAGCACGCCCTTGCTGCACTTTTCAGAACACGAGCATCTATTTGTGGTTAAACAACTTGTTAAGCATGCAACTGCATCTTTTGGAAGACGCGGACGTTGTTTTTTGCCAAACCACAAGGTAAGCATGCACATGCTGCTTTTGGCAGAGCGCGGACGTGGATTTCTACCAAACCACGTGCTTAGCACGCCCATGCTGCTCTTTTCAGCACACGCGCATCGATTAGTGCCAAACTCCTTGTTAAGCATGCACATGCATCTCTCCGTAGACGCGCAGATTGTTTTCTGCCAAACCACAAGTTATGCATGCACGTGCCGCTTTTGGCAGAGCGCGGACGTGGATTTCTACCAAACCACGTGCTATGCACGCCCATGCAGCTCTTTTCAGCACAAGCGCATCCACTTGTGGTAAACAACTTGTTAAGCATGCTCACGCATCTTTCCGTAGACGCGGACGTTGTTTTCTGCCAAACCACAAGTTATGTGTGCATATGCTGCTTTTGGCAGAGCGCGCATGAGGAGTTCTACCAAACCACGTGCTAAGCACGCCCTTGCTGCTCTTTTCAGCACGAGCGCATCGATTTCTGGTAAACAACTTGTTAAGCATGCAGATGCATCTTTTGGTAGACGCGCACGTTGTTTTCTGCCAAACCACAAGTTATGCATGCACATACTGCTGTTGGTGGAGCGCGCATGAGGATTTCTACCAAACCACGTGCTAAGCACGCCCTTGCTGCTCTTTTCAGCACACTCGCATGGATTTGTGGTAAACAACTTGTTAAGCATGCACATGCATCTTTCGCTAGACGCGGACGTTGTTTTCTGTCAAACCACAAGCTAAGCATGCACATGCAGCTTTTGGCAGAGCGCGCACGTGGATTTCTACAAAACGGCGTGCTAAGCACGCCCATGCTGCTATTTTCAGCACACGCGCATCGATTTGTGGTAAACAACTTGTTAAGCATGCACATGCATCTTTTGGTAGACGCGCACGTTCTTTTCTGCCAAACAACAAGTTATGCATGCACATGCTGCTTTTGGCAGAGCGCGCACGTGGATTTCTATTAAACCACGTGCCAAGCACGCTCATGCTGCTCTTTTTAGCACACGCGCATGGATTTGTAGTAAACAACTTGTTAAGCATGCACATGCATCTTTCGGTAGACGCGGACGTTGTTTTCTGCAAAACCACAAGTTAAGCATGCACATGCACCTTTTGGCAGAGCGCGCCCGTGGACTTCTGCCAAACGACGTGCCAAGCACGCCCATGCTGCTCTTTTCAGCACCCGCGCATCGATTTGTGGTTAACCACTTGTTAAGCATGCACATGCATCTTTTGGTAGACGCGCACGTTGTTTTCTGCCAAACCACAACTTATGCTTGCATATGCTGCTTTGGGCAGAGCGCGCATGTGGATTTCTACCAAACCACGTGCTAAGCACGCCCATGCTGCTCTTTTCAGCACACGCGCATTGATTTGTGGTAAACAACGTGTTAAACATGCACATGCACCTTTTGGTAGACGCGGACGTTGTTTTCCGCGAAACCACAAGTTAAGCATGCACATGCACCTTTTGGCAGAGCGCGCACGTGGACTTCTGCCAAACGACGTGCCAAGCCCACCCATGCTGCTCTTTTCAGCACCCGCGCATCGATTTGTGGTTAACCACCCTTTAAGAATGCACATGCATCTTTTGGTAGACGCGCACGTTGTTTTCTGCCAAACAACAAGTTATGCATGCACATGCTGCTTCTGGCAGAGCGCGCACGTGGATTTCCATTAAACCACGTGCCAAGCACGCTCATGCTGCTCTTTTCAGCACACGCGCATGGATTTGTAGTAAACAACTTTTTAAGCATGCACATGCATCTTTCGGTAGACGCGGACGTTGTTTTCTGCAAAACCACAAGTTAAGCATGCACATGCCGCTTTTGGCAGAGCGCGTACGTGGATTTCTACCAAACCACGTGCTATGCACGCCCATGCAGCTCTTTTCAACACATGCGCATCGACTTGTGGTAAACAACTTGTTAATGACGCTCACGCATCTTTCCGTAGACGCGCACGTTGTTTTCTGCCAAACCACAAGGTATTCGTGCATATGCTGCTTTTCGCAGAGCGCGCATGAGGAGTTCTAATAAACCACGTGCTAAGCACGCACTTGCTGCTCTTTTCAGAACACGAGCATCGATTTGTGGTTAAAGAACTTGTTAAGCATGGAACTGCATCTTTTGGTAGACGCGGACGTTGTTTTTTGCCAAACCACAAGATAAGCATGTACATGTTGCTTTTGGCAGAGTGCGGACGTGGATTTCTACCAAACCACGTGCTTAGCACGCCTATCCTGATCTTTTCAGCACACGCGCATCGATTAGTGCCAAACCACTTCTTAAGCATGCACATGCATCTTTCCGTAGACGCGCACATTGTTTTCTGCCAAACCACGAGTTATGCATGCACGTGCCGCTTTTGGCAGAGCGCGGACGTGGATTTCTACCAAACCACGTGCTATGCACGCCCATGCAGCTCTTTTCAGCACACGCGCATCGACTTGTGGTAAACAACTTGCTAAGATGCAGATGCATCTTTTGGTCGACGCGCACGTTGTTTTCTGCCAAACCACAAGTTATGCATGCAGATGCTGCTGTTGGCAGAGCGCGCATGAGGATTTCTACCAAACCACGTGCTAAGCACGCCGATGCTGCTATTTTCAGCACACGCGCATCGATTTGTGCCAAACCATTTGTAAAGCATGCACGCGCATCTTTCAGTAGATGCGCACGTTGTTTTCTGCCAAACGATCAGTTATGCTTGCATATGCTGCTTTGGGCAGAGCACGCACGTGGATTTCTACCAAACGACATGCTAAGTACGCCCATGCTGCTCTTTTCAGCACACGCGCATCGATTTGTGCCAAACCACTTGTTAAGCATGCACACGCATCTTTCCGTAGATGCGCACGTTGTTTTCTGCCAAACGACAACTTATGCTTGCATCTGCTGCTTTGGGCAGAGCGCGTATGTGGATTTCTACCAAACCACGTGCTAAGCACGCCCATGCTGCTCTTTTCAGCACACGCGCATCGATTTGTGGTAAACAACGTGTTAAACATGCACATGCATCTTTTGGTAGACGCGGACGTTGTTTTCCGCGAAACCACAAGTTAAGCATCCACATGCACCTTTTGGCAGAGCGCGCACGTGGACTTCTGCCAAACGACGTGCCAAGCACACCCATGCTGCTCTTTTCAGCACCCGCGCATCGATTTGTGGTTAACCACCCTTTAAGCATGCACATGCATCTTTTGGTAGACGCGCACGTTGTTTTCTGCCAAACAACAAGTTATGCATGCACATGCTGCTTCTGGCAGAGCGCGCACGTGGATTTCTATTAAACCACGTGCCAAGCACGCTCATGCTGCTCTTTTCAGCACACGCGCATGGATTTGTAGTAAACAACTTTTTAAGCATGCACATGCACCTTTCGGTAGACCCGGACGTTGTTTTCTGCAAAACCACAAGTTAAGCATGCATATGCCGCTTTTGGAAGAGCGCGGACGTGGATTTCTACCAAACCACGTGCTATGCACGCCCATGCAGCTCTTTTCAGCACACGCGCATCGACTTGTGGTAAACAACATGTTAATCACGCTCACGCATCTTTCCGTACACGCGCACGTTGTTTTCTGCCAAACCACAAGGTATGCGTGCATATGCTGCTTTTGGCGGAGCGCGCATGAGGAGTTCTAACAAACCACTTGCTAAGCACGCCCTTGCTGCTCTTTTCAGAACACGCGCATCGATTTGTGCCAAACCACTCGTTAAGCATGCACATGCATCTTTCGGTAGACGCGCACGTTGTTTTCTGCCAAGCCACAAGCTAAGCATGCACATGCTGCTTTTGTCAGAGCGCGCACGTGGATTTCTACCAAACCACGTGCTAAGCACGCCCTTGCTGCTCTTTTCAGAACACGAGCATCGATTTGTGGTTAAACAATTTGTTAAGCATGCACATGCATCTTTTGGTAGACGCGGACGTTGTTTTTTGCCAAACCACAAGATAAGCATGCACATGCTGCTTTTGGCAGAGCGTGGACGTGGATTTCTACCAAACCACGTGCTTAGCACGCCCATGCTGCTATTTTCAGCACACTCGCATCGATTAGTGCCAAACCACTTGTTAAGCATGCTCACGCATCTTTCCGTAGACGCGCACGTTGTTTTCTGCCAAACCACAAGCTAAGCATGCACATGCTGCTTTTGTCAGAGCGCGCACGTGGATTTCTACTAAACCACGTGCCAAGCACGCGCATGCTGCTCTTTTCAGCACACGCGCATGGATTTGTAGTAAACAACTTGTTAAGCATGCACATGCATCTTTCGGTAGACGCGGACGTTGTTTTCTGCAAAACCACAAGTTAAGCATGCATATGCTGCTTTTGGCAGAGCGCGCATGAGGATTTCTATTAAACCACGTGCCAAGCACGCTCATGCTGCTCTTTTTAGCACACGCGCATGGATTTGTAGTAAACAACTTGTTAAGCATGCACATGCATCTTTCGGTAGACGCGGACGTTGTTTTCTGCATAACCACAAGTTAAGCATGCACATGCACCTTTTGGCAGAGCGCGCCCGTGGACTTCTGCCAAACGACGTGCCAAGCACGCCCATGCTGCTCTTTTCAGCACCCGCGCATCGATTTGTGGTTAACCACTTGTTAAGCATGCACATGCATCTTTTGGTAGACGCGCACGTTGTTTTCTGCCAAACCACAACTTATGCTTGCATATGCTGCTTTGGGCAGAGCGCGCATGTGGATTTCTACCAAACCACGTGCTAAGCACGCCCATGCTGCTCTTTTCAGCACACGCGCATTGATTTGTGGTAAACAACGTGTTAAACATGCACATGCACCTTTTGGTAGACGCGGACGTTGTTTTCCGCGAAACCACAAGTTAAGCATGCACATGCACCTTTTGGCAGAGCGCGCACGTGGACTTCTGCCAAACGACGTGCCAAGCCCACCCATGCTGCTCTTTTCAGCACCCGCGCATCGATTTGTGGTTAACCACCCTTTAAGAATGCACATGCATCTTTTGGTAGACGCGCACGTTGTTTTCTGCCAAACAACAAGTTATGCATGCACATGCTGCTTCTGGCAGAGCGCGCACGTGGATTTCCATTAAACCACGTGCCAAGCACGCTCATGCTGCTCTTTTCAGCACACGCGCATGGATTTGTAGTAAACAACTTTTTAAGCATGCACATGCATCTTTCGGTAGACGCGGACGTTGTTTTCTGCAAAACCACAAGTTAAGCATGCACATGCCGCTTTTGGCAGAGCGCGGACGTGGATTTCTACCAAACCACGTGCTATGCACGCCCATGCAGCTCTTTTCAACACATGCGCATCGACTTGTGGTAAACAACTTGTTAATGACGCTCACGCATCTTTCCGTAGACGCGCACGTTGTTTTCTGCCAAACCACAAGGTATTCGTGCATATGCTGCTTTTCGCAGAGCGCGCATGAGGAGTTCTAATAAACCACGTGCTAAGCACGCACTTGCTGCTCTTTTCAGAACACGAGCATCGATTTGTGGTTAAAGAACTTGTTAAGCATGGAACTGCATCTTTTGGTAGACGCGGACGTTGTTTTTTGCCAAACCACAAGATAAGCATGTACATGGTGCTTTTGGCAGAGTGCGGACGTGGATTTCTACCAAACCACGTGCTTAGCACGCCTATCCTGATCTTTTCAGCACACGCGCATCGATTAGTGCCAAACCACTTCTTAAGCATGCACATGCATCTTTCCGTAGACGCGCACATTGTTTTCTGCCAAACCACGAGTTATGCATGCACGTGCCGCTTTTGGCAGAGCGCGGACGTGGATTTCTACCAAACCACGTGCTATGCACGCCCATGCAGCTCTTTTCAGCACACGCGCATCGACTTGTGGTAAACAACTTGCTAAGATGCAGATGCATCTTTTGGTCGACGCGCACGTTGTTTTCTGCCAAACCACAAGTTATGCATGCAGATGCTGCTGTTGGCAGAGCGCGCATGAGGATTTCTACCAAACCACGTGCTAAGCACGCCGATGCTGCTATTTTCAGCACACGCGCATCGATTTGTGCCAAACCATTTGTAAAGCATGCACGCGCATCTTTCAGTAGATGCGCACGTTGTTTTCTGCCAAACGATCAGTTATGCTTGCATATGCTGCTTTGGGCAGAGCACGCACGTGGATTTCTACCAAACGACATGCTAAGTACGCCCATGCTGCTCTTTTCAGCACACGCGCATCGATTTGTGCCAAACCACTTGTTAAGCATGCACACGCATCTTTCCGTAGATGCGCACGTTGTTTTCTGCCAAACGACAACTTATGCTTGCATCTGCTGCTTTGGGCAGAGCGCGTATGTGGATTTCTACCAAACCACGTGCTAAGCACGCCCATGCTGCTCTTTTCAGCACACGCGCATCGATTTGTGGTAAACAACGTGTTAAACATGCACATGCATCTTTTGGTAGACGCGGACGTTGTTTTCCGCGAAACCACAAGTTAAGCATCCACATGCACCTTTTGGCAGAGCGCGCACGTGGACTTCTGCCAAACGACGTGCCAAGCACACCCATGCTGCTCTTTTCAGCACCCGCGCATCGATTTGTGGTTAACCACCCTTTAAGCATGCACATGCATCTTTTGGTAGACGCGCACGTTGTTTTCTGCCAAACAACAAGTTATGCATGCACATGCTGCTTCTGGCAGAGCGCGCACGTGGATTTCTATTAAACCACGTGCCAAGCACGCTCATGCTGCTCTTTTCAGCACACGCGCATGGATTTGTAGTAAACAACTTTTTAAGCATGCACATGCACCTTTCGGTAGACCCGGACGTTGTTTTCTGCAAAACCACAAGTTAAGCATGCATATGCCGCTTTTGGAAGAGCGCGGACGTGGATTTCTACCAAACCACGTGCTATGCACGCTCATGCAGCTCTTTTCAGCACACGCGCATCGACTTGTGGTAAACAACATGTTAATCACGCTCACGCATCTTTCCGTACACGCGCACGTTGTTTTCTGCCAAACCACAAGGTATGCGTGCATATGCTGCTTTTGGCGGAGCGCGCATGAGGAGTTCTAACAAACCACTTGCTAAGCACGCCCTTGCTGCTCTTTTCAGAACACGAGCATCGACTTGTGGTTAAACAACTTGTTAAGCATGCAACTGCATCTTTTGGTAGACGCGGACGTTGTTTTTTGCCAAACCACAATATAAGCATGCACATGCTGCTTTTGGCAGAGTGCGGACGTGGATTTCTACCAAACCACGTGCTTAGCACGCCCATGCTGCTCTTTTTAGCACACGCGCATCGATTAGTGCCAAACCACTTGTTAAGCATGCACATGCATCTTTCCGTAGACGCGCACATTCTTTTCTGCCAAACCACAAGTTATGCATGCACATGCCGCTTTTGGCAGAGCGCGGACGTGGATTTCAAGCAAACCACGTGCTATGCACGCCCGTGCAGCACTTTTCAGCACACGCGCATCGACTTGTGGTAAACAACTTGCTAAGATGCACATGCATCTTTCGGTAGACGCGGACGTTGTTTTCTGCCAAACCACAAGCTAAGCATGCACATGCAGCTTTTGGCAGAGCGCGCACGTGGATTTCTACAAAACGGCGTGCTAAGCACGCCCATGCTGCAATTTTCAGCACACGCGCATCGATTTGTGCCAAACCACTTGCAAAGTATGCACGCGCATCTTTCAGTAGATGCGCACGTTGTTTTCTGCCAAACGACAAGTTATGCTTGCATATGCTGCTTTGGGCAGAGCGCGCATGTGGATTTCTACCAAACCACGTGCTAAGCACGCCAATGCTGCTCTTTTCAGCACACGCGCATGGATTTGTGGTAAACAACTTGTTAAGCATGCACATGCATCTTTTGGTAGACGCGGACGTTGTTTTCTGCCAAACCACAAGATAAGCATGCACAGGCAGCTTTTGGCAGAGCGCACACGTGGATTTCCACCAAACGACGTGCTAAGCACGCCCATGCTACTCTTTTCTGCACACGCGCATCGATTAGTGCCGAACCACTTGTTAAGCATGCACATGCATCTTTCCGTAGACGCGCACGTTGTTTTCTGCCAAACCACAAGCTAAGCATGCACATGCAGTTTTTGGCAGATCGCGCGCGTGGATTTCTGCCAAACGACGTGCCAAGCACGCCCATGCTGCTCTTTTAAGCACGCGCGCTACGCTTTGTACCAAACCACTTGTTGAGCATGCATATGCATCTTTTGGTAGGCGCGGACGTTGTTTTCTGCCAAACCACAAGTTAAGGATGTGCATGCTGCTTTTCGCAGAGCGCGCACGTAGATTTCTGCCAAACGACGTGCTAAGCACGCCCATGTTGCTCTTTTGGGCACACGCGCATCGATTTGTGCCAAACCAATTGTTAAGCATGCACATGAATTTTTCAGTAGACGCGCACGTTGTTTTCCGCAAAACCACAAGTTATGCGTGCATATGCTGCTTTTGGCCGAGCGCGCGTGTGGATTTCTAGCAAACCACGCGCCAAGCACGCCCTTGCTGCTCTTTTCAGCACGCGTGCACCGGTTTCTGGTAAACAACTTTTTAAGCATGCACATGCATCTTTTGGTAGACGCGCACGTTGTTTTCTGCCAAACCACAAGTTATGCACGCACATGCTGCTGTTGGCAGAGCGCGCACGTGGATTTCTATTATAGCACGTGCCAAGCACGCTCATGCTGCTCTCTTTAGCACACGCGCATGGATTTGTAGTAAACAACTTGTTAAGCATGCACATGCATCTTTCGGTAGACGCGGACGTTGTTTTCTGCAAAACCACAAGTTAAGCATGCACATGCACCTTTTGGCAGAGCGCGCCCGTGGACTTCTGCCAAACGACGTGCCAAGCACGCCCATGCTGCTCTTTTCAGCACCCGCGCATCGATTTGTGGTTAACCACTTGTTAAGCATGCACATGCATCTTTTGGTAGACGCGCACGTTGTTTTCTGCCAAACAACAAGTTATGCATGCACATGCTGCTTTTGGCAGAGCGCGCACGTGGATTTCTATTAAACCACGTGCCAAGCACGCTCATGCTGCTCTTTTCAGCACACGCGCATCGATTTGTGGTAAACAACGTGTTAAACATGCACATGCATCTTTTGGTAGACGCGGACGTTGTTTTCCGCGAAACCACAAGTTAAGCATGCACATGCACCTTTTGGCAGAGCGCGCACGTTGACTTCTGCCAAACGACGTGGCAAGCCCACCCATGCTGCTCTTTTCAGCACCCGTGCATCGATTTGTGGTTAACCACCCTTTAAGAATGCACATGCATCTTTTGGTAGACGCGCACGTTGTTTTCTGCCAAACAACAAGTTATGCATGCACATGCTGCTTCTGGCAGAGCGCGCGCGTGGATTTCTATTAAACCACGTGTCAAGCACGCTCATGCTGCTCTTTTCAGCACACGCGCATGGATTTGTAGTAAACAACTTTTTAAGCATGCACATGCATCTTTCGGTAGACGCGGACGTTGTTTTCTGCAAAACCACAAGTTAAGCATGCACATGCCGCTTTTTGCAGAGCGCGGACGTGGATTTCTACCAAACCACGTGCTATGCACGCCCATGCAGCTCTTTTCAGCACACGCGCATCGACTTGTGGTAAACAACTTGTTAATGACGCTCACGCATCTTTCCGTAGACGCGCACGTTGTTTTCTGCCAAACCACAAGGTATGCGTGCATATGCTGCTTTTGGCAGAACGCGCATGAGGAGTTCTAACAAACCACGTGCTAAGCACGCCCTTGCTGCTCTTTTCAGAACACGAGCATCGATTTGTGGTTAAACAACTTGTTAAGCATGCAACTGCATCTTTTGGTATACGCGGACGTTGTTTTTTGCCAAGCCACAAGATAAGCATGTACATGGTGCTTTTGGCAGAGTGCGGACGTGGATTTCTACCAAACCACGTGCTTAGCACGCCCATCCTGCTCTTTTCAGCACACGCGCATCGATTAGTTCCAAACCACTTGTTAAGCATGCACATGCATCTTTCCGTAGACGCGCACATTGTTTTCTGCCAAACCACAAGTTATGCATGCACGTGCCGCTTTTGGCAAAGCGCGGACGTGGATTTCTACCAAACCACGTGCTATGCACGCCCATGCAGCTCTTTTCAGCACACGCGCATCGACTTGTGGTAAACAACTTGCTAAGATGCAGATGCGTCTTTTGGTAGACGCGCACGTTGTTTTCTGCCAAACCACAAGTTATGCTTGCATATGCTGCTTTGGGTAGAGCGTGCATGTGGATTTCTGCCAAACGACGTGCTAAGCACGCCTTTGCTGTTCTTTTCAGCACACTCGCATGGATTTGTGGTAAACAACTTGTTAAGCATGCACATGCATCTTTCGGTAGACGCGGACGTTGTTTTCCGCCAAACCACAAGCTAAGCATGCACATGCAGCTTTTGGCAGAGCGCGCACGTGGATTTCTACAAAACGGCTGGCTAAGCACGCCCATGCTGCTATTTTCAGCACACGCGCATCGATTTGTGCCAAACCATTTGTAAAGCATGCACGCGCATCTTTCAGTAGATGCGCACGTTGTTTTCTGCCAAACGACAAGTTATGCTTGCATATGCTGCTTTGGGCAGAGCGCGCATGTGGATTTTTACCAAACCACATGCTAAGCACGCCCATGCTGCTCTTTTCAACACACGCGCATCGAGTTGTGGTAAACAACTTGTTAAGCATGCACTTGCATCTTTTGGTAGACGCGGACGTTGTTTTCTGCCAAACCACAAGTTAAGCATGCACATGCACCTTTTGGCAGAGCGCGCACGTGGATGTCTGCCAAACGACGTGCCAAGCACGCCCATGCTGCTCTATTCAGCACCCGCGCATCCATTTGTGGTTAACCACTTGTTAAGCATGCACATGCATCTTTCCGTAGAAGCGCACGTTGTTTTCTGCCAAATCACAAGTTATGCATGCATATGCTGCTTTTGGCAGAGCGCGCATGTGGATTTCTACCAAACCACGTGCTAAGCACGCCCTTGCTGCACTTTTCAGCACACGCGCATGGATTTGTGGTAAACAACTTGTTAAGCATGCACATGCATCTTTCTGTAGGACGCGAACGTTGTTTTCTGCCAAACCACAAGATAAGCATGCACAGGCAGCTTTTGCCCCAGCGCGCACGTGGATTTCTACCAAACGGCGTGCCAGGCACGCCCATGCTGCTCTTTTCAGCATACGCGCATCGATTAGTGCCAAACCACTTGTTAGGCATGCACATGCATCTTTCCGTAGACGCGCACGTTGTTTTCTGCCAAACCACAAGCTAAGCATGCACATGCAGTTTTTGGCAGAGCGCGCGCGTGGATTTCTGCCAAACGACGTGCCAAGCACGCCCATGCTGCTCTTTTCAGGACACGCGCATCGCTTTGTACCAAACCACTTGTTAAGCATGCACATGCATCTTTTGGTAGACGCGGACGTTGTTTTCTGCCAAACCACAAGTTAAGCATGCACATGCTGCTTTTGGCAGAGCGCCCACGTGGATTTCTATTAAACCACGTGCCAAGCACGCTCATCCTGCTCTTTTTAGCACACGCGCATGGATTTCTAGTAAACAACTTGTTAAGCATGCACATGCATCTTTCGGTAGACGCGGACGTTGTTTTTTGCCAAACCACAAGATAAGCATGTACATGGTGCTTTTGGCAGAGTGCGGACGTGGATTTCTACCAAACCACGTGCTTAGCACGCCCATCCTGATCTTTTCAGCACACGCGCATCGATTAGTGCCAAAGCACTTGTTAAGCATGCACATGCATCTTTCCGTAGACGCGCACATTGTTTTCTGCCAAACCACAAGTTATGCATGCACGTGCCGCTTTTGGCAGAGCGCGGACGTGGATTTCTACCAAACCACGTGCTATGCACGCCCATGCAGCTCTTTTCAGCACACGCGCATCGACTTGTGGTAAACAACTTGCTAAGATGCAGATGCATCTTTTGGTTGACGCGCACGTTGTTTTCTGCCAAACCACAAGTTATGCATGCAGATGCTGCTTTTCGCAGAGCGCGCACGTGGATTTCTGCCAAGCGACGTGTTAAGCACGCCCATGCTGCTCTTTTCAGCACACGCGCATCGATTAGTACCAAACCACTTGTTAAGTATGCACATGCATCTTTCCGTAGACGCGCACGTTGTTTTCTGCCAAACCACAAGTTATGCATGCATTTGCTGCTTTTGGCAGAGCGCGCATGTGGATTTCTACAAAACCACGTGCCAAGCACGCCCATGCTGCTCTATTCAGCACCCGCGCAACGATTTGTGGTTAACCACTTGTTAAGCATGCACATTCATCTTTCCGTAGACGCGCACATTGTTTTCTGCCAAACGACAAGCTATGCATGCACATGCTGCTTTTGGCAGAGCGCGCATGTGGATTTCTACTAAACCACGTGCTAAGCACGCCTATGCTGTTCCTTTAAGTACACGCGCATCGATTTGTGCCAAACCACTCGTTAAGCATGCACATGCATCTTTCGGTAGACGCGCACGTTGTTGTCTGCCAAGCCACAAGCTAAGCATGCACATGCTGCTTTTGTCAGAGCGCGCACATGGATTTCTACTAAACCACGTGCCAAGCACGCTCATGCTGCTCTTTTCAGCACACGCGCATGGATTTGTGGTAAACAACTTGTTAAGCATGCACATGCATCTTTCGGTAGACGCGGACGTTGTTTTCTGCAAAACCACAAGTTAAGCATGCACATGCCGCTTTTGGCAGAGCGCGGAAGTGGATTTCTACCAAACCACGTGCTATGCGCGCCCATGCAGCTCTTTTCAGCACACGCGCATCGACTTGTGGTAAACAACTTGTTAAGCACGCTCACGCATCTTTCCGTAGACGCGCACGTTCTTTTCTCCCAAACCACAAGGTATGCGTGCATATGCTGCTTTTCGCAGAGCGCGCATGAGGAGTTCTACCAAACCACGTGCTAAGCACGCCCTTGCTGCTCTTTTCAGAACACGAGCATCGATTTGTGGTTAAACAATTTGTTAAGCATGCACATGCATCTTTTGGTAGACGCGGACGTTGTTTTTTGCCAAACCACAATATAAGCATGCACATGCTGCTTTTGGCAGAGCGCGGACGTGGATTTCTACCAAACCACGTGCTTAGCACGCCCATGCTGCTCTTTTCAGCACACTCGCATCGATTAGTGCCAAACCACTTGTTAAGCATGCTCACGCATCTTTCCGTAGACGCGCACGTTGTTTTCTGCCAAACCACAAGTTATGTGTGCATATGCTGCTTTTGGCAGAGCGCGCATGAGGAGTTCTAACAAACCACGCGCTAAGCACGCCCTTGCTGCTCTTTTCAGCACGCGCGCATCGATTTCTATTGAACAACTTGTTAAGCATGCAAATGCATCTTTCGGTAGACGCGGACGTTGTTTTCTGCCAAACCACAAGTTAAGCATGCACATGCACCTTTTGGCAGAGCGCGCACGTGGATTTGTGCCAAACGACGTGCCAAGCACGCCCATGCTGCTCTATTCAGCGCCCGCGCATCCATTTGTTGTTAACCACTTGTTAAGCATGCACATGCATCTTTCCGTAGACGCGCACGTTGTTTTCTGCCAAACCACAAGTTATGCATGCATATGCTGTTTTGGCAGAGCGCGCATGGGGATATCTACCAAACCGCGCGCTAAGCACGCCCTTGCTGCACTTTTCAGAACACGAGCATCTATTTGTGGTTAAACAACTTGTTAAGCATGCAACTGCATCTTTTGGAAGACGCGGACGTTGTTTTTTGCCAAACCACAAGGTAAGCATGCACATGCTGCTTTTGGCAGAGCGCGGACGTGGATTTCTACCAAACCACGTGCTTAGCACGCCCATGCTGCTCTTTTCAGCACACGCGCATCGATTAGTGCCAAACTCCTTGTTAAGCATGCACATGCATCTCTCCGTAGACGCGCAGATTGTTTTCTGCCAAACCACAAGTTATGCATGCACATGCCGCTTTTGGCAGAGCGCGGACGTGGATTTCTACCAAACCACGTGCTATGCACGCCCATGCAGCTCTTTTCAGCACAAGCGCATCCACTTGTGGTAAACAACTTGTTAAGCATGCTCACGCATCTTTCCGTAGACGCGGACGTTGTTTTCTGCCAAACCACAAGTTATGTGTGCATATGCTGCTTTTGGCAGAGCGCGCATGAGGAGTTCTACCAAACCACGTGCTAAGCACGCCCTTGCTGCTCTTTTCAGCACGAGCGCATCGATTTCTGGTAAACAACTTGTTAAGCATGCAGATGCATCTTTTGGTAGACGCGCACGTTGTTTTCTGCCAAACCACAAGTTATGCATGCACATACTGCTGTTGGTGGAGCGCGCATGAGGATTTCTACCAAACCACGTGCTAAGCACGCCCTTGCTGCTCTTTTCAGCACACTCGCATGGATTTGTGGTAAACAACTTGTTAAGCATGCACATGCATCTTTCGCTAGACGCGGACGTTGTTTTCTGTCAAACCACAAGCTAAGCATGCACATGCAGCTTTTGGCAGAGCGCGCACGTGGATTTCTACAAAACGGCGTGCTAAGCACGCCCATGCTGCTATTTTCAGCACACGCGCATCGATTTGTGGTAAACAACTTGTTAAGCATGCACATGCATCTTTTGGTAGACGCGCACGTTCTTTTCTGCCAAACAACAAGTTATGCATGCACATGCTGCTTTTGGCAGAGCGCGCACGTGGATTTCTATTAAACCACGTGCCAAGCACGCTCATGCTGCTCTTTTTAGCACACGCGCATGGATTTGTAGTAAACAACTTGTTAAGCATGCACATGCATCTTTCGGTAGACGCGGACGTTGTTTTCTGCAAAACCACAAGCTTAGCATACACATACAGCTTTTGGCAGAGCACGCACGTGGATTTCTACCAAACGACATGCTAAGTACGCACATGCTGCTCTTTTCAGCACACGCGCATCGATTTGTGCCAAACCACTTGTTAAGCATGCACACGTATCTTTCCGTAGATGCGCACGTTGTTTTCTGCCAAACGACAACTTATGCTTGCATTTGCTGCTTTGGGCAGAGCGCGCATGTGGATTTCTACCAAACCACGTGCTAAGCACGCCCATGCTGCTCTTTTCAGCACATGCGCATCGATTTGTGGTAAACAACGTGTTAAACATGCACATGCATCTTTTGGTAGACGCGGACGTTGTTTTCCGCGAAACCACAAGTTAAGCATCCACATGCACCTTTTGGCAGAGCGCGCACGTGGACTTCTGCCAAACGACGTGCCAAGCACACCCATGCCGCTCTTTTCAGCACCCGCGCATCGATTTGTGGTTAACCACCCTTTAAGCATGCACATGCATCTTTTGGTAGACGCGCACGTTGTTTTCTGCCAAACAACAAGTTATGCATGCACATGCTGCTTCTGGCAGAGCGCGCACGTGGATTTCTATTAAACCACGTGCCAAGCACGCTCATGCTGCTCTTTTCAGCACACGCGCATGGATTTGTAGTAAACAACTTTTTAAGCATGCACATGCACCTTTCGGTTGACCCGGACGTTGTTTTCTGCAAAACCACAAGTTAAGCATGCATATGCCGCTTTTGGAAGAGCGCGGACGTGGATTTCTACCAAACCACGTGCTATGCACGCCCATGCAGCTCTTTTCAGCACACGCGCATCGACTTGTGGTAAACAACATGTTAATCACGCTCACGCATCTTTCCGTAGACGCGCACTTTGTTTTCTGCCAAACCACAAGGTATGCGTGCATATGCTGCTTTTGGCAGAGCGCGCATGAGGAGTTCTAACAAACCACTTGCTAAGCACGCCCTTGTTGCTCTTTTCAGAACACGAGCATCGACTTGTGGTTAAACAACTTGTTAAGCATGCAACTGCATCTTTTGGTAGACGCGGACGTTGTTTTTTGCCAAACCACAATATAAGCATGCACATGCTGCTTTTGGCAGAGTGCGGACGTGGATTTCTACCAAACCACGTGCTTAGCACGCCCATGCTGCTCTTTTCAGCACACGCGCATCGATTAGTGCCAAACCACTTGTTAAGCATGCACATGCATCTTTCCGTAGACGCGCACATTGTTTTCTGCCAAACCACAAGTTATGCATGCACATGCCGCTTTTGGCAGAGCGCGGACGTGGATTTCAAGCAAACCACGTGCTATGCACGCCCATGCAGCACTTTTCAGCACACGCGCATCGACTTGTGGTAAACAACTTGCTAAGATGCAGATGCATCTTTTGGTAGACGCGCACGTTGTTTTCTGCCAAACCACAAGTTATGCATGCAGATGCTGCTGTTGGCAGAGCGCGCATGAGGATTTCTACCAAACCACGTGCTAAGCACGCCCTTGCTGCTCTTTTCAGCACACTCGCATGTATTTGTGGTAAACAACTTGTTAAGCATGCACATGCATCTTTCGGTAGACGCGGACGTTGTTTTCTGCCAAACCACAAGCTAAGCATGCACATGCAGCTTTTGGCAGAGCGCGCACGTGGATTTCTACAAAACGGCGTGCTAAGCACGCCCATGCTGCAATTTTCAGCACACGCGCATCGATTTGTGCCAAACCATTTGTAAAGTATGCACGCGCATCTTTCAGTAGATGCGCACGTTGTTTTCTGCCAAACGACAAGTTATGCTTGCATATGCTGCTTTGGGCAGAGCGCGCATGTGGATTTCTACCAAACCACGTGCTAAGCACGCCAATGCTGCTCATTTCAGCACACGCGCATCGATTAGTGCAGAACCACTTGTTAAGCATGCACATGCATCTTTCCGTAGACGCGCACGTTGTTTTCTGCCAAACCACAAGCTAAGCATGCACATGCAGTTTTTGCAAGAGCGCGCGCGTGGATTTCTGCCAAACGACGTGCCAAGCACGCCCATGCTGCTCTTTTAAGCACACGCGCTACGCTTTGTACCAAACCACTTGTTGAGCATGCACATGCATCTTTTGGTAGACACGGACGTTGTTTTCTGCCAAACCACAAGTTAAGGATGTGCATGCTGCTTTTCGCAGAGCGCGCACGTAGATTTCTGCCAAACGACGTGCTAAGCACGCCCATGTTGCTCTTTTGTGCACACGCGCATCGATTTGTGCCAAACCAATTGTTAAGCATGCACATGAATTTTTCAGTAGACGCGCACGTTGTTTTCCGCAAAACCACAAGTTATGCGTGCATATGCTGCTTTTGGCCGAGCGCGCATGTGGATTTCTAGCAAACCACGCGCCAAGCACGCCCTTGCTGCTCTTTTCAGCACGCGCGCACCGGTTTCTGGTAAACAACTTGTTAAGCATGCACATGCATGTTTCGGTAGACGCGGACGTTGTTTTCTGCAAAACCACAAGTTAAGCATGCACATGCACCTTTTGGCAGAGCGCGCACGTGGACTTCTGCCAAACGACGTGCCAAGCACGCCCATACTGCTATTTTCAGCATACGCGCATCGATTTGTGCCAAACCATTTGTAAAGCATGCACGCGCATCTTTCAGTAGATGCGCACGTTGTTTTCTGCCAAACGACAAGTAATGCTTGCATATGCTGCTTTGGGCAGAGCGCGCATGTAGATTTCTACCAAACCACGTGCTAAGCACACCCATGCTGCTCTTTTCAGCACACGCGCATCCATTTGTGGTTAACCACTTGTTAAGCATGCACATGCATCTTTCCGTAGACGTGCACGTTGTTTTCTGCCAAACCACAAGCTAAGCATGCACATGCAGTTTTTGGCAGAGCGCGCGCGTGGATTTCTGCCAAACGACGTGCCAAGCCCGCCCATGCTGCTCTTTTCAGGACACGCGCATCGCTTTGTACCAAACCACTTGTTAAGCATGCACATGCATCTTTCCGTAGACACGCACATTGTTTTCTGCCAAACCACAAGTTATGCATGCACATGCCGCTTTTGGCAGAGCGCGGACGTGGATTTCTACCAAACCACGTGCTATGCACGCCCATGCAGCTCTTTTCAGCACACGCGCATCCACTTGTGGTAAACAACTTGTTAAGCATGCTCACGCATCTTTCCGTAGACGTTGACGTTGTTTTCTGCCAAACCACAAGATAAGCATGTACATGGTGCTTTTGGCAGAGTGCGGACGTGGATTTGTACCAAACCACGCGCTTAGCACGCCCATCCTGCTCTTTTCAGCACACGCGCATCGATTAGTGCCAAACCACTTGTTAAGCATGCACATGCATCTTTCCGTAGACGCGCACATTGTTTTCTGCCAAACCACAAGTTATGCATGCACGTGCCGCTTTTGGCAGAGCGCGGACGTGGATTTCTACCAAACCACGTGCTATGCACTCCCATGCTGCTATTTTCAGCACACGCGCATCGATTTGTGCCAAACCATTTGTAAAGCATGCACGCATCTTTCAGTAGATGCGCACGTTGTTTTCTGCCAAACGACAAGTTATGCTTGCATATGCTGCTTTGGGCAGAGCGCGCATGTGGATTTTTACCAAACCACATGCTAAGCACGCCCATGCTGCTCTTTTCAACACACGCGCATCGATTTGTGGTAAACAACTTGTTAAGCATGCACATGCATCTTTTGGTAGACGCGGACGTTGTTTTCTGCCAAACCACAAGTTATGCATGCACATGCACCTTTTGGCAGAGCACGCACGTGGATTTCTGCCAAACGACGTGCCAAGCACGCCCATGCTGCTCTATTCAGCACCCGCGCATCCATTTGTATTTAACCCCTTGTTAAGCATGCACATGCATCTTTCCGTAGACGCGCACGTTGTTTTCTGCCAAATCACAAGTTATGCATGCATATGCTGCTTTTGGCAGAGCGCGCATGTGGATTTCTACCAAACCACGTGCTAAGCACGCCCTTGCTGCAGTTTTCAGCACACGCGCATGGATTTGTGGTAAACAACTTGTTAAGCATGCACATGCATCTTTCTGTAGGACGCGAACGTTGTTTTCTGCCAAACCACAAGATAAGCATGCACAGGCAGCTTTTGGCACAGCGCGCACGTGGATTTCTACCAAACGGCGTGCCAAGCACGCCCATGCTGCTCTTTTCAGCATACGCGCATCGATTAGTGCCAAACCACTTGTTAAGCATGCACATGCATCTTTCCGTAGACGCGCACGTTGTTTTCTGCCAAACCACAAGCTGAGCATGCACATGCAGTTTTTGGCAGAGCGCGCGCGTGGATTTCTGCCAAACGACGTGCCAAGCACGCCCATGCTGCTCTTTTCAGGACACGCGCATCGCTTTGTACCAAACCACTTGTTAAGCATGCACATGCATCTTTTGGTAGACGCGGACGTTGTTTTCTGCCAAACCACAAGTTAAGCATGCACATGCTGCTTTTGGCAGAGCGCCCACGTGGATTTCTATTAAACCACGTGCCAAGCACGCTCATCCTGCTCTTTTCAGCACACGCGCATGGATTTCTAGTAAACAACTTGTTAAGCATGCACATGCATCTTTCGGTAGACGCGGACGTTGTTTTCTGCCAAACCACAAGTTAAGCATGCACATGCACCTTTTGGCAGAGCGCGCACGTGGATTTCTGCCAAACGACGTGCCAAGCACGCCCATGCTGCTCTATTCAGCACCCGCGCATCCATTTGTGGTTAACCACTTGTTAAGCATGCACATGCATCTTTCCGTAGACGCGCACGTTGTTTTCTGCCAAACCACAAGTTATGCATGCATATGCTGTTTTGGCAGATCGCGCATGTGGATTTCTACCAAACCGCGCGCTAAGCAAGCCCTTGCTGCACTTTTCAGAACACGAGCATCGATTTGTGGTTAAACAACTTGTTAAGCATGCAACTGCATCTTTTGGAAGACGCGGACGTTGTTTTTTGCCAAACCACAAGGTAAGCATGCACATGCTGCTTTTGGCAGATCGCGGACGTGGATTTCTACCAAACCACGTGCTTAGCACGCCCATGCTGCTCTTTTCAGCACACGCGCATCGATTAGTGCCAAACTCCTTGTTAAGCATGCACATGCATCTTTCCGTAGACGCGCACATTGTTTTCTGCCAAACCACAAGTTATGCATGCACATGCCGCTTTTGGCAGAGCGCGGGCGTGGATTTCTACCAAACCACGTGCTATGCACGCCCATGCAGCTCTTTTCAGCACACGCGCATCCACTTGTGGTAAACAACTTGTTAAGCATGCTCACGCATCTTTCCGTAGACGCGGACGTTGTTTTCTGCCAAACCACAAGTTATGTGTGCATATGATGCTTTTGGCAGAGCGCGCATGAGGAGTTCTAACAAACCACGCGCTAAGCACGCCCTTGCTGCTCTTTTCAGCCCGAGCGCATCGATTTCTGGTGAACAACTTGTTAAGCATGCAGATGCATCTTTTGGTAGACGCGCACGTTGTTTTCCGCCAAACCACAAGTTATGCATGCACATGCTGCTGTTGGTGGAGCGCGCATGAGGATTTCTACCAAACCACGTGCTAAGTACGCCCATGCTGCTCTTTTCAGCACACGCGCATCGATTTGTGCCAAACCACTTGTTAAGCATGCACACGCATCTTTCCGTAGATGCGCACGTTGTTTTCTGCCAAACCACAACTTATGCTTGCATATGCTGCTTCGGGCAGAGCGCGCATGTGGATTTCTACGAAACCACGTGCTAAGCACGCCCATGCTGCTCTTTTCAGCACACACGCATCGATTTGTGGTAAACAACGTGTTAAACATGCACATGCATCTTTTGGTAGACGCGGATGTTGTTTTCCGCGAAACCACAAGTTAAGCATGCACATGCACCTTTTGGGAGAGCGCGCACGTGGACTTCTGCCAAACGACGTGCCAAGCATACCCATGCTGCTCTTTTCAGGACCCGCGCATCGATTTGTCGTTAACCACCCTTTAAGCATGCACATGCATCTTTTGGTAGACGCGCACGTTGTTTTCTGCCAAACAAATTATGCATGCACATGCTGCTTCTGGCAGAGCGCGCACGTGGATTTCTATTAAACCACGTGCCAAGCACGCTCATGCTGCACTTTTCAGCACACGCGCATGGATTTGTAGTAAACAACTTTTTAAGCATGCACATGCACCTTTCGGTAGACGCGGACGTTGTTTTCTGCAAAACCACAAGTTAAGCATGCACATGCCGCTTTTGGCAGAGCGCGGACGTGGATTTCTACCAAACCACGTGCTATGCACACCCATGCAGCTCTTTTCAGCACACGCGCATCGACTTGTGGTAAACAACTTGTTAATCATGCTCACGCATCTTTCCGTAGACGCGCACGTTGTTTTCTGCCAAACCACAAGGTATGCGTGCATATGCTGCTTTTGGCAGAGCGCGCATGAGGAGTTCTAACAAACCACGTGCTAAGCACGCCCTTGCTGCTCTTTTCAGAACACGAGCATCGATTTGTGGTTAAACAACTTGTTAAGCATGCAACTGCATCTTTTGGTAGACGCGGACGTTGTTTTTTGCCAAACCACAAGATAAGCATGCACATGCTGCTTTTGGCAGAGCGCGGACGTGGATTTCTACCAAACCACGTGCTATGCACGCCCATGCAGCTCTTTTCAGCACACGCGCATCGACTTGTGGTAAACAACTTGCTAAGCATGTAGATGCATCTTTTGGTAGACGCGCACGTTATTTTCTGCCAAACCACAAGTTATGCATGCAGATGCTGCTGTTGGCAGAGCGCGCATGAGGATTTCTACCAAACCACGCGCTAAGCACGCCCTTGCTGCTCTTTTCAGCACACTCGCATGGATTTGTGGTAAACAACTTGTTAAGCATGCACATGCATCTTTCGGTAGACGCGAACGTTGTTTTCTGCCAAACCACAAGCTAAGCATGCACATGCAGCTTTTGGCAGAGCGCGCACGTGGATTCGTACAAAACGGCGTGCTAAGCACGCCCATGCTGCTATTTTCAGGACACGCGCATCGATTTGTGCCAAACCATTTGTAAAGCATGCACGCGCATCTTTCAGTAGATGCGCACGTTGTTTTCTGCCAAACGACAAGTTATGCTTGCATATGCTGCTTTGGGCAGAGCGCGCATGTGGATTTCTACCAAACCACGTGCTAAGCACGCCCATGCTGCTCTTTTCAGCACACGCGCAACGATTTGTGGTAAACAACTTGTTAATCATGCACATGCATCTTTTGGTAGACGCGGACGTTGTTTTCTGCCAAACCACAAGTTAAGCATGCACATGCACCTTTCGGCATAGCACGCACGTGGATTTCTGCCAAACGACGTGCCAAGCACGCCCATGCAGCACTTTTCAGCACACGCGCATCGACTTGTGGTAAACAACTTGCTAAGATGCAGATGCATCTTTTGGTAGACGCGCACGTTGTTTTCTGCCAAACCACAAGTTATGCATGCAGATGCTGCTGTTGGCAGAGCGCGCATGAGGATTTCTACCAAACCACGTGCTAAGCACGCCCTTGCTGCTCTTTTCAGCACACTCGCACGTATTTGTGGTAAACAACTTGTTAAGCATGCACATGCATCTTTCGGTAGACGCGGACGTTGTTTTCTGCCAAACCACAAGCTAAGCATGCACATGCAGCTTTTGGCAGCGCGCGCACGTGGATTTCTACAAAACGGCGTGCTAAGCACGCCCATGCTGCAATTTTCAGCACACGCGCATCGATTTGTGCCAAACCATTTGTAAAGTATGCACATGCATCTTTCCGTAGACGCGCACGTTGTTTTCTGCTAAACCACAAGCTAAGCACGCACATGCAGTTTTTGCAAGAGCGCGCGCGTGGATTTCTGCCAAACGACGTGCCAAGCACGCCCATGCTGCTCTTTTCAGGACACGCGCATCGCTTTGTACCAAACCACTTCTTAAGAATGCACATGCATCTTTTGGTAGACGCGGACGTTGTTTTCTGCCAAACCACAAGTTAAGCATGCACATGCTGCTTTTGGCAGAGCGCCCACGTGGATTTCTATTAAACCACGTGCCAAGCACGCTCATCCTGCTCTTTTTAGCACACGCGCATGGATTTCTAGTAAACAACTTGTTAAGCATGCACATGCATCTTTCGGTAGACGCGGACGTTGTTTTCTGCCAAACCACAAGTTAAGCATGCACATGCACCTTTTCGCAGAGCGCGCACGTAGATTTCTGCCAAACGACGTGCTAAGCACGCCCATGTTGCTCTTTTGGGCACACGCGCATCGATTTGTGCCAAACCAATTGTTAAGCATGCACATGAATTTTTCAGTAGACGCGCACGTTGTTTTCCGCAAAATCACAAGTTATGCGTGCATATGCTGCTTTTGGCCGAGCGCGCATGTGGATTTCTAGCAAACCACGTGCTAAGCACGCCCTTGCTGCTCTTTTCAGCACGCGCGCACCGGTTTCTGGTAAACAACTTTTTAAGCATGCACATGCATCTTTTGGTAGACGCGCACGTTGTTTTCTGCCAAACCACAAGTTATGCACGCACATGCTGTTTGGCAGAGCGCGCACGTGGATTTCTATTATACCACGTGCCAAGCACGCTCATGCTGCTCTTTTTAGCACACGCGCATGGATTTGTAGTAAACAACTTGTTAAGCATGCACATGCATCTTTCGGTAGACGCGGACGTTGTTTTCTGCAAAACCACAAGTTAAGCATGCACATGCACCTTTTGGCAGAGCGCGCCCGTGGACTTCTGCCAAACGACGTGCCAAGCACGCCCATGCTGCTCTTTTCAGCACCCGCGCATCGATTTGTGGTTAACCACTTGTTAAGCATGCACATGCATCTTTTGGTAGACGCGCACGTTGTTTTCTGCCAAACAACAAGTTATGCATGCACATGCTGCTTTTGGCAGAGCGCGCACGTGGATTTCTATTAAACCACGTGCCAAGCACGCTCATGCTGCTCTTTTCAGCACACGCGCATGGATTTGTAGTAAACAACTTTTTAAGCATGCACATGCATCTTTCGGTAGACGCGGACGTTGTTTTCTGCAAAACCACAAGTTAAGCATGCACATGCCGCTTTTGGCAGAGCGCGGACGTGGATTTCTACAAAACCACGTGCTATGCACGCCCATGCAGCTCTTTTCAGCACACGCGCATCGACTTGTGGTAAACAACTTGTTAATGACGCTCACGCATCTTTCCGTAGACGCGCACGTTGTTTTCTGCCAAACCACAAGGTATGCGTGCATATGCTGCTTTTGGCAGAGCGCGCATGAGGAGTTCTAACAAACCACGTGCTAAGCACGCCCTTGCTGCTCTTTTCAGAACACGAGCATCGATTTGTGGTTAAACAACTTGTTAAGCATGCAACTGCATCTTTTGGTAGACGCGGACGTTGTTTTTTGCCAAACCACAAGATAAGCATGTACATGGTGCTTTTGGCAGAGTGCGGACGCGCATTTCTACCAAACCACGTGCTTAGCACGCCCATCCTGATCTTTTCAGCACACGCGCATCGATTAGTGCCAAACCACTTGTTAAGCATGCACATGCATCTTTCCGTAGACGCGCACATTGTTTTCTGCCAAACCACAAGTTATGCATGCACGTGCCGCTTTTGGCAGAGCGCGGACGTGGATTTCTACCAAACCACGTGCTATGCACGCCCATGCAGCTCTTTTCAGCACACGCGCATCGACTTGTGGTAAACAACTTGCTAAGATGCAGATGCATCTTTTGGTAGACGCGCACGTTGTTTTCTGCCAAACCACAAGTTATGCATGCAGATGCTGCTGTTGGCAGAGCGCGCATGAGGATTTCTACCAAACCACGTGCTAAGCACGCCCTTGCTGCTCTTTTCAGCACACTCGCATGAATTTGTGGTAAACAACTTGTTAAGCATGCACATGCATCTTTCGGTAGACGCGGACGTTGTTTTCTGCCAAACCACAAGCTAAGCATGCACATGCAGCTTTTGGCAGAGCGCGCACGTGGATTTCTACAAAACGACGTGCCAAGCACGCCCATGCTGCTCTATTCAGCACCCGTGCATCCATTTGTGGTTAACCACTTGTTAAGCATGCACATGCATCTTTTGGTACACGCGCACGTTGTTTTCTGCCAAACCACAAGTTATGCATGCACATGCTGCCTTTGGCTGAGCGCGCATGTGGATTTCTGCCAAGCAACGCGCTAAGCACGCCCTTGCTGCTCTTTTCAGCACACGCGCATCGATTTGTGGTAAACAACTTGTTAAGCATGCACATGGATCTTTTGGTAGACGCGGACGTTTTTTTTCTGCCAAACCACAAGTTAAGCACGCACATGCAGCTTTTCGCAAAGCGCGCACGTAGATTTCTGCCAAGCGACGTGTTAAGCACGCCCATGCTGCTCTTTTCAGCACACGCGCATCGATTAGTACCAAACCACTTGTTAAGTATGCACATGCATCTTTCCGTAGACGCGCACGTTGTTTTCTGCCAAACCACAAGTTATGCATGCATATGCTGCTTTTCGCAGAGCGCGCATGTGGATTTCTACAAAACCACGTGCCAAGCACGCCCATGCTGCTCTATTCAGCACCCGCGCATCGATTTGTGGTTAACCACTTGTTAAGCATGCACATTCATCTTTCCGTAGACGCGCACATTGTTTTCTGCCAAACGACAAGCTATGCATGCACATGCTGCTTTTGGCAGAGCGTGCATGTGGATTTCTACTAAACCACGTGCTAAGCACGGCTATGCTGTTCCTTTAAGTACACGCGCATCGATTTGTGCCAAACCACTCGTTAAGCATGCACATGCATCTTTCGGTAGACGCGCACGTTGTTGTCTGCCAAGCCACAAGCTAAGCATGCACATGCTGCTTTTGTCAGAGCGCGCACGTGGATTTCTACTAAACCACGTGCCAAGCACGCTCATGCTGCTCTTTTCAGCACACGCGCATGGATTTGTAGTAAACATCTTGTTAAGCATGCACATGCATCTTTCGGTAGACGCGGACGTTGTTTTCTGCAAAACCACAAGTTAAGCATGCACATGCCGCTTTTGGCAGAGCGCGGACGAGGATTTCTACCAAACCACGTGCTATGCACGCCCATGCAGCTCTTTTCAGCACACGCGCATCGACTTGTGGTAAACAACTTGTTAAGCACGCTCACGCATCTTTCCGTAGACGCGCACGTTCTTTTCTACCAAACCACAAGGTATGCGTGCATATGCTGCTTTTGGCAGAGCGCGCATGAGGAGTTCTACCAAACCACGTGCTTAGCACGCCCATGCTCCTCTTTTCAGCACACTCGCATCGATTAGTGCCAAACCACTTGTTAAGCATGCTCACGCATCTTTCCGTAGACACGCACGTTGTTTTCTGCCAAACCACAAGTTTTGTGTGCATATGCTGCTTTTGGCAGAGCGCGCATGAGGAGTTCTAACAAACCACGCGCTAAGCACGCCCTTGCTGCTCTTTTCAGCACGCGCGCATCGTTTTGTGGTAAACCACCTTTTAAGCATGCACATGCATCTTTCCGTAGCCGCACATGTTGTTTTCTGCCAAACCACAAACTAAGCATTAACTTAATCTTAAACAAATGTTAAGCATGCACATGCATCTTTCCGTAGACACGAACGTTGTTTTCTGCCAAACCAGAAGTTATGCATGCACATGCTGGTTTTGGCAGAGCGCGCATGTGGATCTCTACAAACCCACGTGCTTAGCACGCCCATGCTGCTCTTTTCAGCACCCGCGCATCGATTTGTGGTTAACCACCCTTTAAGCGTGCACATGCACCTTGTGGTAGACGCGCACTTTGTTTTCTGCCAAACAACAAGTTATGCATGCACATGCTGCTTCTGGCAGAGCGCGCACGTGGATTTCTATTAAACCACGTGCCAAGCACGCCCATGCTGCTCTTTTCAACACACGCGCATCGATTTGTACCAAACCACTTGTTAAACATGCACATGCATATTTCCGTTGACGCGCACGCTGTTTTCTGCCAAACCACAAGTTATGCGTGCATTTGCTGCTTTTGTCTGACCGCACATGTGGATTTCTACGAAACAACGCGCTAAGCACGCCCATGCTGCTCCTTTAAGCACACACGCATCGATTTGTGCCAAAGCACTCGTTAAGCATGCACATGCATCTTTCGGTAGACGCGCACGTTGTCTTCTGCCAAGCCACAAGCTAAGCGTGCACATGCTGCTTTTGTCAGAGCGCGCACGTGGATTTCTACTAAACCACGTGCCAAGCACGCTCATGCTGCTCTTTTCAGCACACGCGCTTGGATTTGTAGTAAACAACTTGTTAAGCATGCAACTGCATCTTTTGGTAGACGCGGACGTTGTTTTCTGCGAAACCACAAGTTAAGCATGCACATGCACCTTTTGGCAGAGCGCGCACGTGGATTTCTACCAAACGACGTGCTAAGCACCCCCATGCTGCTCTTTTCAGCACATGCGCATAGATTTATGCCAAACCAAATGTTAAGCATGCACATGCATCTTTCCGTAGACGCGCACGTTCTTTTCTGCCAAACCACAAGTTATGCGTGCATATGCTGCTTTTGGCCGAGCGCGCATCTGGATTTCTACCAAACCACGCGCTAAGCACGCCCTTGCTGCTCTTTTCAGCACGCGCGCACCGGTTTCTGGTAAACAACTTGTTAAGCATGCACATGCATCTTTTGGTAGACGCGGACGTTGTTTTCTGCCAAACCACAAGTTATGCATGCACATGCTGCTGTTGGCAGAGCGCGCACGTGGATTTCTGCCAAACGACGTGCCAAGCACGCCCATGCTGCTCTTTTCAGCACACGCGCATCGACTTGTGGTAAACAACTTGTTAAGCATGCTCACGCATCTTTCCGTAGACGCGCACATTGTTTTCTGCCAAACCACAAGTTATGCATGCACATGCTGCTTTTGGCAGAGCGCGCATGTGGATTTCTACTAAACCACGTGCTAAGCATGCCTATGCTGGTTCTTTAAGCACACGCGCATCGATTTGTGCCAAACCACTCGTTAAGCATGCACATGCATCTTTCGGTAGACGCGCACGTTGTCTTGTGCCAAGCCACAAGCTAAGCATGCACATGCAGCTTTTGGCACAGCACGCACGTGCATTTCTGCCAAACGACGTGTTAAGCACGCCCATGCTGCTCTTTTCAGCACACGCGCATCGATTAGTACCAAACCACTTGTTAAGCATTCACATGCATCTTTCCGTAGACGCCCACGTTGTTTTCTGCCAAACCACAAGTTATGCATGCATATGCTGCTTTTGGCAGAGCGCGCACGTGGATTTCTGCTAAACCACGTGCCAAGCACGCTCATGCTGCTCTTTTCAGCACACGCGCATTGATTTGTAGTAAACAACTTGTTAAGCATGCACATGCATCTTTCGGTAGACGCGGACGTTGTTTTCTGCAAAACCGCAAGTTAAGCATGCACATGCACCTTTTGGCAGAGCGCGCACGTGGATTTCTACTAAACCACGTGCTAAGCACACCCATGCTGCTCTTTTCAGCACACGCGCATCGATTTGTACCAAACCACCTGTTAAGCATGCACATGCATATTTCCCTAGACGCGCACGCTGTTTTCTGCCAAAGCACAAGTTATGCGTGCATTTGCTGCTTTTTTCTGACCGCACATGCGGATTTCTACGAAACAACGCCCTAAGCACGCCCATGCTGCTCCTTTAAGCACACGCGCATCGATTTGTGCCAAACCACTCATTAAGCATGCACATGCACCTTGTGGTAGACGCGCACTTTGTTTTCTGCCAAACAACAAGTTATGCATGCACATGCCGCTTTTGGCAGAGCGCGGACGCGGATTTCTACCAAACCACGTGCTATGCACGCCCATGCAGGTCTTTTCAGCACACGCGCATCGACTTGTGGTAAACAACTTGTTAAGCATGCTCACGCATCTTTCCGTAGACGCGCACGTTGTTTTCTGCCAAACCACAAGTTATGTGTGCATATGCTGCTTTTGGCAGAACGCGCATGAGGAGTTCTAACAAACCTCGCGCTAAGCACGCCCTTGCTGCTCTTTTCAGCACGCGCGCATCGATTTCTGGTAAACAACTTGTTAAGCATGCAGATGCATCTTTTGGTAGACGCGGACGTTTTTTTCTGCCAAACCACAAGTTATGCATGTATATGCTGCATTTAGCAGAGCGCGCATGTGGATTTCTATCAAACCACGTGCGAAGCACACCCTTGCTGCTCTTTTCAGCACACTCGCATGGATTTGTGGTAAACAACTTGTTGAGCATGCACATGCATCTTTCGGTAGACGCGGACGTTGCTTTCTGCCAAACCACAAGCTAAGCATGCACATGCAGCTTTTGCCAGAGCGCGCACGTGGATTTCTACCAAACGGCGTGCTAAGCACGCCAATGCTGCTCTTTTCAGCACACGCGCATCGATTTGTGGTAAACCACCTTTTAAGCATGCACATGCATCTTTCCGTAGCCGCACATGTTGTTTTCTGCCAAACCACAAACTAAGCATTAACTTAATCTTAACCAAATGTTAAGCATGCACATGCATCTTTCCGTAGACACGAACGTTGTTTTCTGCCAAACCAGAAGTTATGCATGCACATGCTGGTTTTGGCAGAGCGCGCATGTGGATTTCTACGAAACAACGCGCTAAGCACGCCCATGCTGCTCCTTTAAGCACACACGCATCGATTTGTGCCAAAGCACTCGTTAAGCATGCACATGCATCTTTCGGTAGACGCGCACGTTGTCTTCTGCCAAGCCACAAGCTAAGCATGCACATGCTGCTTTTGTCAGAGCGCGCACGTGGATTTCTACTAAACCACGTGCCAAGCACGCTCATGCTGCTCTTTTCAGCACACGCGCTTGGATTTGTAGTAAACAACTTGTTAAGCATGCAACTGCATCTTTTGGTAGACGCGGACGTTGTTTTCTGCGAAACCACAAGTTAAGCATGCACATGCACCTTTTGGCAGAGCGCGCACGTGGATTTCTACCAAACGACGTCCTAAGCACGCCCATGCTGCTCTTTTCAGCACATGCGCATCGATTTATGCCAAACCAAATGTTAAGCATGCACATGCATCTTTCCGTAGACGCGCACGTTGTTTTCTGCCAAACCACAAGTTATGCGTGCATATGCTGCTTTTGGCCGAGCGCGCATGTGGATTTCTACCAAACCACGCGCTAAGCACGCCCTTGCTGCTCTTTTCAGCACGCGCGCACCGGTTTCTGGTAAACAACTTGTTAAGCATGCACATGCATCTTTTGGTAGACGCGGACGTTGCTTTCTGCCAAACCCCAAGTTATGCATGCACATGCTGCTGTTGGCAGAGCGCGCACGTGGATTTCTATTAAACCACGTGCCAAGCACGCTCATGCTGCTCTTTTTAGCACACGCGCATGGATTTGTAGTAAACCACTTGTTAAGCATGCACAAGCATCTTTCCGTAGACGCGCACATTGTTTTCTGCCAAACCACAAGCTAAGCATGCACATGCAGTTTTTGGCAGAGCGCGCGCGTGGATTTCTGCCAAACGACGTGCCAAGCACGCCCATGCTGCTCTTTTCAGCACACGCGCATCGACTTGTGGTAAACAACTTGTTAAGCATGCTCACGCATCTTTCCGTAGACGCGCACATTGTTTTCTGCCAAACCACAAGTTATGCATGCACATGCTGCTTTTGGCAGAGCGCGCATGTGGATTTCTACTAAACCACGTGCTAAGCATGCCTATGCTGCTTCTTTAAGCACACGCGCATCGATTTGTGCCAAACCACTCGTTAAGCATGCACATGCATCTTTCGGTAGACGCGCACGTTGTCTTGTGCCAAGCCACAAGCTAAGCATGCACATGCAGCTTTTGGCACAGCACGCACGTGCATTTCTGCCAAACGACGTGTTAAGCACGCCCATGCGGCTCTTTTCAGCACACGCGCATCGATTAGTACCAAACCACTTGTTAAGCATGCACATGCATCTTTCCGTAGACGCCCACGTTGTTTTCTGCCAAACCACAAGTTATGCATGCATATGCTGCTTTTGGCAGAGCGCGCACGTGGATTTCTGCTAAACCACGTGCCAAGCACGCTCATGCTGCTCTTTTCGGCACACGCGCATTGATTTGTAGTAAACAACTTGTTAAGCATGCACATGCATCTTTCGGTAGACGCGGACGTTGTTTTCTGCAAAACCGCAAGTTAAGCATGCACATGCACCTTTTGGCAGAGCGCGCACGTGGATTTCTACTAAACCACGTGCTAAGCACACCCAGGCTGCTCTTTTCAGCACACGCGCATCGATTTGTACCAAACCACTTGTTAAGCATGCACATGCATATTTCCCTAGACGCGCACGCTGTTTTCTGCCAAAGCACAAGTTATGCGTGCATTTGCTGCTTTTTTCTGACCGCACATGTGGATTTCTACGAAACAACGCGCTAAGCACGCCCATGCTGCTCCTTTAAGCACACGCGCATCGATTTGTGCCAAACCAATCGTTAAGCATGCACATGCACCTTGTGGTAGACGCGCACTTTGTTTTCTGCCAAACAACAAGTTATGCATGCACATGCTGCTTCTGGCAGAGCGCGCACGTGGATTTCTATTAAACCACGTGCCAAGCACGCTCATGCTGCTCTTTTCAGCACACGCGCATGGATTTGTAGTAAACAACTTGTTAAGCATGCACATGCATGTTTCGGTAGACGCGGACGTTGTTTTCTGCAAAACCACAAGTTAAGAATGCACATACCGCTTTTGGCAGAGCGCGGACGTGGATTTCTACCAAACCACGTGCTATGCACGCCCATGCAGCCCTTTTCAGCACACGCGCATCGACTTGTGGTAAACAACTTGTTAAGCACGCTCACGCATCTTTCCGTAGACGCGCACGTTGTCTTCTGCCAAGCCACAAGCTAAGCATGCACATGCTGCTTTTGTCAGAGCGCGCACGTGGATTTCTACTAAACGACGTGCCAAGCACGCTCATGCTGCTCTTTTCAGCACACGCGCATGGATTTGTAGTAAACAACTTGTTAAGCATGCAACTGCATCTTTTGGTAGACGCGGACATTGTTTTTTGCCAAACCACAAGATAAGCATGCACATGCTGCTTTTGGCAGAGCGCGGACGTGGATTTCTACCAAACCACGGGCTTAGCACGCCCATGCTGCTCTTTTCAGCACACGCGCATCGATTAGTGCCAAACCACTTGTTAAGCATGCACATGCATCTTTCCGTAGACGCGCACATTGTTTTCTGCCAAACCACAAGTTATGCATGCACATGCCGCTTTTGGCAGAGCGCGGACGCGGATTTCTACCAAACCACGTGCTATGCACGCCCATGCAGCTCTTTTCAGCACACGCGCATCGACTTGTGGTAAACAACTTGTTAAGCATGCTCACGCATCTTTCCGTAGACGCGCACGTTGTTTTCTGCCAAACCACAAGTTATGTGTGCATATGCTGCTTTTGGCAGAACGCGCATGAGGAGTTCTAACAAACCTCGCGCTAAGCACGCCCTTGCTGCTCTTTTCAGCACGCGCGCATCGATTTCTGGTAAACAACTTGTTAAGCCTGCAGATGCATCTTTTGGTAGACGCGGACGTTTTTTTCTGCCAAACCACAAGTTATGCATGCATATGCTGCATTTAGCAGAGCGCGCATGTGGATTTCTACCAAACCACGTGCGAAGCACACCCTTGCTGCTCTTTTCAGCACACTCGCATGGATTTGTGGTAAACAACTTGTTGAGCATGCACAAGCATCTTTCGGTAGACGCGGACGTTGCTTTCTGCCAAACCACAAGCTAAGCATGCACATGCAGCTTTTGCCAGAGCGCGCACGTGGATTTCTACCAAACGGCGTGCTAAGCACGCCAATGCTGCTCTTTTCAGCACACGCGCATCGATTTGGGGTAAACCACCTTTTAAGCATGCACATGCATCTTTCCGTAGCCGCACATGTTGTTTTCTGCCAAACCACAAACTAAGCATTAACTTAATCTTAACCAAATGTTAAGCATGCACATGCATCTTTCCGTAGACACGAACGTTGTTTTCTGCCAAACCAGAAGTTATGCATGCACATGCTGGTTTTGGCAGAGCGCGCATGTGGATTTCTACAAACCCACGTGCTTAGCACGCCCATGCTGCTCTTTTCAGCACACGCGCATCGATTTGTGCCACACAACTTGTTAAGCATGCACATGCATATTTCCGTTGACGCTCACGCTGTTTTCTGCCAAACCACAAGTTATGCGTGCATTTGCTGCTTTTGGCAGAGCGCGCATCTGGATTTCTACAAAACCACGTGCCAAGCACGCCCATGCTGCTCTATTCAGCACCCGCGCATCGATTTGTGGTTAACCACTTGTTAAGCATGCACATGCATCTTTCCGTAGACGCGCACATTGTTTTCTGCCAAACCACAAGTTATGCATGCACATGCTGCTTTTGGCAGAGTGCGCATGTGGATTTCTACTAAACCACGTGCTAAGCATGCCTATGCTGCTTCTTTAAGCACACGCGCATCGATTTGTGCCAAACCACTCGTTAATCATGCACATGCATCTTTCGGTAGACGCGCACGTTGTTTTCTGCCAAGCCACAAGCTAAGCATACAGATGCTGCTTTTGTCAGAGCGCGCACGTGGATTTCTGCTAAACCACGTGCCAAGCACGCTCATGCTGCTCTTTTCAGCACACGCGCATGGATTTGTAGTAAACAACTTGTTAAGCATGCACATGCATCTTTCGGTACACGCGGACGTTGTTTTCTGCCAAACCACATGTTAAGCATGCACATGCTGCTTTAGGCAGAGCGTGCACGTGCATTTCTACCAAACGATGTGCTAAGCACGCCCATGCTGCTCTTTTCAACACATGCGCATCGATTTATTCCAAACCAAATGTTAAGCATGCACATGCATCTTTCCGTAGACACGAACGTTGTTTTCTGCCAAACCAGAAGTTATGCATGCACATGCTGGTTTTGGCAGAGCGCGCATGTGGATTTCTACAAACCCACGTGCCAAGCACGCCCATGCTGCTCTTTTCAGCACCCGCGCATCGATTTGTGGTTAACCACTTGTTAAGCACGCACATGCATCTTTTGGTTGACGCGCACGTTGTTTTCTGCCAAACAAAAAGTTATGCATGCACATGCTGCTTTTGGCAGAGCGCGCACGTGGATTTCTATTAAACCACGTGCCAAGCACGCTCATGCTGCTCCTTTTAGCACACGCGCAGGGATTTGTAGTGAACAACTTGTTAAGCATGCACATGCATCTTTCGGTAGACGCGGACGTTGTTTTCTGCAAAACCGCAAGTTAAGCATGCACATGCACCTTTTGGCAGAGCGCGCACGTGGATTTCTACTAAACCACGTGCTAAGCACACCCATGCTGCTCTTTTCAGCACACGTGCATCGATTTGTACCAAACCACCTGTTAAGCATGCACATGCATATTTCCCTAGACGCGCACGCTGTTTTCTGCCAAACCACAAGTTATGCGTGCATTTGCTGCTTTTGTCTGACCGCACATGTGGATTTCTACGAAACAACGCGCTAAGCACGCCCATGCTGCTCCTTTAAGCACACGCGCATCGATTTGTGCCAAACCACTCGTTAAGCATGCACATGCATCTTTCGGTAGACGCGCACGTTGCCTTCTGCCTAGCCACAAGCTAAGCATGCACATGCTGCTTTTGTCAGAGCGCGCATGTGGATTTCTACTAAACGACGTGCCAAGCACGCTCATGCTGCTCTTTTCAGCACACGCGCGTGGATTTGTAGTAAACAACTTGTTAAGCTTGCACATGCATCTTTCGGTAGACGCGGACGTTGTTTTCTGCCAAACCACAAGTTAAGCATGCACATGCTGCTTTTGGCAGAGCGCGCACGTGGATTTCTACCAAACGACGTGCCAAGCACGCCCATGCTGCTCTTTTTAGCACACGCGCATGGATTTGTAGTAAACAACTTGTTAATCATGCACATGTATCATTCGGTAGACGCGGACGTTGTTTTCTGCAAAACCACAAGCTAAGCATACACATGCAGCTTTTGGCAGAGCACGCACGTGGATTTCTACCAAACGACATGCTAAGTACGCCCATGCTGCTCTTTTCAGCACACGCGCATCGATTTGTGCCAAACCACTTGTTAAGGATGCACACGCATCTTTCCGTAGATGCGCACGTTGTTTTCTGCCAAACCACAACTTATGCTTGCATATGCTGCTTTTGGCAGAGCGCGCACTTGGACTTCTGCCAAACGACGTGCCAAGCACGCCCATGCTGCTCTTTTCCGCACACGCGCATGGATTTGTAGTAAACAACTTCTTAAGCATGCACATGCATGTTTCGGTAGACGTGGACGTTGTTTTCTGCAAAATCACAAGTTAAGCATGCACATACCGCTTTTGGCAGAGCGCGGACGTGGATTTCTACCAAACCAAGTGCTATGCACGCCCATGCAGCTCTTTTCAGCACACGCGCATCGATTAGTGCCAAACCAATTGTTAAGCATGCACATGCATCTTTCCGTAGACGCGCACATTGTTTTCTACCAAACCACATGTTATGCATGCACATGCCGCTTTTGGCAGAGCGCGGACGCGGATTTCTACCAAACCACGTACTATGCACGCCCATGCAGCTCTTTTCAGCACACGCGCATCGACTTGTGGTAAACAACTTGTTAAGCATGCTCACGCATCTTTCCGTAGACGCGCACGTTGTTTTCTGCCAAACCACAAGTTATGTGTGCATATGCTGCTTTTGGCAGAACGCGCATGAGGAGTTCTAACAAACCACGCGCTAAGCACGCCCTTGCTGCTCTTTTCAGCACGCGCGCATCGATTTCTGGTAAACAACTTGTTAAGCATGCAGATGCATCTTTTGGTAGACGCGGACGTTTTTTTCTGCCAAACCACAAGTTATGCATGCATATGCTGCATTTGGCAGAGCGCGCATGTGGATTTCTACCAAACCACGTGCTAAGCACACCCTTGCTGCTCTTTTCAGCACACTCGCATGGATTTGTGGTAAACAACTTGTTGAGCATGCACATGCATCTTTCGGTAGACGCGGACGTTGCTTTCTGCCAAACCACAAGTTAAGCATGCACATGCAGCTTTTGCCAGAGCGCGCACGTGGATTTCTACCAAACGGCGTGCTAAGCACGCCAATGCTGCTCTTTTCAGCACACGCGCATCGATTTCTGGTAAACCACCTTTTAAGCATGCACATGCATCTTTCCTTAGCCGCACATGTTGTTTTCTGCCAAACCACAAAATAAGCATTAACTTAATCTTAACCAAATGTTAAGCATGCACATGCATCTTTCCGTAGACACGAACGTTGTTTTCTGCCAAACCAGAAGTTATGCATGCACATGCTGGTTTTGGCAGAGCGCGCATGTGGATTTCTACAAACCCACGTGCTTAGCACGCCCATGCTGCTCTTTTCAGCACACGCGCATCGATTTGTGCCACACAACTTGTTAAGCATGCACATGCATCTTTCGGTAGACGCGCACGTTGTTTTCTGGCAAACCACAAGTTATGTCTGCATATGCTGCTTTTGGCAGAGCGCGCATGTGGATTTCCACGAAACAACGCGCTAAGCACGCCCATGCTGCTCTTTTCAACACAAGCGCATTGATTTGTACCAAACCACTTGTTAAACATGCACATGCATATTTCCGTTGACGCGCACGCTGTTTTCTGCCAAACCCCAAGTTATGCGTGCATTTGCTGCTTTTGTCTGACCGCACATGTGGATTTCTACGAAACAACGCGCTAAGCACGCCCATGCTGATCCTTTAAGCACACACGCATCGATTTGTGCCAAACCACTCGTTAAGCATGCACATGCATCTTTCGGTAGACGCGCACGTTGTCTTCTGCCAAGCCACAAGCTAAGCATGCACATGCTGCTTTTGTCAGAGCGCGCACGTGGATTTCTACTAAACCACGTGCCAAGCACGCTCATGCTGCTCTTTTCAGCACACGCGCATGGATTTGTAGTAAACAACTTGTTAAGCATGCAACTGCATCTTTTGGTAGACGCGGACGTTGTTTTCTGCGAAACCACAAGTTAAGCATGCACATGCACCTTTTGGCAGAGCGCGCACGTGGATTTCTACCAAACGACGTGCTAAGCACGCCCATGCTGCTCTTTTCAGCACATGCGCATCGATTTATGCCAAACCAAATGTTAAGCATGCACATGCATCTTTCTGTAGACGCGCACGTTGTTTTCTGCCAAACCACAAGTTATGCGTGCATATGCTGCTTTTGGCCGAGCGCGCATGTGGATTTCTACCAAACCACGCGCTAAGCACGCCCTTGCTGCTCTTTTCAGCACGCGCGCACCGGTTTCTGGTAAACAACTTGTTAAGCATGCACATGCATCTTTTGGTAGACGGGGACGTTGTTTTCTGCCAAACCACAAGTTATGCATGCACATGCTGCTGCTGGCAGAGCGCGCACGTGGATTTCTATTAAACCACGTGCCAAGCACGCTCATGCTGCTCTTTTTAGCACACGCGCATGGATTTGTAGTAAACAACTTGTTAAGCATGCACATGCATCTTTCGGTAGACGCGGACGTTGTTTTCTGCAAAACCACAAGTTAAGCATGCACATGCACCTTTTGGCAGAGCGCGCCCGTGGACTTCTGCCAAACGACGTGCCAAGCACGCCTATGCTGCTCTTTTCAGCACCCGCGCATAGATTTGTGGTTAACAACTTGTTAAGCATGCACATGCATCTTTTGGTAGACGCGCACGTTGTTTTCTGCCAAACAACAAGTTATGCATGCACATGCTGCTTTTGGCAGAGCGCGCACGTGGATTTCTACCAAACCGCGTGCGAAGCACGCACTTGCTGCACTTTTCAGCACACGCGCATCGATTTGTGCCAAACCACTTGTTAAGCATGCACATGCATCTTTCCGTAGACGCGCACGTTGTTTTCTGCCAAACCACAAGCTAAGCATGCACATGCACTTTTTGGCAGAGCGCGCGCGTGGATTTCTGCCAAACGACGTGCCAAGCACGCCCATGCTGCTCTTTTCAGCACACGCGCATCGACTTGTGGTAAGCAACTTGTTAAGCATGCTCACGCATCTTTCCGTAGACGCGCACGTTGTTTTCTGCCAAACCACAAGTTATGTGTGCATATGCTGCTTTTGGCAGAACGCGCATGAGGAGTTCTAACAAACCACGCGCTAAGCACGCCCTTGCTGCTCTTTTCAGCACGCGCGCATCAATTTCTGGTAAACAACTTGTTTAGCATGCAGATTTATCTTTTGGTAGACGCGGACGTTTTTTTCTTCAAAACCACAAGTTATGCGTGCATATGCTGCTTTTGTCCGAGCGCGCATGTGTATTTCTACCAAGCCACGCGCTAAGCATGCCCTTGCTGCTCTTTTCAGCACGCGCGCACCGGTAAACAACTTGTTAAGCATGCACATGCATCTTTTGGTAGACGCGCACGTTGTTTTCTGCCAAACCACAAGTTATGCATGAACATGCTGCTGTTGGCAGAGCGCGAACGTGGATTTATGCCAAACCACGTGCCTAACACGCTCATGCCGCTCTGTTCAGCACACGCGCATGGATTTGTGCCAAACCACTTGTTAAGCAAGCACATGCATCTTTCGTTAGACGCGCACGTTGTTTTCTGCCAAACCACAAGCTAAGCACGCACATGCAGCTTTTGGCAGAGCACGCACGTGCTTTTCTACCAAACGACGTGCTAAGCATGCCCTTGCTGCTCCTTTAAGCACACGCGCATCGATTTGTGGTAAACAACTTGTTAAGCATGCACATGCATCTTTTGGTAGACGCGGACGTAGTTTTCTACCAAACCACAAGTTATGCATGCACGTGCTGCTTTAGGCAGAGCGCGCATATGGATTTCTACCAAACCACGTGCTAAGCACGGCCATGCTGCTCTTTTCAGCACGCGCGCATCAATTTGTGGTTAACTACTTGTTAAGCGTGCACATGCATCTTTTGGTAGACGCGGACGTTGTTTTCTGCCAAACCACAAGTTATGCATGCCCATGCTGCTTTTGGCAGAGCGCGCATGTGGATTTCTACCAAACCACGTGCTAAGCACGCCCATGCTGCTCTTTTCAGCACATGCGCATCGATTTATGCCAAACCAAATGTTAAGCATGCACATGCATCTTTCTGTAGACGCGCACGTTGTTTTCTGCCAAACCACAAGTTATGCGTGCATATGCTGCTTTTGGCCGAGCGCGCATGTGGATTTCTACCAAACCACGCGCTAAGCACACCCTTGCTGCTCTTTTCAGCACGCGCGCACCGGTTTCCGGTAAACAACTTGTTAAGCATGCACATGCATCTTTTCGTAGACGCGGACGTTGTTTTCTGCCAAACCACAAGTTATGCATGCACATGCTGCTGTTGGCAGAGCGCGCCCGTGGACTTCTGCCAAACGACGTGCCAAGCACGCCTATGCTGCTCTTTTCAGCACCCGCGCATAGATTTGTGGTTAACAACTTGTTAAGCATGCACATGCATCTTTTGGTAGACGCGCACGTTGTTTTCTGCCTAACAACAAGTTATGCATGCACATGCTGCTTTTGGCAGAGCGCGCACGTGGATTTCTACCAAACCGCGTGCGAAGCACGCCCTTGCTGCACCTTTCAGCACACGCGCATCGATTTGTGCCAAACCACTTGTTAAGCATGCACATGCACCTTTCCGTAGACGCGCACGTTGTTTTCTGCCAAACCACAAGCTAAGCATGCACATGCACTTTTTGGCAGAGCGCGCGCGTGGATTTCTGCCAAACGACGTGCCAAGCACGCCCATGCTGCTCTTTCCAGCACACGCGCATCGATTTGTGGTAAACAACTTGTTAAGCATGCACATGCATCTTTTGGTAGACGCGGACGTTGTTTTCTGCCAAACCACAAGTTCAGCATGCACATGCACCTTTTGGCAGAGCGCGCACGTGGATTTCTGCCAAACGACGTGCCAAGCACGCCCATGCTGCTCTATTCAGCACCCGCGCATCCATTTGTGGTTATCCACTTGTTAAGCATGCACATGCATCTTTCCGTAGACGCCCACGTTGTTTTCTGCCAAACCACAAGTTATGCATGCATATGCTGCTTTGGGCAGAGCGCGCATGTGGATTTCTACAAACCCACGTGCTTAGCACGCCCAGGCTGCTCTTTTCAGCACACGCGCATCGGTTTGTGCCACACAACTTGTTAAGCATGCACATGCATCTTTCGGTAGACGCGCACGTTGTTTTCTGGCAAACCACAAGTTATGTCTGCATATGCTGCTTTTGGCAGAGCGCGCATGAGGAGTTCTAACATACCACGTGCTAAGCACGCCCTTGCTGCTCTTTTCAGCACGCGCGCATCGATTTCTGGTAAACAACTTGTTAAGCATGCAGATGCATCTTTTGGTAGACGCGGACGTTTTTTTCTGCCAAACCACAAGTTATGCATGCATATGCTGCCACCCTTGCTGTTCTTTTCAGCACACTCGCATGGATTTGTGGTAAACAACTTGTTGAGCATGCACATGCATCTTTCGGTAGACGCGGACGTTGCTTTCTGCCAAACCACAAGCTAAGCATGCACATGCAGCTTTTGCCAGAGCGCGCACGTGGATTTCTACCAAACGGCGTGCTAAGCACGCCAATGCTGCTCTTTTCAGCACACGCGCATCGATTTGTGGTAAACCACCTTTTAAGCATGCACATGCATCTTTCCGTAGCCGCACATGTTGTTTTCTGCCAAACCACAAACTAAGCATTAACTTAATCTTAACCAAATGTTAAGCATGCACATGCATCTTTCCGTAGACACGAACGTTGTTTTCTGCCCAACCAGAAGTTATGCATGCACATGCTGGTTTTGGCAGAGCGCGCATGTGGATTTCTACAAACCCACGTGCTTAGCACGCCCATGCTGCTCTTTCCAGCACACGCGCATCGATTTGTGCCACACAACTTGTTAAGCATGCACATGCATCTTTCGGTAGACGCGCACGTTGTTTTCTGGCAAACCACAAGTTATGTCTGCATATGCTGCTTTTGGCAGAGCGCGCATGTGGATTTCTGCGAAACAACGCGCTAAGCACGCTCATGCTGCTCTTTTCCACACACGCGCATCGATTTGTACCAAACCACATGTTAAACATGCACATGCATATTTCCGTTGACGCGTACGCTGGTTTCTGCCAAACCACAAGTTATGCGTGCATTTGCTGCTTTTCTCTGACCGCACATGTGGATTTCTACGAAACAACGCGCTAAGCACGCCCATGCTGCTCCTTTAAGCACACACGCATCGATTTGTGCCAAACCACTCGTTAAGCATGCACATGCATCTTTCGGTAGACGCGCACGTTGTCTGCTGCCAAGCCACAAGCTAAGCATGCACATGCTGCTTTTGTCAGAGCGCGCATGTGGATTTCTACTAAACGACGTGCCAAGCACGCTCATGCTGCTCTTTTCAGCACACGCGCATGGATTTGTAGTAAACAACTTGTTAAGCATGCACATGCATCTTTCGGTATACGCGGACGTTGTTTTCTGCCAAACCACAAGTTATGTCTGCATATGCTGCTTTTGGCAGAGCGCGCATGTGGATTTCTACGAAACAACGCGCTAAGCACGCCCATGCTGCTCTTTTCCACACACGCGCATCGATTTGTACCAAACCACTTGTTAAGCATGCACATGCATCTTTTGGTTGACGCGCACGTTGTTTTCTGCCAAACAAAAAGTTATGCATGCACATGCTGCTTTTGGCAGAGCGCGCACGTGGATTTCTATTAAACCACGTGCCAAGCACGCTCATGCTGCTCCTTTTAGCACGCGCGCAGGTATTTGTAGTGAACAACTTGTTAAGCATGCACATGCATCTTTCGGTAGACGCGGACGTTGTTTTCTGCAAAACCGCAAGTTAAGCATGCACATGCACCTTTTGGCAGAGCGCGCACGTGGATTTCTACTAAACCACGTGCTAAGCACACCCATGCTGCTCTTTTCAGCACACGCGCATCGATTTGTACCAAACCACTTGTTAAGCATGCACATGCATATTTCCCTAGACGCGCACGCTGTTTTCTGCCAAACCACAAGTTATGCGTGCATTTGCTGCTTTTGTCTGACCGCACATGTGGATTTCTACGAAACAACGCGCTATGCACGCCCATGCTGCTCCTTTAAGCACACGCGCATCGATTTGTGCCAAACCACTCGTTAAGCATGCAAATGCATCTTTCGGTAGACGCGCACGTTGTCTGCTGCCAAGCCACAAGCTAAGCATGCACATGCTGCTTTTGTCAGAGCGCGCATGTGGATTTCTACTAAACGACGTGCCAAGCACGCTCATGCTGCTCTTTTCAGCACACGCGCATGGATTTGTAGTAAACAACTTGTTAAGCATGCACATGCATCTTTCGGTATACGCGGACGTTGTTTTCTGCCAAACCACAAGTTATGTCTGCATATGCTGCTTTTGGCAGAGCGCGCATGTGGATTTCTACGAAACAACGCGCTAAGCACGCCCATGCTGCTCTTTTCCACACACGCGCATCGATTTGTACCAAACCACTTGTTAAACATGCACATGCATATTTCCGTTGACGCGCACGCTGTTTTCTGCCAAACCACAAGTTATGCGTGCATTTGCTGCTTTTCTCTGACCGCACATGTGGATTTCTACGAAACAACGCGCTAAGCACGCCCATGCTGCACCTTTAAGCACACACGCATCGATTTGTGCCAAACCACTCGTTAAGCATGCACATGCATCTTTCGGTAGACGCGCACGTTGTCTTCTGCCAAGCCAGAAGCTAAGCATGCACATGCTGCTTTTGTCAGAGCGCGCACGTGGATTTCTACTAAACCACGTGCCAAGCACGCTCATGCTGCTCTTTTCAGCACACGCGCATGGATTTGTAGTAAACAACTTGTTAAGCATGCAACTGCATCTTTTGGTAGACGCGGACGTTGTTTTCTGCGAAACCACATGTTAAGCATGCACATGCACCTTTTGGCAGAGCGCGCACGTGGATTTCTACCAAACGACGTGCTAAGCACGCCCATGCTGCTCTTTTCAGCACATGCGCATCGATTTATGCCAAACCAAATGTTAAGCAAGCACATGCATCTTTCCGTAGACGCGCACGTTGTTTTCTGCCAAACCACAAGTTATGCTTGCATATGCTGCTTTTGGCCGAGCGCGCATGTGGATTTCTACCAAACCACGCGCTAAGCACGCCCTTGCTGCTCTTTTCAGCACGCGCGCACCGGTTTCTGGTAAACAACTTGTTAAGCATGCACATGCATCTTTTGGTAGACGCGGACGTTGTTTTCTGCCAAACCACAAGTTATGCATGCACATGCTGCTGTTGGCAGAGCGCGCACGTGGATTTCTATTAAACCACGTGCCAAGCACGCTCATGCTGCTCTTTTTAGCACACGCGCATGGATTTGTAGTAAACAACTTGTTAAGCATGCACATGCATCTTTCGGTAGACGCGGACGTTGTTTTCTGCAAAACCACAAGTTAAGCATGCACATGCACCTTTTGGCAGAGCGCACCCGTGGACTTCTGCCAAACGACGTGCCAAGCACGCCTATGCTGCTCTTTTCAGCACCCGCGCATAGATTTGTGGTTAACGACTCTTTAAGCATGCACATGCATCTTTTGGTAGACGCGCACGTTGTTTTCTGCCAAACAAAAAGTTATGCATGCACATGCTGCTTTTGGCAGAGCGCGCACGTGGATTTCTATTAAACCACGTGCCAAGCACGCTCATGCTGCTCCTTTTAGCACACGCGCAGGGATTTGTAGTGAACAACTTGTTAAGCATGCACATGCATCTTTCGGTAGACGCGGACGTTGTTTTCTGCAAAACCGCAAGTTAAGCATGCACATACACCTTTTGGCAGAGCGCGCACGTGGATTTCTACTAAACCACGTGCTAAGCACACCCATGCTGCTCTTTTCAGCACACGTGCATCGATTTGTACCAAACCACTTGTTAAGCATGCACATGCATATTTCCCTAGACGCGCACGCTGTTTTCTGCCAAACCACAAGTTATGCGTGCATTTGCTGCTTTTGTCTGACCGCAGATGTGGATTTCTACGAAACAACGCGCTAAGCACGCCCATGCTGCTCCTTTAAGCACACGCGCATCGATTTGTGCCAAACCACTCGTTAAGCATGCACATGCATGTTTCGGTAGACGCGCACGTTGTCTTCTGCAAGCCACAAGCTAAGCATGCACATGCTGCTTTTGTCAGAGCGCGCATGTGGATTTCTACTAAACGACGTGCCAAGCACGCTCATGCTGCTCTTTTCAGCACACGCGCATGGATTTGTAGTAAAAACTTGTTAAGCATGCACATGCATCTTTCGGTAGACGCGGACGTTGTTTTCTGCCAAACCACAAGTTAAGCATGCACATGCTGCATTTGGCAGAGCGCGCACGTGGATTTCTACCAAACTACGTGCTAAGCACGCCCATGCTGCTCTTTTCAGCACATGCGCATCGATTTATGCCAAACCAAATGTTAAGCATGCACATGGATCTTTCCGTAGACACGCACGTTGTTTTCTGCAAAACCAGACGTTATGCATGCACATGCTGGTTTTGGTAGAGCGCGCATGTGGATTTCTACCAACCCAGGTGACAAGCACGCCCATGCTGCTCTTTTTAGCACACGCGCATGGATTTGTAGTAAACAACTTGTGAATCATGCACATGTATCATTCGGTAGACGCGGACGTTGTTTTCTGCAAAACCACAAGCTAAGCATACACATGCAGCTTTTGGCAGAGCACGCACGTGGATTTCTACCAAACGACATGCTAAGTACGCCCATGCTGCTCTTTTCAGCACACGCGCATCGATTTGTGCCAAACCACTTGTTAAGGATGCACACCCATCTTTCCGTAGATGCGCACGTTGTTTTCTGCCAAACCACAACTTATGCTTGCATATGCTGCTTTTGGCAGAGCCCGCACTTGGACTTCTGCCAAACGACGTGCCAAGCACGCCCATGCTGCTCTTTTCAGCACCCGCGCATCGATTTGTGGTTAACCACCCTTTAAGCATGCACATGCACCTTGTGGTAGACGCGCACTTTGTTTTCTGCCAAGCCACAAGCTAAGCATGCACATGCTGCTTTTGTCAGAGCGCGCACGTGGATTTTTACTAAACGACGTGCCAAGCACGCCCATGCTGCTCTTTTCAGCACAAGCGCATCGATTAGTGCCAAACCACTTGTTAAGCATGCACACGCATCTTTCCGTAGACGCGCACATTGTTTTCTGCCAAACCACAAGTTATGCATGCACATGCCGCTTTTGGCAGAGCGCGGACGCGGATTTCTACCAAACCACGTGCTAAGCACGCCCATGCAGCTCTTTTCAGCACACGCGCATCGACTTGTGGTAAACAACTTGTTAAGCATGCTCACGCATCTTTCCGTAGACGCGCACGTTGTTTTCTGCCAAACCACAAGTTATGTGTGCATATGCTGCTTTTGGCAGAACGCGCATGAGGAGTTCTAACAAACCACGCGCTAAGCACGCCCTTGCTGCTCTTTTCTGCGCGCGCGCATCGATTTCTGGTAAACAACTTGTTAAGCATGCAGATGCATCTTTTGGTAGACGCGGACGTTTTTTTCTGCCAAACCACAAGTTATGCATGCATATGCTGCATTTGGCAGAGCGCGCACGTGGATTTCTACCAAACCACGTGCTAAGCACACCCTTGCTGCTCTTTTCAGCACACTCGCATAGATTTGTGGTAAACAACTTGTTGAGCATGCACATGCATCTTTCGGTAGACGCGCACGTTGTTTTCTGGCAAACCACAAGTTATGTCTTCATATGCTGCTTTTGGCAGAGCGCGCACGTGGATTTCTACCAAACGGCGTGCTAAGCACGCCAATGCTGCTCTTTTCAGCACACGCTCATCGATTTGTGGTAAACCACCTTTTAAGCATGCACATGCATCTTTCCGTAGCCGCACATGTTGTTTTCTGCCAAACCACAAACTAAGCATTAACTTAATCTTAACCAAATGTTAAGCATGCACATGCATCTTTCCGTAGACACGAACGTTGTTTTCTGCCAAACCAGAAGTTATGCATGCACATGCTGGTTTTGGCAGAGCGCGCATGTGGATTTCTACAAACCCACGTGTTTAGCACGCCCATGCTGCTCTTTTCAGCACACGCGCATCGATTTGTGCCACACAACTTGTTAAGCATGCACATGCATCTTTCGGTAGACGCGCACGTTGTTTTCTGGCAAACCAGAAGTTATGTCTGCATATGCTGCTTTTGGCAGAGCGCGCATGTGGATTTCTACGAAACAACGCGCTAAGCACGCCCATGCTGCTCTTTTCAACACACGCGCATCGATTTGTACCAAACCACTTGTTAAACATGCACATGCATATTTCCGTTGACGCGCACGCTGTTTTCTGCCAAACCACAAGTTATGCGTGCATTTGCTGCTTTTTGCAGAGCGCGCATGTGGATTTCTACTAAACCACGTGCTAAGCATGCCTATGCTGCTTCTTTAAGCACACGCGCATCGATTTGTGCCAAACCACTCGTTAATCATACACATGCATCTTTCGGTAGACGCGCACGTTGTTTTCTGGCAAGCCACAAGCTAAGCATACAGATGCTGCTTTTGTCAGAGCGCGCACGTGGATTTCTGCTAAACCACGTGCCAAGCACGCTCATGCTGCTCTTTTCAGTACACGCGCATGGATTTGTAGTAAACAACTTGTTAAACATGCACATGCATCTTTCGGTACACGCGGACGTTGTTTTCTGCCAAACCACAAGTTAAGCATGCACATGCTGCTTTAGGCAGAGCGCGCACGTGGATTTCTACCAAACGATGTGCTAAGCACGCCCATGCTGCTCTTTTCAACACATGCGCATCGATTTATTCCAAACCAAATGTTAAGCATGCACATGCATCTTTCCGTAGACACGAACGTTGTTTTCTGCCAAACCAGAAGTTATGCATGCACATGCTGGTTTTGGCAGCGCGCGCATGTGGATTTCTACAAACCCACGTGCCAAGCACGCCCAAGCTGCTCTTTTCAGCACCCGCGCATCGATTTGTGGTTAACCACTTGTTAAGCATGCACATGCATCTTTTAGTTGACGCGCACGTTGTTTTCTGCCAAACAAAAAGTTATGCATGCACATGCTGCTTTTGGCAGAGCGCGCACGTGGATTTCTATTAAACCACGTGCCATGCACGCTCATGCTGCTCCTTTTAGCACACGCGCAGGGATTTGTAGTGAACAACTTGTTAAGCATGCACATGCATCTTTCGGTAGACGCGGACGTTGTTTTCTGCAAAACCGCAAGTTAAGCATGCACATACACCTTTTGGCAGAGCGCGCACGTGGATTTCTACTAAACCACGTGCTAAGCACACCCATGCTGCTCTTTTCAGCACACGTGCATCGATTTGTACCAAACCACTTGTTAAGCATGCACATGCATATTTCCCTAGACGCGCACGCTGTTTTCTGCCAAACCACAAGTTATGCGTGCATTTGCTGCTTTTGTCTGACCGCAGATGTGGATTTCTACGAAACAACGCGCTAAGCACGCCCATGCTGCTCCTTTAAGCACACGCGCATCGATTTGTGCCAAACCACTCGTTAAGCATGCACATGCATGTTTCGGTAGACGCGCACGTTGTCTTCTGCCAAGCCACAAGCTAAGCATGCACATGCTGCTTTTGTCAGAGCGCGCATGTGGATTTCTACTAAACGACGTGCCAAGCACGCTCATGCTGCTCTTTTCAGCACACGCGCATGGATTTGTAGTAAAAACTTGTTAAGCATGCACATGCATCTTTCGGTAGACGCGGACGTTGTTTTCTGCCAAACCACAAGTTAAGCATGCACATGCTGCTTTTGGCAGAGCGCGCACGTGGATTTCTACCAAACGACGTGCTAAGCACGCCCATGCTGCTCTTTTCAGCACATGCGCATCGATTTATGCCAAACCAAATGTTAAGCATGCACATGGATCTTTCCGTAGACACGCACGTTGTTTTCTGCAAAACCAGACGTTATGCATGCACATGCTGGTTTTGGTAGAGCGCGCATGTGGATTTCTACCAACCCAGGTGACAAGCACGCCCATGCTGCTCTTTTTAGCACACGCGCATGGATTTGTAGTAAACAACTTGTTAATCATACACATGTATCATTCGGTAGACGCGGACGTTGTTTTCTGCAAAACCACAAGCTAAGCATACACATGCAGCTTTTGGCAGAGCACGCACGTGGATTTCTACCAAACGACATGCTAAGTACGCCCATGCTGCTCTTTTCAGCACACGCGCATCGATTTGTGCCAAACCACTTGTTAAGGATGCACACCCATCTTTCCGTAGATGCGCACGTTGTTTTCTGCCAAACCACAACTTATGCTTGCATATGCTGCTTTTGGCCGAGCGCGCACTTGGACTTCTGCCAAACAACGTGCCAAGCACGCCCATGCTGCTCTTTTCAGCACACGCGCATCGACTTGTGGTAAACAACTTGTTAAGCATGCTCACGCATCTTTCCGTAGACGCGCACATTGTTTTCTGCCAAACCACAAGTTATGCATGCACATGCTGCTTTTGGCAGAGCGCGCATGTGGATTTCTACTAAACCACGTGCTAAGCATGCCTATGCTGCTTCTTTAAGCACACGCGCATCGATTTGTGCCAAACCACTCGTTAAGCATGCACATGCATCTTTCGGTAGACGCGCACGTTGTCTTGTGCCAAGCCACAAGCCAAGCATGCACATGCAGCTTTTGGCACAGCACGCACGTGCATTTCTGCCAAACGACGTGTTAAGCACGCCCATGCTGCTCTTTTCAGCACACGCGCATCGATTAGTACCAAACCACTTGTTAAGCATGCACATGCATCTTTCCGTAGACGCCCACGTAGTTTTCTGCCAAACCACAAGTTATGCATGCATATGCAGCTTTTGGCAGAGCGCGCATCTGGATTTCTACAAAACCACGTGCCAAGCACGCCCATGCTGCTCTATTCAGCACCCGCGCATCGATTTGTGGTTAACCACTTGTTAAGCATGCACATGCATCTTTCCGTAGACGCGCACATTGTTTTCTGCCAAACCACAAGTTATGCATGCACATGCTGCTTTTGGCAGAGCGCGCATGTGGATTTCTACTAAACAACGTGCTAAGCATGCCTATGCTGCTTCTTTAAGCACACGCGCATCGATTTGTGCCAAACCACTCGTTAAGCATGCACATGCATCTTTCGGTCGACGCGCACGTTGTTTTCTGCCAAGCCACAAGCTAAGCATACAGATGCTGCTTTTGTCAGAGCGCGCACGTGGATTTCTGCTAAACCACGTGCCAAGCACACTCATGCTGCTCTTTTCAGCACACGCGCATGGATTTGTAGTAAACAACTTGTTAAGCATGCACATGCATCTTTCGGTACACGCGGACGTTGTTTTCTGCCAACCCACAAGTTAAGCATGCACATGCTGCTTTAGGCAGAGCGCGCTCGTGGATTTCTACCAAACGACGTGCTAAGCACGCCGATGCTGCTCTTTTCAACACATGCGCATCGATTTATTCCAAACCAAATGTTAAGCATGCGCATGCATCTTTCCGTAGACACGAACGTTGTTTTCTGCCAAACCAGAACTTATGCATGCACATGCTGGTTTTGGCAGAGCGCGCATGTGGATTTCTACAAACCCACGTGCCAAGCACGCCCATGCTGCTCTTTTCAGCACGCGCGCATCGATTTGTGGTAAACCACTTGTTAAGCATGCACATGCATCTTTTGGTTGACGCGCACGTTGTTTTCTGCCAAACAAAAAGTTATGCATGCACATGCTGCTTTTGGCAGAGCGCGCACGTGGATTTCTATTAAACCACGTGCCAAGCACGCTCATGCTGCTCCTTTTAGCACGCGCGCAGGTATTTGTAGTGAACAACTTGTTAAGCATGCACATGCATCTTTCGGTAGACGCGGACGTTGTTTTCTGCAAAACCGCACGTTAAGCATGCACATGCACCTTTTGGCAGAGCGCGCACGTGGATTTCTACTAAACCACGTGCTAAGCACACCCATGCTGCTCTTTTCAGCACACGCGCATCGATTTGTACCAAACCACTTGTTAAGCATGCACATGCATATTTCCCTAGACGCGCACGCTGTTTTCTGCCAAACCACAAGTTATGCGTGCATTTGCTGCTTTTGTCTGACCGCACATGTGGATTTCTACGAAACAACGCGCTATGCACGCCCATGCTGCTCCTTTAAGCACACGCGCATCGATTTGTGCCAAACCACTCGTTAAGCATGCAAATGCATCTTTCGGTAGACGCGCACGTTGTCTTCTGCCAAGCCACAAGCTAAGCATGCACATGCTGCTTTTGTCAGAGCGCGCATGTGGATTTCTACTAAACGACGTGCCAAGCACGCTCATGCTGCTCTTTTCAGCACACGCGCATGGATTTGTAGTAAACAACTTGTTAAGCATGCACATGCATCTTTCGGTATACGCGGACGTTGTTTTCTGCCAAACCACAAGTTAAGCATGCACATGCTGCTTTTGGCAGAGCGCGCACGTGGATTTCTACCAAACGACGTGCTAAGCACGCCCATGCTGCTCTTTTCAGCACATGCGCATCGATTTATGCCAAACCAAATGTTAAGCATGCACATGGATCTTTCCGTAGACACGTACGTTGTTTTCTCCAAAACCAGACGTTATGCATGCACATGCTGGTTTTGGTAGAGCGCGCATGTGGATTTCTACCAACCCACGTGACAAGCACGCCCATGCTGCTCTTTTTAGCACGCGCGCATGGATTTGTAGTAAACAACTTGTTAATCATGCACATGTATCATTCGGTAGACGCGGACGTTGTTTTCTGCAAAAGCACAAGCTAAGCATACACATGCAGCTTGCATGTGCATATGCATATATGCTATATGCATATATGCATATGCATATAGCGGCTCCACAGCCACCGTATTCCTCCATAAAGCAAGCAACAAAATCTCAATAAAGAAAGGCGTCAGGCAGGGAGATACGATATCTCCAATGCTATTCACAGCGTGTTTACAGGAGGTATTCAGAGACCTGGATTGGGAAGAATTGGGGATAAAAGTTAATGGAGAATACCTTAGTAACTTGCGATTCGCTGATGATATTGCCTTGCTTAGTAACTCAGGGGGCCAATTGCAATGCATGCTCACTGACCTGGAAAGGCAAAGCAGAAGAGTGGGTCTAAAAATTAATATGCAGAAAACTAAAGTAATGCATAACAGTCTCGGGAGAGAACAGCAATTTACAATAGGCAGCGAGGCACATGAAGTCGTAAGGGAATACATCTACTTAGGGCAGGTAATGACGGCGGATCCGGATCATGAGACGGAAATAATCAGAAGAATAAGAATGGGCTGGAGTGCGTTTGGCATGCATTCCCAAATCATGAACAGCAGGTTGCCGTTATCCCTCAAGAGAAAAGTATATAATAGCTGTGTCTTACCAGTACTCACCTACGGGGCAGAAACCTGGAGGCTTACGAAAAGGGTTCTACTCAAATTGAGGACGACACAACGAGCTATGGAAAGAAGAATGATAGGTGTAACGTTAAGGGATAAGAAAAGTGCAGATTGGGTGAGGGAACAAACGCGAGTTAAAGACATCTTAGTTGAAATCAAGAAAAAGAAATGGGCATGGGCAGGACATGTAATGAGGAGGGAAGATAACCGATGGTCATTAAGGGTTACGGACTGGATCCCAAGGGAAGGGAAGCGTAGCAGGGGGCGGCAGAAAGTTAGGTGGGCGGATGAGATTAAGAAGTTTGCAGGGACGGCATGGCCACAATTAGTACATGACCGGGGTTGTTGGAGAAGTATGGGAGAGGCCTTTGCCCTGCAGTGGGCGTAACCAGGCTGATGATGATGATGATGATGATGATGATGATGATGATGCTTTTGGCAGAACGCGCATGAGGAGTTCTAACAAACCACGCGCTAAGCACGCCCTTGCTGCTCTTTTCAGCACGCGCGCATCGATTTCTGGTAAACAACTTGTTAAGCATGCAGATGCATCTTTTGGTAGACGCGGACGTTTTTTTCTGCCAAACCACAAGTTAAGCATGCATATGCTGCATTTGGCAGAGCGCGCATGTGGATTTCTACCAAACCACGTGCTAAGCACACCCTTGCTGCTCTTTTCAGCACACTCGCATGGATTTGTGGTAAACAACTTGTTGAGCATGCACATGCATCTTTCGGTAGACGCGGACGTTGCTTTCTGCCAAACCACAAGCTAAGCATGCACATGCAGCTTTTGCCAGAGCGCGCACGTGGATTTCTACCAAACGGCGTGCTAAGCACGCCAATGCTGCTCTTTTCAGCACACGCGCATCGATTTGTGGTAAACCACCTTTTAAGCATGCACATGCATCTTTCCGTAGCCGCACATGTTGTTTTCTGCCAAACCACAAACTAAGCATTAACTTAATCTTCACCAAATGTTAAGCATGCACATGCATCTTTCCGTAGACACGAACGTTGTTTTCTGCCAAAGCAGAAGTTATGCATGCACATGCTGGTTTTGGCAGAGCGCGCATGTGGATTTCTACAAACCCACGTGCTTAGCACGCCCATGCTGCTCTTTTCAGCACACGCGCATCGATTTGTGCCACACAACTTGTTAAGCATGCACATGCATCTTTCGGTAGACGCGCACGTTGTTTTCTGGCAAACCACAAGTTATGTCTGCATATGCTGCTTTTGGCAGAGCGCGCATGTGGATTTCTACGAAACAACGCGCTAAGCACGCCCATGCTGCTCTTTTCAACACGCGCGCATCGATTTGTACCAAACCACTTGTTAAACATGCACATGCATATTTCCGTTGACGCGCACGCTGTTTTCTGCCAAACCACAAGTTATGCGTGCATTTGCTGCTTTTGGCAGAGCGCGCATGTGGATTTCTACTAAACCACGTGCTAAGCATGCCTATGCTGCTTCTTTAAGCACACGCGCATCGATTTGTGCCAAACCACTCGTTAATCATACACATGCATCTTTCGGTAGACGCGCACGTTGTTTTCTGCCAAGCCACAAGCTAAGCATACAGATGCTGCTCTTGTCAGAGCGCGCACGTGGATTTCTGCTAAACCACGTGCCAAGCACGCCCATGCTGCTCTTTTCAGCACACGCGCATGAATTTGTAGTAAACAACTTGTTAAGCATGCACATGCATCTTTCGGTACACGCGGACGTTGTTTTCTGCCAAACCACAAGTTAAGCATGCACATGCTGCTTTAGGCAGAGCGCGCACGTGGATTTCTACCAAACGATGTGCTAAGCACGCCCATGCTGCTCTTTTCAACACATGCGCATCGATTTATTCCAAACCAAATGTTAAGCATGCACATGCATCTTTCCGTAGACACGAACGTTGTTTTCTGCCAAACCAGAAGTTATGCATGCACATGCTGGTTTTGCCAGAGCGCGCATGTGGATTTCTACAAACCCACGTGCCAAGCACGCCCATGCTGCTCTTTTCAGCACCCGCGCATCGATTTGTGGTTAACCACTTGTTCAGCATGCACATGCATCTTTTGGTTGACGCGCACGTTGTTTTCTGCCAAACAAAAAGTTATGCATGCACATGCTGCTTTTGGCAGAGCGCGCACGTGGATTTCTATTAAACCACGTGCCAAGCACGCTCATGCTGCTCCTTTTAGCACACGCGCAGGGATTTGTAGTGAACAACTTGTTAAGCATGCACATGCATCTTTCGGTAGACGCGGACGTTGTTTTCTGCAAAACCGCAAGTTAAGCATGCACATACACCTTTTGGCAGAGCGCGCACGTGGATTTCTACTAAACCACGTGCTAAGCACACCCATGCTGCTCTTTTCAGCACACGTGCATCGATTTGTACCAAACCACTTGTTAAGCATGCACATGCATATTTCCCTAGACGCGCACGCTGTTTTCTGCCAAACCACAAGTTATGCGTGCATTTGCTGCTTTTGTGTGACCGCAGATGTGGATTTCTACGAAACAACGCGCTAAGCACGCCCATGCTGCTCCTTTAAGCACACGCGCATCGATTTGTGCCAAACCACTCGTTAAGCATGCACATGCATGTTTCGGTAGACGCGCACGTTGTCTTCTGCCAAGCCACAAGCTAAGCATGCACATGCTGCTTTTGTCAGAGCGCGCATGTGGATTTCTACTAAACGACGTGCCAAGCACGCTCATGCTGCTCTTTTCAGCACACGCGCATGGATTTGTAGTAAAAACTTGTTAAGCATGCACATGCATCTTTCGGTAGACGCGGACGTTGTTTTCTGCCAAACCACAAGTTAAGCATGCACATGCTGCTTTTGGCAGAGCGCGCACGTGGATTTCTACCAAACGACGTGCTAAGCACGCCCATGCTGCTCTTTTCAGCACATGCGCATCGATTTATGCCAAACCAAATGTTAAGCATGCACATGGATCTTTCCGTAGACACGCACGTTGTTTTCTGCAAAACCAGACGTTATGCATGCACATGCTGGTTTTGGTAGAGCGCGCATGTGGATTTCTACCAACCCAGGTGACAAGCACGCCCATGCTGCTCTTTTTAGCACACGCGCATGGATTTGTAGTAAACAACTTGTTAATCATGCACATGTATCATTCGGTAGACGCGGACGTTGTTTTCTGCAAAACCACAAGCTAAGCATACACATGCAGCTTTTGGCAGAGCACGCACGTGGATTTCTACCAAACGACATGCTAAGTACGCCCATGCTGCTCTCTTCAGCACACGCGCATCGATTTGTGCCAAACCACTTGTTAAGGATGCACACCCATCTTTCCGTAGATGCGCACGTTGTTTTCTGCCAAACCACAACTTATGCTTGCATATGCTGCTTTTGGCAGAGCGCGCACTTGGACTTCTGCCAAACAACGTGCCAAGCACGCCCATGCTGCTCTTTTCAGCACCCGCGCATCGATTTGTGGTTAACCACCCTTTAAGCATGCACATGCACCTTGTGGTAGACGCGCACTTTGTTTTCTGCCAAGCCACAAGCTAAGCATGCACATGCTGCTTTTGTCAGAGCGCGCACGTGGATTTTTACTAAACGACGTGCCAAGCACGCCCATGCTGCTCTTTTCAGCACACGCGCATCGATTAGTGCCAAACCACTTGTTAAGCATGCACATGCATCTTTCCGTAGACGCGCACATTGTTTTCTGCCAAACCACAAGTTATGCATGCACATGCCGCTTTTGGCAGAGCACGGACGCGGATTTCTACCAAACCACGTGCTAAGCACGCCCATGCAGCTCTTTTCAGCACACGCGCATCGACTTGTGGTAAACAACTTGTTAAGCATGCTCACGCATCTTTCCGTAGACGCGCACGTTGTTTTCTGCCAAACCACAAGTTATGTGTGCATATGCTGCTTTTGGCAGAACGCGCATGAGGAGTTCTAACAAACCACGCGCTAAGCACGCCCTTGCTGCTCTTTTCTGCACGCGCGCATCGATTTCTGGTAAACAACTTGTTAAGCATGCAGATGCATCTTTTGGTAGACGCGGACGTTTTTTTCTGCCAAACCACAAGTTATGCATGCATATGCTGCATTTGGCAGAGCGCGCACGTGGATTTCTACCAAACCACGTGCTAAGCACACCCTTGCTGCTCTTTTCAGCACACTCGCATGGATTTGTGGTAAACAACTTGTTGAGCATGCACATGCATCTTTCGGTAGACGCGCACGTTGTTTTCTGGCAAACCACAAGTTATGTCTTCATATGCTGCTTTTGGCAGAGCGCGCATGTGGATTTCTACGAAACAACGCGCTAAGCACGCCCATGGTGCTCTTTTCAACACACGCGCATCGATTTGTACCAAACCACTTGTTAAACATGCACATGCATATTTCCGTTGACGCGCACGCTGTTTTATGCCAAACCACAAGTTATGCGTGCATTTGCTGCTTTTCTCCGACCGCACATGTGGATTTCTACGAAACAACGCGCTAAGCTCGCCCATGCTGCTCCTTTAAGCACACACGCATCGATTTGTGCCAAACCACTCGTTAAGCAGGCACATGCATCTTTCGGTAGACGCGCACGTTGTCTTCTGCCAAGCCACAAGCTAAGCATGCACATGCTGCTTTTGTCAGAGCGCGCACGTGGATTTCTACTAAACCACGTGCCAAGCACGCTCCTGCTGCTCTTTTCAGCACACGCGCATGGATTTGTAGTAAACAACTTGTTAAGCATGCAACTGCATCTTTTGGTAGACGCGGACGTCGTTTTCTGCGAAACCACAAGTTAAGCATGCACATGCACCTTTTGGCAGAGCGCGCACGTGGATTTCTACCAAACGACGTGCTAAGCACGCACATGCTGCTCTTTTCAGCACATGCGCATCGATTTATGCCAAACCAAATGTTAAGCATGCGCATGCATCTTTCCGTAGACGCGCACGTTGTTTTCTGCCAAACCACAAGTTATGCGTGCATATGCTGCTTTTGGCCGAGCGCGCATGTGGATTTCTACCAAACCACGCGCTAAGCACGCCCTTGCTGCTCTTTTCAGCACGCGCGCACCGGTTTCTGGTAAACAACTTGTTAAGCATGCACATGCATCTTTTGGTAGACGCGGACGTTGTTTTCTGCCAAACCACAAGTTATGCATGCACATGCTGCTGTTGGCAGAGCGCGCACGTGGATTTCTATTAAACCACGTGCCAAGCACGCTCATGCTGCTCTTTTTAGCACACGCGCATGGATTTGTAGTAAACAACCTGTTAAGCATGCACATGCATCTTTCGGTAGACGCGGACGTTGTTTTCTGCAAAACCACAAGTTATGCATGCACATGCTGCTTTTGGCAGAGCGCGCACGTGGATTTCTACCAAACCGCGTGCGAAGCACGCCTTTGCTGCACTTTTCAGCACACGCGCATCGATTTGTGCCAAACCACTTGTTAAGCATGCACATGCATCTTTCCGTAGACGCGCACGTTGTTTTCTGCCAAACCACAAGCTAAGCATGCACATGCAGTTTTTGGCAGAGCGCGCGCGTGGATTTCTGCCAAACGACGTGCCAAGCACGCCCATGCTGCTCTTTTCAGCACACGCGCATCGACTTGTGGTAAACAACTTGTTAAGCATGCTCACGCATCTTTCCGTAGACGCGCACGTTGTTTTCTGCCAAACCACAAGTTATGTGTGCATTTGCTGCTTTTGGCAGAACGCGCATGAGGAGTTCTAACAAACCACGCGCTAAGCACGCCCTTGCTGCTCTTTTCAGCATGCGCGCATCGATTTCTGGTAAACAACTTGTTTAGCATGCAGATACATCTTTTGGTAGACGCGGACGTTTTTTTCTTCAAAACCACAAGTTATGCGTGCATATGCTGCTTTTGTCCGAGCGCGCATGTGTATTTCTACCAAGCCACGCGCTAAGCATGCCCTTGCTGCTCTTTTCAGCACGCGCGCACCGGTTTCTGGTAAACAACTTGTTAAGCATGCACATGCATCTTTTGGTAGACGCGCACGTTGTTTTCTGCCAAACCACAAGTTAAGCATGAACATGCTGCTGTTGGCAGACCGCGCATGAGGATTTCTACTAAACCACGTGCTAAGCACGCCCATGCTGATCTTTTCTGCACACGCGCATCGATTTGTGCCAAACCACTTGTTAAGCATGCACATGCATTTTTCGGTAGACGCGCACGTTGTTTTATGCCAAGCCACATGCTATGCATGCTCATGTTGCTTTTGGCAGAGCGCGAACGTGGATTTCTGCCAAACCACGTGCCTAACACGCTCATGCCGCTCTGTTCAGCACACGCGCATCGATTTGTGCCAAACCACTTGTTAAGCAAGCACATGCATCTTTCGTTAGACGCGCACGTTGTTTTCTGCCAAACCACAAGCTGAGCACGCACATGCAGCTTTTGGCAGAGCACGCACGTGCTTTTCTACCAAACGACGTGCTAAGCATGCCCTTGCTGCTCCTTTAAGCACACGCGCATCGATTTGTGGTAAACAACTTGTTAAGCATGCGCATGCATCTTTTGGTAGACGCGGACGATGTTTTCAGCGAAACCACAAGTTAAGCATGCACATGCACTTTATGGCAGAGCGCGCACGTGGATTTCTGCCAAACGACGTGCCAAGCACGCCCATGCTGCTCTTTTCAGCACCCGCGCATCGATTTGTGGTTAACCACTTGTTAAGCATGCACATGCATCTTTCGGTAGACGCGCACGTTGTTTTCTGGCAAACCACAAGTTATGCATGCACGTGCTGCTTTTGGGAGAGCGCGCATATGGATTTCTACCAAACCACGTGCTAAGCACGCCCATGCTGCTCTTTTCAGCACACGCGCATTGATTTGTGCCAAACCACTTGTTAAGGATGCACACGGATCTTTCCGTAGACGCGCACGTTGTTTCTGCCAAACCACAAGTTATGCGTGCATATGCTGCTTTTGGCAGAGCGCGGACGTGGATTTCTACCAAACCACGTGCTTAGCACGCCCATGCTGCTCTTTTCAGCACACGCGCATCGATTTGTGCCAAACAACTTGTTAAGCATGCACATGCATCTTTCGGTAGACGCGCACGTTGTTTTCTGCCAAACCACAAGTTATGCCTGCATATGCTGCTTTTGGCAGAGCGCGCATGAGGAGTTCTAACAAACCACGTGCTGACCACGCCCTTGCTGCTGTTTTCAGCACACGCGCATCGATTTGTGGTAAACAACTTGTTAAGGGGGGAAGTGGGTCTTAAAATTTTTTTTCTTATTTTTGGGTGAATCTTTAACAAACTCCTCTGTCTGGGGTCATTTTTTGTGCTGATTTCAGATCTGTAATTAGATTTTTGATAGCTGTAGCAGTTCAAAAAATATTGCGGTATGAAATCAAATTAATTTCAAACTCGTTACGGGGCTTTTTAATGATTCCGTCTTGCTAAACCAAAAACTAAATGCATGACACCATTGCTAAAGACCTACTGTAGGGGGTGATGCTATTTTTATTCATTTGGAAGCATTTTGTGGACAGGAAAACAACGTTGCATTTACTATGAACATTTTTTTCTAATTAGCAGCAATTACTATACCTGAATGTAATTTTCATGACGGCGCAAGAGTAATAAAAATAGCATCACCCCCCAGATCATTTCAATACGAATAAAATGATACCACCCTTGTCATTTTTGGCCAAAGACAACCCAGAAAAAACACCCGTAAGGCGGAGTACAGTGTGCAAAATCATCGAACTGAAATAAACGCATTTGAAGTTTCAAACAAATGTAGCTTTTGCTGAAGTGAATCTACAGCAATACAAATGGCACCATTTTGAAGCTCTATGTTTTGTAAGACTGGCAATACTAAATGTGTGACTGCACACTCTCAAAATAATAGCACACATGCCAATGAACTAGCACAAGAAACTTTATTAGGCACCATGCTCTACAAAGATCATGGTGCCTGGGTTTCAAACCGAAGTGTAGAAGTCTGTGTGGGCATGAATATAGTTCCAGTGTTGTACATGCAGGCTGCCTGTGTGATAGAAATCTCCATTACAATCAGTGCGGCATTTTTTCATTTGGTAGAATTGACCATGTTACTGAATGAAGGCTCTGAATGTAAGTAACCTTCCAAGTCATCTTCACCTGACAGTGGCTGTGGAACTAAGGATCAGAGAGCCAGCGATAGATATGCAGCTGCTAGGTGCTTTCCAGAATTTTACTTTTGTATGATGCCTCGATCACTTCTGCAGCCAGGTGTGTGCCAGCCCAAGGGGCCTAGTGAACAGAGCTCATGATGAGGTTCTCTTTATGAAGGGGCGGTAGGATAGATGTTGTTACGAGCAATCGTGACAATATGATAATAGAGTGAACGCGCAATGTGCTTGGTTGCGAGTACGAAGTGCCGATGTGCGATATGCGTAGCCGCAGATATGAGGAGCCGACGCGCGATGTGCTTAGTCGCGGAGTCCGAGGTGCCGACGCGCGAAATGCCTAGTCGCGGGCTCGAGGAGTCTACCCTCGATGCGCTTATTCGGGCAGTCCGAGGTGCCGACGCGCGAAATGCCTAGTCGCGGGCTCGAGGAGTCGACACTCGACGCGCTCATACGCGTAGTCCTACGTGCCGACGCGCGAAATTCCTAGCGGCAGGCTCGAGGGGTCGACACGCGATGCGCTTATTCGCGCAGTCGGAGGCGCCGATGCACAAAATGATTAGGTGACGGTTCGAGAAGTCCGCGCGCGATGTGCATGATCGCCGAGTCGGAGACTCCCTATGCGCGAAATCTTTAGCCGCGTTTCCGAGGATTGCGTGCGCGATACGAATTTGTCACGAATTCGAAACACCGAGTGCTGAAAGTCTTAGCCGCATGTCCGAGGATTCCGCGCGTGAATCTTGGTTGCGAAGTCCGCGTCGCTGATGCTCGGAATGCTTAGCCGCGAGTCTGAAACATTCACAAGCGCAGGGATCGGGCACACTACTGCGATGTCCGCGTAGCGCCCGTTTTGACACGTCGAGATTACGGCGAGTGGAGACATTAAACTCGCGAGGTAGGTGCAAAGAGCCGAGCAGACGACGCGAGCGCCGGACCAATGGCGAACCGCGCTGGAGTCACGTGGCAGGCGCGGCCAATAGCAGACTCCGGCACGACCTTCAATCATTTGCTTTTAGTGCGCTTGTTTCTGTATGGAGGAGATCGCTGAAGCGGCAAATTTGAAAACAGAGAAATGCGCTTTCCAACGAGACCAAGATGGCGGCGCTCGGTCGCGCTGTACCGGAGATATTGTGGCGTGAAAAACGCTGTTCTTTCTTGATTTCCGCGAGATTTTTCGCCACCTTGGCTGATAAAACGAATTATTTAGAGCACTTCTAACTGGTTTACAGTGATGATAGTTCGGTACCAGAAAGAAAAGGGGTTACAGAAACTGAAGATGAAATTTTCTAAAAATCGATTTTTTGGCCATTTTTCGCGATGTAAAACCCGCGTACCCCCTTAAGCATGCAACTGCATCTTTTGGTAGACGCGGACGTAGTTTTCTACCAAACCACAAGTTATGCATGCACGTGCTGCTTTTGGCAGAGCGCGCATATGGATTTCTACCAAACCACGTGCTAAGCACGGCCATGCTGCTCTTTTCAGCACACGCGCATCAATTTGTGGTTAACTACTTGTTAAGCATGCACATGCATCTTTTGGTAGACGCGGACGTTGTTTTCTGCCAAACCACAAGTTATGCATGCACATGCTGCTTTTGGCAGAGCGCGCATATGGATTTCTACCAAACCACGTGCTAAGCACGGCCAAGCTGCTCTTTTCAGCACACGCGCATCAATTTGTGGTTAACTACTTGTTAAGCATGCACATGCATCTTTTGGTAGAGGCGGACGTTGTTTTCTGCCAAACCACAAGTTATGCATGCACATGCTGCTTTTGGCAGAGCGCGCACGTGGATTTCCACTAAACCACTTCACTTCACTTCCCTTTATTTCCTTAAAGACCCTCATGTGAGGGTATTACATAAGGGGTGGGACACATATAGGTTAACAACAGTACACAGAAAAATGTTGAACGAGTTATACAAACAAAAATGATTATTGTGATGCAAGCGCACGCGTAATTTGGTTAAGGAACATAGATGGGCATGTGATGGCAGCAAGTTCTTGGGGAAGGTCGTTCCAGTCGCAAGCAGTCCGGGGGAAGAATGACGAAGCAAAAGTTTTTGTGTGTGCTCGTGGTCGAGACACCTGCTGCTGATGTCCGGTGCGAAGAGAGAAACGTGGTGGGGGAGGGCAGATGTAGGGTTCCTGTGATAGCTCTGAATAAAAGAATTTATGAAATAAGCTCAAACTAGAAATGTGGCGACGAAGTGCAAGAGTAGGTAGGTTGGACTGCGATTTCAGAGATGATATGCTGATATCAAAAGAGTACGAGGAATGAATGAATCTAGTTGCCCTGTTTTGAACTGATTCAAGTGAATTAGCAAGGTATACTTGTTTCGGGGACCAGATGGGCGATGCGTATTCTAATTTTGATCGAACTAGTGATTTGTATGCGAGTAGGTTAACGTGCAGGGGGGCAGAGTGGAGATGACGCTTTAGGAAGCCAAGTGTTTTGTTAGCAGATGAAATAATATTCGCGATATGGCTATTCCACGTAAGATCATGGCTAAGATGAACACCGAGATATTTATATGATTGGACAGGGTCGATAGGAACGTTAGAGATAGTGTAGGGACACAGGAGAGGATTACTGTGACGGTAGAAAGATATATATTTGCATTTGTTTATATTAAGTGTCATTAGCCAGTCGTTGCACCAGTTTTCTACCAGATTTAGGTTATTTTGTAGGGATTGTTGGTTAAAGGTGTCAGTAACTTATTTGTAAATAACGCAATCGTCGGCAAACATCCGAATATGACAATCTAATTTCTGAGGTAGGTCGTTAATATAAATTAAAAACAAAAGAGGCCCAAGGACGGATCCTTGGGGTACCCCTGAGGAAACTGGTAGTAAGTTAGACATTTGTTTATTAATGATGACTGATTGGGAGCGGTGAGTCAAGAATTCCTTTATCCATGCTAGTATGTCACAATGCAAGTTTAGGCTGGAAAGTTTCAGAAATAGGCGGTTATGGGGTACCTTGTCAATTGCCTTAGCAAAGTCGAGGAAGATTGTGTCGGTTTGGAGATTAGAGTCAAGGTTGGCATGCAGGTCGTGAACGAAAATGGCTAGTTGAGTCTCACAGCAGTAACCTTTACGAAATCCATGCTGTGATGAGTGAAAGAAATTATTTGAGTCCAGAAACTGCATTGTTAAAGAGTAAATGACGTGTTCCATGAGCTTGCAGGGTATGCTGGTAAGTGATATGGGGCGGTAGTTAAGTGGTGAATCTTTTTTACCGGACTTGTGGACTGGGACGACCTTCCCCACTTTCCAGTCGTGGGGTATGATACCTGTAGAAATGGACTGCGAAAATAGCAAGCATAAAAACTTGGTAGACGAGTGGCGAGTGTTTTTTAAGACCTTTGTGTTGATTTCATCAATGCCGGTAGATGAAGAAAATTTTAACTTATATATAAGAAGGGATATGCCGGTTTCTGAGAATGTAACGGCTGGCATTGCAATTGTGGGGTCAGTGGCTGTCATGAGGGGTGGTGGTTTTTGTTCTTTAGTGAATACAGATGTGAAGGCAGAATTAAATATGTTAGCGCACTCAACGTCTGCAATAACACGTCCAGAATCGTCAGTCAGGGTAACAACGCGCGAAGATTGGGGGTTTAAAAGCTGCCAGAATTTAGTCGGGTTATCTGTAAGTATGTTTGGCAAATCTATGTGGTAAAAGGAATGTTTAGCGTTTTTTACTGCGACCAAATACGCCTCTTCAGCAGCGTAATATTTTTCCCATGCGCAGTCTGTTCTGCTCAGTTCAGCACTACGGAAAAGGCGTTTCTTTTTATTTTCTAATCTTCCCAGTGTCTTTGTGAACCATGGCTTGTGGTGGTTAGCGCGGAAGCTGCATTTAGGAATATATTTATCAGTCAATTCATTCATTTTATGTTTAAACATTGACCAATTTGTGTGGACGTCTTGTTCGTCAAATGACCCCGGATATGATGGAAAAAAGGCCTCCAATTCTGCGTTGAAGGCCTCATAGTTTCCTTTGTTGTAGAGAGAAATTGTTTTTTGGCAAGTTGCTTTTGTTATTGGGGTGAACTTAAAGCATGCATGAATGACTTTATGATCGCTGATTTCACGGAGATAAGTAATAGTGTTCAGGCTGTCGGGGTGGCTAGATAGTATGAGGTCAAGAATGTTAGCAGTATCTCCGGCGATGCGTGTAGGCTGGGTTACTAGTTGGGCTAGGTTAAAAGTTAAGCAGACATCCATAAATTCACGGGATTCATCCTGTCTAAAAATAGGATAATTAGGGGCACACCAATCTATGCCAGGATAGTTAAAATCCCCAAAAAGAAGAATGTGTGCCTTAGGGTGTCTAGTTTTAAGTTCGTTTAAAATGTTGTGAAATTTACGGGGGAATTCGGGGCTATTGTGAGGGGGTCTATAACAAACGCCAATTAATATAGATGCTGGTGTGGCGCGACAAAGGAGCCATAATATTTCGAGGTCTGATGAGATGTTTAGGTGGGAACACTGTAGCTTATTGCTTGTAGCAATAAGGACGCCACTCCCTCGAGATTTTGTGCGATCAGTGTGGAAAAGATTAAAGTTAGGTAGGTTACAAAGAACTTCAGCGTCACTTATGTTATCAGTCAGCCAGGTCTCTGTCAAGATGAGCAGGTTGCTGCCCGTTGAAGACACGAGGCTGGACACAAGATCGCTCTTTGGAAGCAGGCTGCGTGTGTTGGTGTAGATAACCGAGAGGCAAATATTCTCTCGAGGGGCGGTATTGGGCACACGCGCCTCGATTTGTGCCAAACCAATTGTTAAGCACGCACATGAATTTTTCAGTAGACGCGCACGTTGTTTTCCGCAAAACCACAAGTTATGCGTGCATATGCTGCTTTTGGCCGAGCGCGCATGTGGATTTCTAGCAAACCAAGCGCTAAGCACGCCCTTGCTGCTCTTTTCAGCACGCGCGCACCGGTTTCTGGTAAACAACATTAAAAGCACGCACATGCATTTTTTGGTAGACGCGCACGTTGTTTTCTGCCAAACCACAAGTTATGCATGCACCTGCTGCTGTTGGCAGAGCGCGCACGTGGATTTCTATTAATCCACGTGCCAAGCACGCTCATGCTGCTCTTTTTAGCACACGCGCATGGATTTGTAGTAAACAACTTGTTAAGCATGCACATGCACCTTTTGGCGGAGCGCGCCCGTGGACTTCTGCCAAACGACGTGCCAAGCACGCCCATGCTGCTCTTTTCAGCACCCAGGCATCGATTTGTGCCAAACCGCTTGTTAAGCATGCACACGCATCTTTCCGTAGATGCGCACGTTGTTTTCTGCCAAACCACAACTTATGCTTACATATGCTGCCTTGGGCAAAGCGCGCATTTGGATTTCTACCAAACCACGTGCTAAGCACGCCCATGCTGCTCTTTTCAGCACACGCGCATCGATTTGTGGTAAACAACGTGTTAAACATGCACATGCATCTTTTGGTAGACGCGGACGTTGTTTTCAGCGAAACCACAAGTTAAGCATGCACATGCACCTTTTGGCAGAGCGCGCATGTGGACTTCTGCCAAACGACGTGCCAAGCACACCCATGCTGCACTTTTCAGCACCCTTGCATCGATTTGTAGTAAACAACTTTTTAAGCTTGCACATGCATCTTTTGGTAGACGCGCACGTTGTTTTCTGCCAAACAACAAGTTATGCACGCACATGCCGCTTTTGGCAGAGCGCGCACGTGGATTTCTATTAAACCACGTGCCAAGCACGCTCATGCTGCTCTTTTCAGCACACGCGCATGGATTTGTAGTAAACAACTTTTTAAGCATGCACATGCATCTTTCGGTAGACGCGGACGTTGTTTTCCGCAAAACCACAAGTTAAGCATGCACATGCCGCTTTTGGCAGAGCGCGGACGTGGATTTCTACCAAACCACGTGCTATGCACGCCCATGCAGCTCTTTTCAGCACACGCGCATCGACTTGTGGTAAACAACTTGTTAATGACGCTCACGCATCTTTCCGTAGACGCGCACGTTGTCTTCTGCCAAACAACAAGGTATGCGTGCATATGCTGCTTTTGGCAGAGCGCGCATGAGGAGTTCTAACAAACCACGTGCTAAGCACGCCCTTGCTGCTCTTTTCAGAACACGAGCATCGATTTGTGGTTAAACAACTTGTTAAGCATGCAACTGCATCTTTTGGTAGACGCGGACGTTGTTTTTTGCCAAACCACAAGATAAGCATGCACATGGTGCTTTTGGCAGAGTGCGGACGTGGATTTCTACGAAACCACGTGATTAGCACGCCCATCCTGCTCTTTTCAGCACACGCGCATCGATTAGTGCCAAACCACTTGTTAAGCATGCACATGCATCTTTCCGTCGACGCGCACATTGTTTTCTGCCAAACCACAAGTTATGCATGCACATGCCGCTTTTGGCAGATCGCGGACGTGGATTTCTACCAAACCACGTGCTATGCACGCCCATGCAGCTCTTTTCAGCACACGCGCATGGACTTGTGGTAAACAACTTGCTAAGCATGCAGATGCATGTTTTGGTAGACGCGCACGTTGTTTTCTGCCAAACCACAAGTTAGGCATGCAGATGCTGCTGTTGGCAGAGCGCGCATGAGGATTTCTACCAAACCGCCTGCTAAGCACGCCCTTGCTGCACTTTTCAGCACACGCGCATGGATTTGTGGTAAACAACTTGTTAAGCATGCACATGCATCTTTCTGTAGGACGCGGACGTTGTTTTCTGCCAAACCACAAGATATGCATGCACAGGCAGCTTTCGGCAAAGCGCACGTGGATTTCTACCAAACGGCGTGCTAAGCACGCCCATGCTGCTCTTTTCAGCACACGCGCATCGATTAGTGCCAAACCACTTGTTAAGCATGCACATGCATCTTTCCGTAGACGCGCACGTTGTTTTCTGCCAAACCACAAGCTAAGCATGCACATGCAGTTTTTGGCAGAGCGCGCGCATGGATTTCTGCCAAACGACGTGCCAAGCACGCCCATGCTGCTCTTTTCAGGACACGCGCATCGCTTTGCACCAAACCACTTGTTAAGCATGCACATGCATCTTTTGGTAGACGCGGATGTTGTTTTCTGCCAAACCACAAGTTAAGCATGCACATGCACCTTTTGGCAGAGCGCGCCCGTGGACTTTTGCCAAACGACGTGCCAAGCACGCCCATGCTGCTCTTTTCAGCACCCGCGCACCGATTTGTGGTTACCCACTTGTTAAGCATGCATATGCATCTTTTGGTAGACGCGCACGTTGTTTTCTGCCAAACAAGTTATGAATGCACATGCTGCTTTTGGAAGAGCGCGCACGTGGATTTCTATTAAACCACGTGCCAAGCACGCTCATGCTGCTCTTTTTAGCACACGCGCATGGATTTGTAGTAAACAACTGCTTTAAGCATGCACATGCACCTTTCGGTAGACGCGGACGTTGTTTTCTGCAAAACCACAAGTTAAGCATGCACATGCCGTTTTTGGCAGAGCGCGGACGTGGATTTCTACCAAACCACGTGCTATGCACGCCCATGCAGCTCTTTTCAGCACACGCACATCGACTTGTGGTAAACAACTTGTTAATCACGCTCACGCATCTTTCGGTAGACGCGGACGTTGTTTTCTGCAAAACCACGAGCTTAGCATACACATGCAGCTTTTGGCAGAGCACGCACGTGGATTTCTACCAAACGACATGCTAAGTACGCCCATGCTGCTCTTTTCAGCACACGCGCATCGATTTGTGCCAAACCACTTGTTAAGCATGCACACGCATCTTTCTGTAGATGCGCACGTTGTTTTCTGCCAAACCACAACTTATGCTTGCATATGCTGCTTTGGGCAGAGCGCGCATGTGGATTTCTACCAAACCACGTGCCAAGCACACCCATGCTGGTCTTTTCAGCACCCGCGCATCGATTTGTGGTTAAACACCCTTGAAGCATGCACATGCACCTTTCGGTAGACGCGGACGTTGTTTTCTGCAAAACCACAAGTTAAGCATGCACATGCCGTTTTTGGCAGAGCGCGGACGTGGATTTCTACCAAACCACATGCTATGCACGCCCATGCAGCTCTTTTCAGCACACGCACATCGACTTGTGGTAAACAACTTGTTAATCACGCTCACGCATCTTTCCGTAGATGCGCACGTTGTTTTCTGCCAAACCACAAGGTATGCGTGCATATGCTGCTTTTTGCAGAGCGCGCATGAGGAGTTCTAACAAACCACGTGCTAAGCACGCCCTTGCTGCTCTTTTCAGAACACGCGCATCGATTAGTGCCAAACCACTTGTTAAGCATGCACATGCATCTTTCCGTAGGCGCGCACATTGTTTTCTGCCGAACCACAAGTTATGCATGCACATGCCGCTTTTGGCAGAGCGCGGACGTGGATTTCTACCAAACCACGTGCTATGCACGCCCATGCAGCTCTTTTCAGCACACGCGCATCGACTTGTGGTAAACAACTTTCTAAGCATGCAGATGCATCTTTTGGTAGACGCGCACGTTGTTTTCTGCCAAACCACAAGTTATGCATGCAGATGCTGCTGTTGGCAGAGCGCGCATGAGGATTTCTACCAAACCACGTGCTAAGCACGCCCTTGCTGCTCTTTTCAGCACACTCGCATGGATTTGTGATAAACAACTTGTTAAGCATGCACATGCATCTTTCGGTAGACGCAGACGCTGTTTTCTGCCTAACCACAAGCTAAGCATGCACATGCAGCTTTTGGCAGAGCGCGCACGTGGATTTCTACAAAACGGCGTGCTAAGCACGCCCATGCTGCTATTTTCAGCACACGCGCATCGATTTGTGCCAAACCATTTGTAAAGCATGCACGCGCATCTTTCAGTAGATGCGCACGTTGTTTTCTGCGAAACGACAAGTTATGCTTGCATATGCTGCTTTGGGCAGAGCGCGCATGTGGATTTCTACCAAACCACGTGCCAAGCACGCCCATGCTGCTCTATTCAGCACCCGCGCATCCATTTGTGGTTATCCACTTGTTAAGCATGCACATGCATCTTTCCGTAGACGCCCACGTTTTTTTCTGCCAAACCACAAGTTATGCATGCATATGCTGCTTTGGGCAGAGCGCGCATGTGGATTTCTACAAACCCACGTGCTTACCACGCCCATGCTGCTCTTTTCAGCACACGCGCATCGATTTGTGCCACACAACTTGTTAAGCATGCACATGCATCTTTCGGTAGACGCGCACGTTGTTTTCTGGGAAACCACAAGTTATGTCTGCATATGCTGCTTTTGGCAGAGTGCGCATGAGGAGTTCTAACATACCACGTGCTAAGCACGCCCCTGCTGCTCTTTTCAGCACACGCGCATCAATTTGTGGTTAACCACTTGTTAAGCATGCACATCCATCTTTTGGTAGACGCGGACTTTGTTTTCTGCCAAACCACAAGTTATGCATGCACATGCTGCTTTGGGCAGAGCGCGCACGTGGATTTCTACTAAACCACGTGCTAAGCACGCCCATGCTGCTCTTTTCAACACACGCGCATCGATTTGTACCAAACCACTTGTTAAACATGCACATGCATATTTCCGTTGACGCGCACGCTGTTTTCTGCCAAACCACAAGTTATGCGTGCATTTGCGGCTTTTGTCTGACCGCACATGTGGATTTCTACGAAACAACGCGCTAAGCACGCCCATGCTGCTCCTTTAAGCACACACGCATCGATTTGTGCCAAACCACTCGTTAAGCATGCACATGCATCTTTCGGCAGACGCGCACGTTGTCTTCTGCCAAGCCACAAGCTAAGCATGCACATGCTGCTTTTGTCAGAGCGCGCACGTCGATTTCTACTAAACCACGTGCCAAGCACGCTCATGCTGCTCTTTTCAGCACACGCGCATGGATTTGTAGTAAACAACTTGTTAAGCATGCAACTGCATCTTTTGGTAGACGCGGACGTTGTTTTCTGCGAAACCATAAGTTCAGCATGCACATGCACCTTTTGGCAGAGCGCGCACGTGGATTTCTACCAAACAACGTGCTAAGCACGCCCATGCTGCTCTTTTCAGCACATGCGCATCGATTTATGCCAAACCAAATGTTAAGCATGCACATGCATCTTTCCGTAGACGCGCACGTTGTTTTCTGCCAAACCACAAGTTATGCGTGCATATGCTGCTTTTGGCCGAGCGCGCATGTGGATTTCTACCAAACCACGCGCTAAGCACGCCCTTGCTGCTCTTTTCTGCACGCGCGCACCGTTTTCTGGTAAACAACTTGTTAAGCATGCACATGCATCTTTTGGTAGACGAGGACGTTGTTTTTTGCCAAACCACAAGTTATGCATGCACATGCTGCTGTTGGCAGAGCGCGCACGTGGATTTCTATTAAACCACGTGCCAAGCACGCTCATGCTGCTGTTTTTAGCACACGCGCATGGATTTGTAGTAAACAACTTGTTAAGCATGCACATGCATCTTTCGGTAGACGCGGACGTTGTTTTCTGCAAAACCACAAGTTAAGCATGCACATGCACCTTTTGGCAGAGCGCGCCCGTGGACTTCTGCCAAACGACGTGCCAAGCACGCCTATGCTGCTCTTTTCAGCACCCGCGCATAGATTTGTGGTTAACTACTTGTTAAGCATGCACATGCATCTTTTGGTAGACGCGCACGTTGTTTTCTGCCAAACAACAAGTTATGCATGCACATGCTGCTTTTGGCAGAGCGCGCACGTGGATTTCTACCAAACCGCGTGCGAAGCACGCCCTTGCTGCACTTTTCAGTACACGCGCATCGATTTGTGCCAAACCACTTGTTAAGCATGCACATGCATCTTTCCGTAGACGCGCACGTTGTTTTCTGCCAAACCACAAGCTAAGCATGCACATGCAGTTTTTGGCAGAGCGCGCGCGTGGATTTCTGCCAAACGACGTGCCAAGCACGCCCTTGCTGCTCTTTTCAGCACGCGCGCATCGATTTCTGGTAAACAACTTGTTTAGCATGCAGATGCATCTTTTGGTAGACGCGGACGTTTCTTTCTGCAAAACCACAAGTTATGCGTGCATATGCTGCTTTTGTCCGAGTGCGCATGTGTATTTCTACCAAAACACGCGCTAAGCATGCCCTTGCTGCTCTTTTCAGCACGCGCGCACCGGTTTCTGGTAAACAACTTGTTAAGCATGCACATACATCTTTTGGTAGACGCGCACGTTGTTTTCTGCCAAACCACAAGTTATGCATGAACATGCTGCTGTTGGCAGAGCGCGCATGAGGATTTCTGCCAAACCACGTGCCTAACACGCTCATGCCGCTCTGTTCAGCACACGCGCATGGATTTGTGCCAAACCACTTGTTAAGCATGCACATGCATCTTTCGTTAGACGCGCACGTTGTTTTCTGCCAAACCACAAGCTAAGCACGCACATGCAGCTTTTGGCAGAGCACGCACGTGCTTTTCTACCAAACGACGTGCTAAGCATGCCCTTGCTGCTCCTTTAAGCACACGCGCATCGATTTGTGGTAAACAACTTGTTAAGCATGCACATGCATCTTTTGGTAGACGCGGACGATGTTTTCAGCGAAACCACAAGTTAAGCATGCACATGCACTTTTTGGCAGAGCGCGCACGTGGATTTCTGCCAAACGACGTGCCAAGCACGCCCATGCTGCTCTTTTCAGCACCCGCGCATCGATTTGTGGTTAACCACTTGTTAAGCATGCACATGCATCTTTCGGTAGACGCGCAAGTTGTTTCTGCCAAACCACAAGTTATGCATGCACGTGCTGCTTTTGGGAGAGCGCGCATATGGATTTCTACCAAACCACGTGCTAAGCACGCCCATGCTGCTCTTTTCAGCAAACGCGCATTGATTTGTGCCAAACCACTTGTTAAGGATGCACACGGATCTTTCCGTAGATGCGCACGTTGTTTCTGCCAAACCACAAGCTATGCGTGCATATGCTGCGTTTGGCAGAGCGCGGACGTGGATTTCTACCAAACCGCGTGCTTAGCACGCCCATGCTGCTCTTTTCAGCACATGCGCATCGATTTGTGCCAAACAACTTGTTAAGCATGCACATGCATCTTTCAGTAGACGCGCACGTTGTTTTCTGCCAAACCACAAGTTATGCCTGCATATGCTGCTTTTGGCAGAGCGCGCATGAGGAGTTCTAACAAACCACGTGCTAAGCACGCCCTTGCTGCTGTTTTCAGCACACGCGCATCGATTTGTGGTAAACAACTTGTTAAGCATGCAACTGCATCTTTTGGTAGACGCGGACGTAGTTTTCTACCAAACCACAAGTTATGCATGCACGTGCTGCTTTTGGCACAGCGCGCATATGGATTTCTACCAAACAACGTGCTAAGCACGGCCATGCTGCTCTTTGCAGCACACGCGCATCAATTTGTGGTTAACTACTTGTTAAGCATGCACATGCATCTTTTGGTAGACGCGGACGTTGTTTTCTGCCAAACCACAAGTTATGCATGCACATGCTGCTTTTGGCAGAGCGCGCATGAGGATTTCTACTAAACCACGTTCTAAGCACGCCCATGCTGCTCTTTTCTGCACACGCACATCGATTTGTGCCAAACCACTTGTTAAGCATGCACATGCATTTTTCGGTAGACGCGCACGTTGTTTTATGCCAAGCCACAAGCTACGCATGCACATGTTGCTTTTGGGAGAGCGCGAACGTGGGTTTCTACCAAACCACGTGCCAAACACGCTCATGCCGCTCTGTTCAGAACAGGCGCATGGATTTGTGCCAAACCACTTGTTAAGCATGCACATGCATCTTTCGTTAGACGCGCACGTTATTTTCTGCCAAACCACAAGCTAAGCACGCACATGCAGCTTTTGGCGCAGCACGCACGTGCATTTCTACCAAACGACGTGCTAAGTACACCCATGCTGCTGTTTTCAGCACACGCGCATCGATTTGTGCCAAACCATTTGTAAAGCATGCACATGCATCTTTCAGTAGATGCGCACGTTGTTTTGTGCCAAACGACAAGTTATGCTTGCATATGCTGCTTTGGGCAGAGCGCGCATGTGGATTTCTACCAAACCACGTGCTAAGCACACCCATGCTGCTCCTTTCAGCACACGCGCATCGATTTGTGGTAAACAACTTGGTAAGCATGCGCATGTATCTTTTGGTAGACGCGGACGTTGTTTTCTGCCTAACCACAAGTTAAGGATGCACATGCACCTTTTGGCGGAGCGCGCATGTGGATTTCTGCTAAACGACGTGGCAAGCACGCCCATGCTGCTCTATTCAGCACCCGCACATCGATTTGCGGTTAACCACTTGTTAAGCATGCACATGCATGTTTTGGTAGACGCGCGCGTTGTTTTCTGCCAAACCACACGTTATGCATGCACATGCTGCCTTTGGCTGAGCGCGCATGTGGATTTCTGCCAAGCAACGCGCTAAGCACGCCCTTGCTGCTCTTTTCAGCACACGCGCATCGAGTTGTGGTAAACAACTTGTTAAGCATGCACATGCATCTTTCCGTAGACGCGCACATTGTTTTCTGCCAAACCACAAGTTATGCATGCACATGCTGCTTTTGTCAGAGCGCGCACGTGGATTTCTGCTAAACCACGTGCCAAGCACGCTCATGCTGCTCTTTTCAGCACACGCGCATGGATTTGTAGTAAACAACTTGTCAAGCATGCACATGCATCTTTCGGTACACGCGGACGTTGTTTTCTGCCAAACCACAAGTTAAGCATGCACATGCTGCTTTAGGCAGAGCTCGCACGTGGATTTCTACCAAACGATGTGCTAAGCACGCCCATGCTGCTCTTTTCAACACATGCGCATCGATTTATTCCAAACCAAATGTTAAGCATGCACATGCATCTTTCCGTAGACACGAACGTTGTTTTCTGCAAAACCAGAAGTTATGCATGCACATGCTGGTTGTGGCAGAGCGCGCATGTGGATTTCTACAAACCCACGTGCCAAGCACGCCCATGCTGCACTTTTCAGCACCCGCGCATCGATTTGTGGTTAACCACCCTTTAAGCATGCACATGCATCTTTTGGTAGACGCGCACGTTGTTTTCTGCCAAACAAAAAGTTATGCATGCACATGCTGCTTTTGGCAGAGCGCGCACGTGGATTTCTATTAAACCACGTGCCAAGCACGCTCATGCTGCTCCTTTTAGCACACGTTCATCGATTTGTACCAAACCACTTGTTAAGCATGCACAAGCATATTTCCCTAGACGCGCACGCTGTTTTCTGCCAAACCACAAGTTATGCGTGCATTTGCTGCTTTTGTCTGACCGCACATGTTGATTTCTACGAAACAACGCGCTAAGCACGCCCATGCTGCTCGTTTAAGCACACGCGCATCGATTTGTGCCAAACCACTCGTTAAGCATGCACATGCATCTTTCGGTAGACGCGCACGTTGTCTTCTGCCAAGCCACAAGCTAAGCATGCACATGTTGCTTTTGTCAGAGCGCGCATGTGGATTTCTACTAAACGACGTGCCAAGCACGCTCATGCTGCTCTTTTCAGCACACGCGCATGGATTTGTAGTAAACAACTTGTTAAGCATGCACATGCATCTTTCGGTAGACGCGGACGTTGTTTTCTGCCAAACCACAAGTTAAGCATGCACATGCTGCTGTTGGCAGAGCGCGCACGTGGATTTCTACCAAACGACGTGCTAAGCACGCCCATGCTGCTCTTTTCAGCAAACGCGCATTGATTTGTGCCAAACCACTTGTTAAGGATGCACACGGATCTTTCCGTAGATGCGCACGTTGTTTCTGCCAAACCACAAGCTATGCGTGCATATGCTGCGTTTGGCAGAGCGCGGACGTGGATTTCTACCAAACCGCGTGCTTAGCACGCCCATGCTGCTCTTTTCAGCACATGCGCATCGATTTGTGCCAAACAACTTGTTAAGCATGCACATGCATCTTTCAGTAGACGCGCACGTTGTTTTCTGCCAAACCACAAGTTATGCCTGCATATGCTGCTTTTGGCAGAGCGCGCATGAGGAGTTCTAACAAACCACGTGCTAAGCACGCCCTTGCTGCTGTTTTCAGCACACGCGCATCGATTTGTGGTAAACAACTTGTTAAGCATGCAACTGCATCTTTTGGTAGACGCGGACGTAGTTTTCTACCAAACCACAAGTTATGCATGCACGTGCTGCTTTTGGCACAGCGCGCATATGGATTTCTACCAAACAACGTGCTAAGCACGGCCATGCTGCTCTTTGCAGCACACGCGCATCAATTTGTGGTTAACTACTTGTTAAGCATGCACATGCATCTTTTGGTAGACGCGGACGTTGTTTTCTGCCAAACCACAAGTTATGCATGCACATGCTGCTTTTGGCAGAGCGCGCATGAGGATTTCTACTAAACCACGTTCTAAGCACGCCCATGCTGCTCTTTTCTGCACACGCACATCGATTTGTGCCAAACCACTTGTTAAGCATGCACATGCATTTTTCGGTAGACGCGCACGTTGTTTTATGCCAAGCCACAAGCTACGCATGCACATGTTGCTTTTGGGAGAGCGCGAACGTGGGTTTCTACCAAACCACGTGCCAAACACGCTCATGCCGCTCTGTTCAGAACAGGCGCATGGATTTGTGCCAAACCACTTGTTAAGCATGCACATGCATCTTTCGTTAGACGCGCACGTTATTTTCTGCCAAACCACAAGCTAAGCACGCACATGCAGCTTTTGGCGCAGCACGCACGTGCATTTCTACCAAACGACGTGCTAAGTACACCCATGCTGCTGTTTTCAGCACACGCGCATCGATTTGTGCCAAACCATTTGTAAAGCATGCACATGCATCTTTCAGTAGATGCGCACGTTGTTTTGTGCCAAACGACAAGTTATGCTTGCATATGCTGCTTTGGGCAGAGCGCGCATGTGGATTTCTACCAAACCACGTGCTAAGCACACCCATGCTGCTCTTTTCAGCACACGCGCATCGATTTGTGGTAAACAACTTGGTAAGCATGCGCATGTATCTTTTGGTAGACGCGGACGTTGTTTTCTGCCTAACCACAAGTTAAGGATGCACATGCACCTTTTGGCGGAGCGCGCATGTGGATTTCTGCTAAACGACGTGGCAAGCACGCCCATGCTGCTCTATTCAGCACCCGCACATCGATTTGCGGTTAACCACTTGTTAAGCATGCACATGCATGTTTTGGTAGACGCGCGCGTTGTTTTCTGCCAAACCACACGTTATGCATGCACATGCTGCCTTTGGCTGAGCGCGCATGTGGATTTCTGCCAAGCAACGCGCTAAGCACGCCCTTGCTGCTCTTTTCAGCACACGCGCATCGAGTTGTGGTAAACAACTTGTTAAGCATGCACATGCATCTTTCCGTAGACGCGCACATTGTTTTCTGCCAAACCACAAGTTATGCATGCACATGCTGCTTTTGGCAGAGCGCGCATGTGGATTTCTACTAAACCACGTGCTAAGCATGCCTATGCTGCTTCTTTAAGCACACGCGCATCGATTTGTGCCAAACCACTCGTTAAGCATCCACATGCATCTTTCGGTAGACGCGCACGTTGTCTTGTGCCAAGCCACAAGCTAAGCATGCACATGCAGCTTTTGGCACAGCACGCACGTGCATTTCTGCCAAACGACGTGTTAAGCACGCCCATGCTGCTCTTTTCAGCACACGCGCATCGATTAGTACCAAACCACTTGTTAAGCATGCACATGCATCTTTCCGTAGACGCCCACGTTGTTTTCTGCCAAACCACAAGTTATGCATGCATATGCTGGTTTTGGCAGAGCGCGCATCTGGATTTCTACAAAACCACGTGCCAAGCACGCCCATGCTGCTCTATTCAGCACCCGCGCATCGATTTGTGGTTAACCACTTGTTAAGCATGCACATGCATCTTTCCGTAGACGCGCACATTGTTTTTTGCCAAACCACAAGTTATGCATCCACATGCTGCTTTTGGCAGAGCGCGCATGTGGATTTCTACTAAACCACGTGCTAAGCATGCCTATGCTGCTTCTTTAAGCACACGCGCATCGATTTGTGCCAAACCACTCGTTAAGCATGCACATGCATCTTTCGGTAGACGCGCACGTTGTTTTCTGCCAAGCCACAAGCTAAGCATACAGATGCTGCTTTTGTCAGAGCGCGCACGTGGATTTCTGCTAAACCACGTGCCAAGCACGCTCATGCTGCTCTTTTCAGCACACGCGCATGGATTTGTAGTAAACAACTTGTCAAGCATGCACATGCATCTTTCGGTACACGCGGACGTTGTTTTCTGCCAAACCACAAGTTAAGCATGCACATGCTGCTTTAGGCAGAGCGCGCACGTGGATTTCTACCAAACGATGTGCTAAGCACGCCCATGCTGCTCTTTTCAACACATGCGCATCGATTTATTCCAAACCAAATGTTAAGCATGCACATGCATCTTTCCGTAGACACGAACGTTGTTTTCTGCAAAACCAGAAGTTATGCATGCACATGCTGGTTGTGGCAGAGCGCGCATGTGGATTTCTACAAACCCACGTGCCAAGCACGCCCATGCTGCACTTTTCAGCACCCGCGCATCGATTTGTGGTTAACCACCCTTTAAGCATGCACATGCATCTTTTGGTAGACGCGCACGTTGTTTTCTGCCAAACAAAAAGTTATGCATGCACATGCTGCTTTTGGCAGAGCGCGCACGTGGATTTCTATTAAACCACGTGCCAAGCACGCTCATGCTGCTCCTTTTAGCACACGTTCATCGATTTGTACCAAACCACTTGTTAAGCATGCACAAGCATATTTCCCTAGACGCGCACGCTGTTTTCTGCCAAACCACAAGTTATGCGTGCATTTGCTGCTTTTGTCTGACCGCACATGTTGATTTCTACGAAACAACGCGCTAAGCACGCCCATGCTGCTCGTTTAAGCACACGCGCATCGATTTGTGCCAAACCACTCGTTAAGCATGCACATGCATCTTTCGGTAGACGCGCACGTTGTCTTCTGCCAAGCCACAAGCTAAGCATGCACATGTTGCTTTTGTCAGAGCGCGCATGTGGATTTCTACTAAACGACGTGCCAAGCACGCTCATGCTGCTCTTTTCAGCACACGCGCATGGATTTGTAGTAAACAACTTGTTAAGCATGCACATGCATCTTTCGGTAGACGCGGACGTTGTTTTCTGCCAAACCACAAGTTAAGCATGCACATGCTGCTGTTGGCAGAGCGCGCACGTGGATTTCTACCAAACGACGTGCTAAGCACGCCCATGCTGCTCTTTTCAGCACATGCGCATCGATTTATGCCAAACCAAATGTTAAGCATGCACATGGATCTTTCCGTAGACACGCACGTTGTTTTCTGCAAAACCAGACGTTATGCATGCACATGCTGGTTTTGGTAGAGCGCGCATGTGGATTTCTACCAACCCACGTGACAAGCACGCCCATGCTTCTCTTTTTAGCACACGCGCATGGATTTGTAGTAAACAACTTGTTAATCATGCACATGTATCATTCGGTAGACGCGGACGTTGTTTTCTGCAAAACCACAAGCTAAGCATACACATGCAGCTTTTGGCAGAGCACGCACGTGGATTTCTACCAAACGACATGCTAAGTACGCCCATGCTGCTCTTTTCAGCACACGCGCATCGATTTGTGCCAAACCACTTGTTAAGGATGCACACGCATCTTTCCGTAGATGCGCACGTTGTTTTCTGCCAAACCACAACTTATGCTTGCATATGCTGCTTTTGGCAGAGCGCGCACTTGGACTTCTGCCAAACGACGTGCCAAGCACGCCCATGCTGCTCTTTTCAGCACCCGCGCATCGATTTGTGGTTAACCACCCTTTAAGCATGCACATGCACCTTGTGGTAGACGCGCACTTTGTTTCTGCCAAACAAGTTATGCATGCACATGCTGCTTCTGGCAGAGCGCGCACGTGGATTTCTATTAAACCACGTGCCAAGCACGCTCATGCTGCTCTTTTCAGCACACGCGCATGGATTTGTAGTAAACAACTTGTTAAGCATGCACATGCATGTTTCGGTAGACGCGGACGTTGTTTTCTGCAAAACCACAAGTTAAGCATGCACATACCGTTTTTGGCAGAGCGCGGACGTGGATTTCTACCAAACCAAGTGCTATGCACGCCCATGCAGCTCTTTTCAGCACACGCGCATCGACTTGTGGTAAACAACTTGTTAAGCACGCTGACGCATCTTTCCGTAGACGCGCACGTTGTCTTCTGCCAAGCCACAAGCTAAGCATGCACATGCTGCTTTTGTCAGAGCGCGCACGTGGATTTCTACTAAACGACGTGCCAAGCACGCTCATGCTGCTCTTTTCAGCACACGCGCATGGATTTGTAGTAAACAACTTGTTAAGCATGCAACTGCATCTTTTGGTAGACGCGGACGTTGTTTTTTGCCAAACCACAAGTTATGCATGCACATGCTGCTTTTGGCAGAGCGCGGACGCGGATTTCTACCAAACCACGTGCTATGCACGCCCATGCAGCTCTTTTCAGCACACGCGCATCGACTTGTGGTAAACAACTTGTTAAGCATGCTCACGCATCTTTCCGCAGACGCGCACGTTGTTTTCTGCCAAACCACAAGTTAAGCATACACATGCACCTTTTGGCGGAGCGCGCATGTGGATTTCTGCTAAACGACGTGGCAAGCACGCCCATGCTGCTCTATTCAGCACCCGCACATCGATTTGCGGTTAACCACTTGTTAAGCATGCACATGCATGTTTTGGTAGACGCGCGCGTTGTTTTCTGCCAAACCACACGTTATGCATGCACATGCTGCCTTTGGCTGAGCGCGCATGTGGATTTCTGCCAAGCAACGCGCTAAGCACGCCCTTGCTGCTCTTTTCAGCACACGCGCATCGAGTTGTGGTAAACAACTTGTTAAGCATGCACATGCATCTTTCCGTAGACGCGCACATTGTTTTCTGCCAAACCACAAGTTATGCATGCACATGCTGCTTTTGGCAGAGCGCGCATGTGGATTTCTGCTAAACCACGTGCCAAGCACGCTCATGCTGCTCTTTTCAGCACACGCGCATGGATTTGTAGTAAACAACTTGTCAAGCATGCACATGCATCTTTCGGTAGACGCGGACGTTGTTTTCTGCCAAACCACAAGTTAAGCATGCACATGCTGCTGTTGGCAGAGCGCGCACGTGGATTTCTACCAAACGACGTGCTAAGCACGCCCATGCTGCTCTTTTCAGCACATGCGCATCGATTTATGCCAAACCAAATGTTAAGCATGCACATGGATCTTTCCGTAGACACGCACGTTGTTTTCTGCAAAACCAGACGTTATGCATGCACATGCTGGTTTTGGTAGAGCGCGCATGTGGATTTCTACCAACCCACGTGACAAGCACGCCCATGCTTCTCTTTTTAGCACACGCGCATGGATTTGTAGTAAACAACTTGTTAATCATGCACATGTATCATTCGGTAGACGCGGACGTTGTTTTCTGCAAAACCACAAGCTAAGCATACACATGCAGCTTTTGGCAGAGCACGCACGTGGATTTCTACCAAACGACATGCTAAGTACGCCCATGCTGCTCTTTTCAGCACACGCGCATCGATTTGTGCCAAACCACTTGTTAAGGATGCACACGCATCTTTCCGTAGATGCGCACGTTGTTTTCTGCCAAACCACAACTTATGCTTGCATATGCTGCTTTTGGCAGAGCGCGCACTTGGACTTCTGCCAAACGACGTGCCAAGCACGCCCATGCTGCTCTTTTCAGCACCCGCGCATCGATTTGTGGTTAACCACCCTTTAAGCATGCACATGCACCTTGTGGTAGACGCGCACTTTGTTTCTGCCAAACAAGTTATGCATGCACATGCTGCTTCTGGCAGAGCGCGCACGTGGATTTCTATTAAACCACGTGCCAAGCACGCTCATGCTGCTCTTTTCAGCACACGCGCATGGATTTGTAGTAAACAACTTGTTAAGCATGCACATGCATGTTTCGGTAGACGCGGACGTTGTTTTCTGCAAAACCACAAGTTAAGCATGCACATACCGTTTTTGGCAGAGCGCGGACGTGGATTTCTACCAAACCAAGTGCTATGCACGCCCATGCAGCTCTTTTCAGCACACGCGCATCGACTTGTGGTAAACAACTTGTTAAGCACGCTGACGCATCTTTCCGTAGACGCGCACGTTGTCTTCTGCCAAGCCACAAGCTAAGCATGCACATGCTGCTTTTGTCAGAGCGCGCACGTGGATTTCTACTAAACGACGTGCCAAGCACGCTCATGCTGCTCTTTTCAGCACACGCGCATGGATTTGTAGTAAACAACTTGTTAAGCATGCAACTGCATCTTTTGGTAGACGCGGACGTTGTTTTTTGCCAAACCACAAGTTATGCATGCACATGCTGCTTTTGGCAGAGCGCGGACGCGGATTTCTACCAAACCACGTGCTATGCACGCCCATGCAGCTCTTTTCAGCACACGCGCATCGACTTGTGGTAAACAACTTGTTAAGCATGCTCACGCATCTTTCCGCAGACGCGCACGTTGTTTTCTGCCAAACCACAAGTTAAGCATACACATGCACCTTTTGGCGGAGCGCGCATGTGGATTTCTGCTAAACGACGTGGCAAGCACGCCCATGCTGCTCTATTCAGCACCCGCACATCGATTTGCGGTTAACCACTTGTTAAGCATGCACATGCATGTTTTGGTAGACGCGCGCGTTGTTTTCTGCCAAACCACACGTTATGCATGCACATGCTGCCTTTGGCTGAGCGCGCATGTGGATTTCTGCCAAGCAACGCGCTAAGCACGCCCTTGCTGCTCTTTTCAGCACACGCGCATCGAGTTGTGGTAAACAACTTGTTAAGCATGCACATGCATCTTTCCGTAGACGCGCACATTGTTTTCTGCCAAACCACAAGTTATGCATGCACATGCTGCTTTTGGCAGAGCGCGCATGTGGATTTCTGCTAAACCACGTGCCAAGCACGCTCATGCTGCTCTTTTCAGCACACGCGCATGGATTTGTAGTAAACAACTTGTCAAGCATGCACATGCATCTTTCGGTAGACGCGGACGTTGTTTTCTGCCAAACCACAAGTTAAGCATGCACATGCTGCTGTTGGCAGAGCGCGCACGTGGATTTCTACCAAACGACGTGCTAAGCACGCCCATGCTGCTCTTTTCAGCACATGCGCATCGATTTATGCCAAACCAAATGTTAAGCATGCACATGGATCTTTCCGTAGACACGCACGTTGTTTTCTGCAAAACCAGACGTTATGCATGCACATGCTGGTTTTGGTAGAGCGCGCATGTGGATTTCTACCAACCCACGTGACAAGCACGCCCATGCTTCTCTTTTTAGCACACGCGCATGGATTTGTAGTAAACAACTTGTTAATCATGCACATGTATCATTCGGTAGACGCGGACGTTGTTTTCTGCAAAACCACAAGCTAAGCATACACATGCAGCTTTTGGCAGAGCACGCACGTGGATTTCTACCAAACGACATGCTAAGTACGCCCATGCTGCTCTTTTCAGCACACGCGCATCGATTTGTGCCAAACCACTTGTTAAGGATGCACACGCATCTTTCCGTAGATGCGCACGTTGTTTTCTGCCAAACCACAACTTATGCTTGCATATGCTGCTTTTGGCAGAGCGCGCACTTGGACTTCTGCCAAACGACGTGCCAAGCACGCCCATGCTGCTCTTTTCAGCACCCGCGCATCGATTTGTGGTTAACCACCCTTTAAGCATGCACATGCACCTTGTGGTAGACGCGCACTTTGTTTCTGCCAAACAAGTTATGCATCCACATGCTGCTTCTGGCAGAGCGCGCACGTGGATTTCTATTAAACCACGTGCCAAGCACGCTCATGCTGCTCTTTTCAGCACACGCGCATGGATTTGTAGTAAACAACTTGTTAAGCATGCACATGCATGTTTCGGTAGACGCGGACGTTGTTTTCTGCAAAACCACAAGTTAAGCATGCACATACCGTTTTTGGCAGAGCGCGGACGTGGATTTCTACCAAACCAAGTGCTATGCACGCCCATGCAGCTCTTTTCAGCACACGCGCATCGACTTGTGGTAAACAACTTGTTAAGCACGCTGACGCATCTTTCCGTAGACGCGCACGTTGTCTTCTGCCAAGCCACAAGCTAAGCATGCACATGCTGCTTTTGTCAGAGCGCGCACGTGGATTTCTACTAAACGACGTGCCAAGCACGCTAATGCTGCTCTTTTCAGCACACGCGCATGGATTTGTAGTAAACAACTTGTTAAGCATGCAACTGCATCTTTTGGTAGACGCGGACGTTGTTTTTTGCCAAACCACAAGTTATGCATGCACATGCTGCTTTTGGCAGAGCGCGGACGCGGATTTCTACCAAACCACGTGCTATGCACGCCCATGCAGCTCTTTTCAGCACACGCGCATCGACTTGTGGTAAACAACTTGTTAAGCATGCTCACGCATCTTTCCGCAGACGCGCACGTTGTTTTCTGCCAAACCACAAGTTATGTGTGCATATGCTGCTTTTGGCAGAACGCGCATGAGGAGTTCTAACAAACCACGCGCTAAGCACGCCCTTGCTGCTCTTTTCAGCACGCGCGCATCGATTTCTGGTAAACAACTTGTTAAGCATGCAGATGCATCTTTTGGTAGACGCGGACGTTTTTTTCTGCCAAACCACAAGTTATGCATGCATATGCTGCATTTGGCAGAGCGCGCATGTGGATTTCTACCAAACCACGTGCTAAGCACACCCTTGCTGCTCTTTTCAGCACACTCGCATGGATTTGTGGTAAACAACTTGTTGAGCATGCACATGCATCTAGACGCGGACGTTGCTTTCTGCCAAACCACAAGCTAAGCATGCACATGCAGCTTTTGCCAGAGCGCGCACGTGGATTTCTACCAAACGGCGTGCTAAGCACGCCAATGCTGCTCTTTTCAGCACACGCGCATCGATTTGTGGTAAACCACCTTTTAAGCATGCACATGCATCTTTCCGTAGCCGCACATGTTGTTTTCTGCCAAACCACAAACTAAGCATTAACTTAATCTTAACCAAATGTTAAGCATGCACATGCATCTTCCCGTAGACACGAACGTTGTTTTCTGCCAAACCAGAAGTTATGCATGCACATGCTGGTTTTGGCAGAGCGCGCATGTGGATTTCTACAAACCCACGTGCTTAGCACGCCCATGCTGCTCTTTTCAGCACACGCGCATCGATTTGTGCCACACAACTTGTTAAGCATGCACATGCATCTTTCGGTAGACGCGCACGTTGTTTTCTGGCAAACCACAAGTTATGTCTGCATATGCTGCTTTTGGCAGAGCGCGCATGTGGATTTCTACGAAACAACGCGCTAAGCACGCCCATGCTGCTCTTTTCAACACACGCGCATCGATTTGTACCAAACCACTTGTTAAACATGCACATGCATATTTCCGTTGACGCGCACGCTGTTTTCTGCCAAACCACAAGTTATGCGAGCATTTGCTGCTTTTGTCTGACCCGCACATGTGGATTTCTACGAAACAACGCGCTAAGCACGCCCATGCTGCTCCTTTAAGCACACACGCATCGATTTGTGCCAAACCACTCGTTAAGCATGCACATGCATCTTTCGGTAGACGCTCACGTTGTCTTCTGCCAAGCCACAAGCTAAGCATGCACATGCTGCTTTTGTCAGAGCGCGCACGTGGATTTATACTAAACCACGTGCCAAGCACGCTCATGCTGCTCTTTTCAGCACACGCGCATGGATTTGTAGTAAACAACTTGTTAAGCATGCAACTGCATCTTTTGGTAGACGCGGACGTTGTTTTCTGCGAAACCACAAGTTAAGCATGCACATGCACCTTTTGGCAGAGCGCGCACGTGGATTTCTACCAAACGACGTGCTAAGCACGCCCATGCTGCTCTTTTCAGCACATGCGCATCGATTTATGCCAAACGAAATGTTAAGCATGCACATGCATCTTTCCGTAGACGCGCACGTTGTTTTCTGCCAAACCACAAGTTATGCGTGCATATGCTGCTTTTGGCCGAGCGCGCATGTGGATTTCTACCAAACCACGCGCTAAGCACGCCCTTGCTGCTCTTTTCAGCACGCGCGCACCCGTTTCTGGTAAACAACTTGTTAAGCATGCACATGCATCTTTTGGTAGACGCGGACGTTGTTTTCTGCCAAACCACAAGTTATGCATGCACATGCTGCTGTTCGCAGAGCGCGCACGTGGATTTCTATTAAACCACGTGCCAAGCACGCTCATGCTGCTCTTTTTAGCACACGCGCATGGATTTGTAGTAAACAACTTGTTAAGCATGCACATGCATCTTTCGGTAGACGCGGACGTTGTTTTCTGCAAAACCACAAGTTAAGCATGCACATGCACCTTTTGGCAGAGCGCGCACGTGGATTTCTACCAAACCGCGTGCGAAGCACGCCCTTGCTGCACTTTTCAGCACACGCGCATCGATTTGTGCCAAACCACTTGTTAGGCATGCACATGCATCTTTCCGTAGACGCGCACGTTGTTTTCTGCCAAACCACAAGCTAAGCATGCACATGCAGTTTTTGGCAGAGCGCGCGCGTGGATTTCTGCCAAACGACGTGCCAAGCATGCCCATGCTGCTCTTTTCAGCACACGCGCATCGACTTGTGGTAAACAACTTGTTAAGCATGCTCACGCATCTTTCCGTAGACGCGCAAATTGTTTTCTGCCAAACCACAAGTTATGCATGCACATGCTGCTTTTGGCAGAGCGCGCATGTGGATTTCTACTAAACCACGTGCTAAGCATGCCTATGCTGCTTCTTTAAGCACACGCGCATCGATTTGTGCCAAACCACTCGTTAAGCATGCACATGCATCTTTCGGTAGACGCCCACGTTGTCTTGTGCCAAGCCACAAGCTAAGCATGCACATGCAGCTTTTGGCACAGCACGCACGTGCATTTCTGCCAAATGACGTGTTAAGCACGCCCATGCTGCTCTTTTCAGCACACGCGCATCGATTAGTACCAAACCACTTGTTAAGCATGCACATGCATCTTTCCGTAGACGCCCACGCTGTTTTCTGCCAAACCACAAGTTATGCATGCATATGCTGCTTTTGGCAGAGCGCGCATCTGGATTTCTACAAAACCACGTGCCAAGCACGCCCATGCTGCCCTATTCAGCACCCGCGCATCGATTTGTGGTTAACCACTTGTTAAGCATGCACATGCATCTTTCCGTAGACGCGCACATTGTTTTCTACCAAACCACAAGTTATGCATGCACATGCTGCTTTTGGCAGAGCGCGCATGTGGATTTCTACTAAACCACGTGCTAAGCATGCCTATGCTGCTTCTTTAAGCACACGCGCATCGATTTGTGCCAAACCACTCGTTAAGCATGCACATGCATCTTTCGGTAGACGCGCACGTTCTTTTCTGCCAAGCCACAAGCTAAGCATACAGATGCTGCTTCTGTCAGAGCGCGCACGTGGATTTCTGCTAAACCACGTGCCAAGTACGCTCATGCTGCTCTTTTCAGCACACGCGCATGGATTTGTGGTTAACCACTTGTTAAGCATGCACATGCATCTTTTGGTTGACTCGCACGTTGTTTTCTGCCAAACAAAAAGTTATGCATGCACATGCTGCTTTTGGCAGAGCGCGCACGTGGATTTCTATTAAACCACGTGGCAAGCACGCTCATGCTGCTCCTTTTAGCACACGCGCAGGGATTTGTAGTGAACAACTTGTTAAGCATGCACATGCATCTTTCGGTAGACGCGGACGTTGTTTTCTGCAAAACCGCAAGTTAAGCATGCACATGCACCTTTTGGCAGAGCGCGCACGTGGATTTCTACTAAACCACGTGCTAAGCACACCCATGCTGCTCTTTTCAGCACACGCGCATCGATTTGTACCAAACCACTTGTTAAGCATGCACATGCATATTTCCCTAGACGCGCACGCTGTTTTCTGCCAAACCAGAAGTTATGCGTGCATTTGCTGCTTTTGTCTGACCGCACATGTGGATTTCTACGAAACAACGCGCTAAGCACGCCCATGCTGCTCCTTTAGGCACACGCGCATCGATTTGTGCCAAACCACTCGTTAAGCATGCAAATGCATCTTTCGGTAGACGCGCACGTTGTCTTCTGCCAAGCCACAAGCTAAGCATGCACATGCTGCTTTTGTCAGAGCGCGCATGTGGATTTCTACTAAACGACGTGCCAAGCACGCTCAGGCTGCTCTTTTCAGCACACGCGCATGGATTTGTAGTAAACAACTTGTTAAGCATGCACATGCATCTTTCGGTAGACGCGGACGTTGTTTTCTGCCAAACCACAAGTTAAGCATGCACATGCTGCTTTTGGCAGAGCGCGCACGTGGATTTCTACCAAACGACGTGCTAAGCACGCCCATGCTGCTCTTTTCAGCACATGCGCATCGATTTATGCCAAACCAAATGTTAAGCATGCACATGGATCTTTCCGTAGACACACACGTTGTTTTCCACAAAGCCAGACGTTATGCATGCACATGCTGGTTTCGGTAGAGCGCGCATGTGGATTTCTACCAACCCACGTGACAAGCACGCCCATGCTGCTCTTTTTAGCACACGCGCATGGATTTGTAGTAAACGACTTGTTAATCATGCACATGTATCATTCGGTAGACGTGGACGTTGTTTTCTGCAAAACCACAAGCTAAGCTTACACATGCAGCTTTTGGCAGAGCACGCACGTGGATTTCTACCAAACGACATGCTAAGTACGCCCATGCTGCTCTTTTCAGCACACGCGCATCGATTTGTGCCAAACCACTTGTTAAGGATGCACACGCATCTTTCCGTAGATGCGCACGTTGTTTTCTGCCAAACCACAACTTATGCTTGCATATGCTGCTTTTGGCAGAGCGCGCACTTGGACTTCTGCCAAACGACGTGCCAAGCACGCCCATGCTGCTCTTTTCAGCACCCGCGCATCGATTTGTGGTTAACCACCCTTTAAGCATGCACATGCACCTTGTGGTAGACGCGCACTTTGTTTTCTGCCAAACAACAAGTTATGCATGCACATGCCGCTTCTGGCAGAGCGCCACGTGGATTTCTATTAAACCACGTGCCAAGCACGCTCATGCTGCTCTTTTCAGCACACGCGCATGGATTTGTAGTTAACAACTTGTTAAGCATGCACATGCATGTTTCGGTAGACGCGGACATTGTTTTCTGCAAAACCACAAGTTAAGCATGCACATACCGCTTTTGGCAGAGCGCGGACGTGGATTTCTACCAAACCCCGTGCTATGCACGCCCATGCAGCTCTTTTCAATACACGCGCATCGACTTGTGGTAAACAACTTGTTAAGCACGCTCACGCATCTTTCCGTAGACGCGCACGTTGTCTTCTGCCAAGCCACAAGGTAAGCATGCACATGCTGCTTTTGTCAGAGCGCGCACGTGGATTTCTACTAAACGACGTGCCAAGCACGCTCATGCTGCGCTCTTCAGCACACGCGCATGGATTTGTAGTAAACAACTTGTTAAGCATGCAACTGCATCTTTTGGTAGACGCGGACGTTGTTTTTTGCCAAACCACAAGATAAGCATGCACATGCTGCTTTTGGCATAGCGCGGACATGGATTTCGACCAAACCACGGGCTTAGCACGCCCTTGCTGCTCTTTTCAGCACACGCGCATCGATTAGTGCCAAACCCCTTGTTAAGCATGCACATGCATCTTTCCGTAGACGCGCACATTGTTTTCTGCCAAACCACAAGTTATGCATGCACATGCCGCTTTTGGCAGAGCGCGGACGCGGATTTCTACCAAACCACGTGCTATGCACGCCCATACAGCTCTTTTCAGCACACGCGCATCGACTTGCGGTAAACAACTTGTTAAGCATGCTCACGCATCTTTCCGTAGACGCGCACGTTGTTTTCTGCCAAACCACAAGTTATGTGTGCATATGCTGCTTTTGACAGAACGCGCATGAGGAGTTCTAACAATACACGCGCTAAGCACGCCCTTGCTGGTCTTTTCAGCACGCGCGCATCGATTTCTGGTAAACAACTTGTTAAGCATGCAGATGCATCTTTTGGTAGACGCGGACGTTTTTTTCTGCCAAACCACAAGTTATGCATGCATATGCTGCATTTGGCAGAGCGCGCATGTGGATTTCTACCAAACCACGTGCTAAGCACACCCTTGCTGCTCTTTTCAGCACACTCGTATGGATTTGTGGTAAACAACTTGTTGAGCATGCACGTGCATCTTTCGGTAGACGCGGACGTTGCTTTCTGCCAAACCACAAGCTAAGCATGCACATGCAGCTTTTGCCAGAGCGCGCACGTGGATTTCTACCAAACGGCGTGCTAAGCACGCCAATGCTGCTCTTTTCAGCACACGCGCATCGATTTGTGGTAAACCACCTTTTAAGCATGCACATGCATCTTTCCGTAGCCGCACATGTTGTTTTCTGCCAAACCACAAACTAAGCATTAACTTAATCTTAACCAAATGTTAAGCATGCACATGCATCTTTCCGTAGACACGAACGTTGTTTTCTGCCAAACCAGAAGTTATGCATGCACATGCTGGTTTTGGCAGAGCGCGCATGTGGATTTCTACAAACCCACGTGCTTAGCACGCCCATGCTGCTCTTTTCAGCACACGCGCATCGATTTGTGCCACACAACTTGTTAAGCATGCACATGCATCTTTCGGTAGACGCGCACGTTGTTTTCTGGCAAACCACAAGTTATGTCTGCATATGCTGCTTTTGGCAGAGCGCGCATGTGGAATTCTACGAAACGACGCGCTAAGCACGCCCATGCTGCTCTTTTCAACACACGCGCATCGATTTGTACCAAACCACTTGTTAAACATGCACATGCATATTTCCGTTGACGCGCACGCTGTTTTCTGCCAAACCACAAGTTATGCGTGCATTTGCTGCTTTTGGCAGAGCGCGCATCTGGATTTCTACAAAACCACGTGCCAAGCACGCCCAAGCTGCTCTATTCAGCACCCGTGCATCGATTTGTGGTTAACCACTTGTTAAGCATGCACATGCATCTTTCCGTAGACGCGCACATTGTTTTCTGCCAAACCACAAGTTATGCATGCACAGGCTGCTTTTGGCAGAGCGCGCACGTGGATTTCTACCAAACGATGTGCTAAGCACGCCCATGCTGCTCTTTTCAACACATGCGCATCGATTTATTCCAAACCAAATGTTAAGCATGCACATGCATCTTTCCGTAGACACGAACGTTGTTTTCTGCCAAACCAGAAGTTATGCATGCACATGCTGGTTTTGGCAGAGCGCGCATGTGGATTTCTACAAACCCACGTGCCAAGTACGCCCATGCTGCTCTTTTCAGCACCCGCGCATCGATTTGTGGTTAACCACTTGTTAAGCATGCACTCATCTTTTGGTTGACGCGCACGTTCTTTTCTGCCAAACAAAAAAATATGCATGCACATGCTGCTTTTGGCAGAGCGCGCACGTGGATTTCTATTAAACCACGTGCCAAGCACGCTCATGCTGCTCCTTTTAGCACACGCGCAGGGATTTGTAGTGAACAACTTGTTAAGCATGCACATGCATCTTTCGGTAGACGCGCACGTTGTTTTCTGGCAAACCACAAGTTATGTCTGCATATGCTGCTTTTGGCAGAGCGCGCATGTGGATTTCTACGAAACAACGCGCTAAGCACGCCCAAGCTGCTCTTTTCAACACACGCGCATCGATTTGTACCAAACCACTTGTTAAACATGCACATGCATATTTCCGTTGACGCGCACGCTGTTTTCTGCCAAACCACAAGTTATGCGTGCATTTGCTGCATTTGTCTGACCGCACATGTGGATTTCTACGAAACAACGCGCTAAGCACGCCCATGCTGCTCCTTTAAGCACACACGCATCGATTTGTGCCAAACCACTCGTTAAGCATGCACATGCATCTTTCGGTAGACGCGCACGTTGTCTTCTGCCAAGCCACAAGCTAAGCATGCACATGCTGCTTTTGTCAGAGCGCGCACGTGGATTTCTACTAAACCACGTTCCAAGCACGCTCATGCTGCTCTTTTCAGCACACGCGCATGGATTTGTAGTAAACAACTTGTTAAGCATGCAACTGCATCTTTTGGTAGACACGGACGTTGTTTTCTGCGAAACCACAAGCTAAGCATGCACATGCACCTTTTGGCAGAGCGCGCACGTGGATTTCTACCAAACGACGTGCTAAGCACGCCCATGCTGCTCTTTTCAGCACATGCGCATCGATTTATGATAAACCAAATGTTAAGCATGCACATGCATCTTTCCGTAGACGCGCACGTTGTTTTCTGCCAAACCACAAGTTATGCGTGCATATGCTGCTTTTGGCCGAGCGCGCATGTGGATTTCTACCAAACCACGCGCTAAGCACGCCCTTGCTGCTCTTTTCAGCACGCGCGCACCGGTTTCTGGTAAACAACTTGTTAAGCATGCACATGCACCTTTTGGTAGACGCGCACGTTGTTTTCTGCCAAACAACAAGTTATGCATGCACATGCTGCTTTTGGCAGAGCGCGCACGTGGATTTCTACCAAACCGCGTGCGAAGCACGCCCTTGCTGCACTTTTCAGCACACGCGCATCGATTTGTGCCAAACCACTTGTTAAGCATGCACATGCATCTTTCCGTAGAAGCGCACGTTGTTTTCTGCCAAACCACAAGCTAAGCATGCACATGCAGTTTTTGGCAGAGCGCGCGCGTGGATTTCTGCCAAACGACGTGCCAAGCACGCCCATGCTGCTCTTTTCAGCACACGCGCATCGACTTGTGGTAAACAACTTGTTAAGCATGCTCACGCATCTTTCCGTAGACGCGCACGTTGTTTTCTGCCAAACCACAAGTTATGTGTGCATATGCTGCTTTTGGCAGAACGCGCATGAGGAGTTCTAACAAACCACGCGCTAAGCACGCCCTTGCTGCTCTTTTCAGCACGCGCGCATCGATTTCTGGTAAACAACTTGTTTAGCATGCAGATGCATCTTTTGGTAGACGCGGACGTTTTTTTCTTCAAAACCACAAGTTATACGTTCATATGCTGCTTTTGTCCGAGCGCGCATGTGTATTTCTACCAAGCCACGCGCTAAGCATGCCCTTGCTGCTCTTTTCAGCACGCGCGCACCGGTTTCTGGTAAACAACTTGTTAAGCATGCACATGCATCTTTTGGTAGACGCGCACGTTGTTTTCTGCCAAACCACAAGTTATGCATGAACATGCTGCTGTTGGCAGAGCGCGCATGAGGATTTCTACTAAACCACGTGCTAAGCACGCCCATGCTGCTCTTTTCTGCACACGCGCATCGATTTGTGCCAAACCACTTGTTAAGCATGCACATGCATTTTTCGGTAGACGCGCGCGTTGTTTTATGCCAAGCCACATGCTAAGCATGCACATGTTGCTTTTGGCAGAGCGCGAACGTGGATTTCTGCCAAACCACGTGCCTAACACGCTCATGCCGCTCTGTTCAGCACACGCGCATGGATTTGTGCCAAACCACTTGTTAAGCAAGCACATGCATCTTTCGTTAGACGCGCACGTTGTTTTCTGCCAAACCACAAGCTAAGCACGCACATGCAGCTTTTGGCAGAGCACGCACGTGCTTTTCTACCAAACGACGTGCTAAGCATGCCCTTGCTGCTCCTTTAAGCACACGCGCATCGATTTGTGGTAAACAACTTGTTAAGCATGCACATGCATCTTTTGGTAGACGCGGACGATGTTTTCAGCGAAACCACAAGTTAAGCATGCACATGCACTTTTTGGCAGAGCGCGCACGTGGATTTCTGCCAACGACGTGCCAAGCACGCCCATGCTGCTCTTTTCAGCATCCGCGCATCGATTTGTGATTAACCACTTGTTAAGCATGCACATGCATCTTTCGGTAGACGCGCACGTTGTTTTCTGCCAAACCACAAGTTATGCATGCACGTGCTGCTTTTGGGAGAGCGCGCATATGGATTTCTACCAAACCACGTGCTAAGCACGCCCATGCTGCTCTTTTCAGCACACGCGCATTGATTTGTGCCAAACCACTTGTTAAGGGTGCACACGGATCTTTCCGTAGACGCGCACGTTGTTTCTGCCAAACCACAAGTTATGCGTGCATATGCTGCTTTTGGCAGAGCGCGGACGTGGATTTCTACCAAACCACCTGCTTAGCACGCCCATGCTGCTCTTTTCAGCACACGCGCATCGATTTGTGCCAAACAACTTGTTAAGCATGCACATGCATCTTTCGGTAGACGCGCACGTTGTTTTCTGCCAAACCACAAGTTATGCCTGCATATGCTGCTTTTGGCAGAGCCCGCATGAGGAGTTCTAACAAACCACGTGCTAAGCATGCCCTTGCTGCTGTTTTCAGCACAGGCGCATCGATTTGTGGTAAACAACTTGTTAAGGGGGGAAGTGGGTCTTAAAATTTTTTTTCTTATTTTTGGGTGAATCTTTAACAAACTCCTCTGTCTGGGGTCATTTTTTGTGCTGATTTCAGATCTGTAATTAGATTTTTGATAGCTGTAGCAGTTCAAACAATATTGCGGTATGAAATCAAATTAATTTCAAACTCGTTACGGGGCTTTTTAATGATTCCGTCTTGCTAAACCAAAAACTAAATGCATGGCACCATTGCTAAAGACCTACTGTAGGGGGTGATGCTATTTTTATTCATTTGGAAGCATTTTGTGGACAGGAAAACAACGTTGCATTTACTATGAACATTTTTTTCTAATTAGCAGCAATTACTATACCTGAATGTAATTTTCATGACGGCGCAAGAGTAATAGAAATAGCATCACCCCCCAGATCATTTCAATACGAATAAAATGATACCACCCTTGTCATTTTTGGCCAAAGACAACCCAGAAAAAACACCCGTAAGGCGGAGTACAGTGTGCAAAATCATCGAACTGAAATAAACGCATTTGAAGTTTCAAACAAATGTAGCTTTTGCTGAAATGAATCTACAGCAATACAAATGGCACCATTTTGAAGCTCTATGTTTTGTAAGACTGGCCATACTAAATGTGCGACTGCACACTCTCAAAATAATAGCACACATGCCAATGAACTAGCACAAGAAACTTTATTAGGCACCATGCTCTACAAAGATCATGGTGCCTGGGTTTCAAACCGAAGTGTAGAAGTCTGTGTGGGCATGAATATAGTTCCAGTGTTGTACATGCAGGCTGCCTGTGTGATAGAAATCTCCATTACAATCAGTGCGGCATTTTTTCATTTGGTAGAATTGACCATGTTACTGAATGAAGGCTCTGAATGTAAGTAACCTTCCAAGTCATCTTCACCTGACAGTGGCTGTGGAACTTAGGATCAGAGAGCCAGCGATAGATATGCAGGTGCTAGGTGCTTTCCAGAATTTTACTTTTGTATGATGCCTCGATCACTTCTGCAGCCAGGTGTGTGCCAGCCCAAGGGGCCTAGTGAACAGAGCTCATGATGAGGTTCTCTTTATGAAGGGGCGGTAGGATAGATGTTGTTACGAGCAATCGTGACAATATGATAATAGAGTGAACGCGCAATGTGCTTGGTTGCGAGTACGAAGTGCCGATGTGCGATATGCGTAGCCGCAGATATGAGGAGCCGACGCGCGATGTGCTTAGTCGCGGAGTCCTACGTGCCGACGCGCGAAATTCCTAGCGGCAGGCTCGAGGGGTCGACACGCGATGCGCTTATTCGCGCAGTCGGAGGCGCCGATGCACAAAATGATTAGGTGACGGTTCGAGAAGTCCGCGCGCGATGTGCATGATCGCCGAGTCGGAGACTCCCTATGCGCGAAATCTTTAGCCGCGTTTCCGATGATTGCGTGCGCGATACGAATTTGTCACGAATTCGAAACACCGAGTGCTGAAAGTCTTAGCCGCATGTCCGAGGATTCCGCGCGTGAATCTTGGTTGCGAAGTCCGCGTCGCTGATGCTCGGAATGCTTAGCCGCGAGTCTGAAACATTCACAAGCGCAGGGATCGGGCACACTACTGCGATGTCCGCGTAGCGCCCGTTTTGACACGTCGAGATTACGGCGAGTGGAGACATTAAACTCGCGAGGTAGGTGCAAAGAGCCGAGCAGACGACGCGAGCGCCGGACCAATGGCGAACCGCGCTGGAGTCACGTGGCAGGCGCGGCCAATAGCAGACTCCGGCACGACCTTCAATCATTTGCTTTTTGTGCGCTTGTTTCTGTATGGAGGAGATCGCTGAAGCGGCAAATTTGAAAACAGAGAAATGCGCTTTCCAACGAGACCAAGATGGCGGCGCTCGGTCGCGCTGTACCGGAGATATTGTGGCGTGAAAAACGCTGTTCTTTCTTGATTTCCGCGAGATTTTTCGCCACCTTGGCTGATAAAACGAATTATTTAGAGCACTTCTAACTGGTTTACAGTGATGATAGTTCGGTACCAGAAAGAAAAGGGGTTACAGAAACTGAAGATGAAATTTTCTAAAAATCGATTTTTTGGCCATTTTTCGCGATGTAAAACCCGCGTACCCCCTTAAGCATGCAACTGCATCTTTTGGTAGACGCGGACGTAGTTTTCTACCAAACCACAAGTTATGCATGCACGTGCTGCTTTTGGCAGAGCGCGCATATGGATTTCTACCAAACCACGTGCTAAGCACGGCCATGCTGCTCTTTTCAGCACACGCGCATCAATTTGTGGTTAACTACTTGTTAAGCATGCACATGCATCTTTTGGTAGACGCGGACGTTGTTTTCTGCCAAACCACAAGTTATGCATGCACATGCTGCTTTTGGCAGAGCGCGCATATGGATTTCTACCAAACCACGTGCTAAGCACGGCCATGCTGCTCTTTTCAGCACACGCGCATCAATTTGTGGTTAACTACTTGTTAAGCATGCACATGCATCTTTTGGTAGAGGCGGACGTTGTTTTCTGCCAAACCACAAGTTATGCATGCACATGCTGCTTTTGGCAGAGCGCGCACGTGGATTTCCACTAAACCACTTCACTTCACTTCCCTTTATTTCCTTAAAGACCCTCATGTGAGGGTATTACATAAGGGGTGGGACACATATAGGTTAACAACAGTAAACAGAAAAATGTTGAACGAGTTATACAAACAAAAATGATTATTGTGATGCAAGCGCACGCGTAATTTGGTTAAGGAACATAGATGGGCATGTGATGGCAGCAAGTTCTTGGGGAAGGTCGTTCCAGTCGCAAGCAGTCCGGGGGAAGAATGACGAAGCAAAAGTTTTTGTGTGTGCTCGTGGTCGAGACACCTGCTGCTGATGTCCGGTGCGAAGAGAGAAACGTGGTGGGGGAGGGCAGATGTAGGGTTCCTGTGATAGCTCTGAATAAAAGAATTTATGAAATAAGCTCAAACTAGAAATGTGGCGACGAAGCGCAAGAGTAGGTAGGTTGGACTGCGATTTCAGAGATGATATGCTGATATCAAAAGAGTACGAGGAATGAATGAATCTAGTTGCCCTGTTTTGAACTGATTCAAGTGAATTAGCAAGGTATACTTGTTTCGGGGACCAGATGGGCGATGCGTATTCTAATTTTGATCGAACTAGTGATTTGTATGCGAGTAGGTTAACATGCAGGGGGGCAGAGTGGAGATGACGCTTTAGGAAGCCAAGTGTTTTGTTAGCAGATGAAATAATATTCGCGATATGGCTATTCCACGTAAGATCATGGCTAAGATGAACACCGAGATATTTATATGATTGGACAGGGTCGATAGGAACGTTAGAGATAGTGTAGGGAAACAGGAGAGGATTACTGTGACGGTAGAAAGATATATATTTGCATTTGTTTATATTAAGTGTCATTAGCCAGTCGTTGCACCAGTTTTCTACCAGATTTAGGTTATTTTGTAGGGATTGTTGGTTAAAGGTGTCAGTAACTGTTTCGTAAATAACGCAATCGTCGGCAAACATCCGAATATGACAATCTAATTTCTGAGGTAGGTCGTTAATATAAATTAAAAACAAAAGAGGCCCAAGGACGGATCCTTGGGGTACCCCTGAGGAAACTGGTAGTAAGTTAGACATTTGTTTATTAATGATGACTGATTGGGAGCGGTGAGTCAAGAATTCCTTTATCCATGCTAGTATGTCACAATGCAAGTTTAGGCTGGAAAGTTTCAGAAATAGGCGGTTATGGGGTACCTTGTCAATTGCCTTAGCAAAGTCGAGGAAGATTGTGTCGGTTTGGAGATTAGCGTCAAGGTTGGCATGCAGGTCGTAAACGAAAATGGCTAGTTGAGTCTCACAGGAGTAACCTTTACGAAATCCATGCTGTGATGAGTGAAAGAAATTATTTGAGTCCAGAAACTGCATTGTTAAAGAGTAAATGACGTGTTCCATGAGCTTGCAGGGTATGCTGGTAAGTGATATGGGGCGGTAGTTAAGTGGTGAATCTTTTTTACCGGACTTGTGGACTGGGACGACCTTCCCCACTTTCCAGTCGTGGGGTATAATACCTGTAGAAATGGACTGCGAAAATAGCAAGCATAAAAACTTGGTAGACGAGAGGCGAGTGTTTTTAAGACCTTTGTGTTGATTTCATCAATGCCGGTAGATGAAGAAAATTTTAACTTATCTATAAGAAGGGATATGCCGGTTTCTGAGAATGTAACGGCTGGCATTGCAATTGTGGGGTCACTGGCTGTCATGAGGGGTGGTGGTTTTTGTTCTTTAGTGAATACAGATGCGAAGGCAGAATTAAATATGTTAGCGCACTCAACGTCTGAGATAACACGTCCAGAATCGTCAGTCAGGGTAACAACGCGCGAAGATTGGGGGTTTAAAAGCTGCCAGAATTTAGTCGGGTTATCTGTAAGTATGTTTGGCAAATCGATGTGGTAAAAGGAATGTTTAGCGTTTTTTACTGCGACCAAATACGCCTCTTCAGCAGCGTAATATTTTTCCCATGCGCAGTCTGTTCTGCTCAGTTTAGCACTACGGAAAAGGCGTTTCTTTTTATTTTCTAATCTTCCCAGTGTCTTTGTGAACCATGGCTTGTGGTGGTTAGCGCGGAAGCTGCATTTAGGAATATATTTATCAGTCAATTCATTCATTTTATGTTTAGACATTGACCAATTTGTGTGGACGTCTTGTTCGTCAAATGACCCCTGATATGATGGAAAAAAGGCCTCCAATTCTGCGTTGAAGGCCTCATAGTTTCCTTTGTTGTAGAGAGAAATTGTTTTTTGGCAAGTTGCTTTTGTTATTGGGGTGAACTTAAAGCATGCATGAATGACTTTATGATCGCTGATTTCACGGAGATAAGTAATAGTGTTCAGGCTGTCGGGGTGGCTAGATAGTATGAGGTCAAGAATGTTAGCAGTATCTCCGGCGATGCGTGTAGGCTGGGTTACTAGTTGGGCTAGGTTAAAAGTTAAGCAGACATCCATAAATTCACGGGATTCATCCTGTCTAAAAATAGGATAATTAGGGGCACACCAATCTATGCCAGGATAGTTAAAGTCCCCAAAAAGAAGAATGTGTGCCTTAGGGTGTCTAGATTTAAGTTCGTTTAAAATGTTGTGAAATTTACGGGGGAATTCCGGGCTATTGTGAGGGGGTCTATAACAAACGCCAATTAATATAGATGCTGGTGTGGCGCGACAAAGGAGCAATAATATTTCGAGGTCTGATGAGATGTTTACGTGGGAACACTGTAGCTTATTGCTTGTAGCAATAAGGACGCCACTCCCTCGAGATTTTGTGCGATCAGTGCGGAAAAGATTAAAGTTAGGTAGGTTACAAAGAACTTCAGCGTCACTTATGTTATCAGTCAGCCAGGTCTCTGTCAAGATGAGCAGGTTGCTGCCCGTTGAAGACACGAGGCTGGACACAAGATCGCTCTTTGGAAGCAGGCTGCGTGTGTTGGTGTAGATAACCGAGAGGCAAATATTCTCTCGAGGGGCGGTATCGCACAGATTAGGTTTGTGACGATGGCGAGGTAAGCGCTATGCTATTTCCGTAACCGTTTCTGTGGTGGCATCGAAAGTGTAGCGTTTCTTTCCGAGAAACAAAGTCTTGTATCGCAGGGAGAACGGTCCGGTTTTTGCTTTTGCAAATGCGACAAGGTGTTTGCGTGCTTTACGAACTGGAAGGGAAAAGTCTTCTCCAATGCTAAAATTGGTGCCCTCTAACTTGGGCCCGTTTGAGAGGACAGTTTCTTTTGCTTTACAGGACAAAAATTTAACTATAATCGGCCGCTGACGGCCATCTTCGTAGCGGCCCAGACGATGTGCACGCTCAATTTGACATGGGTCCAAGGTTATGCGTAATTTGTCACGACAATGGCGGATTAGCAATTCTTCCGATTCAACGAACGTTTCGCGCGAATTAGAATCCGAAAGGCCATAAAATATCAAATTGTTGCGGCGTGACCTATTTTCGGCGTCATGTAACCGAGCTTCAAGGTTAGTAACAAGAGCAGCAGACTTAGCGGATACAGATTGGGCGGACTGCAGATCAATTTTGAGAGTTGAAATACCCTGGAAAACACTTTCTAGATCTGCTACGCGCTTGCTCAAATCAGAGATAGTTGTGTCAACAGAACGCATCTGATGTTTAAGGTCCTGTACATCGGTTATTATTTGGTCCTGGCCGGTTGACAAAGTCTCCAGCTTAGCAAGAACACGGTCCAATTTGTCAGGACCAGGGTTCGTCTCTATATCGATCGACAAGAGCAGGAGGGATTTCATAACACCAAAACATTCACCAGCGACACAGATGCAACACTGCAGGCTCGGCAGCTGTACCAGACAGTAGTTGTTAGTTTTTTTAGCGAAAAGGCAGCATGGTTTACTGACCTGCATTGCGAAAGTCAGTGGATGAGAAGGCTGTGTCATGGCAGAGCCACCGAGCCCACAAAACGCAGGCGGGAAGCGGTGCTCTTTATACGCTGGCAGGAACGATGTTGTCGCTGTCGATTGTGCTTTCCATCCGATGCAGAGGATCCAGTGGGGGAGCATGGCTTTCGTCGACGCTTCCGAGGCGCTCAAAACAAATGCTCCGTAGTTCCCGTTGCAGAACGGCATTTCCAGCTGTGGTACGACGACCGAGGAAACGTTGAAGAATGCTGGCAAGACGTAGGCGAAGGTAGTCACGAGTACCTGCATTGCGAAAGTCAGTGGATGAGAAGGCTGTGTCATGGCACAGCCACCGAGCCCACACCACGTGCTAAGCACGCCCATGCTGCTCTTTTCAGCACACGCGCATCGATTTGTACCAAACCACTCGTTAAGCATGCACATGCATCTTTCGGTAGACGCGCACGTTGTCTTCTGCCAAGCCACAAGCTAAGCATGCACATGCTGCTTTTGTCAGAGCGCGCACGTGGATTTCTACTAAACCACGTGCCAAGCACGCTCATGCTGCTCTTTTCAGCACACGCGCATGGATTTGTAGTAAACAACTTGTTAAGCATGCACATGCATCTTTCGGGAGACGCAGACGTTGTTTTCTACAAAACCACAAGTTAAGCATGCACATGCACCTTTTGGCAGAGCGCGCCCGTGGACTTCTGCCAAACGACGTGCCAAGCACGCCCATGCTGCTCTTTTCAGCACCCGCGCATCGATTTGTGGTTAACCACTTGTTAAGCATGCACATGCATCTTTTGGTAGACGCTCGCGTTGTTTTCTGCCAAACAACATGTCATGCAAGCACATGCTGCTTTTGGCAGAGCGCGCACGTGGATTTCTATTAAACCACGTGCCAAGCACGCTCATGCTGCTCTTTTTAGCACACGCGCATGGATTTGTAGTAAACAACTTGTTAAGCATGCACATGCATCTTTCGGTAGACGCGGACGTTGTTTTCTGCAAAACCACAAGCTAAGCATACACATGCAGCTTTTGGCAGAGCACGCACGTGGATTTCTACCAAACGACATGCTAAGTACGCCCATGCTGCTCTTTTCAGCACACGCGCATCGATTTGTGCCAAACCACTTGTTAAGCATGCACACGCATCTTTCCGTAGATGCGCACGTTGTTTTCTGCCAAACCACAACTTATGCTTGCATATGCTGGTTTGGGCAGAGCGCGCATGTAGATTTCTACCAAACCACGTGCTAAGCACGCCCATGCTGCTCTTTTCAGCACACGCGCATCGATTTGTGGTCAACAACTTGTTAAGCATGCACATGCATCTTTTGGTAGACGCGGACGTTGTTTTCTGCCAAACCACAAGTTAAGCATGCACATGCACTTTTTGGCAGAGCGCGCACGTGGACTTCTGCCAAACGACGTGCCAAGCACGCCCATGCTGCTCTTTTCAGCACCCGCGCATCGATTTGTGGTTAACCACCCTTTAAGTATGCACATGCATCTTTTGGTAGACGCGCACGTTGTTTTCCGCCAAACAACAAGTTATGCATGCACATGCTGCTTCTGGCAGAGCGCGCACGTGGATTTCTATTAATCCACGTGCCAAGCACGCTCATGCTGCTCTTTTCAGCACACGCGCATGGATTTGTAGTAAACAACTTGTTAAGCATGCACATGCATCTTTCGGTAGAAGCGGACGTTGTTTTCTGCAAAACCACAAGTTAAGCATGCACATGCCGCTTTTGGCAGAGCGCAGAGGTGGATTTCTACCAAACCACGTGCTATGCACGCCCATGCAGCTCTTTTAAGCACACGCGCATCGACTTGTGGTAAACAACTTGTTAAGCACGCTCACGCATCTTTCCGTAGACGCACACGTTGTTTTCTGCCAAACCAGAAGGTATGCGTGCATATGCTGCTTTTGGCAGAGCGCGCATGAGGAGTTCTAACAAACCACGTGCTAAGCACGCCCTTGCTGCTCTTTTCAGAACACGAGCATCGATTTGTGGTTAAACAACTTGTTAAGCATGCAACTGCATCTTTTGGTAGACGCGGACGTTGTTTTTTGCCAAACCACAAGATAAGCATGCACATGCTGCTTTTGGCAGAGCGCGGACGTGGATTTCTACCAAACCACGTGCTTAGCACGCCCATGCTGCTCTTTTCAGCACACGCGCATCGATTAGTGCCAAACCACTTGTTAAGCATGCACATGCATCTTTTCGTAGACGCGCACATTGTTTTCTGCCAAACCACAAGTTATGCATGCAGATGCCGCTTTTGGCAGAGCGCGGACGTGGATTTCTACCAAACCACGTGACATGCACGCCCATGCAGCTCTTTTCAGCGCACGCGCATCCACTTGTGGTAAACAACTTGTTAAGCATGCTCACGCATCTTTCCGTAGACGCGCACGTTGTTTTCTGCCAAACCACATGTTATGTGTGCATATGCTGCTTTTGGCAGAGCGCGCATGTGGATTTCTACCAAACCACGCGCTAAGCATGCCCTTGCTGCTCTTTTCAGCACGCGCGCACCGGCTTATGGTAAACAACTTGTTAAGCACGCACATGCATCTTTTGGTAGACGCGCACGTTGTTTTATGCCAAGCCACAAGCTAAGCATGCACATGTTGCTTTAGGCAGAGCGCGAACGTGGATTTCTACCAAACCACGTGCCAAACACGCTCATGCCGCTCTGTTGAGCACACGCGCATGGATTTGTGCCAAACCACTTGTTAAGCATGCACATGCATCTTTCGTTAGACGCGCACGTTGTTTTCTGCCAAACGACAAGTTATGCTTGCACATGCTGCTTTGGGCTGAGCGCGCATGTGGATATCCACCAAACCACATGCTAAGCACGCCATGCTGCTCTTTTCAGCACACGCGCATCGATTTGTGGTAAACAACTTGCTAAGCATGCGCATGCATCTTTTGGTAGACGCGGACGTTGTTTTCTGCATAACCACAAGTTAAGCATGCACATGCTGCTTTTGGCAGAGCGCGCATGCGGATTTCTACTAAACCACGTGCTAAGCACGCCTATGCTGCTCCTTTAAGCACACGCGCATTGATTTGTGCCAAACCACTCGTTAAGCATGCACATGCATCTTTCCGTAGACGCGCACGTTGTTTTCTGCCAAGCCACAAGCTAAGCATGCACATGCTGCTTTTGTCAAAGCGCGCACGTGGATTTCTACTAAACCACGTGCCAAGCCCGCTCATGCTGCTCTTTTCAGCACACGCGCATGGATTTGTAGTAAACAACTTGTTAAGCATGCACATGCATCTTTCGGTAGACGCGGACGTTGTTTCCTGCCAAACCACAAGTTAAGCATGCACATGCTGCTTTTGGCACAGCGAGCTCGTGGATTTCTACCAAACGACGTGCTAAGCACGCCCATGCTGCTCTTTTCAGCACATGCGCATCGATTTATGCCAAACCAAATGTTAAGCATGCACATGCATCTTTCCGTTGACACGCACATAGTTTTCTTCCAAACCAGAAGTTATGCATTCACATGCAGGTTTTGGCAGAGCGCGCGTGTGGATTTCCACCAAACCACGTGCTTAGCACGCCCATGCTGCTCTTTTCAGCACACGAGGATCGATTTGTGCTAAACAACTTGTTAAGCATGCAACTGCATCTTTTGGTAGACGTGGACGTAGTTTTCTGCCAAACCACAAGTTATGCATGCACATGCTGCTTTTGGCAGAGCGCGCACGCGGATTTCTACTAAACCACGAGATAAGCACGCCCATGCTGCTCCTTTCAGCACACGCGCATCGATTTGTACCAAACCACTTGTTAAGCATGCACATGCATATTTCCGTAGACGCGCACGCTGTTTTCTGCCAAACCACAAGTTATGCGTGCATTTGCTGCTTTTGTCTGACCGCGCATGTGGATTTCTACCAAACAACGCGCTAAGCACGACCTTGCTGCTCTTTTCAGCACACGCGAATGGATTTGTAGTAAACAACTTGTTAAGCATGCACATGCATCTTTCGGTAGACGCGGACGTTGTTTTCTGCCAAACCACAAGTTAAGCATGCACATGCTGCTTTTGGCAGAGCGCGCACGTGGATTTCTACCAAACGATGTGCTAAGCACGCCCATGCTGCTCTTTTCAGCACATGCGCATCGATTTATGCCAAACCAAATGTTAACCATGCACATGCATCTTTCGGTAGACGCGCACGTTGTTTTCTGCCAAAAAACAAGCTAACCATGCGCATGCTGCTTTTGGTAGAGCGCGAACGTGGATTTCTACCAAACGACATGCTAAGCACGCCCATGCTGCTCTTTTCAGCACACGCGCATCGATTTGTGGTAAACAGGTTGTTAAGCATGCACATGCATCTCTTGGTAGACGCGGACGTTGTTTTCTGCCAAACCACAAGTTAAGCATGCACAAGCTGCTTTTGGCAGAGCGTGCATGTGCATTTCAACCAAACCACGTTCTAAGCACGTCCTTGCTGCTCTTTTAAGCACCCGCGCACGGATTTGTGCCAAATCACTTGTTAAGCATGCACATGCATCTTTCGGTAGACGCGCACGTTGTTTTCTGCCAAACCACAAGCTAAGCATGCACATGCTGCTTTTGGTAGAGCGCGCACGTGGATTTCTACCAAACGACGTTCTAAGCACGCCCATGCTGCTCTTTTCGGCACACGCGCATCGGTTTGTGGTAAACAACTTGTTAAGCATGCACATGCATCTTTCGTTAGACGCGCACGTTGTTTTCTGCCAAACCACAAGTTATTCATGCACATGCTGCTTTTGGCAGAGCGCGCACATGGATTTCTGCCAAACGACGGGCTAAGCACGTCCTTGCTGCTCTTTTCAACACATGCGCATGGATTTGTGCCAAACCACTTGTTAAGCATGCACATGCATCTTTCGGTAGACGCGCACGTTGTTTTCTGCCAAACCACAAGCTAAGCATGCACATGCTGCTTTTGGTAGAGCGCGCACGTGGATTTCTACCAAACGACGTGCTAAGCACGCCCATGCTGCTCTTTTCGGCACACGCGCATCGGTTTGTGGTAAACAACTTGTTAAGCATGCACATGCATCTTTCGTTAGACGCGCACGTTGTTTTCTGCCAAACCACAAGTTATGCATGCACATGCTGCTTTTGGCAGAGCGCCCACACGGATTACTGCCAAACGACGTGCTAAGCACGCCCATGCTGCTTTTTTCAGCACACGCGCATCGATTTGTGCCAAACCACTTGTTAAGCATGCACATGCATCTTTCCGTAGACGCGCACGTTGTTTTCTGCGAAACCACAAGTTATGCATGCATTTGCTGCTTTTGGTAGAGCGCGCATGCGGATTTCTACCAAACCGCTCGCTAATCACGCCCTTGCTGCTCTTTTCAGCACACGCGCATCGATTTGTTGTAAACAACTTCTTAAGCATGCACATGCATCTTTTGGTAGACGCGGACGTCATTTTCTGCAAACCACAAGGTATGCATGCACATGCTGCTTTTGGCAAGCGCGCATGTGGATTTCTAATAAAGCACGTGCTAAGCACGCCCATGCTACTTTTTTCAGTACACGCGCATCGATTTGTGCCAAACCACAAGCTAAGCAAGCACATGCTGCTTTTGGCAGAGCGCGCACGTGGATTTCTACCAAACCCCGTGCCAAGCACGCTCATGCTGCTGTTTTCAGCACACGCGCATGGATTTGTGCCAAACCACTTGTTAAGCATGCACATGCATATTTCCGTAGACGCGCACGTTGTTTTCTGCCAAACCACAAGTTATGCATGCACATGCTGCTTTTGGCAGAGCGCGCATGTGGATTTCAACCAAACCACGTGCTAAGCACGTCCTTGCTGCTCTTTTAAGCACCCGCGCACGGATTTGTGCCAAAGGACTTCTTAAGCGTGCACATGCATCTTTCGGTAGACGCGCACGTTGTTTTCTGCCAAACCACAAGCTAAGCATGCACATGCTGCTTTTGGTAGAGCGCGAACGTGGATTTCTACCTAACGACGTGCTAAGCACGCCCATGCTGCTCTTTTCGGCACACGCGCATCGATTTCGGGTAAACAACTTGTTAAGCATGCACATGCATCTTTTGGTAGAAGCGGACGTTGTTTTCTGCCAAACCACAAGTTAAGCATGCACAAGCTGCTTTTGGCAAAACGCGCATGTGGATTTCAACCAAACCACGCGCTAAGCACGTCCTTGCTGCTCTTTTAAGCACCCGCGCACGGATTTGTGCCAAACCACTTGTTAAGCATGCACATGCATCTTTCGGTAGACGCGCACGTTGTTTTCTGCCGAACCACAAGCTAAGCATGCACATGCTGCATTTGGCAGAGCACCAACATGGATTTCTGCCAAACGACATGCTAAGCACGCCCATGCCTCTTTTTTCAGTACACGCGCATCGATTTGTGCCAAACCACTTGTTAATCATGCACATGCATCTTTCCGTAGACGCGCACGTTGTTTTCTACCAAGCCACAAGTTATGCATGCATATGCTGCTTTTGGCAGAGCGCGCATGTGCATTTCTACCAAACCGCGTACGAAGCACGCTCTTGCGGCACTTTGCAGCACACGCGCATGGTTTTGTGGTAAACAACTTGTTAAGCATGCACATGCATCTTTTGGTAGACGCGGACGTTGTTTTCTGCAAACCACAAGCTAAGCAAGCACATGCTGCTTTTGGCACAGCCCGCACGTGGATTTCTACCAAACCACGTGCCAAGCACGCTCATGCTGCTCTTTTCAGCACACGCGCATGGATTTGTGCCAAACCACTTGTTAAGCATGCACATGCATATTTCCGTAGACGCGCACGTTTTTTTCTGCCAAACCACAAGTTATGCATGCACATGCTGCTTTTGGCAGAGCGCGCATGTGGATTTCAACCAAACCACGTGCTAAGCACGTCCTTGCTGCTCTTTTAAGCACCCGCGCACGGATTTGTGCCAAACGACTTCATAAGCGTGCACATGCATCTTTCGGTAGACGCGCACGTTGTTTTCTGCCAAACCACAAGCTAAGCATGCACATGATGCTTTTGGTAGAGCGCGAACGTGGATTTCTACCTAACGACGTGCTAAGCACGCCCATGCTGCTCTTTTCGGCACACGCGCATCGATTTCGGGTAAACAACTTGTTAAGCATGCACATGCATCTTTTGGTAGACGCGGACGTTGTTTTCTGCCAAACCACAAGTTAAGCATGCACAAGCTGCTTTTGGCAAAACGCGCATGTGGATTTCAACCAAACCACGTGCTAAGCACGTCCTTGCTGCTCTTTTAAGCACCCGCGCGCGGATTTGTGCCAAAGCACTTGTTAAGCATGCACATGCATCTTTCGGTAGACGCGCACGTTGTTTTCTGCCAAACCACAAGCTAAGCATGCACATGCTGCATTTGGCAGAGCACCAACATGGATTTCTGCCAAACGACATGCTAAGCACGCCCATGCCTCTTTTTTCAGTACACGCGCATCGATTTGTGCCAAACCACTTGTTAAGCATGCACATGCATCTTTCTGTAGACGCGCACGTTGTTTTCTACCAAGCCACAGGTTATGCATGCATATGCTGCTTTTGGCAGAGCGCGCATGTGCATTTCTACCAAACCGCGTGCGAAGCACGCTCTTGCTGCACTTTTCAGCACACGCGCATGGTTTTGTGGTAAACAACTTGTTAAGCATGCACATGCATCTTTTGGTAGACGCGGACGTTGTTTTCTGCAAACCACAAGCTAAGCAAGCACATGCTGCTTTTGGCACAGCCCGCACGTGGATTTCTACCAAACCACCTGCCAAGCACGCTCATGCTGCTCTTTTCAGCACACGCGCATGGATTTGTGCCAAACCACGTGTTAAGCATGGACGTGCATATTTCCGTAGATGCGCACATTGTTTTCTGCCAAACCACAAGTTATGCATGCACATGCTGCTTTTGGCCGAGGGCGCATGTGGATTTCAATTCAAACCACGTGCTAAGCACGTCCTTGCTGCTCTTTTAAACACACGCGCATGGATTTGTGCCAAACCACTTGTTAAGCATGCAAATGCATCTTTCGTTAGACGCGCACGTTTTCTGCCAAACCACAAGCTAAGCATGCACATACAGCTTTTGGGAGAGCGCGCACGTGGATTTCTACTAAACGACGTGCTAAGCACGCGCATCGATTTGTGGTATACAACTTGTTATGCATGCACATGCACCTTTTGGTAGTCGCGGATGTTGTTTTCTGCCAAAGCGCAAGTTAAGCATGCACATGCTGCTTTTGGCAGAGCGCGCAGGTGGATTTCTACTTAACCACGTGCTAAGCACGCCCATGCTGCTTTTTTCAGCACACGCGCATCGATTTGTGCCAAACCACAAGCTAAGCAAGCACATGCTGCTTTTGGCAGAGCGCGCATGTCGATTTCTTCCAAACCGCGTGCTAAGCACTCCCTTGCTGCTCTATTCAGCACACGCGCATGGATTTGTGCCAAACCACTTGCTAAGCATGCACATGCATCTTTCGGTAGATGCGCACGTTGTTTTCTGCCAAACAACAAGCTAAGCATGCACATGCTGCATTTGGCAGAGCGCACATGTGGATTTCTACCAAACCGCTCGCTAAGCACCCCCTTGCTGCTCTTTTCAGCGCACGCGCATCGATTTGCGGTAAACAACTTGTTAAGCATGCACATGCATCTTTTCGTAGACGCGGACGTTGTTTTCTGCAAACCACAAGTTATGCATGCACATGCTGCTTTTGGCAGGGCGCGCATGTGGATTTCTACCAAACCACGTGCTAAGCAAGCCCATGCTGCTTTTTTCAGTGCACGCGCACCGATTTGTGCCAAACCACAAGCTGAGCAAGCACATGCTGATTTTGGCACAGCCCGCACGTGGATTTCTACCAACCCACGTGCCAAGCACGCTCATGCTGCTCTTTTCAGCACACGCGCATGGATTTGTGCCAAACCACTTGTTAAGCATGGACATGCATATTTCCGTAGACGCGCACATTGTTTTCTGCCAAACCAAAAGTTATGCATGCACATTCTGCTTTTGGCAGAGCGCGCATGTGGATTTCAAACAAACCACGCGCTAAGCACGTCCTTGCTGCTCTTTTCAACACACGCGCATGGATTTGTGCCAAACCACTTGTTAAGCATGCACATGCATCTTTCGTTAGACGCGCGCGTTATTTTCTGCTAAACCACAAGCTAAGCATGCACATGCAGCTTTTGGGAGAGCGCGCTTGTGGATTTCTACTAAACGACGTAATAAGCACGCGCATCGATTTGTGGTATACAACTTGTTAAGCATGCACATGCACCTTTTGGTAGTCGCGGACGTTGTTTTCTGCCTAACCACAAGTTAAGCATGCACATGCACCTTTTGGCGGAGCGCGCATGTGGATTTCTGCTAAACGACGTGGCTAGCACGCCCATGCTGCTCTATTCAGCACCCGCACATCGATTTGCGGTTAACCACTTGTTAAGCATGCACATGCACGTTTTGGTAGACGCGCGCGTTGTTTTCTGCCAAACCACACGTTATGCATGCACATGCTGCCTTTGGCTGAGCGCGCATGTGGATTTCTACCAAGCAACGCGCTAAGCACGCCCTTGCTGCTCTTTTCAGCACACGCGCATCGATTTGTGGTAAACAACTTGTTAAGCATGCACATGCATCTTTCCGTAGACGCGCACATTGTTTTCTGCCAAACCACAAGTTATGCATGCACATGCTGCTTTTGGCAGAGCGCGCATGTGGATTTCTACTAAACCACGTGCTAAGCATGCCTATGCTGCTTCTTTAAGCACACGCGCATCGATTTGTGCCAAACCACTCGTTAAGCATCCACATGCATCTTTCGGTAGACGCGCACGTTGTCTTGTGCCAAGCCACAAGCTAAGCATGCACATGCAGCTTTTGGCACAGCACGCACGTGCATTTCTGCCAAACGACGTGTTAAGCACGCCCATGCTGCTCTTTTCAGCACACGCGCATCGATTAGTACCAAACCACTTGTTAAGCATGCACATGCATCTTTCGGTAGACGCGCACGTTGTTTTCTGCCAAGCCACAAGCTAAGCATACAGATGCTGCTTTTGTCAGAGCGCGCACGTGGATTTCTGCTAAACCACGTGCCAAGCACGCTCATGCTGCTCTTTTCAGCACACGCGCATGGATTTGTAGTAAACAACTTGTCAAGCATGCACATGCATCTTTCGGTACACGCGGACGTTGTTTTCTGCCAAACCACAAGTTAAGCATGCACATGCTGCTTTAGGCAGAGCGCGCACGTGGATTTCTACCAAACGATGTGCTAAGCACGCCCATGCTGCTCTTTTCAACACATGCGCATCGATTTATTCCAAACCAAATGTTAAGCATGCACATGCATCTTTCCGTAGACACGAACGTTGTTTTCTGCAAAACCAGAAGTTATGCATGCACATGCTGGTTGTGGCAGAGCGCGCATGTGGATTTCTACAAACCCACGTGCCAAGCACGCCGATGCTGCTCTTTTCAGCACCCGCGCATCGATTTGTGGTTAACCACCCTTTAAGCATGCACATGCATCTTTTGGTAGACGCGCACGTTGTTTTCTGCCAAACAAAAAGTTATGCATGCACATGCTGCTTTTGGCAGAGCGCGCACGTGGATTTCTATTAAACCACGTGCCAAGCACGCTCATGCTGCTCCTTTTAGCACACGCGCAGGGATTTGCAGTGAACAACTTGTTAAGCATGCACATGCATCTTTCGGTAGACGCGGACGTTGTTTTCTGCAAAACCGCAAGTTAAGCATGCACATGCACCTTTTGGCAGAGCGCGCACGTGGATTTCTACCAAACCAAGTGCTATGCACGCCCATGCTGCTCTTTTCAGCACACGTGCATCGATTTGTACCAAACCACTTGTTAAGCATGCACAAGCATATTTCCCTAGACGCGCACGCTGTTTTCTGCCAAACCACAAGTTATGCGTGCATTTGCTGCTTTTGTCTGACCGCACATGTGGATTTCTACGAAACAACGCGCTAAGCACGCCCATGCTGCTCGTTTAAGCACACGCGCATCGATTTGTGCCAAACCACTCGTTAAGCATGCACATGCATCTTTCGGTAGACGCGCACGTTGTCTTCTGCCAAGCCACAAGCTAAGCATGCACATGTTGCTTTTGTCAGAGCGCGCATGTGGATTTCTACTAAACGACGTGCCAAGCACGCTCATGCTGCTCTTTTCAGCACACGCGCATGGATTTGTAGTAAACAACTTGTTAAGCATGCACATGCATCTTTCGGTAGACGCGGACGTTGTTTTCTGCTAAACCACAAGTTAAGCATGCACATGCTGCTGTTGGCAGAGCGCGCACGTGGATTTCTACCAAACGACGTGCTAAGCACGCCCATGCTGCTCTTTTCAGCACATGCGCATCGATTTATGCCAAACCAAATGTTAAGCATGCACATGGATCTTTCCGTAGACACGCACGTTGTTTTCTGCAAAACCAGACGTTATGCATGCACATGCTGGTTTTGGTAGAGCGCGCATGTGGATTTCTACCAACCCACGTGACAAGCACGCCCATGCTTCTCTTTTTAGCACACGCGCATGGATTTGTAGTAAACAACTTGTTAATCATGCACATGTATCATTCGGTAGACGCGGACGTTGTTTTCTGCAAAACCACAAGCTAAGCATACACATGCAGCTTTTGGCAGAGCACGCACGTGGATTTCTACCAAACGACATGCTAAGTACGCCCATGCTGCTCTTTTCAGCACACGCGCATCGATTTGTGCCAAACCACTTGTTAAGGATGCACACGCATCTTTCCGTAGATGCGCACGTTGTTTTCTGCCAAACCACAACTTATGCTTGCATACGCTGCTTTAGGCAGAGCACGCACTTGGACTTCTGCCAAACGACGTGCCAAGCACGCCCATGCTGCTCTTTTCAGCACCCGCGCATCGATTTGTGGTTAACCACCCTTTAAGCATGCACATGCACCTTGTGGTAGACGCGCACTTTGTTTCTGCCAAACAAGTTATGCATGCACATGCTGCTTCTGGCAGAGCGCGCACGTGGATTTCTATTAAACCACGTGCCAAGCACGCTCATGCTGCTCTTTTCAGCACACGCGCATGGATTTGTAGTAAACAACTTGTTAAGCATGCACATGCATGTTTCGGTAGACGCGGACGTTGTTTTCTGCAAAACCACAAGTTAAGCATGCACATACCGCTTTTGGCAGAGCGCGGACGTGGATTTCTACCAAACCACGGGCTTAGCACGCCCATGCTGCTCTTTTCAGCAAGCGCGCATCGATTAGTGCCAAACCACTTGTTAAGCATGCACATGCATCTTTCCGTAGACGCGCACATTGTTTTCTGCCAAACCACAAGTTATGCATGCACATGCCGCTTTTGGGAAAGCGCGGACGCGTATTTCTACCAAACCACGTGCTATGCACGCCCATGCAGCTCTTTTCAGCACACGCGCATCGACTTGTGGTAAACAACTTGTTAAGCATGCTCACGCATCTTTCCGTAGACGCGCACGTTGTTTTCTGCCAAACCACAAGTTATGTGTGCATATGCTGCTTTTGGCAGAACGCGCATGAGGAGTTCTAACAAACCACGCGCTAAGCACGCCCTTGCTGCTCTTTTCAGCACGCGCGCATCGATTTCTGGTAAACAACTTGTTAAGCATGCAGATGCATCTTTTGGTAGACGCGGACGTTTTTTTCTGCCAAACCACAAGTTATGCATGCATATGCTGCATTTGGCAGAGCGCGCATGTGGATTTCTACCAAACCACGTGCTAAGCACACCCTTGCTGCTCTTTTCAGCACACTCGCATGGATTTGTGGTAAACAACTTGTTGAGCATGCACATGCATCTTTCGGTAGACGCGGACGTTGCTTTCTGCCAAACCACAAGCTAAGCATGCACATGCAGCTTTTGCCAGAGCGCGCACGTGGATTTCTACCAAACCACGTGCTTAGCACGCCCATGCTGCTCTTTTCAGCACACGCGCATCGATTAGTGCCAAGCCACTTGTTAAGCATGCACATGCATCTTTCCGTAGCCGCACATGTTGTTTTCTGCCAAACCACAAACTAAGCATTAACTTAATCTTAACCAAATGTTAAGCATGCACATGTATCTTTCCGTAGACACGAACGTTGTTTTCTGCCAAACCAGAAGTTATGCATGCACATGCTGGTTTTGGCAGAGCGCGCGTGTGGATTTCTACAAACCCACGTGCTTAGCACGCCCATGCTGCAATTTTCAGCACACGCGCATCGATTTGTGCCACACAACTTGTTAAGCATGCACATGCATCTTTCGGTAGACGCGCACGTTGTTTTCTGGCAAACCACAAGTTATGCGTGCATTTGCTTCTTTTGGCAGAGCGCGCATCTGGATTTCTACAAAACCACGTGCCAAGCACGCCCATGCTGCTCTATTCAGCACCCGCGCATCGATTTGTGGTTAACCACTTGTTAAGCATGCACATGCATCTTTCCGTAGACGCGCACATTGTTTTCTGCCAAACAACAAGTTATGCATGCACATGCTGCTTTTGGCAGAGGGCGCATGTGTATTTCTACTAAACCACGTGCTAAGCATGCCTATGCTGCTTCTTTAAGCACACGCGCATCGATTTGTGCCAAACCACTCGTTAATCATGCACATGCATCTTTCGGTAGACGCGCACGTTGTTTTCTGCCAAGCCACAAGCTAAGCATACAGATGCTGCTTTTGTCAGAGCGCGCACGTGGATTTCTGCTAAACCACGTGCCAAGCACGCTCATGCTGCTCTTTTCAGCACACGCGCATGGATTTGTAGTAAACAACTTGTTAAGCATGCACATGCATCTTTCGGTACACGCGGACGTTGTTTTCTGCCAAACGACAAGTTAAGCATGCACATGCTGCTTTAGGCAGAGCGCGCACGTGGATTTCTACCAAACGATGTGCTAAGCACGCCCATGCTGCTCTTTTCAACACATGCGCATCGATTTATTCCAAACCAAATGTTAAGCATGCACATGCATCTTTCCGTAGACACGAACATTGTTTTCTGCCAAACCAGAAGTTATGCATGCACATGCTGGTTTTGGCAGAGCGCGCATGTGGATTTCTACAAACCCACGTGCCAACACGCCCATGCTGCTCTTTTCAGCACCCGCGCATCGATTTGTGGTTAACCACTTGTTAAGCATGCACATGCACCTTTTGGTTGACGCGCACGTTGTTTTCTGCCAAACAAAAAGTTATGCATGCACATGCTGCTTTTGGCAGAGCGCGCACGTGGATTTCTATTAAACCACGTGCCAAGCACGCTCATGCTGCTCCGTTTAGCACACGCGCAGGGATTTGTAGTGAACAACTTGTTAAGCATGCACATGCATCTTTCGGTAGACGCGGACGTTGTTTTCTGCAAAACCGCAAGTTAAGCATGCACATGCACCTTTTGGCAGAGCGCGCACGTGGATTTCTACTAAACCACGTGCTAAGCACACCCATGCTGCTCTTTTCAGCACACGTGCATCGATTTGTACCAAACCACTTGTTAAGCATGCACATGCATATTTCCCTAGACGCGCACGCTGTTTTCTGCCAAACCACAAGTTATGCGTGCATTTGCTGCTTTTGTCTGACCGCACATGTGGATTTCTACGAAACAACGCGCTAAGCACGCCTATGCTGCTCCTTTAAGCACACGCGCATCGATTTGTGCCAAACCACTCGTTAAGCATGCACATGCATCTTTCGGAAGACGCGGACGTTGTTTTCTGCCAAACCACAAGTTAAGCATGCACATGCTGCTTTTGGCAGAGCGCGCACGTGGATTTCTACCAAACGACGTGCTAAGCACGCCCATGCTGCTCTTTTCAGCACCCGCGCATCGATTTGTGGTTTACCACTTATTAAGCATGCACATGCATCTTTTGGTAGACGCGCGCGTTGTTTTCTGCCAAACAACAAGTTATGCATGCACATGCTGCTTTTCGCAGAGCGCGCACGTGGACTTCTACCAAACGACGTGCTAAGCACGCCCATGCTGCTCTTTTCAGCACATGCGCATCGATTTATGCCAAACCAAATGTTAAGCATGCACATGGATCTTTCCGTAGACACGCACGTTGTTTTCTGCAAAACCAGACGTTATGCATGCACATGCTGGTTTTGGTAGAGCGCGCATGTGGATTTCTACCAACCACGTGACAAGCACGCCCATGCTGCTCTTTTTAGCACACGCGCATGGATTTGTAGTAAACAACTTGTTAAGCATGCACTCTTCTTTTGGTTGACGCGCACGTTGTTTTCGGCCAAACAAAAAGTTATGCATGCACATGCTGCTTTTGGCAGAGCGCGCACGTGGATTTCTATTAAACCACGTGCCAAGCACGCTCATGCTGCTCCTTTTAGCACACGCGCAGGGATTTGTAGTGAACAACTTGTTAAGCATGCACATGCATCTTTCGGTAGACGCGGACGTTGTTTTCTGCAAAACCGCAAGTTAAGCATGCACATGCCGCTTTTGGCAGAGCGCGGACGTGGATTTCTACTAAACCACGTGCTAAGCACACCCATGCTGCTCTTTTCAGCACACGTGCATCGATTTGTACCAAACCACTTGTTAAGCATGCACAAGCATATTTCCCTAGACGCGCACGCTGTTTTCTGCCAAACCACAAGTTATGCGTGCATTTGCTGCTTTTGTCTGACCGCAGATGTGGATTTCTACGAAACAACGCGCTAAGCACGCCCATGCTGCTCGTTTAAGCGCACGCGCATCGATTTGTGCCAAACCACTCGTTAAGCATGCACATGCATCTTTCGGTAGACGCGCACGTTGTCTTCTGCCAAGCCACAAGCTAAGCATGCACATGTTGCTTTTGTCAGAGCGCGCATGTGGATTTCTACTAAACGACGTGCCAAGCACACTCATGCTGCTCTTTTCAGCACACGCGCATGGATTTGTAGTAAACAACTTGTTAAGCATGCACATGGATCTTTCGGTAGACGCGGACGTTGTTTTCTGCCAAACCACAAGTTAAGCATGCACATGCTGCTTTTGGCAGAGCGCGCACGTGGATTTCTACCAAACGACGTGCTAAGCACGCCCATGCTGCTCTTCTCAGCACATGCGCATCGATTTATGCCAAACCAAATGTTAAGCATGCACATGCATCTTTCCGTAGACGCGCACGTTGTTTTCTGCCAAACCACAAGTTAAGCGTGCATATGCTGCTTTTGGCCGAGCGCGCATGTGGATTTCTACCAAACCACGCGCTAAGCACGCCCTTGCTGCTCTTTTCAGCACGCGCGCACCGGTTTCTGGTAAACAACTTGTTAAGCATGCACATGTATCTTTTGGCAGACGCGGACGTTGTTTTCTGCCAAACCACAAATTATGCATGCACATGCTGCTGTTCGCAGAGCGCGCACGTGGATTTCTATTAAACCACGTGCCAAGCACGCTCATGCTGCTCTTTTTAGCACACGCGCATGGATTTGTAGTAAACAACTTGTTAAGCATGCACATGCATCTTTCGGTAGACGCGGACGTTGTTTTCTGCAAAACCACAAGTTAAGCATGCACATGCACCTTTTGGCAGAGCGCGCCCGTGGACTTCTGCCAAACGACGTGCCAAGCACGCCTATGCTGCTCTTTTTAGGACACGCACATCGACTTGTGGTAAACAACTTGTTAATCACGCTCACGCATCTTTCCGTAGATGCGCACGTTGTTTTCTGCCAAACCACAAGGTATGCGTGCATATGCTGCTTTTGGCAGAGCGCGCATGAGGAGTTCTAACAAACCACGTGCTAAGCACGCCCTTGCTGCTCTTTTCAGAACACGAGCATCGATTTGTGCCAAACCACTCGTTAAGCATGCACATGCATCTTTCGGTAGACGCGCACGTTGTCTTCTGCCAAGCCACAAGCTAAGCATGCACATGTTGCTTTTGTCAGAGCGCGCACGTCGATTTCTACTAAACCACGTGCCAAGCACGCTCATGCTGCTCTTTTCAGCCCACGCGCATGGATTTGTAGTAAACAACTTGTTAAGCATGCACATGCATCTTTTGGTAGACGCGCACGTTGTTTTCTGCCAAACGACAAGTTATGCATGCACATGCTGCTTTTGGCAGAGCGCGCACGTGGATTTCTATCAAACCGCGTGCGAAGCACGCCCTTGCTGCACTTTTCAGCACACGCGCATCGATTTGTGCCAAACCACTTGTTAAGCATGCACATGCATCTTTCCGTAGACGCGCACGTTGTTTTCTGCCAAACCACAAGCTAAGCATGCACATGCAGTTTTTGGCAGAGCGCGCGCGTGGATTTCTGCCAAACGACGTGGCAAGCACGCCCATGCTGCTCTTTCCAGCACACGCGCATCGACTTGTGGTAAACAACTTGTTAAGCATGCTCACGCATCTTTCCGTAGACGCGCAAATTTTTTTCTGCCAAACCACAAGTTATGCATGCACATGCTGCTTTTGGCAGAGCGCGCATGTGGATTTCTACTAAACCACGTGCTAAGCATGCCTATGCTGCTTCTTCAAGCACACGCGCATCGATTTGTGCCAAACCACTCGTTAAGCATGCACATGCATCTTTCGGTAGACGCCCACGTTGTCTTGTGCCAAGCCACAAGCTAAGCATGCACATGCAGCTTTTGGCACAGCACGCACGTGCATTTCTGCCAAACGACGTGTTAAGCACGCCCATGCTGCTCTTTTCAGCACACGCGCATCGATTAGTACCAAACCACTTGTTAAGCATGCACATGCATCTTTCCGTAGACGCCCACGTTGTTTTCTGCCAAACCACAAGTTATGCATGCATATGCTGCTTTTGGCAGAGCGCGCATCTGGATTTCTACAAAACCACGTGCCAAGCACGCCCATGCTGCTCTATTCAGCACCCGCGCATCGATTTGTGGTTAACCACTTGTTAAGCATGCACATGCATCTTTTCGTAGACGCGCACATTGTTTTCTACCAAACCACAAGTTATGCATGCACATGCTGCTTTTGGCAGAGCGCGCATGTGGATTTCTACTAAACCGAGTGCTAAGCATGCCTATGCTGCTTCTTTAAGAACACGCGCATCGATTTGTGCCAAACCACTCGTTAAGCATGCACATGCATCTTTCGGTAGACGCGCACGTTGTTTTCTGCCAAGCCACAAGCTAAGCATACAGATGCTGCTTCTGTCAGAGCGCGCACGTGGATTTCTGCTAAACCACGTGCCAAGTACGCTCATGCTGCTCTTTTCAGCACACGCGCATGGATTTGTGGTTAACCACTTGTTAAGCATGCACATGCATCTTTTGGTTGACTCGCACGTTGTTTTCTGCCAAACAAAAAGTTATGCATGCACATGCTGCTTTTGGCAGAGCGCGCACGTGGATTTCTATTAAACCACGTGCCAAGCACGCTCATGCTGCTCCTTTTAGCACACGCGCAGGGATTTGTAGTGAACAACTTGTTAAGCATGCACATGCATCTTTCGGTAGACGCGGACGTTGTTTTCTGCAAAACCGCAAGTTAAGCATGCACATGCACCTTTTGGCAGAGCGCGCACGTGGATTTCTACTAAACCACGTGCTAAGCACACCCATGCTGCTCTTTTGAGCACACGCGCATCGATTTGTACCAAACCACTTGTTAAGCATGCACATGCATATTTCCCTAGACGCGCACGCTGTTTTCTGCCAAACCACAAGTTATGCGTGCATTTGCTGCTTTTGTCTGACCGCACATGTGGATTTCTACGAAACAACGCGCTAAGCACGCCCATGCTGCTCCTTTAAGCACACGCGCATCGACTTGTGCCAAACCACTCGTTAAGCATGCAAATGCATCTTTCGGTAGACGCGCACGTTGTCTTCTGCCAAGCCACAAGCTAAGCATGCACATGCTGCTTTTGTCAGAGCGCGCATGTGGATTTCTACTAAACGACGTGCCAAGCACGCTCATGCTGCTCTTTTCAGCACACGCGCATGGATTTGTAGTAAACAACTTGTTAAGCATGCACATGCATCTTTCGGTAGACGCGGACGTTGTTTTCTGCCAAACCACAAGTTAAGCATGCACATGCTGCTTTTGGCAGAGCGCGCACGTGGATTTCTACCAAACGACGTGCTAAGCACGCCCATGCTGCTCTTTTCAGCACATGCGCATCGATTTATGCCAAACCAAATGTTAAGCATGCACGTGGATCTTTCCGTAGACACGCACGTTGTTTTCTGCAAAACCAGACGTTATGCATGCACATGCTGGTTTTGGTAGAGCGCGCATGTGGATTTCTACCAACCCACATGACAAGCACGCCCATGCTGCTCTTTTTAGCACACGCGCATGGATTTGTAGTAAACGACTTGTTAATCATGCACATGTATCATTCGGTAGACGCGGACGTTGTTTTCTGCAAAACCACAAGCTAAGCTTACACATGCAGCTTTTGGCAGAGCACGCACGTGGATTTCTACCAAACGACATGCTAAGTACGCCCATGCTGCTCTTTTCAGCACACGCGCATCGATTTGTGCCAAACCACTTGTTAAGGATGCACACGCATCTTTCCGTAGATGCGCACGTTGTTTTCTGCCAAACCACAACTTATGCTTGCATATGCTGCTTTTGGCAGAGCGCGCACTTGGACTTCTGCCAAACGACGTGCCAAGCACGCCCATGCTGCTCTTTTCAGCACCCGCGCATCGATTTGTGGTTAACCACCCTTTAAGCATGCACATGCACCTTGTGGTAGACGCGCACTTTGTTTTCTGCCAAACAACAAGTTATGCATCCACATGCTGCTTCTGGCAGAGCGCCACGTGGATTTCTATTAAACCACGTGCCAAGCACGCCCATGCTGCTCTATTCAGCACCCGCGCATCGATTTGTGGTTAACCACTTGTTAAGCATGCACATGCATCTTTTCGTAGACGCGCACATTGTTTTCTACCAAACCACAAGTTATGCATGCACATGCTGCTTTTGGCAGAGCGCGCATGTGGATTTCTACTAAACCGAGTGCTAAGCATGCCTATGCTGCTTCTTTAAGAACACGCGCATCGATTTGTGCCAAACCACTCGTTAAGCATGCACATGCATCTTTCGGTAGACGCGCACGTTGTTTTCTGCCAAGCCACAAGCTAAGCATACAGATGCTGCTTCTGTCAGAGCGCGCACGTGGATTTCTGCTAAACCACGTGCCAAGTACGCTCATGCTGCTCTTTTCAGCACACGCGCATGGATTTGTGGTTAACCACTTGTTAAGCATGCACATGCATCTTTTGGTTGACTCGCACGTTGTTTTCTGCCAAACAAAAAGTTATGCATGCACATGCTGCTTTTGGCAGAGCGCGCACGTGGATTTCTATTAAACCACGTGCCAAGCACGCTCATGCTGCTCCTTTTAGCACACGCGCAGGGATTTGTAGTGAACAACTTGTTAAGCATGCACATGCATCTTTCGGTAGACGCGGACGTTGTTTTCTGCAAAACCGCAAGTTAAGCATGCACATGCACCTTTTGGCAGAGCGCGCACGTGGATTTCTACTAAACCACGTGCTAAGCACACCCATGCTGCTCTTTTGAGCACACGCGCATCGATTTGTACCAAACCACTTGTTAAGCATGCACATGCACATTTCCCAAGACGCGCACGCTGTTTTCTGCCAAACCACAAGTTATGCGTGCATTTGCTGCTTTTGTCTGACCGCACATGTGGATTTCTACGAAACAACGCGCTAAGCACGCCCATGCTGCTCCTTTAAGCACACGCGCATCGATTTGTGCCAAACCACTCGTTAAGCATGCAAATGCATCTTTCGGTAGACGCGCACGTTGTCTTCTGCCAAGCCACAAGCTAAGCATGCACATGCTGCTTTTGTCAGAGCGCGCATGTGGATTTCTACTAAACGACGTGCCAAGCACGCTCATGCTGCTCTTTTCAGCACACGCGCATGGATTTGTAGTAAACAACTTGTTAAGCATGCACATGCATCTTTCGGTAGACGCGGACGTTGTTTTCTGCCAAACCACAAGTTAAGCATGCACATGCTGCTTTTGGCAGAGCGCGCACGTGGATTTCTACCAAACGACGTGCTAAGCACGCCCATGCTGCTCTTTTCAGCACATGCGCATCGATTTATGCCAAACCAAATGTTAAGCATGCACGTGGATCTTTCCGTAGACACGCACGTTGTTTTCTGCAAAACCAGACGTTATGCATGCACATGCTGGTTTTGGTAGACCGCGCATGTGGATTTCTACCAACCCACATGACAAGCACGCCCATGCTGCTCTTTTTAGCACACGCGCATGGATTTGTAGTAAACGACTTGTTAATCATGCACATGTATCATTCGGTAGACGCGGACGTTGTTTTCTGCAAAACCACAAGCTAAGCTTACACATGCAGCTTTTGGCAGAGCACGCACGTGGATTTCTACCAAACGACATGCTAAGTACGCCCATGCTGCTCTTTTCAGCACACGCGCATCGATTTGTGCCAAACCACTTGTTAAGGATGCACACGCATCTTTCCGTAGATGCGCACGTTGTTTTCTGCCAAACCACAACTTATGCTTGCATATGCTGCTTTTGGCAGAGCGCGCACTTGGACTTCTGCCAAACGACGTGCCAAGCACGCCCATGCTGCTCTTTTCAGCACCCGCGCATCGATTTGTGGTTAACCACCCTTTAAGCATGCACATGCACCTTGTGGTAGACGCGCACTTTGTTTTCTGCCAAACAACAAGTTATGCATCCACATGCTGCTTCTGGCAGAGCGCCACGTGGATTTCTATTAAACCACGTGCCAAGCACGCTCATGCTGCTCTTTTCAGCACACGCGCATGGATTTGTAGTTCACAACTTGTTAAGCATGCACATGCATGTTTCGGTAGACGCGGACGTTGTTTTCTGCAAAACCACAAGTTAAGCATGCACATACCGCTTTTGGCAGAGCGCGGACGTGGATTTCTACCAAACCCCGTGCTATGCACGCCCATGCAGCTCTTTTCAATACACGCGCATCGACTTGTGGTAAACAACTTGTTAAGCACGCTCACGCATCTTTCCGAAGACGCGCACGTTGTCTTCTGCCAAGCCACAAGGTAAGCATGCACATGCTGCTTTTGTCAGAGCGCGCACGTGGATTTCTACTAAACGACGTGCCAAGCACGCTCATGCTGCTCTCTTCAGCACACGCGCATGGATTTGTAGTAAACAACTTGTTAAGCATGCAACTGCATCTTTTGGTAGACGCGGACGTTGTTTTTTGCCAAACCACAAGATAAGCATGCACATGCTGCTTTTGGCAGAGCGCGGACATGGATTTCGACCAAACCACGGGCTTAGCACGCCCTTGCTGCTCTTTTCAGCACACGCGCATCGATTAGTGCCAAACCACTTGTTAAGCATGCACATGCATCTTTCCGTAGACGCGCACATTGTTTTCTGCCAAACCACAAGTTATGCATGCACATGCCGCTTTTGGCAGAGCGCGGACGCGGATTTCTACCAAACCACGTGCTATGCACGCCCATGCAGCTCTTTTCAGCACACACGCATCGACTTGCGGTAAACAACTTGTTAAGCATGCTCACGCATCTTTCCGTAGACGCGCACGTTGTTTTCTGCCAAACCACAAGTTATGTGTGCATATGCTGCTTTTGGCAGAACGCGCATGAGGAGTTCTAACAATACACGCGCTAAGCACGCCCTTGCTGCTCTTTTCAGCACGCGCGCATCGATTTCTGGTAAACAACTTGTTAAGCATGCAGATGCATCTTTTGGTAGACGCGGACGTTTTTTTCTGCCAAACCACAAGTTATGCATGCATATGCTGCATTTGGCAGAGCGCGCATGTGGATTTCTACCAAACCACGTGCTAAGCACACCCTTGCTGCTCTTTTCAGCACACTCGCATGGATTTGTGGTAAACAACTTGTTGAGCATGCACGTGCATCTTTCGGTAGACGCGGACGTTGCTTTCTGCCAAACCACAAGCTAAGCATGCACATGCAGCTTTTGCCAGAGCGCGCACGTGGATTTCTACCAAACGGCGTGCTAAGCACGCCAATGCTGCTCTTTTCGGCACACGCGCATCGATTTGTGGTAAACCACCTTTTAAGCATGCACATGCATCTTTCCGTAGCCGCACATGTTGTTTTCTGCCAAACCACAAACTAAGCATTAACTTAATCTTAACCAAATGTTAAGCATGCACATGCATCTTTCCGTAGACACGAACGTTGTTTTCTGCCAAACCAGAAGTTATGCATGCACATGCTGGTTTTGGCAGAGCGCGCATGTGGATTTCTACAAACCCACGTGCTTAGCACGCCCATGCTGCTCTTTTCAGCACACGCGCATCGATTTGTGCCACACAACTTGTTAAGCATGCACATGCATCTTTCGGTAGACGCGCACGTTGTTTTCTGGCAAACCACAAGTTATGTCTGCATATGCTGCTTTTGGCAGAGCGCGCATGTGGATTTCTACGAAACGACGCGCTAAGCACGCCCATGCTGCTCTTTTCAACACACGCGCATCGATTTGTGGTTAACCACTTGTTAAGCATGCACATGCATCTTTCCGTAGACGCGCACATTGTTTTCTGCCAAACCACAAGTTATGCATGCACAGGCTGCTTTTGGCAGAGCGCGCACGTGGATTTCTACAAACGATGTGCTAAGCACGCCCATGCTGCTCTTTTCAACACATGCGCATCGATTTATTCCAAACCAAATGTTAAGCATGCACATGCATCTTTCCGTAGACACGAACGTTGTTTTCTGCCAAACCAGAAGTTATGCATGCACATGCTGGTTTTGGCAGAGCGCGCATGTGGATTTCTACAAACCCACGTGCCAAGCACGCCCATGCTACTCTTTTCAGCACCCGCGCATCGATTTGTGGTTAACCACTTGTTAAGCATGCACTCATCTTTTGGTTGACGCGCACGTTCTTTTCTGCCAAACAAAAAAATATGCATGCACATGCTGCTTTTGGCAGAGCGCGCACGTGGATTTCTATTAAACCACGTGCCAAGCACGCTCATGCTGCTCCTTTTAGCACACGCGCAGGGATTTGTAGTGAACAACTTGTTAAGCATGCACATGCATCTTTCGGTAGACGCGCATGTTGTTTTCTGGCAAACCACAAGTTATGCCTGCATATGCTGCTTTTGGCAGAGCGCGCATGTGGATTTCTACGAAACAACGCGCTAAGCACGCCCATGCTGCTCTTTTCAACACACGCGCATCGATTTGTACCAAACCACTTGTTAAACATGCACATGCATATTTCCGTTGACGCGCACGCTGTTTTCTGCCAAACCACAAGTTATGCGTGCATTTGCTGCTTTTGTCTGACCGCACATGTGGATTTCTACGAAACAACGCGCTAAGCACGCCCATGCTGCTCCTTTAAGCACACACGCATCGATTTGTGCCAAACCACTCGTTAAGCCTGCACATGCATCTTTCGGTAGACGCGCACGTTGTCTTCTGCCAAGCCACAAGCTAAGCATGCACATGCTGCTTTTGTCAGAGCGCGCACGTGGATTTCTACTAAACCACGTGCCAAGCACGCTCATGCTGCTCTTTTCAGCACACGCGCATGGATTTGTAGTAAACATCTTGTTAAGCATGCAACTGCATCTTTTGGTAGACACGGACGTTGTTTTCTGCGAAACCACAAGCTAAGCATGCACATGCACCTTTTGGCAGAGCGCGCACGTGGATTTCTACCAAACGACGTGCTAAGCACGCCCATGCTGCTCTTTTCAGCACATGCGCATCGATTTATGCCAAACCAAATGTTAAGCATGCACATGCATCTTTCCGTAGACGCGCACGTTGTTTTCTGCCAAACCACAAGTTATGCGTGCATATGCTGCTTTTGGCCGAGCGCGCATGTGGATTTCTACCAAACCACGCGCTAAGCACGCCCTTGCTGCTCTTTTCAGCACGCGCGCACCGGTTTCTGGTAAACAACTTGTTAAGCATGCACATGCACCTTTTGGTAGACGCGCACGTTGTTTTCTGCCAAACAACAAGTTATGCATGCACATGCTGCTTTTGGCAGAGCGCGCACGTGGATTTCTACCAAACCGCGTGCGAAGCACGCCCTTGCTGCACTTTTCAGCACACGCGCATCGATTTGTGCCAAACCACTTGATAAGCATGCACATGCATCTTTCCGTAGAAGCGCACGTTGTTTTCTGCCAAACCACAAGCGAAGCATGCACATGCAGTTTTTGGCAGAGCGCGCGCGTGGATTTCTGCCAAACGACGTGCCAAGCACGCCCATGCTGCTCTTTTCAGCACACGCGCATCGACTTGTGGTAAACAACTTGTTAAGCATGCTCACGCATCTTTCCGTAGACGCGCACGTTGTTTTCTGCCAAACCACAAGTTATGTGTGCATATGCTGCTTTTGGCAGAACGCGCATGAGGAGTTCTAACAAACCACGCGCTAAGCACGCCCTTGCTGCTCTTTTCAGCACGCGCGCATCGATTTCTGGTAAACAACTTGTTTAGCATGCAGATGCATCTTTTGGTAGACGCGGACGTTTTTTTCTTCAAAACCACAAGTTATGCGTGCATATGCTGCTTTTGTCCGAGCGCGCATGTGTATTTCTACCAAGCCACGCGCTAAGCATGCCCTTGCTGCTCTTTTCAGCACGCGCGCACCGGTTTCTGGTAAACAACTTGTTAAGCATGCACATGCATCTTTTGGTAGACGCGCACGTTGTTTTCTGCCAAACCACAAGTTATGCATGAACATGCTGCTGTTGGCAGAGCGCGCATGAGGATTTCTACTAAACCACGTGCTAAGCACGCCCATGCTGCTCTTTTCTGCACACGCGCATCGATTTGTGCCAAACCACTTGTTAAGCATGCACATGCATTTTTCGGTAGACGCGCGCGTTGTTTTATGCCAAGCCACATGCTAAGCATGCACATGTTGCTTTTGGCAGAGCGCGAACGTGGATTTCTGCCAAACCACGTGCCTAACACGCTCATGCCGCTCTGTTCAGCACACGCGCATGGATTTGTGCCAAACCACTTGTTAAGCAAGCACATGCATCTTTCGTTAGACGCGCACGTTGTTTTCTGCCAAACCACAAGCTAAGCACGCACATGCAGCTTTTGGCAGAGCACGCACGTGCTTTTCTACCAAACGACGTGCTAAGCATGCCCTTGCTGCTCCTTTAAGCACACGCGCATCGATTTGTGGTAAACAACTTGTTAAGCATGCACATGCATCTTTTGGTAGACGCGGACGATGTTTTCAGCGAAACCACAAGTTAAGCATGCACATGCACTTTTTGGCAGAGCGCGCACGTGGATTTCTGCCAACAACGTGACAAGCACGCCCATGCTGCTCTTTTCAGCACCCGCGCATCGATTTGTGATTAACCACTTGTTAAGCATGCACATGCATCTTTCGGTAGACGCGCACGTTGTTTTCTGCCAAACCACAAGTTATGCATGCACGTGCTGCTTTTGGGAGAGCGCGCATATGGATTTCTACCAAACCACGTGCTAAGCACGCCCATGCTGCTCTTTTCAGCACACGCGCATTGATTTGTGCCAAACCACTTGTTAAGGGTGCACACGGATCTTTCCGTAGACGCGCACGTTGTTTCTGCCAAACCACAAGTTATGCGTGCATATGCTGCTTTTGGCAGAGCGCGGACGTGGATTTCTACCAAACCACGTGCTTAGCACGCCCATGCTGCTCTTTTCAGCACACGCGCATCGATTTGTGCCAAACAACTTGTTAAGCATGCACATGCATCTTTCGGTAGACGCGCACGTTGTTTTCTGCCAAACCACAAGTTATGCCTGCATATGCTGCTTTTGGCAGAGCCCGCATGAGGAGTTCTAACAAACCACGTGCTAAGCACGCCCTTGCTGCTGTTTTCAGCACACGCGCATCGATTTGTGGTAAACAACTTGTTAAGGGGGGAAGTGGGTCTTAAAATTTTTTTTCTTATTTTTGGGTGAATCTTTAACAAACTCCTCTGTCTGGGGTCATTTTTTGTGCTCATTTCAGATCTGTAATTAGATTTTTGATAGCTGTAGCAGTTCAAAAAATATTGCGGTATGAAATCAAATTAATTTCAAACTCGTTACGGGGCTTTTTAATGATTCCGTCTTGCTAAACCAAAAACTAAATGCATGGCACCATTGCTAAAGACCTACTGTAGGGGGTGATGCTATTTTTATTCATTTGGAAGCATTTTGTGGACAGGAAAACAACGTTGCATTTACTATGAACATTTTTTTCTAATTAGCAGCAATTACTATACCTGAATGTAATTTTCATGACGGCGCAAGAGTAATAGAAATAGCATCACCCCCCAGATCATTTCAATACGAATAAAATGATACCACCCTTGTCATTTGTGGCCAAAGACAACCCAGAAAAAACACCCGTAAGGCGGAGTACAGTGTGCAAAATCATCGAACTGAAATAAACGCATTTGAAGTTTCAAACAAATGTAGCTTTTGCTGAAATGAATCTACAGCAATACAAATGGCACCATTTTGAAGCTCTATGTTTTGTAAGACTGGCCATACTAAATGTGCGACTGCACACTCTCAAAATAATAGCACACATGCCAATGAACTAGCACAAGAAACTTTATTAGGCACCATGCTCTACAAAGATCATGGTGCCTGGGTTTCAAACCGAAGTGTAGAAGTCTGTGTGGGCATGAATATAGTTCCAGTGTTGTACATGCAGGCTGCCTGTGTGATAGAAATCTCCATTACAATCAGTGCGGCATTTTTTCATTTGGTAGAATTGACCATGTTACTGAATGAAGGCTCTGAATGTAAGTAACCTTCCAAGTCATCTTCACCTGACAGTGGCTGTGGAACTTAGGATCAGAGAGCCAGCGATAGATATGCAGGTGCTAGGTGCTTTCCAGAATTTTACTTTTGTATGATGCCTCGATCACTTCTGCAGCCAGGTGTGTGCCAGCCCAAGGGGCCTAGTGAACAGAGCTCATGATGAGGTTCTCTTTATGAAGGGGCGGTAGGATAGATGTTGTTACGAGCAATCGTGACAATATGATAATAGAGTGAACGCGCAATGTGCTTGGTTGCGAGTACGAAGTGCCGATGTGCGATATGCGTAGCCGCAGATATGAGGAGCCGACGCGCGATGTGCTTAGTCGCGGAGTCCGAGGTGCCGACGCGCGAAATGCCTAGTCGCGGGCTCGAGGAGTCTACCCTCGATGCGCTTATTCGGGCAGTCCGAGGTGCCGACGCGCGAAACGCCTAGTCGCGGGCTCGAGGAGTCGACACTCGACGCGCTCATACGCGTAGTCCTACGTGCCGACGCGCGAAATTCCTAGCGGCAGGCTCGAGGGGTCGACACGCGATGCGCTTATTCGCGCAGTCGGAGGCGCCGATGCACAAAATGATTAGGTGACGGTTCGAGAAGTCCGCGCGCGATGTGCATGATCGCCGAGTCGGAGACTCCCTATGCGCGAAATCTTTAGCCGCGTTTCCGAGGATTGCGTGCGCGATACGAATTTGTCACGAATTCGAAACACCGAGTGCTGAAAGTCTTAGCCGCATGTCCGAGGATTCCGCGCGTGAATCTTGGTTGCGAAGTCCGCGTCGCTGATGCTCGGAATGCTTAGCCGCGAGTCTGAAACATTCACAAGCGCAGGGATCGGGCACACTACTGCGATGTCCGCGTAGCGCCCGTTTTGACACGTCGAGATTACGGCGAGTGGAGACATTAAACTCGCGAGGTAGGTGCAAAGAGCCGAGCAGACGACGCGAGCGCCGGACCAATGGCGAACCGCGCTGGAGTCACGTGGCAGGCGCGGCCAATAGCAGACTCCGGCACGACCTTCAATCATTTGCTTTTTGTGCGCTTGTTTCTGTATGGAGGAGATCGCTGAAGCGGCAAATTTGAAAACAGAGAAATGCGCTTTCCAACGAGACCAAGATGGCGGCGCTCGGTCGCGCTGTACCGGAGATATTGTGGCGTGAAAAACGCTGTTCTTTCTTGATTTCCGCGAGATTTTTCGCCACCTTGGCTGATAAAACGAATTATTTAGAGCACTTCTAACTGGTTTACAGTGATGATAGTTCGGTACCAGAAAGAAAAGGGGTTACAGAAACTGAAGATGAAATTTTCTAAAAATCGATTTTTTGGCCATTTTTCGCGATGTAAAACCCGCGTACCCCCTTAAGCATGCAACTGCATCTTTTGGTAGACGCGGACGTAGTTTTCTACCAAACCACAAGTTATGCATGCACGTGCTGCTTTTGGCAGAGCGCGCATATGGATTTCTACCAAACCACGTGCTAAGCACGGCCATGCTGCTCTTTTCAGCACACGCGCATCAATTTGTGGTTAACTACTTGTTAAGCATGCACATGCATCTTTTGGTAGACGCGGACGTTGTTTTCTGCCAAACCACAAGTTATGCATGCACATGCTGCTTTTGGCAGAGCGCGCATATGGATTTCTACCAAACCACGTGCTAAGCACGGCCATGCTGCTCTTTTCAGCACACGCGCATCAATTTGTGGTTAACTACTTGTTAAGCATGCACATGCATCTTTTGGTAGAGGCGGACGTTGTTTTCTGCCAAACCACAAGTTATGCATGCACATGCTGCTTTTGGCAGAGCGCGCACGTGGATTTCCACTAAACCACTTCACTTCACTTCCCTTTATTTCCTTAAAGACCCTCATGTGAGGGTATTACATAAGGGGTGGGACACATATAGGTTAACAACAGTAAACAGAAAAATGTTGAACGAGTTATACAAACAAAAATGATTATTGTGATGCAAGCGCACGCGTAATTTGGTTAAGGAACATAGATGGGCATGTGATGGCAGCAAGTTCTTGGGGAAGGTCGTTCCAGTCGCAAGCAGTCCGGGGGAAGAATGACGAAGCAAAAGTTTTTGTGTGTGCTCGTGGTCGAGACACCTGCTGCTGATGTCCGGTGCGAAGAGAGAAACGTGGTGGGGGAGGGCAGATGTAGGGTTCCTGTGATAGCTCTGAATAAAAGAATTTATGAAATAAGCTCAAACTAGAAATGTGGCGACGAAGCGCAAGAGTAGGTAGGTTGGACTGCGATTTCAGAGATGATATGCTGATATCAAAAGAGTACGAGGAATGAATGAATCTAGTTGCCCTGTTTTGAACTGATTCAAGTGAATTAGCAAGGTATACTTGTTTCGGGGACCAGATGGGCGATGCGTATTCTAATTTTGATCGAACTAGTGATTTGTATGCGAGTAGGTTAACATGCAGGGGGGCAGAGTGGAGATGACGCTTTAGGAAGCCAAGTGTTTTGTTAGCAGATGAAATAATATTCGCGATATGGCTATTCCACGTAAGATCATGGCTAAGATGAACACCGAGATATTTATATGATTGGACAGGGTCGATAGGAACGTTAGAGATAGTGTAGGGAAACAGGAGAGGATTACTGTGACGGTAGAAAGATATATATTTGCATTTGTTTATATTAAGTGTCATTAGCCAGTCGTTGCACCAGTTTTCTACCAGATTTAGGTTATTTTGTAGGGATTGTTGGTTAAAGGTGTCAGTAACTGTTTCGTAAATAACGCAATCGTCGGCAAACATCCGAATATGACAATCTAATTTCTGAGGTAGGTCGTTAATATAAATTAAAAACAAAAGAGGCCCAAGGACGGATCCTTGGGGTACCCCTGAGGAAACTGGTAGTAAGTTAGACATTTGTTTATTAATGATGACTGATTGGGAGCGGTGAGTCAAGAATTCCTTTATCCATGCTAGTATGTCACAATGCAAGTTTAGGCTGGAAAGTTTCAGAAATAGGCGGTTATGGGGTACCTTGTCAATTGCCTTAGCAAAGTCGAGGAAGATTGTGTCGGTTTGGAGATTAGCGTCAAGGTTGGCATGCAGGTCGTAAACGAAAATGGCTAGTTGAGTCTCACAGGAGTAACCTTTACGAAATCCATGCTGTGATGAGTGAAAGAAATTATTTGAGTCCAGAAACTGCATTGTTAAAGAGTAAATGACGTGTTCCATGAGCTTGCAGGGTATGCTGGTAAGTGATATGGGGCGGTAGTTAAGTGGTGAATCTTTTTTACCGGACTTGTGGACTGGGACGACCTTCCCCACTTTCCAGTCGTGGGGTATAATACCTGTAGAAATGGACTGCGAAAATAGCAAGCATAAAAACTTGATAGACGAGAGGCGAGTGTTTTTAAGACCTTTGTGTTGATTTCATCAATGCCGGTAGATGAAGAAAATTTTAACTTATCTATAAGAAGGGATATGCCGGTTTCTGAGAATGTAACGGCTGGCATTGCAATTGTGGGGTCACTGGCTGTCATGAGGGGTGGTGGTTTTTGTTCTTTAGTGAATACAGATGCGAAGGCAGAATTAAATATGTTAGCGCACTCAACGTCTGAGATAACACGTCCAGAATCGTCAGTCAGGGTAACAACGCGCGAAGATTGGGGGTTTAAAAGCTGCCAGAATTTAGTCGGGTTATCTGTAAGTATGTTTGGCAAATCGATGTGGTAAAAGGAATGTTTAGCGTTTTTTACTGCGACCAAATACGCCTCTTCAGCAGCGTAATATTTTTCCCATGCGCAGTCTGTTCTGCTCAGTTTAGCACTACGGAAAAGGCGTTTCTTTTTATTTTCTAATCTTCCCAGTGTCTTTGTGAACCATGGCTTGTGGTGGTTAGCGCGGAAGCTGCATTTAGGAATATATTTATCAGTCAATTCATTCATTTTATGTTTAGACATTGACCAATTTGTGTGGACGTCTTGTTCGTCAAATGACCCCTGATATGATGGAAAAAAGGCCTCCAATTCTGCGTTGAAGGCCTCATAGTTTCCTTTGTTGTAGAGAGAAATTGTTTTTTGGCAAGTTGCTTTTGTTATTGGGGTGAACTTAAAGCATGCATGAATGACTTTATGATCGCTGATTTCACGGAGATAAGTAATAGTGTTCAGGCTGTCGGGGTGGCTAGATAGTATGAGGTCAAGAATGTTAGCAGTATCTCCGGCGATGCGTGTAGGCTGGGTTACTAGTTGGGCTAGGTTAAAAGTTAAGCAGACATCCATAAATTCACGGGATTCATCCTGTCTAAAAATAGGATAATTAGGGGCACACCAATCTATGCCAGGATAGTTAAAGTCCCCAAAAAGAAGAATGTGTGCCTTAGGGTGTCTAGATTTAAGTTCGTTTAAAATGTTGTGAAATTTACGGGGGAATTCGGGGCTATTGTGAGGGGGTCTATAACAAACGCCAATTAATATAGATGCTGGTGTGGCGCGACAAAGGAGCAATAATATTTCGAGGTCTGATGAGATGTTTACGTGGGAACACTGTAGCTTATTGCTTGTAGCAATAAGGACGCCACTCCCTCGAGATTTTGTGCGATCAGTGCGGAAAAGATTAAAGTTAGGTAGGTTACAAAGAACTTCAGCGTCACTTATGTTATCAGTCAGCCAGGTCTCTGTCAAGATGAGCAGGTTGCTGCCCGTTGAAGACACGAGGCTGGACACAAGATCGCTCTTTGGAAGCAGGCTGCGTGTGTTGGTGTAGATAACCGAGAGGCAAATATTCTCTCGAGGGGCGGTATCGCACAGATTAGGTTTGTGACGATGGCGAGGTAAGCGCTATGCTATTTCCGTAACCGTTTCTGTGGTGGCATCGAAAGTGTAGCGTTTCTTTCCGAGAAACAAAGTCTTGTATCGCAGGGAGAACGGTCCGGTTTTTGCTTTTGCAAATGCGACAAGGTGTTTGCGTGCTTTACGAACTGGAAGGGAAAAGTCTTCTCCAATGCTAAAATTGGTGCCCTCTAACTTGGGCCCGTTTGAGAGGACAGTTTCTTTTGCTTTACAGGACAAAAATTTAACTATAATCGGCCGCTGACGGCCATCTTCGTAGCGGCCCAGACGATGTGCACGCTCAATTTGACATGGGTCCAAGGTTATGCGTAATTTGTCACGACAATGGCGGATTAGCAATTCTTCCGATTCAACGAACGTTTCGCGCGAATTAGAATCCGAAAGGCCATAAAATATCAAATTGTTGCGGCGTGACCTATTTTCGGCGTCATGTAACCGAGCTTCAAGGTTAGTAACAAGAGCAGCAGACTTAGCGGATACAGATTGGGCGGACTGCAGATCAATTTTGAGAGTTGAAATACCCTGGAAAACACTTTCTAGATCTGCTACGCGCTTGCTCAAATCAGAGATAGTTGTGTCAACAGAACGCATCTGATGTTTAAGGTCCTGTACATCGGTTATTATTTGGTCCTGGCCGGTTGACAAAGTCTCCAGCTTAGCAAGAACACGGTCCAATTTGTCAGGACCAGGGTTCGTCTCTATATCGATCGACAAGAGCAGGAGGGATTTCATAACACCAAAACATTCACCAGCGACACAGATGCAACACTGCAGGCTCGGCAGCTGTACCAGACAGTAGTTGTTAGTTTTTTTAGCGAAAAGGCAGCATGGTTTACTGACCTGCATTGCGAAAGTCAGTGGATGAGAAGGCTGTGTCATGGCAGAGCCACCGAGCCCACAAAACGCAGGCGGGAAGCGGTGCTCTTTATACGCTGGCAGGAACGATGTTGTCGCTGTCGATTGTGCTTTCCATCCGATGCAGAGGATCCAGTGGGGGAGCATGGCTTTCGTCGACGCTTCCGAGGCGCTCAAAACAAATGCTCCGTAGTTCCCGTTGCAGAACGGCATTTCCAGCTGTGGTACGACGACCGAGGAAACGTTGAAGAATGCTGGCAAGACGTAGGCGAAGGTAGTCACGAGTACCTGCATTGCGAAAGTCAGTGGATGAGAAGGCTGTGTCATGGCACAGCCACCGAGCCCACACCACGTGCTAAGCACGCCCATGCTGCTCTTTTCAGCACACGCGCATCGATTTGTACCAAACCACTCGTTAAGCATGCACATGCATCTTTCGGTAGACGCGCACGTTGTCTTCTGCCAAGCCACAAGCTAAGCATGCACATGCTGCTTTTGTCAGAGCGCGCACGTGGATTTCTACTAAACCACGTGCCAAGCACGCTCATGCTGCTCTTTTCAGCACACGCGCATGGATTTGTAGTAAACAACTTGTTAAGCATGCACATGCATCTTTCGGGAGACGCAGACGTTGTTTTCTACAAAACCACAAGTTAAGCATGCACATGCACCTTTTGGCAGAGCGCGCCCGTGGACTTCTGCCAAACGACGTGCCAAGCACGCCCATGCTGCTCTTTTCAGCACCCGCGCATCGATTTGTGGTTAACCACTTGTTAAGCATGCACATGCATCTTTTGGTAGACGCTCGCGTTGTTTTCTGCCAAACAACATGTCATGCAAGCACATGCTGCTTTTGGCAGAGCGCGCACGTGGATTTCTATTAAACCACGTGCCAAGCACGCTCATGCTGCTCTTTTTAGCACACGCGCATGGATTTGTAGTAAACAACTTGTTAAGCATGCACATGCATCTTTCGGTAGACGCGGACGTTGTTTTCTGCAAAACCACAAGCTAAGCATACACATGCAGCTTTTGGCAGAGCACGCACGTGGATTTCTACCAAACGACATGCTAAGTACGCCCATGCTGCTCTTTTCAGCACACGCGCATCGATTTGTGCCAAACCACTTGTTAAGCATGCACACGCATCTTTCCGTAGATGCGCACGTTGTTTTCTGCCAAACCACAACTTATGCTTGCATATGCTGGTTTGGGCAGAGCGCGCATGTAGATTTCTACCAAACCACGTGCTAAGCACGCCCATGCTGCTCTTTTCAGCACACGCGCATCGATTTGTGGTCAACAACTTGTTAAGCATGCACATGCATCTTTTGGTAGACGCGGACGTTGTTTTCTGCCAAACCACAAGTTAAGCATGCACATGCACTTTTTGGCAGAGCGCGCACGTGGACTTCTGCCAAACGACGTGCCAAGCACGCCCATGCTGCTCTTTTCAGCACCCGCGCATCGATTTGTGGTTAACCACCCTTTAAGTATGCACATGCATCTTTTGGTAGACGCGCACGTTGTTTTCCGCCAAACAACAAGTTATGCATGCACATGCTGCTTCTGGCAGAGCGCGCACGTGGATTTCTATTAATCCACGTGCCAAGCACGCTCATGCTGCTCTTTTCAGCACACGCGCATGGATTTGTAGTAAACAACTTGTTAAGCATGCACATGCATCTTTCGGTAGAAGCGGACGTTGTTTTCTGCAAAACCACAAGTTAAGCATGCACATGCCGCTTTTGGCAGAGCGCAGAGGTGGATTTCTACCAAACCACGTGCTATGCACGCCCATGCAGCTCTTTTAAGCACACGCGCATCGACTTGTGGTAAACAACTTGTTAAGCACGCTCACGCATCTTTCCGTAGACGCACACGTTGTTTTCTGCCAAACCAGAAGGTATGCGTGCATATGCTGCTTTTGGCAGAGCGCGCATGAGGAGTTCTAACAAACCACGTGCTAAGCACGCCCTTGCTGCTCTTTTCAGAACACGAGCATCGATTTGTGGTTAAACAACTTGTTAAGCATGCAACTGCATCTTTTGGTAGACGCGGACGTTGTTTTTTGCCAAACCACAAGATAAGCATGCACATGCTGCTTTTGGCAGAGCGCGGACGTGGATTTTTACCAAACCACGTGCTTAGCACGCCCATGCTGCTCTTTTCAGCACACGCGCATCGATTAGTGCCAAACCACTTGTTAAGCATGCACATGCATCTTTTCGTAGACGCGCACATTGTTTTCTGCCAAACCACAAGTTATGCATGCAGATGCCGCTTTTGGCAGAGCGCGGACGTGGATTTCTACCAAACCACGTGACATGCACGCCCATGCAGCTCTTTTCAGCACACGCGCATCCACTTGTGGTAAACAACTTGTTAAGCATGCTCACGCATCTTTCCGTAGACGCGCACGTTGTTTTCTGCCAAACCACAAGTTATGTGTGCATATGCTGCTTTTGGCAGAGCGCGCATGTGGATTTCTACCAAACCACGCGCTAAGCATGCCCTTGCTGCTCTTTTCAGCACGCGCGCACCGGCTTATGGTAAACAACTTGTTAAGCACGCACATGCATCTTTTGGTAGACGCGCACGTTGTTTTATGCCAAGCCACAAGCTAAGCATGCACATGTTGCTTTAGGCAGAGCGCGAACGTGGATTTCTACCAAACCACGTGCCAAACACGCTCATGCCGCTCTGTTGAGCACACGCGCATGGATTTGTGCCAAACCACTTGTTAAGCATGCACATGCATCTTTCGTTAGACGCGCACGTTGTTTTCTGCCAAACGACAAGTTATGCTTGCATATGCTGCTTTGGGCTGAGCGCGCATGTGGATATCCACCAAACCACATGCTAAGCACGCCCATGCTGCTCTTTTCAGCACACGCGCATCGATTTGTGGTAAACAACTTGCTAAGCATGCGCATGCATCTTTTGGTAGACGCGGACGTTGCTTTCTGCCTAACCACAGGTTAAGCATGCACATGCTGCTTTTGGCAGAGCGCGCATGCGGATTTCTACTAAACCACGTGCTAAGCACGCCTATGCTGCTCCTTTAAGCACACGCGCATTGATTTGTGCCAAACCACTCGTTAAGCATGCACATGCATCTTTCCGTAGACGCGCACGTTGTTTTCTGCCAAACCCCTTGTTATGCATGCATAAGCTGCTTTTGGCAGAGCGCGGATGTGGATTTCCACAAAACCACGTGCCAAGCACGCCCATGCTGCTCTATTCAGCACCCGCGCATCGATTTGTGATTAACCACTTGTTAAGCATGCACATGCATCTTTCCGTAGACGCGCACATTGTTTTCTGCCAAGCCAAAGGTTATGCATGCACATGCTGCTTTTGGCAGAGCGCGCATGTGGATTTCTACTAAACCACGTGCTAAGCATGCCTATGCTGCTCCTTTAAGCACACGCGCATTGATTTCTGCCTAACCACTCGTTAAGCATGCACATGCATCTTTCGGTAGACGCGCACGTTGTTTTCTGCCAAGCCACAAGCTAAGCATGCACATGCTGCTTTTGTCAAAGCGCGCACGTGGATTTCTACTAAACCACGTGCCAAGCACGCTCATGCTGCTCTTTTCAGCACACGCGCATGGATTTGTAGTAAACAACTTGTTAAGCATGCACATGCATCTTTCGGTAGACGCGGACGTTGTTTCCTGCCAAACCACAAGTTAAGCATGCACATGCTGCTTTTGGCACAGCGAGCTCGTGGATTTCTACCAAACGACGTGCTAAGCACGCCCATGCTGCTCTTTTCAGCACATGCGCATCGATTTATGCCAAACCAAATGTTAAGCATGCACATGCATCTTTCCGTTGACACGCACATAGTTTTCTTCCAAACCAGAAGTTATGCATTCACATGCTGGTTTTGGCAGAGCGCGCGTGTGGATTTCTACCAAACCACGTGCTTAGCACGCCCATGCTGCTCTTTTCAGCACACGAGGATCGATTTGTGCTAAACAACTTGTTAAACATGCAACTGCATCTTTTGGTAGACGCGGACGTAGTTTTCTGCCAAACCACAAGTTATGCATGCACATGCTGCTTTTGGCAGAGCGCGCACGTGGCTTTCTACCAAACCACGTGCTTAGCAAGCCCATGCTGCTCTTTTCAGCACACGAGGATCGATTTGTGCTAAACAACTTGTTAAGCATGCAACTGCATCTTTTGGTAGACGTGGACGTAGTTTTCTGCCAAACCACAAGTTATGCATGCACATGCTGCTTTTGGCAGAGCGCGCACGCGGATTTCTACTAAACCACGAGCTAAGCACGCCCATGCTGCTCCTTTCAGCACACGCGCATCGATTTGTACCAAACCACTTGTTAAGCATGCACATGCATATTTCCGTAGACGCGCACGCTGTTTTCTGCCAAACCACAAGTTATGCGTGCATTTGCTGCTTTTGTCTGACCGCGCATGTGGATTTCTACCAAACAACGCGCTAAGCACGACCTTGCTGCTCTTTTCAGCACACGCGAATGGATTTGTAGTAAACAACTTGTTAAGCATGCACATGCATCTTTCGGTAGATGCGGACGTTGTTTTCTGCCAAACCACAAGTTAAGCATGCACATGCTGCTTTTGGCAGAGCGCGCACGTCGATTTCTACCAAACGATGTGCTAAGCACGCCCATGCTGCTCTTTTCAGCACATGCGCATCGATTTATGCCAAACCAAATGTTAACCATGCACATGCATCTTTCCGTAGACACGAACGTTCTTTTCTGCCGAACCAGAAGTTATGCATGCACATGCTGGTTTTGGCAGAGCGCGCATGTGGATTTCTACTAAACCACGTGCCAAGCACGCTCATGCTGCTCTTTTCAGCACACGCGAATGGATTTTTAGTAAACAACTTGTTAAGCATGCACATGCATCTTTCGGTAGACGCGGACGTTGTTTTCAGCCAAACCACAAGTTAAGCATGCACATGCTGCTTTTGGCAGAGCGCGCACGTGGATTTCTACCAAACCCCGTGCCAAGCACACTCATGCTGCTCTTTTAAGCACCCGCGCACGGATTTGTTCCAAACGACTTGTTAAGCATGCACATGCATCTTTCGGTAGACGCGCACGTTGTTTTCTGCCAAAAAACAAGCTAACCATGCGCATGCTGCTTTTGGTAGAGCGCGAACGTGGATTTCTACCAAACGACATGCTAAGCACGCCCATGCTGCTCTTTTCAGCACATGCGCATCGATTTGTGGTAAACAGGTTGTTAAGCATGCACATGCATCTCTTGGTAGACGCGGACGTTGTTTTCTGCCAAACCACAAGTTAAGCATGCACAAGCTGCTTTTGGCAGAGCGTGCATGTGGATTTCAACCAAACCACGTTCTAAGCACGTCCTTGCTGCTCTTTTAAGCACCCGCGCACGGATTTGTGCCAAATCACTTGTTAAGCATGCACATGCATCTTTCGGTAGACGCGCACGTTGTTTTCTGCCAAACCACAAGCTAAGCATGCACATGCTGCTTTTGGTAGAGCGCGCACGTGGATTTCTACCAAACGACGTTCTAAGCACGCCCATGCTGCTCTTTTCGGCACACGCGCATCGGTTTGTGGTAAACAACTTGTTAAGCATGGACATGCATCTTTTGTTAGACGCGCACGTTGTTTTCTGCCAAACCACAAGTTATTCATGCACATGCTGCTTTTGGCAGAGCGCGCACATGGATTTCTGCCAAACGACGGGCTAAGCACGTCCTTGCTGCTCTTTTCAACACACGCGCATCGATTTGTGCCAAACCACTTGTTAAGCATGCACATGCATCTTTCCGTAGACGCGCACGTTGTTTTCTGCGAAACCACAAGTTATGCATGCATTTGCTGCTTTTGGTAGAGCGCGCATGCGGATTTCTACCAAACCGCTCGCTAATCACGCCCTTGCTGCTCTTTTCAGCACACGCGCATCGATTTGTTGTAAACAACTTCTTAAGCATGCACATGCATCTTTTGGTAGACGCGGACGTCATTTTCTGCAAACCACAAGGTATGCATGCACATGCTGCTTTTGGCAAGCGCGCATGTGGATTTCTAATAAAGCACGTGCTAAGCACGCCCATGCTACTTTTTTCAGTACACGCGCATCGATTTGTGCCACACCACAACCTAAGCAAGCACATGCTGCTTTTGGCAGAGCGCGCACGTGGATTTCTACCAAACCCCGTGCCAAGCACGCTCATGCTGCTGTTTTCAGCACACGCGCATGGATTTGTGCCAAACCACTTGTTAAGCATGCACATGCATATTTCCGTAGACGCGCACGTTGTTTTCTGCCAAACCACAAGTTATGCATGCACATGCTGCTTTTGGCAGAGCGCGCATGTGGATTTCAACCAAACCACGTGCTAAGCACGTCCTTGCTGCTCTTTTAAGCACCCGCGCACGGATTTGTGCCAAAGGACTTCTTAAGCGTGCACATGCATCTTTCGGTAGACGCGCACGTTGTTTTCTGCCAAACCACAAGCTAAGCATGCACATGCTGCTTTTGGTAGAGAGCGAACGTGGATTTCTACCTAACGACGTGCTAAGCACGCCCATGCGGCTCTTTTCGGCACACGCGCATCGATTTCGGGTAAACAACTTGTTAAGCATGCACATGCATCTTTTGGTAGACGCGGACGTTGTTTTCTGCCAAACCACAAGTTAAGCATGCACAAGCTGCTTTTGGCAAAACGCGCATGTGGATTTCAACGAAACCACGCGCTAAGCACGTCCTTGCTGCTCTTTTAAGCACCCGCGCACGGATTTGTGCCAAACCACTTGTTAAGCATGCACATGCATCTTTCGGTAGACGCGCACGTTGTTTTCTGCCGAACCACAAGCTAAGCATGCACATGCTGCATTTGGCAGAGCACCAACATGGATTTCTGCCAAACGACATGCTAAGCACGCCCATGCCTCTTTTTTCAGTACACGCGCATCGATTTGTGCCAAACCACTTGTTAATCATGCACATGCATCTTTCCGTAGACGCGCACGTTGTTTTCTACCAAGCCACAAGTTATGCATGCATATGCTGCTTTTGGCAGAGCGCGCATGTGCATTTCTACCAAACCGCGTGCGATGCACGCTCTTGCGGCACTTTGCAGCACACGCGCATGGTTTTGTGGTAAACAACTTGTTAAGCATGCACATGCATCTTTTGGTAGACGCGGACGTTGTTTTCTGCAAACCACAAGCTAAGCAAGCACATGCTGTTTTTGGCACAGCCCGCACGTGGATTTCTACCAAACCACGTGCCAAGCACGCTCATGCTGCTCTTTTCAGCACACGCGCATGGATTTGTGCCAAACCACTTGTTAAGCATGCACATGCATATTTCCGTAGACGCGCACGTTTTTTTCTGCCAAACCACAAGTTATGCATGCACATGCTGCTTTTGGCAGAGCGCGCATGTGGATTTCAACCAAACCACGTGCTAAGCACGTCCTTGCTGCTCTTTTAAGCACCCGCGCACGGATTTGTGCCAAACGACTTCTTAAGCGTGCACATGCATCTTTCGGTAGACGCGCACGTTGTTTTCTGCCAAACCACAAGCTAAGCATGCACATGATGCTTTTGGTAGAGCGCGAACGTGGATTTCTACCTAACGACGTGCTAAGCACGTCCATGCTGCTCTTTTCGGCACACGCGCATCGATTTCGGGTAAACAACTTGTTAAGCATGCACATGCATCTTTTGGTAGACGCGGACGTTGTTTTCTGCCAAACCACAAGTTAAGCATGCACAAGCTGCTTTTGGCAAAACGCGCATGTGGATTTCAACCAAACCACGTGCTAAGCACGTCCTTGCTGCTCTTTTAAGCACCCGCGCACGGATTTGTGCCAAAGCACTTGTTAAGCATGCACATGCATCTTTCGGTAGACGCGCACGTTGTTTTCTGCCAAACCACAAGCTAAGCATGCACATGCTGCATTTGGCAGAGCACCAACATGGATTTCTGCCAAACGACATGCTAAGCACGCCCATGCCTCTTTTTTCAGTACACGCGCATCGATTTGTGCCAAACCACTTGTTAAGCATGCACATGCATCTTTCTGTAGACGCGCACGTTGTTTTCTACCAAGCCACAGGTTATGCATGCATATGCTGCTTTTGGCAGAGCGCGCATGTGCATTTCTACCAAACCGCGTGCGAAGCACGCTCTTGCTGCACTTTTCAGCACACGCGCATGGTTTTGTGGTAAACAACTTGTTAAGCATGCACATGCATCTTTTGGTAGACGCGGACGTTGTTTTCTGCAAACCACAAGCTAAGCAAGCACATGCTGCTTTAGGCACAGCCCGCACGTGGATTTCTACCAAACCACGTGCCAAGCACGCTCATGCTGCTCTTTTCAGCACGCGCGCATGGATTTGTGCCAAATCACGTGTTAAGCATGGACGTGCATATTTCCGTAGATGCGCACATTGTTTTCTGCCAAACCACAAGTTATGCATGCACATGCTGCTTTTGGCCGAGGGCGCATGTGGATTTCAATTCAAACCACGTGCTAAGCACGTCCTTGCTGCTCTTTTCAACACACGCGCATGGATTTGTGCCAAACCACTTGTTAAGCATGCAAATGCATCTTTCGTTAGACGCGCACGTTTTCTGCCAAACCACAAGCTAAGCATGCACATACAGCTTTTGGGAGAGCGCGCACGTGGATTTCTACTAAACGACGTGCTAAGCACGCGCATCGATTCGTGGTATACAACTTGTTATGCATGCACATGCACCTTTTGGTAGTCGCGGATGTTGTTTTCTGCCAAAGCGCAAGTTAAGCATGCACATGCTGCTTTTGGCAGATCGCGCAGGTGGATTTCTACTTAACCACGTGCTAAGCACGCCCATGCTGCTTTTTTCAGCACACGCGCATCGATTTGTGCCAAACCACAAGCTAAGCAAGCACATGCTGCTTTTGGCAGAGCGCGCATGTCGATTTCTTCCAAACCGCGCGCTAAGCACTCCCTTGCTGCTCTATTCAGCACACGCGCATGGATTTGTGCCAAACCACTTGCTAAGCATGCACATGCATCTTTCGGTAGATGCGCACGTTGTTTTCTGCCAAACAACAAGCTAAGCATGCACATGCTGCATTTGGCAGAGCGCACATGTGGATTTCTACCAAACCGCTCGCTAAGCACCCCCTTGCTGCTCTTTTCAGCGCACGCGCATCGATTTGCGGTAAACAACTTGTTAAGCATGCACATGCATCTTTTCGTAGACGCGGACGTTGTTTTCTGCAAACCACAAGTTATGCATGCACATGCTGCTTTTGGCAGGGCGCGCATGTGGATTTCTACCAAACCACGTGCTAAGCAAGCCCATGCTGCTTTTTTCAGTGCACGCGCACCGATTTGTGCCAAACCACAAGCTGAGCAAGCACATGCTGATTTTGGCACAGCCCGCACGTGGATTTCTACCAACCCACGTGCCAAGCCCGCTCATGCTGCTCTTTTCAGCACACGCGCATGGATTTGTGCCAAACCACTTGTTAAGCATGGACATGCATATTTCCGTAGACGCGCACAGTGTTTTCTGCCAAACCAAAAGTTATGCATGCACATTCTGCTTTTGGCAGAGCGCGCATGTGGATTTCAAACAAACCACGCGCTAAGCACGTCCTTGCTGCTCTTTTCAACACACGCGCATGGATTTGTGTCAAACCACTTGTTAAGCATGCACATGCATCTTTCGTTAGACGCGCACGTTATTTTCTGCTAAACCACAAGCTAAGCATGCACAAACTGCTTTTGGGAGAGCGCGCTTGTGGATTTCTACTAAACGACGTAATAAGCACGCGCATCGATTTGTGGTATACAACTTGTTAAGCATGCACATGCACCTTTTGGTAGTCGCGGACGTTGTTTTCTGCCAAACCACAAGTTAAGCATGCAAATGCTGCTTTTGGCAGAGCGCGCAGGTGGATTTCTACTTAACCACGTGCTAAGCACGCCCATGCTGCTTTTTTCAGCACACGCACATCGATTTGTGCCAAACCACAAGCTAAGCAAGCACATGCTGCTTTTGGCAGAGCACGCATGTGGATTTCTACCAAACCGCGCGCTAAGCACTCCCTCGCTGCTCTATTCAGCACACGCGCATGTATTTGTGCCAAACCACTTGTTAAGCATGCACATGCAATCTTCGGTAGACGCGCACATTCTTATCTGCCAAACAACAAGCTAAGCATGCACATGCTGCTTTTGGCAGAGCGCGCATGTGGATTTCTACCAAACCACGTGCTAAGCACGCCCATGCTGCTTTTTGCAGTGCACGCGCACCGATTTGTGCCAAACCACAAGCTAAGCAAGCACATGCTACTTTTGGCACAGCCCGCACGTGGATTTCTATCAAACCACGTCCCAAGCACGCTCATGCTGCTCTTTTCAGCCCACGCGCATGGATTTGTGCCAAACGACTTGTTAAGCTTGGACATGCATATTTCCGTAGACGCGCACATTGTTTTCTGCCAAACCACAAGTTATGCATGCACATGCTGCTTTTGGCAGAGCGCGCATGTGGATTTCAAACAAACCACGTGCTAAGCACGTCCGTGCTGCTCTTTTCAACACACGCGCGTGGATTTGCGCCAAACCACTCGTTAAGCATGCATATGCATCTTTCGTTAGACGCGCACGTTGTTTTCTGCCAAACCAGAAGCTAAGCATGCACATGCAGCTTTTGGGAGAGCGCGCACGTGGATTTCTACTAAACGACGTGCTAAGCACGCGCATTGATTTGTGGTATACAACTTGTTAAGCATGCACATGCACCTTTTGGTAGTCGCGGACGTTGTTTTCTGCCAAACCACAAGTTAAGCATGCACATGCTGCTTTTGGCAGAGCGCGCAGGTGGATTTCTACTAAACCACGTGCTAAGCACGCCCATTATGCTTTTTTCAGCACACGCGCATCGATTTGTGCCAAACCACAAGCTAAGCAAGCACATGCAGCTTTTGGCAGAGCGAGCATGTGGATTTCTACCAAACCACGCGCTAAGCACTCCTTTGCTGCTCTATTCAGCACACGCGCATGGATTTGTGCCAAACCACTTCTTAAGCATGCACATGCATCTTTCGGTAGACGCGCACGTTGTTTTCTGCCAAACAACAAGCTAAGCATGCACATGCTGCTTTTGGCAGAGCGCGCACGTGGATTTCTACTAAACAACGTGCTAAGCACGCCCATGCTGGTCTTTTCAGCACACGCGCATCGATTTGTGGTAAACAACTTGTTAAGCATGCACATGCATTTCGTTAGACGCGCACGTTGTTTTCTGCCAAACCACAAGTTATGCATTCACATGCTGCTTTTGGCAGCGCGCGCACGCGGATTTCAACCAAACCACGTGCGAAGCACGCTCATGCTGCTCTTTTCAGCACACGCGCGTGGATTTGTGCCGAACCACTTGTTAAGCATGCACATGCATCTTTCCGTAGACGCGCACGTTGTTTTCTGCAAAACCACAAGTTATGCATGCACACGCTGCTTTTGGCAGAGCGCGTATGTGGATTTCAACCAAACCACGTGCTAAGCACGTCCTTGCTGCTCTTTTCAACACACGCGCATGGATTTGTGCCAAACCACTTGTTAAGCATACACATGCATCTTTCGGTAGACGCGCACGTTGTTTTCTGCCAAACCACAAGCTAAGCATGCTAATGCTGCTTTTGGGAGAGCGCGCACGTGGATTTCTACTAAACGACGTGCTAAGCACACCCATGCTGCTCTTTGTAGCACACGCGCATCGATTTGTGGTGAACAACTTGTTAAGCATGCGCATGCATCTTTTGGTAGTCGCGGACGTTGTTTTCGGCCAAACCACAAGTTAAGCATGCACGTGTTGCTTTTGGCAGAGCGCGCAGGTGGATTTCAACCAAACCACGTGCGAAGCACGCTCATACTTCTCTTTTCAGCACACGCGCGTGGATTTGTGCCGAACCACTTGTTAAAAATGCACATGCATCTTTCCGTAGACTCGCACGTTGCTTTCTGCAAAACCACAAGTTATGCATGCATATGCTGCTTTTGTCAGAGCGCGCATGTGGATTTCTACCAAACCGCGCGCTAAGCACTCCCTTGCTGCTGTATTCAGCCCACGCGCATGGATTTGTGCCAAACCACTTGTTAAGCAAGCACATGCATCTTTCGTTAGACGCGCACGTTGTTTTCTCCCATACCACAAGCTAAGCATGCACATGCTGCTTTTGGCAGAGCGCGCACGTGGATTTCTACCAAACGACGCGCTAAGCACACCCATGCTGTTCTTTTCAGCACACGCGCATAGATCTGTGGGAAACAGCTTGTTAAGCATGCACATAGATCTTTTGGTAGACGCGGATGTTGTTTTCTGCCAAACCACAAGCTAAGCATGCACATGCTGCTTTTGGCAGAGCGCGCAGGTGGATTTCTACCAAACCGCGCGCTAAGCACGCCCTTGCTGCTCTTTTCAGCCCACTCACAGCGATTTGTGGTAAACAACATGTTAAGCATGCGCATGCATCTTTTGGTAGTCGCCGACGTTGTTTTCTGCCAAACCACAAGTTAAGCATGCACATGCTGCTCTTGGCAGAGCGCGCAGGTGGATTTCTACTAAACCACGTGCTAAGCACGCCCATGCTGCTTTTTTCAGCACACGCGCATCGATTTCTGCCAAACCACAAGCTAAGCAAGCACATGCTGCTTTTGGCAGAGCCCGCACGTGGATTTCTACCAAACCACGTGCGAATCACGCTCATACTGCTCTTTTCAGCACACGCTCGTGGATTTGTGCCGAACCACTTGTTAAACATGCACATGCATCTTTCCGTAGACGCGCACGTTGTTTTCTGCAAAACCACAAGTTATGCATGCATATGCTGCTTTTGGCAGAACGCGCATGTGGATTTCTACCAAACCGCGCGCTAAGCACTCCCTTGCTGCTCTATTCAGCACACGCGCATGGATTTGTGCTAAGCCACTTGTTAAGCAAGCACATGCATCTTTCGTTAGACGCGCACGTTGTTTTCTGCCATACCAGAAGCTAAGCATGCACATGCTGCTTTTAGCAGAGCGCGCACGTGGATTTCTACCAAACGACGCGCTAAGCACACCCATGCTGTTCTTTTCAGCACACGCGCATAGATCTGTGGGAAACAGCTTCTTAAGCATGCACATGGATCTTTTGGTAGACGCGGACGTTGTTTTCTGCCAAACCACAAGTTAAGCATGCACAAGCTGCTTTTGGCAGAGCGCGCATGTGGATTTCAACCAAACCACGTGCTAAGCACGTCCTTGCTGCTCTTTTAAGCACCCGCGCACGGATTTGTGCCAAACCACTTGTTAAGCATGCACATGCATCTTTCGGTAGACGCGCACGTTGTTTTCTGCCAAACCACAAGCTAAGCATGCACATGCTGCTTTTGGTAGAGCGCGCACGTGGATTTCTACCAAACGACGTGCTAAGCACGCCCATGCTGCTCTTTTCGGCACACCCGCATCGATTTGTGGTAAACAACTTGTTAAGCATGCACATGCATCTTTCGTTAGACGGGCACGTTGTTTTCTGCCAAACCACAAGCTAAGCATGCACATGCTGCTTTAGGCAGAGCGTGCAGGTGCATTTCTACCAAACCGCGCGCTAAGCACGCCCTTGCTGCTCTTTTCAGCCCACGCGCATCGATTTGTGGTAAACAACTTGTTAAGCATGCGCATGCATCTTTTGGTAGTCGCGGACAATGTTTTCTGCCAAACCACAAGTTAAGCATGCACATGCTGCTTTTGGCAGAGCGCGCAGGTGGATTTCTACTAAACCACGTGCTAAGCACGCCCATGCTGCTTTTTTCAGCACACGCGCATCGATTTGTGCCAAACCACAAGCTAAGCAAGCACATGCTGCTTTTGACAGAGCCCGCTCGTGGATTTCTACCAAACCACGTGCGAATCACGCTCATACTGCTCTTTTCAGCACACGCTCGTGGATTTGTGCCGAACCACTTGTTAACCATGCACATGCATCTTTCCGTAGACGCGCACGTTGTTTTCTGCAAAACCACAAGTTATGCATGCATATGCTGCTTTTGGCAGAACGCGCATGTGGATTTCTACCAAACCGCGCGCTAAGCACTCCCTTGCTGCTCTATTCAGCACACGCGCATGGATTTGTGCTAAGCCACTTGTTAAGCAAGCACATGCATCTTTCGTTAGACGCGCACGTTGTTTTCTGCCATACCACAAGCTAAGCATGCACATGCTGCTTTTGGCAGAGCGCGCACGTGGATTTCTACCAAACGACGTGCTAAGCACACCCATGCTGTTCTTTTCAGCACACGCGCATAGATCTGTGGGAAACAGCTTGTTAAGCATGCACATGGATCTTTTGGTAGACGCGGACGTTGTCTTCTGCCAAACCACAAGTTAAGCATGCACAAGCTGCTTTTGGCAGAGCGGGCATGTGGATTTCAACCAAACCACGTGCTAAGCACGCCCATGCTGCTCTTTTCGGCACACCCGCATCGATTTGTGGTAAACAACTTGTTAAGCATGCACATGCATCTTTCGTTAGACGCGCACGTTGTTTTCTGCCAAACCACAAGTTATGCATGCACATGCTGCTTTTGGCAGAGCGCGCACATGGATTTCTGCCAAACGGCGGGCTAAGCACGTCCTTGCTGCTCTTTTCAACACACGCGCATGGACTTGTGCCAAACTACTTGTTAAGCATGCACATGCATCTTTCGTTAGACGCGCACGTTGTTTTCTGGCAAACCACAAGCTAAGCATGCACATGCTGCTTTTGGCAGAGCGCGCAGGTGGATTTCTACCAAACCGCGCGCTAAGCACGCCCTTGCTGCTCTTTTCAGCCCACGCACATCGATTTGTGGTAAACAACTTGTTAAGCATGCGCATGCATCTTTTGGTAGTCGCGGACGTTGTTTTCTGCCAAACCACAAGTTAAGCATGCACATGCTGCTCTTGGCAGAGCGCGCAGGTGGATTTCTACTAAACCACGTGCTAAGCACGCCCATGCTGCTTTTTTCAGCACACGCGCATCGATTTCTGCCAAACCACAAGCTAAGCAAGCACATGCTGCTTTTGGCAGAGCCCGCACGTGGATTTCTACCAAACCACGTGCGAATCACGCTCATACTGCTCTTTTCAGCACACGCTCGTGGATTTGTGCCGAACCACTTGTTAACCCTGCACATGCATCTTTCCGTAGACGCGCACGTTGTTTTCTGCAAAACCACAAGTTATGCATGCATATGCTGCTTTTGACAGAACGCGCATGTGGATTTCTACCAAACCGCGCGCTAAGCACTCCCTTGCTGCTCTATTCAGCACACGCGCATGGATTTGTGCTAAGCCACTTGTTAAGCAAGCACATGCATCTTTCGTTAGACGCGCACGTTGTTTTCTGCCATACCACAAGCTAAGCATGCACATGCTGCTTTTGGCAGAGCGCGCACGTGGATTTCTACCAAACGACGTGCTAAGCACACCCATGCTGTTCTTTTCAGCACACGCGCATAGATCTGTGGGAAACAGCTTGTTAAGCATGCACATGGATCTTTTGGTAGACGCGGACGTTGTTTTCTGCCAAACCACAAGTTAAGCATGCACAAGCTGCTTTTGGCAGAGCGCGCATGTGGGTTTCAACCAAACCACGTGCTAAGCACGTCCTTGCTGCTCTTTTAAGCACCCGCGCACGGATTTGTGCCAAACCACTTGTTAAGCATGCACATGCATCTTTCGCTAGACGCGCACGTTGTTTTCTGCCAAACCACAAGCTAAGCATGCACATGCTGCTTTTGGTAGAGCGCGCGCGTGGATTTCTACCAAACGACGTGCTAAGCACGCCCATGCTGCTCTTTTCGGCACACCCGCATCGATTTGTGGTAAACAACTTGTTAAGCATGCACATGCATCTTTCGTTAGACGGGCACGTTGTTTTCTGCCAAACCACAAGCTAAGCATGCACATGCTGCTTTTGGCAGAGCGCGCACGTGGATTTCTACCAAACGACGTGCTAAGCACGCCCATGCTGCTCTTTTCGGCACACCCGCATCGATTTGTGGTAAACAACTTGTTAAGCATGCACATGCATCTTTCGTTAGACGCGCACGTTGTTTTCTGCCAAACCACAAGTTATGCATGCACATGCTGCTTTTGGCAGAGCGCGCACATGGATTTCTGCCAAACGGCGGGCTAAGCACGTCCTTGCTGCTCTTTTCAACACACGCGCATGGACTTGTGCCAAACTACTTGTTAAGCATGCACATGCATCTTTCGTTAGACGCGCACGTTGTTTTCTGGCAAACCACAAGCTAAGCATGCACATGCTGCTTTTGGCAGAGCGCGCAGGTGGATTTCTACCAAACCGCGCGCTAAGCACGCCCTTGCTGCTCTTTTCAGCCCAGGCACATCGATTTGTGGTAAACAACTTGTTAAGCATGCGCATGCATCTTTTGGTAGTCGCGGACGTTGTTTTCTGCCAAACCACAAGTTAAGCATGCACATGCTGCTCTTGGCAGAGCGCGCAGGTGGATTTCTACTAAACCACGTGCTAAGCACGCCCATGCTGCTTTTTTCAGCACACGCGCATCGATTTCTGCCAAACCACAAGCTAAGCAAGCACATGCTGCTTTTGGCAGAGCCCGCACATGGATTTCTACCAAACCACGTGCGAATCACGCTCATACTGCTCTTTTCAGCACACGCTCGTGGATTTGTGCCGAACCACTTGTTAACCATGCACATGCATCTTTCCGTAGACGCGCACGTTGTTTTCTGCAAAACCACAAGTTATGCATGCATATGCTGCTTTTGGCAGAACGCGCATGTGGATTTCTACCAAAACGCGCGCTAAGCACTTCCTCGCTGCTCTATTCAGCACACGCGCATGTATTTGTGCCAAACCACTTGTTAAGCATGCACATGCAATCTTCGGTAGACGCGCACATTGTTATCTGCCAAACAACATGCTAAGCATGCACATGCTGCTTTTGGCAGAGCGCGCATGTGGATTTCTACCAAACCACGTGCTAAGCACGCCCATGCTGCTTTTTGCAGTGCACGCGCACCGATTTGTGCCAAACCACAAGCTAAGCAAGCACATGCTACTTTTGGCACAGCCCGCACGTGGATTTCTATCAAACCACGTCCCAAGCACGCTCATGCTGCTCTTTTCAGCCCACGCGCATGGATTTGTGCCAAACCACTTGTTAAGCTTGGACATGCATATTTCCGTAGACGCGCACATTGTTTTCTGCCAAACCACAAGTTATGCATGCACATGCTGCTTTTGGCAGAGCGCGCATGTGGATTTCAAACAAACCACGTGCTAAGCACGTCCGTGCTGCTCTTTTCAACACACGCGCATGGATTTGCGCCAAACCACTTGTTAAGCATGCACATGCATCTTTCGTTAGACGCGCACGTTGTTTTCTGCCAAACCACAAGTTATGCATTCACATGCAGCTTTTGGGAGAGCGCGCACGTGGATTTCTACTAAACGACGTGCTAAGCACGCGCATTGATTTGTGGTATACAACTTGTTAAGCATGCACATGCACCTTTTGGTAGTCGCGGACGTTGTTTTCTGCCAAACCACAAGTTAAGCATGCACATACTGCTTTTGGCAGAGCTCGCAGGTGGATTTCTACTAAACCACGTGCTAAGCACGCCCATGCTGCTTTTTTCAGCACACGCGCATCGATTTGTGCCAAACCACAAGCTAAGCAAGCACATGCTGCTTTTGGCAGAGCGCGCACGTGAATTTCTACCAAACCACGTGCGAAGCACGCTCATACTTCTCTTTTCAGCACATGCGCGTGGATTTGTGCCGAACCACTTCTTAAGCATGCACATGCATCTTTCGGTAGACGCGCACGTTGTTTTCTGCCAAACAACAAGCTAAGCATGCACATGCTGCTTTTGGCAGAGCGCGCACGTGGATTTCTACTAAACGACGTGCTAAGCACGCCCATGCTGGTGTTTTCAGCACACGCGCATCGATTTGTGGTAAACAACTTGTTAAGCATGCACATGCATTTCGTTAGACGCGCACGTTGTTTTCTGCCAAACCACAAGTTATGCATTCACATGCTGCTTTTGGCAGCGCGCGCACGTGGATTTCAACCAAACCACGTGCGAAGCACGCTCATGCTGCTCTTTTCAGCACACGCGCGTGGATTTGTGCCGAACCACTTGTTAAGCATGCACATGCATCTTTCCGTAGACGCGCACGTTGTTTTCTGCAAAACCACAAGTTATGCATGCACACGCTGCTTTTGGCAGAGCGCGTATGTGGATTTCGACCAAACCACGTGCTAAGCACGTCCTTGCTGCTCTTTTCAACACACGCGCATTGATTTGTGCCAAACTACTTGTTAAGCATACACATGCATCTTTCGTTACACGCGCACGTTGTTTTCTGCCAAACCACAAGCTAAGCATGCTAATGCTGCTTTTGGGAGAGCGCGCACGTGGATTTCTACTAAACGACGTGCTAAGCACACCCATGCTGCTCTTTGTAGCACACGCGCATCGATTTGTGGTGAACAACTTGTTAAGCATGCGCATGCATCTTTTGGTAGTCGCGGACGTTGTTTTCGGCCAAACCACAAGTTAAGCATGCACGTGTTGCTTTTGGCAGAGCGCGCAGGTGGATTTCAACCAAACCACGTGCTAAGCACGCCCATGCTGCTTTTTTCAGCACACGCGCATCGATTTGTGCCAAACCACAAGCTAAGCAAGCACATGCTGCTTTTGGCAGAGCGCGCACGTGAATTTCTACCAAACCACGTGCGAAGCACGCTCATACTTCTCTTTTCAGCACACGCGCGTGGATTTGTGCCGAACCACTTTTTAACCATGCACATGCATCTTACCGTAGACTCGCACGTTGCTTTCTGCAAAACCACAAGTTATGCATGCATATGCTGCTTTTGTCAGAGCGCGCATGTGGATTTCTACCAAACCGCGCGCTAAGCACTCCCTTGCTGCTCTATTCAGCCCACGCGCATGGATTTGTGCCAAACCACTTGTTAAGCAAGCACATGCATCTTTCGTTAGACGCGCACGTTGTTTTCTCCCATACCACAAGCTAAGCATGCGCATGCTGCTTTTGGCACAGCGCGCACATGGATTTCTACCAAACGACGTGCTAAGCACACCCATGCTGCTCTTTTCAGCACACGCGCATACATTTGTCGTAAACAGCTTGTTAAGCATGCACATACATCTTTTGGTAGACGCGGATGTTGTTTTCTGCCAAACCACAAGTTAAGCATGCAGAAGCTGCTTTTGGCAGAGCGCGCATGTGGATTTCAACCAAACCACGTGCTAAGCACGTCCTTGCTGCTCTTTTAAGCACCCGCGCACTGATTTGTGAAAAACCACTTCTTAAGCATGCACATGCATCATTCGGTAGACGCGCACGTTGTTTTCTGCCAAAGCACAAGCTAAGCATGCACATGCTTCTTTTGGTAGAGCGCGCACGTGGATTTCTACCAAACGACGTGCTAAGCACGCCCATGCTGCTCTTTTCGGCACACGCGCATCGATTTGTGGTAAACAACTTGTTAAGCATGCACATGCATCTTTCGTTAGACGCGCACGTTGTTTTCTGCCAAACCACAAGTTATGGATGCACATGCTGCTTTTGGCAGAGCGCGCACATGGATTTCTGCCAAACGGCGGGCTAAGCACGTCCTTGCTGCTCTTTTCAACACACGCGCATGGACTTGTGCCAAACTACTTGTTAAGCATGCACATGCATCTTTCGTTAGACGCGCACGTTGTTTTCTGCCAAACCACAAGTTAAGCATGCACATGCTGCTCTTGGCAGAGCGCGCAGGTGGATTTCTACTAAACCACGTGCTAAGCACGCCCATGCTGCTTTTTTAAGCACACGCGCATCGATTTCTGCCAAACCACAAGCTAAGCAAGCACATGCTGCTTTTGGCAGAGCCCGCACGTGGATTTCTACCAAACAACGTGCGAATCACGCTCATACTGCTCTTTTCAGCACACGCTCGTGGATTTGTGCCGAACCACTTGTTAACCATGCACATGCATCTTTCCGTAGACGCGCACGTTGTTTTCTGCAAAACCACAAGTTATGCATGCATATGCTGCTTTTGGCAGAACGCGCATGTGGATTTCTACCAAACCGCGCGCTAAGCACTCCCTTGCTGCTCTATTCAGCACACGCGCATAGATTTGTGCTAAGCCACTTGTTAAGCAAGCACATGCATCTTTGGTTAGACGCGCACGTTGTTTTCTGCCATACCACACGCTAAGCATGCACATGCTGCTTTTGGCAGAGCGCGCACGTGGATTTCTACCAAACGACGTGCTAAGCACACCCATGCTGTTCTTTTCAGCACACGCGCATAGATCTGTGGGAAACAGCATGTTAAGCATGCACATGGATCTTTTGGTAGACGCGGACGTTGTTTTCTGCCAAACCACCAGTTAAGCATGTACAAGCTGCTTTTGGCAGAGCGCGCATGTGGATTTCAACCAAACCACGTGCTAAGCACGTCCTTGCTGCTCTTTTCAGCACCCGCGCACGGATTTGTGCCAAACCACTTGTTAAGCATGCACATGCATCTTTCGGTAGACGCGCACGTTGTTTTCTGCCAAACCACAAGCTAAGCATGCACATGCTGCTTTTGGTAGAGCGCGCACGTGGATTTCTACCAAACGACGTGCTAAGCACGCCCATGCTGCTCTTTTCGGCACACCCGCATCGATTTGTGGTAAACAACTTGTTAAGCATGCACATGCATCTTTCGTTAGACGGGCACGTTGTTTTCTGCCAAACCACAAGTTAAGCATGCACATGCTGCTTTTGGCAGAGCGCGCAGGTGGATTTCTACTAAACCACGTGCTAAGCACGCCCATGCTGCTTTTTTCAGCACACGCGCATCGATTTGTGCCAAACCACATGCTAAGCAAGCACATGCTGCTTTTGACAGAGCCCGCTCGTGGATTTCTACCAAACCACGTGCGAATCACGCTCATACTGCTCTTTTCAGCACACGCGCGTGGATTTGTGCCGAACCACTTGTTAACCATGCACATGCATCTTTCCATAGACGCGCACGTTGTTTTCTGCAAAACCACAAGTTATGCATGCATATGCTGCTTTTGGCAGAGCGCGCATATGGATTTCAACCAAAATACGTGCTAAGCACGTCCTTGCTGCTCTTTTCAACACACGCGCATGGATTTGTGCAAAACCACTTGTTAAGCATACACATGCATCTTTCGTTAGACGCGCACGTTGCTTTCTGCCAAACCACAAGCTAAGCATGCACATGCAGCTTTTGGGAGAGCGCGCACGTGGATTTCTACTAAACGACGTGCTAAGCACACCCATGCTGCTCTTTGTAGCACACGCGCATCGATTAGTGGTAAACAACTTGTTAAGCATGCGCATGCATCTTTTGGTAGTCGCGGACGTTGTTTTCGGCCAAACCACAAGTTAAGCATGCACATGTTGCTTTTGGCAGAGCGCGCAGGTGGATTTCAACCAAACCACGTGCTAAGCACGCCCATGCTGCTTTTTTCAGCACACGCGCATCGATTTGTGCCAAACCACAAGCTAAGCAAGCACATGTTGCTTTTGGCAGAGCGCGCACGTGGATTTCTACCAAACCACGTGCGAAGCACGCTCATACTTCTCTTTTCAGCACACGCGCGTGGATTTGTGCCGAACCACTTGTTAACCATGCACATGCATCTTTCCATAGACGCGCACGTTGTTTTCTGCAAAACCACAAGTTATGCATGCATATGCTGCTTTTGTCAGAGCGCGCATGTGGATTTCTACCAAACCGCGCGCTAAGCACTCCCTTGCTGCTCTATTCAGCCCACGCGCATGGATTTGTGCCAAACCACTTGTTAAGCAAGCACATGCATCTTTCGTTAGACGCGCACGTTGTTTTCTCCCATACCACAAGCTAAGCTTGCACATGCTGCTTTTGGCAGAGCGCGCACGTGGATTTCTACCAAACGACGTGCTAAGCACACCCATGCTGCTCTTTTCAGCACACGCGCATACATTTGTCGTAAACAGCTTGTTAAGCATGCACATGCATCTTTTGGTAGACGCGGATGTTGTTTTCTGCCAAACCACAAGTTAAGCATGCACAAGCTGCTTTTGGCAGAGCGCGCATGTGGATTTCAACCAAACCACGTGCTAAGGACGTCCTTGCTGCTCTTTTAAGCACCCGCGCACTGATTTGTGAAAAACCACTTCTTAAGCATGCACATGCATCTTTCGGTAGACGCGCACGTTGTTTTCTGCCAAAGCACAAGCTAAGCATGCACATGCTTCTTTTCGTAGAGCGCGCACGTGGATTTCTACCAAACGACGTGCTAAGCACGCCCATGCTGCTCTTTTCGGCACACGCGCATCGATTTGTGGTAAACAACTTGTTAAGCATGCACATGCATCTTTCGTTAGACGCGCACGTTGTTTTCTGCCAAACCACAAGTTATGCATGCACATGCTACTTTTGGCAGAGCGCGCACATGGATTTCTGCCAAACGGCGGGCTAAGCACGTCCTTGCTGCTCTTTTCAACACACGCGCATGGACTTGTGCCAAACTACTTGTTAAGCATGCACATGCATCTTTCGTTAGACGCGCACGTTGTTTTCTGCCAAACCACAAGCTAAGCATGCACATGCTGCTTTTGGCAGAGCGCGCAGGTGGATTTCTACCAAACCGCGCGCTAAGCACGCCCTTGCTGCTCTTTTCAGCCCACGCACATCGATTTGTGGTAAACAACTTGTTAAGCATGCGCATGCATCTTTTGGTAGTCGCGGACGTTGTTTTCTGCCAAACCACAAGTTAAGCATGCACATGCTGCTCTTGGCAGAGCGCGCAGGTGGATTTCAACCAAACCACGTGCTAAGCACGCCCATGCTGGTTTTTTCAGCACACGCGCATCGATCTGTGTCAAACCACAAGCTAAGCAAGCACATGTTGCTTTTGGCAGAGCGCGCACGTGGATTTCTACCAAACCACGTGCGAAGCACGCTCATACTTCTCTTTTCAGCACACGCGCGTGGATTTGTGCCGAACCACTTGTTAACCATGCACATGCATCTTTCCGTAGACGCGCACGTTGTTTTCTGCAAAACCACAAGTTATGCATGCATATGCTGCTTTTGTCAGAGCGCGCATGTGGATTTCTACCAAACCGCGCACTAAGCACTCCCTTGCTGCTCTATTCAGCACACGCGCATGGATTTGTGCCAAACCACTTGTTAAGCAAGCACATGCATCTTTCGTTAGACGCGCACGTTGTTTTCTCCCATACCACAAGCTAAGCATGCACATGCTGCTTTTGGCAGAGCGCGTACGTGGATTTCTACCAAACGACGTGCTAAGCACACCCATGCTGCTCTTTTCAGCACACGCGCATACATTTGTCGTAAACAGCTTGTTAAGCATGCACATGCATCTTTTGGTAGACGCGGACTTTGCTTTCTGCCAAACCACAAGTTAAGCATGCACAAGCTGCTTTTGGCAGAGCGCGCATGTGGATTTCAACCAAACCATGGGCTAAGCACGCCCATGCTGCTCTTTTCGGCACACGCGCATCGATTTGTGGTAAACAACTTGTTAAGCATGCACATGCATCTTTCGTTAGACGCGCACGTTGTTTTCTGCCAAACCACAAGTTATGGATGCACATGCTGCTTTTGGCAGAGCGCGCACATGGATTTCTGCCAAACGGCGGGCTAAGCACGTCCTTGCTGCTCTTTTCAACACACGCGCATGGACTTGTGCCAAACTACTTGTTAAGCATGCACATGCATCTTTCGTTAGACGCGCACGTTGTTTTCTGCCAAACCACAAGTTAAGCATGCACATGCTGCTCTTGGCAGAGCGCGCAGGTGGATTTCTACTAAACCACGTGCTAAGCACGCCCATGCTGCTTTTTTAAGCACACGCGCATCGATTTCTGCCAAACCACAAGCTAAGCAAGCACATGCTGCTTTTGGCAGAGCCCGCACGTGGATTTCTACCAAACAACGTGCGAATCACGCTCATACTGCTCTTTTCAGCACACGCTCGTGGATTTGTGCCGAACCACTTGTTAACCATGCACATGCATCTTTCCGTAGACGCGCACGTTGTTTTCTGCAAAACCACAAGTTATGCATGCATATGCTGCTTTTGGCAGAACGCGCATGTGGATTTCTACCAAACCGCGCGCTAAGCACTCCCTTGCTGCTCTATTCAGCACACGCGCATAGATTTGTGCTAAGCCACTTGTTAAGCAAGCACATGCATCTTTGGTTAGACGCGCACGTTGTTTTCTGCCATACCACACGCTAAGCATGCACATGCTGCTTTTGGCAGAGCGCGCACGTGGATTTCTACCAAACGACGTGCTAAGCACACCCATGCTGTTCTTTTCAGCACACGCGCATAGATCTGTGGGAAACAGCATGTTAAGCATGCACATGGATCTTTTGGTAGACGCGGACGTTGTTTTCTGCCAAACCACCAGTTAAGCATGTACAAGCTGCTTTTGGCAGAGCGCGCATGTGGATTTCAACCAAACCACGTGCTAAGCACGTCCTTGCTGCTCTTTTCAGCACCCGCGCACGGATTTGTGCCAAACCACTTGTTAAGCATGCACATGCATCTTTCGGTAGACGCGCACGTTGTTTTCTGCCAAACCACAAGCTAAGCATGCACATGCTGCTTTTGGTAGAGCGCGCACGTGGATTTCTACCAAACGACGTGCTAAGCACGCCCATGCTGCTCTTTTCGGCACACCCGCATCGATTTGTGGTAAACAACTTGTTAAGCATGCACATGCATCTTTCGTTAGACGGGCACGTTGTTTTCTGCCAAACCACAAGTTAAGCATGCACATGCTGCTTTTGGCAGAGCGCGCAGGTGGATTTCTACTAAACCACGTGCTAAGCACGCCCATGCTGCTTTTTTCAGCACACGCGCATCGATTTGTGCCAAACCACATGCTAAGCAAGCACATGCTGCTTTTGACAGAGCCCGCTCGTGGATTTCTACCAAACCACGTGCGAATCACGCTCATACTGCTCTTTTCAGCACACGCGCGTGGATTTGTGCCGAACCACTTGTTAACCATGCACATGCATCTTTCCATAGACGCGCACGTTGTTTTCTGCAAAACCACAAGTTATGCATGCATATGCTGCTTTTGGCAGAGCGCGCATATGGATTTCAACCAAAATACGTGCTAAGCACGTCCTTGCTGCTCTTTTCAACACACGCGCATGGATTTGTGCAAAACCACTTGTTAAGCATACACATGCATCTTTCGTTAGACGCGCACGTTGCTTTCTGCCAAACCACAAGCTAAGCATGCACATGCAGCTTTTGGGAGAGCGCGCACGTGGATTTCTACTAAACGACGTGCTAAGCACACCCATGCTGCTCTTTGTAGCACACGCGCATCGATTAGTGGTAAACAACTTGTTAAGCATGCGCATGCATCTTTTGGTAGTCGCGGACGTTGTTTTCGGCCAAACCACAAGTTAAGAATGCACATGTTGCTTTTGGCAGAGCGCGCAGGTGGATTTCAACCAAACCACGTGCTAAGCACGCCCATGCTGCTTTTTTCAGCACACGCGCATCGATTTGTGCCAAACCACAAGCTAAGCAAGCACATGTTGCTTTTGGCAGAGCGCGCACGTGGATTTCTACCAAACCACGTGCGAAGCACGCTCATACTTCTCTTTTCAGCACACGCGCGTGGATTTGTGCCGAACCACTTGTTAACCATGCACATGCATCTTTCCATAGACGCGCACGTTGTTTTCTGCAAAACCACAAGTTATGCATGCATATGCTGCTTTTGTCAGAGCGCGCATGTGGATTTCTACCAAACCGCGCGCTAAGCACTCCCTTGCTGCTCTATTCAGCCCACGCGCATGGATTTGTGCCAAACCACTTGTTAAGCAAGCACATGCATCTTTCGTTAGACGCGCACGTTGTTTTCTCCCATACCACAAGCTAAGCTTGCACATGCTGCTTTTGGCAGAGCGCGCACGTGGATTTCTACCAAACGACGTGCTAAGCACACCCATGCTGCTCTTTTCAGCACACGCGCATACATTTGTCGTAAACAGCTTGTTAAGCATGCACATGCATCTTTTGGTAGACGCGGATGTTGTTTTCTGCCAAACCACAAGTTAAGCATGCACAAGCTGCTTTTGGCAGAGCGCGCATGTGGATTTCAACCAAACCACGTGCTAAGGACGTCCTTGCTGCTCTTTTAAGCACCCGCGCACTGATTTGTGAAAAACCACTTCTTAAGCATGCACATGCATCTTTCGGTAGACGCGCACGTTGTTTTCTGCCAAAGCACAAGCTAAGCATGCACATGCTTCTTTTCGTAGAGCGCGCACGTGGATTTCTACCAAACGACGTGCTAAGCACGCCCATGCTGCTCTTTTCGGCACACGCGCATCGATTTGTGGTAAACAACTTGTTAAGCATGCACATGCATCTTTCGTTAGACGCGCACGTTGTTTTCTGCCAAACCACAAGTTATGCATGCACATGCTACTTTTGGCAGAGCGCGCACATGGATTTCTGCCAAACGGCGGGCTAAGCACGTCCTTGCTGCTCTTTTCAACACACGCGCATGGACTTGTGCCAAACTACTTGTTAAGCATGCACATGCATCTTTCGTTAGACGCGCACGTTGTTTTCTGCCAAACCACAAGCTAAGCATGCACATGCTGCTTTTGGCAGAGCGCGCAGGTGGATTTCTACCAAACCGCGCGCTAAGCACGCCCTTGCTGCTCTTTTCAGCCCACGCACATCGATTTGTGGTAAACAACTTGTTAAGCATGCGCATGCATCTTTTGGTAGTCGCGGACGTTGTTTTCTGCCAAACCACAAGTTAAGCATGCACATGCTGCTCTTGGCAGAGCGCGCAGGTGGATTTCAACCAAACCACGTGCTAAGCACGCCCATGCTGGTTTTTTCAGCACACGCGCATCGATCTGTGTCAAACCACAAGCTAAGCAAGCACATGTTGCTTTTGGCAGAGCGCGCACGTGGATTTCTACCAAACCACGTGCGAAGCACGCTCATACTTCTCTTTTCAGCACACGCGCGTGGATTTGTGCCGAACCACTTGTTAACCATGCACATGCATCTTTCCGTAGACGCGCACGTTGTTTTCTGCAAAACCACAAGTTATGCATGCATATGCTGCTTTTGTCAGAGCGCGCATGTGGATTTCTACCAAACCGCGCACTAAGCACTCCCTTGCTGCTCTATTCAGCACACGCGCATGGATTTGTGCCAAACCACTTGTTAAGCAAGCACATGCATCTTTCGTTAGACGCGCACGTTGTTTTCTCCCATACCACAAGCTAAGCATGCACATGCTGCTTTTGGCAGAGCGCGTACGTGGATTTCTACCAAACGACGTGCTAAGCACACCCATGCTGCTCTTTTCAGCACACGCGCATACATTTGTCGTAAACAGCTTGTTAAGCATGCACATGCATCTTTTGGTAGACGCGGACTTTGCTTTCTGCCAAACCACAAGTTAAGCATGCACAAGCTGCTTTTGGCAGAGCGCGCATGTGGATTTCAACCAAACCATGGGCTAAGCACGCCCATGCTGCTCTTTTCGGCACACGCGCATCGATTTGTGGTAAACAACTTGTTAAGCATGCACATGCATCTTTCGTTAGACGCGCACGTTGTTTTCTGCCAAACCACAAGTTATGCATGCACATGCTGCTTTTGGCAGAGCGCGCACATGGATTTCTGCCAAACGACGGGCTAAGCACGTCCTTGCTGCTCTTTACAGCCCACGCGCATCGATTCGTGGTAAACAACTTGTTAAGCATGCACATGCACCTTTTGGTAGTCGCGGACGTTGTTTTCTGCCAAACCACAAGTTATGCATGCACATGCTGCTTTTGGCAGAGCGCGCATGTGGATTTTTACCAAACCATGCGCTAAGCACGCCCATGCTGCTCTTTTCAGCACAGGCGCATCGATTTGTGGTAAACAACTTGTTAAGCATGCACGTGCATCTTTTGGTAGACGCGGACGTTGTTTTCTGCGAAACCACAAGTTAAGCTTGCACATATTGCTTTTGGCAGAGCGGGCACATGGATTTCTGCCAAACGACGTGCTAAGCACGCCCATGCTCCTCTTTTGAGCACACGCGCATCGATTTGTGCCAAAATACTCGTTAAGCATGCATATGTATCTTTCTGTAGACGCGCACGTTGTTTTCTGCCAAAGCACAAGCTAAGCATGCATATGCTGCTTTTGGCAGAGCGCGCATGTGGATTTCTACCAAACCGCGCGCTAAGCACGTCCTTGCTGCTCTTTTCAGCACACGCGCACGAATTTGTGCCAAACCACTTGTTAAGCATGCACATGCATCTTTCCGTAGACGCGCACGTTGTTTTCTGCCAAACCACAAGCTAAGCATGCACATGCTGCTTTTCGCAGAGCGCGCACGTGGATTTCTACCAAACGACGTGCTAAGCACGCCCATGCTGCTCTTTTCAGCACACGCGCATCGATTTGAGGTAAGCAACTTGTTAAGCATGCACATGCATCTTAAGTTAGACGTGCACGTTGTTTTCTGCCAAACCACAAGTTATGCATGCAGATGCTGCTTTTGGGAGCGCGCGCATGTGGATTTTTACCAAACCGCTCGCTAAGCACGCCCTTGCTGCTCGTTTCAGCACACGCGCATCGATTTGTGGTAAACAACTTGTTAAGCATGCACCTGCATCTTTTGGTAGACGCGGACGTTGTTTACTGCAAACCACAAGGTATGCATGCACATGCTGCTATTGGCAGAGCGCGCATGTGGACTTCTAATAAAGCACGTGCTAAGCACGCCCTTGCTGCTTTTTTGAGTACACGCGCATCGATTTCTGCCAAACCGCAAGCTAAGCAAGCACATGCTGCTTTTGGCAGAGCGCGCACGTGGATTTCTACCAAACCACGTGCTATGCACGCCCATGCTGCTCTTTTCAGCACCCGCGCATCGATTTGTGGTTAACCACTTGCTAAGCATGCACATGCATCTTTCGGTAGACGCGCACGTTGTTTTCTGCCAAACCACAAGATATGCATGCACGTGCTGCTTTTGGCAGAGCGCGCATATGGATTTCTACCAAACCACGTGCTAAGCACACCCATGCTGCTCTTTTCAGCACACGCGCATCGATTTGTGCCAAACCACTTGTTAAGCATGCACACGGATCTTTCCGTAGATGCACACGTTGTTTTCAGCCAAACCACAAGTTATGCGTGCATATGCTGCTTTTGGCAGAGCGCGGACGTGGATTTCTACCAAACGACGTGCTTAGCACGCCCATGCTGCTCTTTTCAGCACACGCGCATCGATTTGTGCCAAACAACTTCTTAAGCATGCACATGCATCTTTCGGTAGACGCGCACGTTCTTTTATGCCAAACCACAAGTTATGCCTGCATATGCTGCTTTTGGCAGAGCGCGCATGAGGAGTTCTAACAAACCACGTGCTAAGCACGCCCTTGCTGCTGTTTTCAGCGCACGCGCATCGATTTGTGGTAAACAACTTGTTAAGCATGCAACTGCATCTTTTGGTGGACGCGGACGTAGTTTTCTACCAAACGACAAGTTATGCATGCACGTGCTGCTTTTGGCAGAGCGCGCATATGGATTTCTACCAAACCACGTGCTAAGCACGGCCATGCTGCTCTTTTCAGCACACGCGCATCAATTTGTGGTTAACCACTTGTTAAGCATGCACATGCATCTTTTGGTAGACGCGGACGTTGTTTTCTGCCAAACCACAAGTTATGCATGCACATGCTGCTTTTGGCAGAGCGCGCACGTGGATTTCTACTAAACCACGTGCTAAGCACGCCCATGCTGCTCTTTTCAGCACACGCGCAACGATTTGTACCAAACCACTTAAGTATGCACATGCATATTTCCGTAGACGCGCACGCTGTTTTCTGCCAAACCACAATTTATGCATGCATATGCTGCTTTTGGCAGAGCGGGCATGTAGAATTCTACAAAACCACGTGCCAAGCACCCCCATGCTGCTCTATTCAGCACCCGCGCCTCGATTTGTGGTTAACCACTCGTTAAGCATGCACATGCATCTTTCGGTAGACGCGCACGTTGTTTTCTGCCAAGCCACAAGCTAAGCATGCACATGCTGCTTTTGTCAGAGCGCGCACGTGGATTTCTACTAAACCACGTGCCAAGCACGCTCATGCTGCTCTTTTCAGCACACGCGCATGGATTTCTAGTAAACAACTTGTTAAGCATGCACATGCATCTTTCGGTAGACGCGGACGTTGTTTTCTGCCAAACCACAAGTTAAGCATGCACATGCTTCTTTTGGCACAGCGAGCACGTGGATTTCAACCAAACGACGTTCTAAGCACGCCCATGCTGCTCTTTTCAGCACATGCGCATCGATTTATGCCAAACCAAATGTTAAGCATGCACATGCATCTTCCGTAGACACGCACGTAGTTTCCTACCAAACCAGAAGTTATGCATTCACATGCTGGTTTTGGCAGAGCGCGCATGTGGATTTCTACCAACCGACGTGCCAAGCACGCCCATGCTGCTCTTTTCAGCCCCCGCGCATCGATTTGTGGTTAACCACTTGTTAAACATGCACATGCATCTTTTGGGAGACGAGCACGTTGTTTTCTGCCAAACAACTAGTTATGCATGCACATGCTGCTTTTGGCAGAGCGCGCACGTGCATTTCTACCAAACCACGTGCTTAGCACGACCTTGCTGCTCTTTTCAGCACACGCGAATGGATTTGTAGTAAACAACTTGTTAAGCGTGCACAAGCATCTTTCGGTAGACGCGGACGTTGTTTTCTGCCAAACCACCAGTTAAGCATGCACATGCTGCTTTTGGCTGAGCGCGCACGTGGATTTCTACCAAACCACGTGCTAAGCACGCCCATGGTGCTCTTTTCAGCACACGAGAATCGATTTGTGCTAAACAACTTGTTAAGCATGCAACTGCATCTTTTGGTAGACGCGGACGTAGTTTTCTGCCAAACCAAAAGTTATGCATGCACATGCTGCTTTTGGCAGAGCGCGCAAGTGGCTTTCTACCAAACCACGTGCTTAACACGCCCAAGCTGCTCTTTTCAGCACACGAGGATCGATTTGTGCTAAACAACTTGTTAAGCATGCCACTGCATCTTTTGGTAGACGTGGACGTAGTTTTCTGCTAAACCACATGTTATGCATGCACATGCTGCTTCTGGCAGAGCGCGCACGTGGATTTCTACTAAACCACGAGCTAAGCACGCCCATGCTGCTCCTTTCAGCACACGCGCATCGATTTGTACCAAACCACTTGTTAAGCATGCACATGCATATTTCCGTAGACGCGCACGCTGTTTTCTGCCAAACCACAAGTTATCCGTGCATTTGCTGCTTTTGTCTGACCGCGCATGTGGATTTCTACCAAACAACGCGCTAAGCACGACCTTGCTGCTCTTTTCAGCACACGCGAATGGATTTGTAGTAAACAACTTGTTAAGCATGCACATGCATCTTTCGGTAGACGCCGACGTTGTTTTCTGCCAAACCACAAGTTACGCATGCACATGATGCTTTTGGCAGAGCGCGCACGTGGATTTCTACCAAACGATGTGCTAAGCACGCCCATGCTGCTCTTTTCAGCACATGCGCATCGATTTATGCCAAACCAAATGTTAAGCATGCACATGCATCTTTCCGTAGACACGAACGTTCTTTTCTGCCAAACCAGAAGTTATGCATGCACATCCTGGTTTTGGCAGAGCGCGCATGTGGATTTCTACTAAACCACGTGCCAAGCACGCTCATGCTGCTCTTTTCAGCACATGCGCTTCGATTTATGCCAAACCAAATGTTAAGCATGCACATGCATCTTTCCGTAGGCACAAACGTTCTTTTCTGCCAAACCAGAAGGTATGCATGCACATGCTGGTTTTGGCAGAGCGCGCATGTGGATTTCTACTAAACCACGTGCCAAGCACGCTCATGCTGCTCTTTTCAGCACACGAGGATCGATTTGTGCTAAACAACTTGTTAAGCATGCACATGCATATTTCCGTAGACGCGCACGCTGTTTTCTGCCAAACCACAAGTTATCCGTGCATTTGCTGCTTTTGTCTGACCGCGCATGTGGATTTCTACCAAACAACGCGCTAAGCACGCCCTTGCTGCTCTTTTCAGCACACGCGAATGGATTTGTAGTAAACAACTTGTTAAGCATGCACGTGCATCTTTCGGTAGACGCGGACGTTGTTTTCTGCCAAACCACAAGTAAAGCATGCACATGCTGCTTTTGGCAGAGCGCGTACGTGGATTTCTACCAAACGATGTGCTAAGCACGCCCATGCTGCTCTTTTCAGCACACGCGCATCGATTTGTGCCAAACAACTTGTTAAGCATGCACATGCATCTTTCGGTAGACGCGCACGTTGTTTTCTGCCAAACCACAAGTTATGCCTGCATATGCTGCTTTTGGCTGAGCGCGCATGAGGAGTTCTACTAAACCACGTGCTAAGCACGCCCTTGCTGCTGTTTTCAGCACACGCGCATCGGTTTGTGGTAAACAACTTGTTAAGCATGCAACTGCATCTTTTGGTCGACGCGGACGTAGTTTTCTACAAAACCACAAGTTATGCATGCACGTGCTGCTTTTGGCAGAGCGCGCATATGGATTTCTACCAAACCACGTGCTAAGCACGGCCATGCTGCTCTTTTCAGCACACGCGCATCAATATGTGGTTAACCACTTGTTAAGCATGCACATGCAACTTTTGGTAGACGCGGACGTTGTTTTCTGCCAAACCACAAGTTATGCATGCACATGCTGCTTTTGGCAGAGCGCGCACGTGGATTTCTACTAAACCACGTGCTAAGCACGCCCATGCTGCTCTTTTCAGCACACGCGCATCGATTTGTGCCAAACCACTTGTTAAGCATGCACATGCACCTTTCCGTAGACGCGCACGTTGTTTTCTGCAAACCACAAATTATGCATGCACATGCTGCTTTTGGCAGAGCGCACATGTGGATTTCTACCAAACCACGTACTAAGCACGCCCATGCTGCTTTTTTCAGTGCACGCGCACCGATTTGTGCCAAACCACAAGCTAAGCAAGCACATGCTGCTTTTGGCACAGCCCGCACGTGGATTTCTACCAAACCACGTGCCAAGCACGCTCATGCTGCTCTTTTCAGCACACGCGCATGGATTTGCGCCAAACCACTTGTTAAGCATGCACATGCATCTTTCCGTAAACGAGCACGTTGTTTTCTGCCAAGCCACACGTTATGCATGCACATGCTTGTTTTGGCAGAGCGCGCATGTGGATTTCAACCAAACCACGTGCTAAGCACGTCCTTGCTGCTCTTTTTAGCACACGCGCACGGATTTGTGCCAAACCACTTGTTGAGCATGCACATGCATCTTTCCGTAGACGCGCACATTGTTTTCTGCCAAACCACAAGCTAAGCATGCACATGCTGCTTTTCGCAGAGCGCGCACGTGGATTTCTACCAAACGACGTGCTAAGCACGCCCATGCTGCTCTTTTCAGCACACGCGCATCGATTTGTGGTAAACAACTTGTTAAGCATGCACATGCATCTTTCGTTCGACGTGCACGTTGTTTTCTGCCAAACCAGAAGTTATGCATGCACATGCTGCTTTTGGGAGAGCGCGCATGTGAATTTTTACCAAACCATGCGCTAAGCACGCCCATGATGCTCTTTTCAGCACACGCGCATCGATTTGTGGTAAACAACTTGTTAAGCGTGCACATGCATCTTTTGGTAGACGCGGACGTTGTTTTCTGCGAAACCACAAGTTTAGCATGCACATGCTGCTTTTGGCATCGCGCCCACATGGATTACTGCCAAACGACGTGCTAAGCACGCCCATGCTGCTTTTTTCAGCACACGCGCATCGATTTGTGCCAAAGCACTTGTTAAGCATGCACATGCATCTTTCCGTAGACGCGCACGTTGTTTTCTGCCAAACCACAAGTTGTGCATGCATTTGCTGCTTTTGGTAGAGCGCGCAGGTGGATTTCTACCAAACCGCGCGCTAAGCACGCCCTTGCTGCTCTTTTCAGCCCACGCGCATCGATTTGTGGTGAAAAACTTGTTAAGCATGCACATGCATCTTTCGTTCGACGTGCACGTTGCTTTCTGCCAAACCAGAAGTTATGCATGCACATGCTGCTTTTGGGAGAGCGCGCATGTGAATTTTTACCAAACCATGCGCTAAGCACGCCCATGCTGCTCTTTTCAGCACACACGCATCGATTTGTGGTAAACAACTGGTTAAGCATGCACATGCATATTTTGGTAGACGCGGACGTTGTTTTCAGCGAAACCACAAGTTAAGCATGCACATATTGCTTTTGCCAGAGCGCCCACATTGATTTCTGCCAAACGACGTGCTAAGCACGCCCATGCCTCTTTTTTCAGCACACGCGCATCGATTTGTGCCAAACCACTTGTTAAGCATGCACATGCATCATTCCGTAGACGCGCACGTTGTTTTCTGCAAACCCCAAGTTATCCATGCACATGCTGCTTTTGGCAGAGCGCGCATGTGGATTTCTACCAAACCACGTACTAAGCACGCCCATGCTGCTTTTTTCAGTGCACGCGCACCGATTTGTGCCAAACCACAAGCTAAGCAAGAACATGCTGCTTTTGGCGCAGCCCGCACGTGGATTTCCACCAAACCACGTGCCAAGCACGCTCATGCTGCTCTTTTCAGCACACGCGCATCGATTTGTGCCAAAGCACTTGTTAAGCATGCACATGCATCTTTCCGTAGACGCGCACGTTGTTTTCTGCCAAACCTCAAGTTATGCATGCATTTGCTGCTTTTGGTAGAACGCGCATGTGGATTTCTACCAAACCGCTCGCTAATCACGCCCTTGCTGCTCTTTTCAGCACACGCGCATCGATTTGTGGTAAACAACTTGTTAAGCATGCACGTGCATCTTTTGGTAGACGCGGACGTTGTTTTCTGCAAACCACAAGGTATGCATGCACATGCTGCTATTGGCAGAGCGCGCATGTGGACTTCTAATAAAGCACGTGCTAAGCACGCCCATGCTGCTTTTTTGAGTACACGCGCATCGATTTCTGCCAAACCGCAAGCTATGCAAGCACATGCTGCTTTTGGCAGAGCGCGCACGTGGATTTCTACCAAACCACGTGCCAAGCACGCTAATGCTGCTCTTTTCAGCACACGCGCATGGATTTGTGCCAAACCACTTGTTAAGCATGCACATGCATATTTCCGTAGACGCTCACGTTGTTTTCTGCCAAACCACAAGTTATGCATGCACATGCTGCCTTTGGCAGAGCGCGCATGAGGATTTCAACCAAACCACGTGCTAAGCACGTCCTTGCTGCTCTTTTCAACACACGCGCATTGATTTGTGCCAAACCACTTGTTAAGCATACACATGCATCTTTGCTTAGACGCGCACGTTGTTTTCTGCCAAACCCCAAGCTAAGCATGCACATGCAGCTTTTGGGAGAGCGCGCACGTGGATTTCTACTAAACCACGTGCTAAGCACGCCCATGCTGCTTTTTTCAGCACACGCGCATCGATTTGTGCCAAACCTCAAGCTAAGCAAGCACATACTGCTTTTGGCAGAGCGCGCACGTGGATTTCTACCAAACGCGTGCCAAGCACGCTCATGCTGCTCTTTTCAGCACACGCGCATGGATTTGTGCCAAACCACTTGTTAAGCATGCACATGCATCTTTCGTTAGATGCGCACGTTGTTTTCTGCCAAACCACAAGTTATGCATTCACATGCTGCTTTTGGCAGAGCGCGCACGTGGATTTCTACCAAACCACGTGCCAAGCACGCTCATGCTGCTCTTTTCAGCACACGCGCATGGATTTGTGCCAAACCACTTGTTAAGCATGCACATGCATCTTTCGTTACATGCGCACGTTGTTTTCTGCCAAACCACAAGTTATGCATTCACATGCTGCTTTTGGCAGAGCGCGCACGTGGATTTCTACCAAACCACGTGCCAAGCACGCTAATGCTGCTCCTTTCAGCACACGCGCATGGATTTGTGCCAAACCACTTGTTAAGCATGCACATGCATATTTCCGTAGACGCTCACGTTGTTTTCTGCCAAACCACAAGTTATGCATGCACATGCTGCCTTTGGCAGAGCGCATGAGGATTTCAACCAAACCACGTGCTAAGCACGTCCTTGCTGCTCTTTTCAACACACGCGCATTGATTTGTGCCAAACCACTTGTTAAGCATACACATGCATCTTTCCTTAGACGCGCACGTTGTTTTCTGCCAAACCTCAAGCTAAGCAAGCACATACTGCTTTTGGCAGAGCGCGCACGTGGATTTCTACCAAACGCGTGCCAAGCACGCTCATGCTGCTCTTTTCAGCACACGCGCATGGATTTGTGCCAAACCACTTGTTAAGCATGCACATGCATCTTTCGTTAGATGCGCACGTTGTTTTCTGCCAAACCACAAGTTATGCATTCACATGCTGCTTTTGGCAGAGCGCGCACGTGGATTTCTACCAAACCACGTGCCAAGCACGCTAATGCTGCTCTTTTCAGCACACGCGCATGGATTTGTGCCAAACCACTTGTTAAGCATGCACATGCATATTTCCGTAGACGCTCACGTTGTTTTCTGCCAAACCACAAGTTATGCATTCACATGCTGCTTTTGGCAGAGCGCGCACGTGGATTTCTACCAAACCACGTGCCAAGCACGCTCATGCTGCTCTTTTCAGCACACGCGCATGGATTTGTGCCAAACCACTTGTTAAGCATGCACATGCATCTTTCCGTAGACGCGCACGTTGTTTTCTGCAAAACCACAAGTTATGCATGCGTATGCTGCTTTTGGCAGAGCGCGCATGTGGATTTCTACCAAACCGCGCGCTAAGCACTCCCTTGCTGCTCTATTCAGCACACGCGCATGGATTTGTGCCAAACCACTTGTTAAGCAAGCACATGCATCTTTCGTTAGACGCGCACGTTGTTTTCTGCCATACCACAAGCTGAGCATGCACATGCTGCTTTTGGCAGAGCGCGCACGTGGATTTCTACCAAACGACGTGCTAAGCACGCCCATGCTGCTCTTTTCAGCACACGCGCATCGATTTGTGGTAAACAACTTGTTAAGCATGCACAAGCATCTTTCGTTTGACGCGCACGTTGTTTTCTGCCAAACCACAAGTTATGCATGCACATGCTGCTTTTGGCAGAGCGCGCATGTGGATTTCTACTAAAGCACGCGCTAAGCACGCCCATGATGCTCTTTTCAGCACACGCGCATCGATTTGTGGTAAACAACTTGTTGAGCATGCACATGAATGTTTTGGTAGACGCGGACGTTGTTTTCTGCGAAACCACAAGATAAGCCTGCACATGCTGCTTTTGGCAGAGCGGGCACATGGATTTCTGCCAAACGACGTGCTAAGCACGCCATTGCTGCTCTTTTCAGCACACGCCCATCGATTTGTGCCAAACCACTTGTTAAGCATGCACATGCATCTTTCCGTAGACCCGCACGTTGTTTTCTGCCAAACCCCATGTTATGCATGCATAAGCTGCTTTTGGCAGAGCGCGCATGTGGATTTTTCATTTTTATTTACAAATACTGCAGGCCCTATTCGGGCCCAAGCAGGAGTGGTGACATTAATAGTAACAAAACAAGGCTGAAAATATTATTAAAAAAACAGAATGCAGAACAATAATAAAGATATATAAAATATATTATACAGGAACATCAGCCTTTGAAATTTAGACTTATCAACATAAATACGATATAGGAACAACAGTTGTAGTTTGCAACTCAACAACAAGTACTGACAAACCATGTACACACAACAGGTCACTCAATTCAGCCTTTTCACCTAATTTTATTACAAAACACAGACAATGATTAATTAATTGCTTTCCCTATGTGCATGCTATTAATCAAAAGAAAAACCATTCACAAGATGAACGAACGATTGTGTGGTATTAGCGCTAACTATTTCTTATGGCAATTTATTCCACAATGAAATAGCATGAGGAAACAGGGAATATTGATGCATGCTAAGGTGACTGAATGGTTGCCTAACTGTTTTGTTGTGTTGTGTACGGGCAAAGCGTATTGACGGCTCGGTTATGTGACGTTCACGCTGTATGTTAAAGTGACCATGGTAAAGCTGATAGATAAATTTTTATCTGGATACCATTCTGCGCTGATCGAGTTTTTTCACCTTCGCTTTATCGCGAAGAACTGATACGCTCGAAAAGCGCGAATAGGTAGAATAGATGAACCTCAAGGCCATGTTCTGCACCCTTTCTATTTTTTTAATTAAATATTGCTCATTCGGACTCCAGATTAGGTCCGCATATTCTAATTTTGGCCTAATGAGAGCTTTGTATGCTGTTAACTTTACAGCAGGTGACGCATGACGTAGTTTTCGTTTTAAAATGTCAGCTTTTTCAGTGCGTTACTGCAAATATTATCTATATGGGGTTCCCAACTTAAATTACTTGTGAGTGTAACACCCAAATACTTCACCTGGTTAGTTTTTTTAATATAAGCATTTTTAATGGTGTAAGCAAATTGTAAAGGTTCTTTTTTGTTACTAAATGTTATGCTTGCCGTTTTCGAAGTATTGAGTTTCAAGCCCCATTTATCACACCATGCACTGATTGAATGCAATGCATCATTTAGTCTGACTTGATCAGCGTGTTGATTAATGCTGGAATAAACGACACAATCGTCCGCAAACAGTCGGATCTTTACAGGAGGTTGCACTGAAAAATAGATATCGTTGATATAGATCAGAAACAACAATGGACCGAGCACCGACCCTTGTGGTACTCCTGAGTGTACATCTAGTGTATCAGAGATGCAGTCGTTAACGGCCACGTATTGTTTCCTTGAAGCTAAGTAACATGCTATCCAGCGAACAATGTTGTCTTCAATACCAATAGCATGCAGTTTAGTTACTAAATCATCATGTGGAACAACGTCGAACGCTTTTGAAAAATCTAAAAACACGGCGTCAATCTGACCCTTCAAATTTAGGGAATTTACGAAATCATCGGTTATCTCGGCCAGCTGAGTTGCAGTGGACAGACCGGACCTAAAGCCATGTTGATTGTCATGAAGCAGTTGGTTATTTTCTAGATGTATCATAATCGCCTTAAATATAATATGTTCTAATATCTTACAAATTGTGGATGTTAGGGAAACTGGTCTGTAGTTGTTTAATTCTAATGGTGATCCAGTCTTGTAAATTGGGACTATCCTTGCGGAGCGCCAGTCATCGGGTATCACACAAGATTCTAACGAGACTGTATATATTTTATACAAATATTCTGCTACCCAGGTCGCATATCTGTTAAGAAAAACGTTTGATATTTCGTCAGGACCGGGGGATTTTTTTATATCAAGTGTACGCAAAAAGTGAAGAATGCCCTCTTTGCTTAAGTTTACTTCAGGCATTGGTTCAAGAAGTGCATAAGATGGCAAATGTGCGTGTGACGCCGTCAGCGTGAAAACGGACTGGAAGAATGCGTTGAATTTTTCAGAAATTATGGAGGGGTCATCGATGATTACGCCCGATTCTTTTATTTCTGTGATACCGCTTTTATCTTTGGACAAATAACGCCAAAATTTTTTGGGTTGTTCTAACATGAAAGAGGACAGAGTGCAGGAAAAAAATTGGTTTCTTGCTGCGTGCACTTTTTCCTGAAATGTTTGTACAAGACTTGGAAGCTGTTCTTTGTCACCACGTTTACGACAGCGTTTAATCTTGCGTTTTAGATGAATCAAATCACGATTCATCCATGGGTAGTCCCTGTTGACACGTTTCTTTTTTAAAGGCACATAACTGCGCTCACAATGAAGTATCATTTCTTTAAAACATGACCACAACTCCTTAACATCTCTTATTTCATGAAAATATGGGAACATGGATTCCATATAGCTGACTACTGCATTGCCATCCGCATGCGTGTAGTCCCTGATAAAAATGTCAGAAAGCTTGACGGGTGATCGTGAGCCAGAAATAGGACATGTTAACACGAGTAACTTATGATCAGATATCCCATCTCTGATACTAACAGAGCAGTTTGGGAGCGAACTGCTTGCAAACGCAAGGTCAAGAATAGAAGAAGAATTGAAATCCTGGTAGTTTCGGAAACAAGTTGGTTTAAGAAAAAGGTAAACGCAGTTAGTAGTAGAGGCTCAGCATTTTTAGAATCCTTGCCGTCATGGGAAAGACTGGACCAATTAATGCCGGGTAAGTTGAAATCGCCAGTGATAAGGATGTTTGAACGTGAATTGGTATTTCGCAGCAAGTAATCATATAGTGCTTCTATATACTCAGGGGGAGCATTCGGAGGACGATAGACACCACCCAAAGTTATATTCTTATCGAAAAATTTCAATTTGCACCATATGCTCTCGTGATTGTTGATACCATCTAAGCGAGTAAATTTAATGTTGTTTTTTATCGCGATTGCAACTCCGCCACCACGTGATCCTCTGTCTCTACGGATTAGCGTGTAGGAAGATGGAACTATTTCAGTATTTTGCACATCTGAATGTAGCCAGGTTTCTGTAATCAATCAATCAATCAATCAATCTTTATTTAGCATTCATTCATTTACAAAAATGAACACTAGGACAAGAACTAAAAGCTGCTTTTTTGCAGCTTGACAAGGTTCTTGCCCCTATCTATGACAACGGGGACAGAATAACGTTTGTACACTTTAGTGTGTGCAATGCACAAATGTATAAGTGAAAAATTTGTGAGGCTAAATGTACAATCAGTGATACAAGATGATACAGTACAATTGACATATATGAATATACACTATATAACAGAAATACATATTTATTTTCAACTGCTGTAAAATTCATCATAGAACGTTTTCTTGACATGCAGAAACATCGATAGCAAATGAAGATGTGCGTAAATTTCTTGCAGGTTACATCCTATATGCGAAAATGCCATCAAAATGAAAAACTACCTAATTTAAAGGAGCCAAGTAGTGACTTCCCCTAGCCAAAGTAACGTTAAAAAAATAATTACTCAGTTTGAATTAGGAAGTCTCGTAATGTTTTCCTAGTAGTGTCAGTTATCTCTATACCGTTTTCATGAAGTTTATTTAATAAGGATGGGACGCGACTGGAAAGCCGATTTGATCCATAATTAGTACGGGAAAGTGGTAGCTGCCATCTCTTTCTTTCCCTAATGTTATACGATATATCTATTGGTTCTAAAACATGTGGCTAAAACATGTGGCTGATAAGTCAAAATTAAATCTTCAAGTAACTGTACCTTATTAACAACACTGCGTGCATTGAGTGAAACAAGCCGGAGCGTCTTGCTAGACACTTGTCATTTCTTAGCGCTCTGACGGGTGGTCGCACGAGTGGACTGAGAAGGCAACTGTTGGGATGTCGCAGACGCAGTGGATTGGGATAATCTCTAAGTGTGTCCCATACATAAAGCTTGCTATCGACTTTCAGCTTATCAAAAACGAGGGAAACTTTAGAACCACTGTCCTTTGCTTCAGCGGCAGACCGCCATAATTTGACACGTATATCGCGAATCTTTTTAGAAAAGTCGTCCGAAATGGCTATCTCCGTACCTTTTAATTTGAAGCAGGAAGACAGAACCTTAGTTTTGTCGATGTAGTTATAAAACCTCAGAATGATAGGACGCGGGCGCTGTGCGTTTTTGGCGCCAATTCTGTGGATGCGCTCTATGGAATTGATTTCAACACCAAGGATGTTCTTGAAAATTTCTTCGTTTACTTTCCATTCCAGTTCTTTTGAGTCTTCTCCCTCTTTTTCTTTTACGCCATAAACCAAAATGTTGTTACGCCGACTTCTATTTTCGAGGTCTTCGACTTTTGCAGTTAACTCAAGAACTAGTTTAGTGGTGTTTCTGCAAGCTTCATCACACTTCTCCAACCTTTGCTCGCTTTTCTCGATTCGGCAAAGTTCTTGCTCAATAGTTGTAATCTTAGCTTGAATACCTTCGACCGTTGATTCAACCTGTTTCAAACCGCGCGCAAAGCACGCCCTTGCTGCTCTTTACAGCACACGCGCATCGATTATTGGTAAACATCTTCTTAAGCATGCGCATGCATCTTTTGGTAGACGCGGACATTGTTTTCTGCCAAACCACAAGTTAAGCATGCACATGCTGCTTTTGGCAGAGCGCGCATGTGGCTTTCTACTAAACCACGTGCTAAGCATGCCCATGCTGCTTTTTCAGCACACGCGCATCGATTTGTGCCGAACCACAAGCTAAGCAAGCACATTCTGCTTTTGGCAGAGCGCGCACGTCGATTTCTACCAAACCACGTGCCAAGCAGGCTCATGCTGCTCTTTTCAGCACACGCGCATGGATTTGTGCCACACCACTTCTTGAGCATGCACATGCATCTTTCCGTAGACGTGCACGGTGTTTTCAGCAAAACCACAAGTTATGCATGCACATGCTGCTTTTGGCAGAGCGCGCATGTGGATTTCTACCAAACCACGTGCGAAACACGCTCATACTGCTCTTTTCAGCACACGCGCGTGGATTTGTGCCGAACCACTTGTTAAGCATGCACATGCATCTTTCCGTAGACGCGCGTTGTTTTCTGCAAAACCACAAGTTATGCATGCATATGCTGCTTTTGGCAGAGCGCGCATGTGGATTTCTACCAAACCGCGCGCTAAGCACTCCCTTGCTGCTCTATTCAGCACACGCGTATGGATTTGTGCCAAACCACTTGTTAAGCAAGCACATGCATCTTTCGTTAGACGCGCACGTTGTTTTCTGCCATACCACAAGCTAAGCATGCACATGCTGCTTTTGGCAGAGCGCGCATGTGGATTTCTGCCAAAGCACGCGTTAAGCACGCCCATGATGCTCTTTTCAGAACACGCGCATCGATTTGTGTTAAACAACTTGTTGAGTATGCACATGAATGTTTTGGTAGACGCGGACGTTGTTTTCTGCGAAACCACAAGTTAAGCATGCACATGCTGCATTTGGCAGAGCGGGCACATGGATTTCTGCCAAACGACGTGCTAAGCACGCCCATGCTGCTCTTTTCAGCACACGCGCATCGATTTGTGCCAAACCACTTGTTAAGCATGCACATGCATCTTTCCGTAGACGCGCACGTTGTTTTCTGCCAAACCCCAAGTTATGCATGCATAAGCTGCTTTTGGCAGAGCGCGCATGTGGATTTCTACCAAACCGCGCGCTAAGCACGCCCTTGCTGCTCTTTACAGCACACGCGCATCGATTATTGGTAAACATCTTGTTAAGCATGCGCATGCATCTTTTGGTAGACGCGGACGTTGTTTTCTGCCAAACCACAAGTTAAGCATGCACATGCAGCTTTTGGGAGAGCGCGCACGTCGATTTCTTCTAAACGACGTGCTAAGCACGCCCATGCTGCCCTTTTTAGCACACGCGCATCGATTTGTGGTAAACAACTTGTTAAGCATGCGCATGCATCTTTTGGTAGACGCGGACGTTGTTTTCTGCCAAACCACAAGTTAAGCATGCACATGCTGCTTTTCGCAGAGCGCGCACGTGGATTTCTGCCAAACGGCGGTCTAAGCACGCCCATGCTGATCTTTTCAGCACACGCGAATCGATTTGTGGTAAACAACTTGTTAAACATGTACACGCATGTTTCGTTAGACGCGCACGTCATTTTCTGCCAAACCACAAGTTATGCATGCATATGCTGCTTTTGGCAGAGCGCGCATGTGGATTTCTACCAAACTGCGAGCTAAGCACGCCCTTGCTGCTCTTTTCAGCACACGCGCATCGATTAATGGTTAACATTTTGTTAAGCATGCGCATGCATCTTTTGGTAGATGCGGACGTTGTTTTCTGCCAAACCACAAGTTAAGCATGCACATGCTGCTTTTGGATGAGCGCGCATGTGGATGTCTACTAAACCACGTGCTAAGCACGCCCATGCTGCTTTTTTCAGCACACGCGCATCGATTTGTGCCGAACCACAAGCTAAGCAAGCACATGCTGCTTTTGGCAGAGCGCGCACGTGGATTTCTGCCAAACCACGTGCCAAGCACGCTCATGCTGCTCTTTTCAGCACACGCGCATGGATTTGTTCCAAACCACTTGTTAAGCATGCACATGCATCTTTCGTTAGACGCGCACGTCATTTTCTGCCAAACCACAAGTTATGCATGCATATGCTGCTTTTGGCAGAGCGCGCATGTGGATTTCTACCAAACCGCGTGCTAAGCACGCCCTTGCTGCTCTTTTCAGCACACGCGCATCGATTTGTGGTACACAACTTGTTAAGCATCAAGAAACGGATCAAGAAACAGCAGTGTACCGACAGCCGACACTACAACCTCTGACGATGATTCGTCGAGTACCAGCCCGGTGGCCGTGTTTGGGTTTGGACCCCTATACGCCGAGGAGGACTGAGCGAGAAGCTTTTGCGTCGCAATGTCGGACCGTACAAGATCATCCGACGTATTGGTGCACTGGACTATGAGGTCGTGCCAGACGGCATTTTGCTATCACAGCGGTGCCGCTCACGACCTCAAATAGTCCACGTTGTGCGACTCAAGCCGTACTACCAGCGTTGATGAACTTTGGACTTTGTTTCTTTTCGTTGTTTTGTCACTTTTTTTAATAGGTGTCCTTTTGTGTTTCGCTCTCTTATAATTGTAGCATCGGGACCATGCTTCTTAAAGGGAGGAAAGTTTTTCCAGAAAAAAATGGGTGAACAGCAGTACGCCGTGGTTTTCAACCATTTGAATTCGAATATCGCATCGAAATTGAGCGAAAGAAAGCGCAAACATATTGTATTTCGACGAAAAGTGCAGCAGCAGAAACGCCAGCTCGCGCGCCTCGCTTACGCCTGGGATTGGTCGGGCGCCCCGTGATGTCAACAATGGTGTTCGTCCGGACCGACTGGTGCCGCTACACACGAAGCACGGTGCTAAGTAGTTTGGTGGTGTTTTGCTGAGACTGTAATGGAAATTTTCGAGAGCTTGCGTTCTCTGAGGAGTTCGGCTTTAAGTCCAAACTCTACGAGAGCGATATTGCGCGCGACGGTGACGGGCGCCGGCTTCGAGCTACAAAACGGGCCGTCGCTTGAACAAATCGCTCGGTGTTGTCGCTCGATCGCTCGTTGCTAGAAATCTGGAACTCGTCGCTCGTCCTCTGGAAATGCTATGAGCGACTAGCCAATTGTGCGAAGCCGAAACTGGTTGTACATAACTCAAATACTACTGTTTGTCGCACGGAACGAGAAAACTATTGAATTTTACACGTGCAAGAATAAGAACCTAGTGCAAGACCTTCAGAAATATTTTGCGCTCCTTCTTCTGTAAAATACATCAACTTAAATTGATAAAGCATGCGTCACGCTAGTTTCGGCGCGTATATTGCTGCCCTCATACCAGGAAGTCGTTGCTCAAATCCGACGCTCGCATGGAGTTCGGCTTGCAGCCGACGAGTGAACGCGACAGCCATCGCCTCGCTTGTTGCGCTGTCGCTGTCGCGTGTAAGATCACTTGTAAGGGGTTTATACTTTACTCCCTACATGTGCGAGCCGATTGCGAAGAGCCGGCCTCTCCAAGAAGCAAGAAATGCTGGTGCAAGCACTGCTTTCCACGAGAACGAAGGCGAAGTGTTAGCAGCTCCTTGTGTTAGAAATGTTCTTTGGCGAGTACTGTATGTTTTTTGCTAAGCTGCATTCAGCGTTCCAGTGAGTATGTTTCCGGGCAAACAACTGTAGTGTTATGTTCCTGCATGCCTCCTCGTAGAACGTAAGCGGCGATGCGATCTTCAGCATTTGTGCGCAGCCCGAAAGCTGTCGGCAATCTACGCAGACGGTTCAAACGCGGAAAAAGTTTACCGGCTGTTGTAGCACGTGTAGTATAGAACCTTCATCAGCGCGCCATCGGCACGCTACTCGTAACCGGCGAATTCCGTCGGCTAAGTGAGATGGTCGGTTTCTTATGTGTGCGAGAGAAGGGGGAGCGCAGCGTCTTGGCGTGAGCAGGCTTTCCAACACATGAAAACTTTACGCTTGCACTGCGTTATGGTAGCTGCGTGCGGGCTGTTTCACAACACACGTGCGACTAGAAAATTCCCGGCGCTTGGCGATGAAACCTGCGCCAAGGGTGGGCGATAAACATGCATCTTCCGTTCAGCGTGCTATTTTTTTAGGAGAACCCAAAGCACGCATTATTGATAAACTCCGGTAGTAACCGTCATGGAAACGCTTAGAGCACAACAATGTTGTTCTTGAGCGCTTGAAGTTGTTTCGCTTCACAGCAGCCTCTCACTTAACTGAAAGCTTCTTGTCTTGCAGGAACTAACGGAACATCGGAACATCGTCGCGGCCGATGGTGTTCGTCCAAGCGTAGGCTGCGCAGAACGCCGGCATGATCGGCCTACAAGTTCAATTGATGCTGCGCACGTCAACTACCACTCCTATATACACACAAATAAAGGAATGCAGGGTCGAGCGAAGCAGATTAGGACGGCACGCACGCAGAAATAAGCCCGGTCAGGCACGGTCGCGGAGACTGCGAAGTAGCGGAACACCAGTGTTGACGTTACTAAGCCGCTGTTTCCGGTCTCCGCTCGCATCGTCAGCGTCAGCAGCAGCGCGCGGCGCTCGACGGGGGGCGGAGCTACAGCGCAATTTTCACCGACGATTGCGTCGCTCCTAAGTGAAAAATCCCCCCCCCCCAAATAATACCTTCATGGTTTATAAGGTTCCCGCACCCGTGTATGAGCGTCTTATTGAATTCGACCGACTCTTCAGCTTCCCTTTAAGAGGGGTGTACATGTGTACTTCTTTTACGGGCGACCACTTCTCACCACCTAACAAATGTTATCGCGCAGCGCAGGACGCGCCTGCATGTAAAAGAAGTTTGTGGAATGTTATCGATGGTTCCATCCACTGTCTTTCCCCGCAACTTGTGTAACCTGATTGCATGTATGCGCGGCACGAATAGTGTAGAACTTTGTGGAAGACACGCGGGTCCCAGCGGTTACTCTGGAAGATTCGACGACTCATCTATAAAAGCCGACGCGCTTGACCCGCTGCTCAGATTTTCGACGATCGCCGACTGTGTTCGCCGCTATCGTTGTGATTTATGTGTAGCCTGTCTTTGTGGGCACAGGTTCGCCCAATAAAAGCTAGTTTTGTCTTTCACAGTATTGCTACTGTGTTCTTTAACGTCACTACCACGTGACAATATCAATCTTCCATATTTTCTGTATATTAAGTAAGTAAAGATAATATCACACGAATTTTATAACTGTATCAGTCTGAAACCGCCAAAGCAGTGCATGCCACTGATATTGAAAATGTAAAGGCGATGAAATGAACAAGTTGAGGACAAATATTCTAATGAAACTTTGTCCTTCAAGAGCTTTGTTAACATTTTTGTACATAGACACGCCAGAGAAAAATTTCAGTGACTGTGTACTTTGTTACAATGTATTGCGCAGGAGCAGCTGTCACCGGTCGTGTATTCTCAGTAATTGCACCGGAATTATAGTCGCGACAGAGAGCCCATATAAAGAGCAGGAGTTCTGCAATAAATACGAGGGTGAGTCAAATGAAAGTGAGCGAATGCGAAATATGACAAACGGCCAGTACTATTTAAAAAAGTAGTCTCCATGAGCATTTAGACATTTGTCCCACTAACGAGTGGCGTGATTCCCGTGTCATAAAACTCCGTGGGTTGCTGCTTCAGAAGTTCTGCAACTGACTCTTTCACGTCGTCGTCCGACACGAATCTGGTTCCCTTGAGTTGCTTTTTAAAATGCCCCGAAACGTGGAAGTCCCAATGCGAAAGGTCTGGGTTGTATGGCAGTTGTTGCAGCGTTTCGCTCTTGAACTGTGCCAGTTTATCTTAACAACATCAGCGACATGGGCACGGGCATTGTCGCAGAGCAAGATGACCCCATTCATTAATTTCCCACGTCGTGTATTCTTGATTGCGACGCGCGCAGCCGATCCGGTGTATCCAAATATCGGAAACCATTGATAGTCTCTCCAGGTTTAGCAAATTCGAGCAGTAATGGCCCCTCACGATTGAGAAAAAGAAGTCGACAATACCTTTCCGGCGGAAATGATGGCCTTTGTTTTCTTTGGGGGCGGTGAATTGGAATGTTTCCACTGCAAGCTTTGCCGTCGTGTTTCAGGCTCGCAGTAGCGGCACCATGATTCATTCCCGGTAACAATTGCAGACAGACAGTCGTCACCCTTATTCTGACACCGGATCAGATGAGTCATAGCAGCGCCGAACTTCTCCGTCTTCTGGAGGTGGTTGAAAATCTTAAGCATCCACTGCGCGTGCAAGAGCTGATAACCGAGATGTTAATGAATTATGGTGTGAAGCGAACCGTGACTTTTGTTCACACGCTCTGCCAGTTCATGTATACTTATCCTCGGTTATTGTCTAATCAGCTCATCAACCTTGGCAACTGTGTTGGGGGCGATTGCACGGTGGCTTTGGCCCAGTTTTCGATAGTCTTTGCAATGTTCAGGTCTTCCTTTGAACCGTTTGCTCCAACGCTTCACAGTGGCCAATGAAATGCAATGTTCAACGTACGCGCAACCATGCGGCGACTAATTTCTTTTTGGGAAACAACTTCAGTTGTCAAAAGACTCTCGACACCACGGTGTTCAACTTTCGGAGTGTCCATTATGTCACGCAATCATGTTCAACCCACTGAATGAGATCATTAAAAACCTTTATCCTCACACCTGCGTGTCACTTTTGTAAATGAGAGATGCCCCTGCGCTACACGCATGCCTCGCACGTAATGAACCAGACCATTATTGCGTGGGGTGGGTTAGCTCATTTTCACTTAACTCGTCCTCGTACATTAGAAATTAGAAGATACATTGGAACATACAAGTGTGAAGTTACAGCTTGATAAAGGGCGAGAGGGTGTCACCGGAAACAGTGACACCCACACAGAAGAAGATCAGATCCGTCAGAGAGGAAGTTCCTTCGGTACAGAATGCCGCCCTGGAGGACGTATCGGCGAACGGATGCGTCGGTAGGTGTAGTGCGCAGACGCTCGATGAGTGCTCGCAGCGATAGGTCTCGGTACTGCTCATTGGCGATGTTAGCGAAGGCAGACACAGAGAAAATTCCGTTGGCGGTACTACTGTCGGCGTCGTCTACCGGGTAGCGAGACAGGCAGCCAGAGTCCTTGTGTAGTCGGCCAGATTTGTAGGTGACAGAATACGAATATTCTTGTAAGGCCCAGCGACCAAGTCTTCCTGTAGGATCGTTCAGTGAGCATAACCAGCAAAGTGCCGGATGGTCTGTGACAACGGAAAAAGGTCGGCGATGTGAGAATGCGCGGAACTTCGCAACCGCACAAACGTGGGCCAGACGCTCACGCCCAGTGATCGAATAGTTGCGCTCCGAGGGTGAGAGGAGCCTGCTGGTGAAAGCGATAACACGGCCGTTGCCACGCTGGCGTTGTGCCAGCACTGCGACCATTCCTTGACTGCTGGAATCACTACCGACTTCGGTAGGCGCAAAAGGATCGAAATGGGCCAGAACGGGAGGCGTTGTGAGAAGGTCGATTAGACGCGAGAATGCAGAGGCCTCGTTATCGCCCCATTGGAAAGGGTCGTCTTTTCTCAAAAGCTCGATTAGTGGTCGTGCTATGGCCGCGAAATTTTCAAGAAACGGCGGAAGTACGAACAAAGAACGTTATCTAGTGAGGCGAGTCTAGCAGTGCTATAGGAGGAATTAGAGGGCAGTAAATGGGATATAATAGGGCTCAGTGAAGTTAGGAGGACAAAAGAAGCATATACAGTGCTAAAAAGCGGGCACGTCCTGCGCTACCGGGGCTTAGCGGAGAGACGAGAACTACGAGTCGGATTCCTGATTAATAAGAATATAGCTGGTAACATACAGGAATTATATAGCAATAACGAGAGGGTGGCAGGTCTTGTTGTGCAACTTAATAAGAGGTACAAAATGAAGGTTGTACAGGTCTACGCCCCTACATCCAGTCATGATGACCAGGAAGTAGAAAGCTTCTATGAAGACGTGGAATCGGCGATGGTTAAAGCCAAAACAAGATACACTATACTGATGGCGACTTCAATGCCAAGGTAGGCAAGAAGTAGGCTGGAGACAAGTAAGTGGGGGAATATGGCATAGGCACTAGGAATAGCAGGGGAGAGCTATTAGTAGACTTTGCGGAACAGAATAATATGTGGATAATGAATACCTTCTTCCGCAAGCGGGATAGCCGAAAGTGGACGTGGAGGAGCCCGAATGGCGAGACTAGAAACGAAATAGATTTTATACTCTGCGCCAACCATGGCATCATACAAAATGTGGACGTGCTCTCCAAGGTGCGCTTCAGTGATCATAGGATGGTAAGAACACGTATTAGCCTAGACCTGAGAAGGGAACGGAAGAAACTGGTACATAGAAAGCCGATCAATGAGTTAGCGGTAAGAGGGAATATAGAGGAATTCCGGATCAAGCTACAGAACAGGTATTCGGCTTTAACTCAGGAAGAGGACCTTAGTGTTGAAGCAATGAAGGAAAATCTTGTGGGCGTCATTAAGGAGTGTGGAATAGAAGTCAAACTCCATTAGACAGGATACCAGTAAGCTATCACAGGAGACGAAAGATCTGATCAAGAAACGCCAATGTATGAAAGCCTCGAACTCTACAGCTACAATAGAACTGGTAGAACTTTCAAAGTTAATCAACAAGAGTAAGACAGCTGACATAAGAAAGTATAATATGTATAGAATTGAACAAGCTCTCAGGAACAGAGGAAGCCTAAAAGCAGTGAGGAAGAAACTAAGAATTGGCAAGAATCATATGTATGCGTTAAGAGACAAAGCCGGCAATATCATTACTAGAATGGATGAGATAGTTCAAGTGGCTGAGGAGTTCTATAGAGATTTAAACACTGGCACCTACGACGCTAATGGAAGAGAGAATAGTCAAGAGGAATTCGAAATCCCACAAGTAACGCCGGAAGAAGTAAAGAAAGCCTTGGGAGCTATACAAAGGGGGAAGGCAGCTGGGGAGGATCATGTAACTGCAGATTTGTTGAAGGTGGTGGACAGATTGTTCTAGAAAAACTGGCCACCCTCTATACGCAATGCCTCATGACTTCGAGCGTACCGGAACCTTGGAAGAACGCTAACATAATCCTAATCCATAAAAAAGGGGGACGCCAAGGACTTGAAAATTTATAGACCGATCAGCTTACTCTCCGTTGTCTGCAAAGTATTTACTGAGGTAATTGCAAATAGGATCAGGAACCCCTTAGACTTCCATCAACCAAAGCACCAGGCAAGATTTCATAAAGGCTACTCAATAATAGACCATATTCACGCTATCAATCAGGTGATAGAGAAATGTGCGGAATATAACCGACCCTTATATATTGCTTTCATTGATTACGAGAAAACGTTTGTTTCAGTCGAAACCACAGCAGTCATGGAGGCATTACGGAAACAAGCCGTATGCAAAAATACTAAAAGATATCTATAGCGGCTCCAGAGCCACCGTAGTCCTCCAAAAAGAAAGCAACAGAATCCCAATAAAGAAAGGCGTCAGGCAGGGAGATACGATCTCTCCAATGCTATTCACAGCGTGTTTACAGGAGGTATTCAGAGACCTGCATTAGGGATAACTGGGGATAAGAGTTAATGGAGAATACCGTAGTAACTTGCGATTCACTGATGATATTGCCTTGCTTAGTAACTCAGGGGACCAATTGCAATGCATGCTCCCTCACCTGGAGAGGCAAAGCAGAAGAGCGAGTCTAAAAATTAATCTGCAGAAAACAAATGTAATGTTTAACAGTCTCGGAAGAGAACAGCAATATACAATAGGTAACGAGGCACTGTAAGTGGTAACAGAATACATCTACTTAAGGCAGGTAGTGACCGCGGATCCGTATCATAAGACGGAAATACTCAGAAGAATAAGAATGGGCTAGGGTACGTTTGGCAGGCATTCTCAGATCATGAACAGCATGTTACCATTATCCCTCAAGAGAAAAGTGTATAATAGCTGTGTCTTACCAGTACACACGTACGGGGCAGAAACCTGGAGGCTTACGAAAAGGGGTTCTACTTAAAGGGAAGCTGAAAGGTTTTCCAGAAAAAATGAGTGAACATGTGTACATAATGGTTTTCAACCCTCCGAATTCGAATATCGTATCGAAATTGAGCGAAAGAAAGCGCAAATATATTTTATTTCGACGAAAAGTGCAGCAGCGGACACGCCCAGCTCGCGCGTCTCGTTTCCGCCTGTGATTGGTCGGGCGCCTCGTGACGTCAACTCTAGTGACCGACCGCTGCCGTTACACATGAAGCACGGTGCCAGGTAGTTTGGTGATGTAATGGAAAATTAAGAGGTAATGGAAAATTTAAAGAGACTGCGTTTTTCTGGGGAGTTCGGCGTTACTACCTACATGTACGAGCCGATTGCGAAGAGCCGGCCTCTCGAGGAAGCAAACGATGCTGGTGCGAGCAGTGCTTTCGACGCTAACGAAAGCGAAGTCTTGGGATCTCCTCGTGTTGGAAATGCTCTTTGGTGAGTATGTTTTTTGCAAAGCGATCTAGTGATCTCGCCGATCTTTCGCCGATCTAGCGAGCTCGTTTCCGCTCAAACAACTGTAGTGTTGTGTTCCTGCATGCCTCCTCGTGGACCGTAAGCGGGGATGCGATCGTCGGCATTTGTGCGCTGTCCAAAGCTGTCGGCAATCTACAAAGACGGTTTAAACGCGTGAAAAGCTTCCCGGTTCATGCAATACGTGTAGTGGCCTTCATCTGTGCGCCATCCGCACACTACTCGTAACCGAAGTCGTGAAGGCGGCGAATTCCGTCGGCTACGTGAGACGGTCGGTTAATTCAGGCGTAACGCCTCACTGTTACAAAAACCGGTACACCAGCTCAAACTCCATTTATCTGAAAAAAGCATCGTAGCAATCACTAACTTACACGTATTAAACTACACTGAACAATGGTTCGCGCAGTCAGGTTCTTACCTCAAGCTTCCTTCTTTTCGCGAAAGCTGCAGCCTTGACAGCGGTGACGAGCTCCTTGTGTACGCGAACACTGACGGCACTGCGCCGGGCCTTAAACGAGCCGACTTGACTGGCAAACCCAACGCACGTTTTAATGATAAATTCTCGTGATAATCCTCGTCACGGAAGTGGCTGGAGCACAGCACTGTTGTTCTTGAGGGCTTGAAATTCGTTCGCTTCACAGCAGCCTCCCACTTCGTTAAAAGCTTCTTGTCTTGTGGGAAGCAATGGAAGACAACATCGTCGCGGCCGCTGGTGCTCGTGCAACCGTAGGCTGCACAGAAAGCCGGCATGATCGGCCCACCACTTCAGTTGATGCTGCGCGCGTTGACTACCACTCTACATACACGCAGACGCACCAACAAAGGAATGCAGGGTCGATCGAAGCAGATTACGATGGAACGCACGCAGAAACAAGCACGGTCAGGCACGGTCGCGCAGGCTGCGAAGGAACAAAAATTGGAGGACGCTTAAGCTTCGCCTTCAAGAGTGGAACGCGACAGCGTTCCTGTCGACCCGCCAAGGGGTGTAAGACAATGGGCTACAGGGCAGCCATCACTTACGAGGCGCCCCGCATCGGACGCGGTGAGCGTCGAGCCATATGGTCGAGCAACGCAGCGTTCGGCGCAGCAACGAAACGTGCGCCTGAGCAAGCGGAACGAACCAAAGAACTCGGTATCTCGGAGGGGGAAATGATGAACGCCAGCCAAACGTCGTGATCGGCACGGGCCGAAAGATAGACAGATAGTGATCTAAAGAAAGGAAGGCCGCATGATTCTGCAGAGGGAGCAAGGCGAAGCGTTGTCAGGGGAGAGACAGTCCATGCCGCGACCCGCCTCGCACCGGTCCTCGTACAGCTCCAATGCGCGCGTGGCGCGCCATCTGTCGGGCAGCGCCGTACATGGAGAGGAGGGGGTCTTCTATGTTTGCCGCAAGATGGCTCTGCGTGTGCGGAAAGCCCAGAAGAAATGCAGCGGAAACGCACTTAGCTACTCGTGTAATTGCGACTTCTGTAAGTTACATGTTCATAATTACCGATATACACCGCAGTATAACTTTCCACGGCTCGTTTCGAAGGCAACACCGCATTCACTAGAGGCGCGTTTGTACCGCTTGGAAGCATTGAACTCGTGGCTGAGTGGTAGCGTCTGCGTCTCACACTCCGGGGACCCTGGTTCGATCCCCAGCCGATCTTGGAAGTTGCTTTTTATTTATGAAGTGCCTGCCGTGATTTATCGCTCACGGCCAACGCGGCGGACGCCGACACCGACGCCGACGACACCGGCTTTTCTGCGACACGAGCTCCTAAACGCTATCGCGTTAAAACACTAGAGTTGACGTAACAACACCGCGGTTTCCGGTCTCCGCTCGCATCGTCAGCGTCAGCAGCAGCGCGCGGCATTCGACGGGGGGCGGAGCTACAGCGCAATTTTAACCGACGATTACGTCGCTCCTAATTGAAAAAAAACCCCAAATTTTACCTACATGGTTTATAAGGTTCTCGCATCCGTATATGAGCGTCTTATTGAATTCGACAGACTCTTCAGCTTCCCTTTAAATTGAGGACGACGCAACAAGCTATGGAAAGAAGAATGATAGGTGTAACGTTAAGGGATAAGAAAAGAGCAGATTGGGTGAGGGAACAAACCCGAGTTAATGACATCTTAGTTGAAATCAAGAAAAGAATGGGCATTGGCAGGACATGTAATGAGGAGTGAAGATAACCAATGGTCATTAAGGGTTACGGACTGGACAAAGTAAATACACCTGGTAGCGAGGCTTCCATAGGAGCCCATACGTTCAAAACATGGTGGTCCATCGGCGGTTCATGGGGCTTAGCGCCATCTGTATGGGGTGGGAACACTTCCGGCGGAATAAAAAATAATGTGACGCCATGTCCGTTAAAAGCAGAAGTGACGTCATTTTCTTTTCGAAGGCGCGAAATTTGTTTTGTTGGCCTGCTTTTGGAACTACATATTCAAATGCCCCGCCATTCGACTTGATGGGCGTTTCGAGCTTTCAGCGCGGAAAGCGATGAAGGAAAATCCAGCCGTACGGTTGTCGAAATCGAACCCCTGCACAGAACATACTTTCTTTGGAGGCCGACGAAAGCTTTAGGTGTAGAGTGCTGATCCTATCGTCGGACGCCAAGCTCGTCGGCCGGCGCAGTCGCACGAAAACTACCCAATTATCTGGCGGTCGTAACTCACTACTTTTGACTGAACAGATTAAGAAGCGATGAAGCCACCCGCGTCGCCAAATTCAGGCAAACTTCGACAAGCAAGAAAGCACAAACTGTGAGGGGGCGTATTTCAACAGGCGAACTTCACGAGTGCGCCTTTCCGCCTATTTCAAGACGTGCATTGCATTGCGAGTGATAGTGGCCTCAACGCCCCCTGTAACGATGGGCGCCGAAAATAAACGCATCTATTAATAATAAAAAAATTGAATAAACTTGTATTTTCTTAACTCGTCACGAATATATAAAATTAACCAGGAATTTTATTTTCGTTGAATGAATCTAACTGTGTCTCGCTTAAATTAAAAAAACGCTTTTTTCTTTCCCAATGTTTGTTCCCTCCAAACATAGTCGCGCTTCAATCGCTGCTCCCATAACCGCCTTGCTTATGTCGGTGACAATCTGTACTGAACCGCTTTTCGCCCGAAGCTTCGCGACCTATTTGGATCGACCTTGGACTGGATTCCAAGGGCAGGGAAATCTAGCAGGGGGCGGCAGAAAGTTAGGTGGGTGGATGAGATTAAGAAGTTTGCAGGGACGACATGGCCACATTTAGTACATGACCGGCTTTGTTGGAGAAGTATGTGAGAGACCTTAGCCCTGCAGTGGGCGTAACCAGGCTGGTGATGATGATGATGGCATGCTGGTATCGTTCAAGGCACCAATACCAGCATGCATAAACTCACGTACGCTACTTTTGCAGACCACTGTCGTATTCGGCATCTGCTCTTGGGCCCTGGATTCCTGCTGGCGAGGCCTGGCGGCAGAATTACAGCTTCCACCCACCCCGGTGCTCGTTTGGACGAATCTGGATGCCTCTGGGAGCTTCATCTGGCAACAACGCTCGGAAATGGCCATCATCTGCTCCACCAGCGCCGGTTATAAACGCCCGCCTGTTACTGTATTCCTTGGGCACGGCACCGATACCAGTATGCATAACTCACGTACGCTACTTTTGCAGATTAGTTACCTTAAGTATGCTTCTTGTCTTAGAAGTGACGATAGATGCCTTGTAGCGGTGTCATGCCCAATGGAGCCGCTCGAAGGTGTTAGGCGTGCCTTGTCTGTCATTTCACGATTGTGGTCTGCCTTGACGAATATGCTTTTGTTACTCGCGGGTGACGTTGAATCGAACCCGGGACCCGGCTTTGATACTCTGGAAAAAACGCTTGCATCTGTGTTGGAAACCGTTCGAAAACTGAACAGCAGGGGGCAGGATGCGATATTAAGAGAAATACGAGGCTTAAAGGACAAACAGGACGCCACTGATGGAAAAATTGAGCTTATTAAAGAAGAACAAAATTTAACCGCTGGGGAGGTCAAAAGCCTCAAAGACGAACGAACAGCAGTATCTGCTAAAGTCGCTGTCCTGGCCAGCAAACTTTCAACCCTTGAAACCACTCTTTCTTCACTGAATATGGCCGAAATAAGCAAACTTAGCAGTCCACTGCGCAACATCAGCAAAAACTGCAAACCATTGTCACAAGATGCGACGACACAGAAAATAGAATGCGTCGCTGCAACCTTCTCTTTTTTGGACTTGATGACGAGTATAAGGAAGACTGGGCAGCTTTGGAATCGAAAATAATCAAGTTTTGCTAGGATAAACATGGCGTAGAAACAACCAGCACACAAGTCTAACGTGCACGCAGGTTGGGTAAGTTCGCCGAGGACAAACGCAGACCAATAATATCAAAGCTAAGCTTCTTTGAAGCTAACAGGTCATCCTAGCATTTGCGCACAAACTTAAGGGATCTGAAAAGATTTTGCGCCAAAAAACAACACACGCAAGAAAGACGACGACACTTCGGGCGCTCGTGGTGTCGTCGTCTTTCTTGTGTGTGTTGTTTTCTGGCGCAAAATCTTTTCAGTATGCAAGATCACCAACTAGCCCAGCAGTTAACTCTTCTTAAGGGATCTGCATTCTCGATTCGAGAAGACTTTACGCCATCGACGCGGCTTTCTAGGAGGAAGTTGGTTGAGTTTGCCAGAACGCAAAACAAATAACATTCAAGCTGTCAATAGACAAGCTATGTATTGACAATAATACTTACATGAATGATCACGCAACTAACAAGGTCATTCCATCTCTAAGATAGCTAGAAAACGGTACTTGTAGAGACGTGCCGCAAATAGTCCAATCAATTACATCAGTACAGTCGATATCCTTATCTTTCACTAACATTCTAAGCCTACTCGCAAAGCGCGATCTGGTGTGTTCTTTTATCGAATACAGTCATTCAGACATTATCATTTTGACAGAGACTTGGCTACGACCCGAAATAACCAACAACGAAATTTTTCATGATTGCCCTGTGTACAACGTATATAGGCATGACCGCACCGAAACAAGAGGAGGTGGCGTCTTAGTAGCTGTTAATCGAAATATTTAATCGCATATCATAGACGCTAACTCAGCCTTTGAAGTTATCTGGATTGCATGCTCATCCTTATCTGTCAAATTATTCATTGGTTCTTGCTATCGTCCTCCGTAATATGACCAATCGTTTGTAGAATAATTGCGTTACAGTATTGACAATGCAACAAAACATAATTTTGCTGAGAATATCTACATATTCGGCGACTTTAACTTTCCGAACATCGATTGGCCGCAGCTATCATCCCCTTGTCACAAGTTAACCTTAGATTTCAACTCACTTCAAGTTGTCAGAGAGCCCACTCGAGCAACTAATGTTCTAGACCTGATTTTCACTAACGCTCCTGAAACACTCGGTACAATTTCTTGTCTAGGTGGTTTTAGTGATCATAAACTGCTTCAGTTACAAATTAACGTGCCTTTAACATTTACGGGAGTCACGGGTAAACAGATTCGCGATTATAATAAGGCTAACTATGCTAAAATGAATGATGACCTGGATGCGTTCTTTAATGAAACCTTCTTGCCGTCCTTCCAATATTGTGACATTGATGATGACTGGTTACTTTTTAAAAACGCCATTTCCGCTTTAATTGTCAAGTACGTTCCTCTAGTCACAATAACGAATGATGAATCTAAGCCTTGGCTTAATAAATATATTCGTACTCTACGTAACAGAAAAAAAAACTTATACAAACGTGCTAAGAAATCGCGCGATTCTAACTTATGGGCTAAATATAAAAAGTGTGTAAAGAATTAGTGCGCTGAAGTAACCTCGGCTAAAGACAAGTACTACTCCCTTAACCAACCTTCATTACTAGCTTCTGATCCTAGAAAGTTTTGGCGAACCATTGCTCCAGACAGCACTACCCATCACATATCGCGTCAAAAAGATGACCAAATCGAGCTGTCAGGTCAAGAGAGCGCATATGAATTCAATAGGTTCTTTTCATCTGTGTTTACTGTTGAAGATCATTCCAAAATGCCCATTATTCCTGATCATGAATTTCGATACACGGAACCCATTGCCATCACAATTCAAGGAATCGCATGCCTCATTACTAACCTTAAGGTATCTTCCTCTGCTTATCCCGATAACATATTGTCACGTGGTAGCGACGTTAAAGAACACAGTAGCAGTACTGTGAAAGACAAAAGTAGCTTTAATTCGCAGAACCTGTGCCCACAAAAACAGGCTACACTTAAAGCACAACGATTGCGGCGAACACAGTCGGCGATCGTCGGAAATCTGATCAGCGGGTCAAGCGCGTCGGCTTTTATAGATTAGTAGTCGCATTTTCTAGAGTAACCGCTGGGACACGCGTGTCTTCTACAAAGTTCTACACTGTTCGTGTCGCGCATACATGCAATCAGATTACACAAGTTGCGGGGAAAGACAGCGGATGAAACCATCTATAACATTGCACAAATTCTTTTACATGCAGGCGCGTCTTGCGCTGTGCCATAACATTTGTTAGGTGGTGAGAAGTGGTCGCCCGATAAAGAAGTACACGTGTCAATATGTTCTAAAATCTTGAAGAATACATTGTCTATCTCTAGCAAAATATTATATCACATGTTTTTCACAATCTTTAACAGGCCATCTTCCACTTGATTGGAAAGTTGTAAAAGTAATTCCAGTGTTTAAAAGTGGTAACAGAAATATGGCGGAGAACTACCACCCTGTTTCGCTCACTTGCATATGTTGCAAAATGCTTGGGCATATTATTGCGTCGAGTATTTATAACCACCTCGAGTTTAATATCTTCTGTCTTAATAATCAGCATGGGTTCCGAAAATCTTTTTCGTGTGATACGCAGATACTGGAATTCACCAGTGACTTGCACTTTAACATGGATAATAGCCTTCAAACTGATTGCATCTTCCTTGACTACTCAAAAGCATTTGATCGTGTTGCTCACTGCCGACTCATCGCTAAGCTATCTGCTCTTAGACTAGACTCCCTAACGCTATCTTGGCTTCGTAACATTTTATCTTTTCGCAAGCAGTTCATAGTCGTCAATAATTTTGCTTCTTCTTGTTCTGATGTCATATCCGGTGTTCCACAGGGCAGCGTGCTAGGCCCTTTGCTTTTTTTAATTTATATTAATGACTTACCTTTTAACATTTCCTCTTGCATGCGACTATTTGCTGATGACTACATCGTATACCGCACTATTGAATGTCATGATGACCATTTGATCCTCCAAAAGCATCTTAACCTCGTTTATGCTTGGTGTGATAACTGGCTTATGCCGTTGAATTCGAATAAGTGCAAAACGATTTCCTTTACTCGCAAACAGTCCCTTTCTAACTTCACGTATTCTATAGACAACGTTTCACTGCCCCATGCGGTGTCATATACGTACTTAGGCTTGCATCTTACATCCGACCGTTCATGGAAATTGCATATCGCCAACATATGTGCTAAAGCGTCACAAACGCTGGGTTACTTACGTCGAAATTTGCGTCATTTCTCAGCTCATACACGCAAATTGGCATATTTAACCTTCGTCCGCCCACAGCTTGAATTTGCTTCATCCATCTGGTCGCCTCATCAAAAGTATTTAATCTCAATGCTGGAAGCCGTACAAAATAGAGCCGCTCGATTCATTTCATGTAACTATAACCGCCATTCCTGTATAACAAAAATTAAGCGAGGCATTTCACTCCACAAGTTAAGTATTCGTCATTCTGTTCCTCTTTTATGCTTAATACACAAATATATTCACAGCGTAACGCCTTCCGCACTGCCACTTGAAAAACCATTACGTACATTCAGGCGCCTTCATAATCACATCAGCATCAAACGCATATTTGGTAAAACTAAAGCTTTCAATTTCTCGGCTTTACCACAAGCCATCGCACATTGAAACAATCTTCCAGATGCCATTGTTTGAATCACTAATCGCAAACATTTCCGTGAGCGCTTATATACACATTTTACAAACTGAGACTGTATAATGATGCATTTTCTTGTTCTGCTTACTGATACTTTTCTTTGTTCTTGTTCATGTTCATCACGTATATTATTGCGCAATCCCCCATCACTCAATGCTCCAACCGGAGCCTATGATGTATTTTTAAATAAATAAACAATTGTTTCACCCACATGCGGGCTGGCTGTTGACTTGCGGGTATATTTGTCCAGCTATGTGGAGCACAACGTGCAATCTGGGGTAGTTCTTGATTCTAGTCTTTTTTTCGACGTCGATGTAAGCTGACTTATCAGAAAGCGAGAGGCCAGACTGGCAAAGAAAGTCTGCACTATTGTCGAGAGCTTATTGCATCATTCTTGACTTCTGTATAAGACAGCTTTCCCATAGACTGTAGTACACCATAGGCTGTAGTACATGGAATATTCCTGTGTTGTTGGTGTGGTTGGGCCAAATGTACCTACAACTCTCACCTGGAACTTTCTGTCTTTCAAAAAGTTACTGTTTAACATAAGTGCTGTTAGAGAATTTTTTTTTTGCTTATCGTTCCTCTTATTAGGGTAGCATGAGGTACTGCTGTTAAAAGCCTGTTCAATCTTTTCATTCTTTTATAAGTGGTATTGCACAATGTCCTGCAATAAAGTTTCTGCTGCTTATGGCCCACTCATATCTGCCAGAAGGGAGAATTCTTGAAATAGGTTTTCTTTGTGCTGGTGTGTGCGATGTAGTATGAGCATTCATGTCTTGACATTTGTACATCTGTAGAACCAGCTTCCTGACAGAGTACTTGCTATACCTGATTATGCTTATTTCGGCGGGGCTGTTGAAGAATAGATATTGATGCAATGAATGTTTACACACTCGAATTATCACGAAAGATGGTTGTTTTACAATTGCGCCCTTTGCGTTCGATTAGTGTTAGATTACGCATAAGCATGCCCCCCCCTATGCGATATTATTTGGAACTTCAAGAGTTAAATAGATGATGAACTAAATTCAAGTGCAAGAGCGTTTTTTTACCTATGACTCCCTTCGAAATGCGACTTCCATGGCTGGCAATTAAACCCCTCGCCATGTGTTAGCAGCAGAAAGCCATAGCCCGAGTGGCAACCGAATAAATTGAACGATTTGTCTGCAGATGTTCTTTCTTTCTTGCCTGTATGTAGGTAAAACTTGCAATAAATGTGTCATTGCAAGAAAGCAGTTTGTGGTCCTTTATTGAATAAACCACATATTGTGCACAGTTGAAGTGCAGAAATTTGTTCTAAATTCTCCGGGTGATATTGTCACGTGGTCGTGACGTCAAAGAACACAGTAGCAATACTGTGAGAGGCAAAACTAGCTTTTATTGGGCGAACCTGTGCCCACAAAACAGGCTACACTAAAGCACAACGAGAGCGGCGAAGACAGTCGGCGATCGTCGAAAATCTGATCAGCGGGTCAAGCGCGTCGGCTTTTATACAGCAGTCGTCGAATGTTCCAGACTAATCGTTCGGACCCGCGTGACTTCCACAAAGTTCTACACCATTCGCGTCACGCGATGAAATCAGATAACACAAGGTTCGGCGACAACAGACAGCCGGGTAGAAGCATCGATAACTTTCCAGAAACTTCGGATACATGATGGCGCGTCCCGCGCTGGGTGATTACATTTGTCAGGCGGCGAAACGTGGTCGCCCGATAAAGATAAGTACACGTGTCAATACCCCCCTTTTAAATAAGCATCGACCCGATGCTGCATACAAATGAAAGTAATAAAGAAAAACACCCGTAGCAAAGAAAACAAAAATAAGGAAGTTCGTCAGCGTCCGTAAAAGGGTTGCAGACGCACCACGTGGACCACTTCTGATCGTGTGCGGAGCCGCTTTCAATGCGAAATTCAATCTGGCACGACCTCATAGTCCAGTGCGCCAATACGTCGAATGACCTTGTAGGGTCCTAAATAGCGGCGCAATAGTTTCTCACTCAGTCCTCGCCGGCGTATCGGTGTCCAAACCCAAACACGGTCGCCGGGCTTGTACTCGACGAAGCGTCGTCGGAGGTTGTAGTGTCAGCTGTCGGTCCTCTGTTGGTTCTTGATCCGTAGGCGCGTGAGCTGTCGGGCTTCTTCGGCGCGCTGGAGATAGCTAGCGACGTCAACATTCTCTTCGTCAGAGACGTGGGGCAGCATGGCGTCGAGCGTCGTCGTCGGGTTCCTGCCGAAAACCAGTTTAAATGGCGTGATCTGTGTTGTTTCTTGCACCACCGTGTTGTAAGCGAAGGTTACATACGGCAGGACCGCATCCCACGTCTTGTGCTCGACGTCGACGTACACTGCTAGCATGTCGGCGAGGGTCTTGTTCAGGCGCTCCGTGAGACCATTCGCCTGCGGATGGTAGGCAGTTGGCCTCCTGTGACTTGTCTGGCTCTACTGCAGAATGGCTTGGGTGAGCTCTGCTGTAAAAGCCGTTCCTCTGCCGGTGATGAGGACTTCTGGGGCACCATGTAGCAGCAGGATGTTCTCGACGAAAAATTTCGCCACTTCGGCTGCGCTGCCTTTTGGTAGAGCTTTAGTTTCAGCAAAGCGGGTGAGATAGTCCGTCGCCAAGACGATCGACTTATTCCCGGATGTTGACATCGGACATGGCCCCAAGAAATCGATCCAAATCTGCTGGAAAGGTCGGCGAGGGGGTTCGATCGGTTGTAGTAATCCTGCTGGCCTTGTCGGTGGTGTCCTACGTCGTTGACAGTCTCGGCATGTCTTGACGTAACGGGCGACGTCGGCGGTCAGACGCGGCCAGTAATACCTTTCCTGTATTCTCGACAGCGTCCGGGAGAAACCGAGGTGCCCAGCGGTTGGATCGTCGTGTAGGGCGTGCAGTATTTCTGGACGCAGCGCTGACGGTACCACAAGAAGGTAGCTGGCGCGGACTGGTGAGAAGTTCTTCTTCACGAGCAGGTTGTTTTGTAGCGTGAACGAAGACAACCCGCGCTTAAATGGGACAACGTCGGTGTTCCCTTTCAAATACTCGACGAGGCCTTTTAGCTCCGGGTCCGCTAAGTTGCTGTTTAGTGAAGTCTTCCGCGCTTATTATTCCAAGGGAGGCGTCGCCATCCTCGTCGTCTTGCGGCGGGGGATCGATGGGGGCGCGCGATAAGCAGTCGGCGTCGGAGTGTTTTCTTCCGGACTTGTATATTACCGTGACCTCATATTCTTGCAGTCTGAGGCTCCACCGCGACAGCCGTCCTGAAGGGTCCTTTAAGTTAGCTAGCCAACACAACGCGTGATGGTCACTGACGACTTTGAATGGCCTCAAGGGCGGAATTTAGCTGCAGCCCAAATGATGGCGAGGCATTCCTTTTCAGTCGTAGAATAATTGCTTTCCGCTTTTGACAGAGACCGGCTAGCATACGATATCACCCGTTGAAGTCCTTTCCTCTGGACTAGGACGGCACCGAGGCCTAGGCTACTGGCGTCAGTGCGGATTTCGGCACCGGCGTCCTCATCGAAGTGTGCAAGAACCGGCGGCGACTGCATGCGTCGTTTGAGTTCTTGAAATGCCTTGGCCTGCGGCGTTTCCCACTTCAACTCGACATCACATTTGGTTAGATGTGTTAGCGGCTCCGCGATGCGTGAAAAGTCCTTGACAAAGCGCCTATAGTAGGCACACATGCCAAGGAATCTGCGCACTGCCTTCTTGTCGGTTGGCTTCGGGAATTTTGCGATGACAGCTGTCTTCTGTGGGTCGGGGCGTACTCCTGATTTGCTGATGACGTGGCCTAGGAACAAAAGCTCATCGTAAGCGAAGCGGCACTTTTCCGGCCTCAGAGTGAGCCCTGATGACTTAATGGCCTCTAACACTGTCGCAAGCCGCCTAAGGTGATCGTCGAAAGTTCCGGCGAAGACAACGACGTCGTCCAAGTAAACAAGGCACGTCTGCCACTTCAGTCCTGCTAACACCGTGTCCATGTCGCGCTGAAACGTTGCAGGCGCCGAGCACAGTCCGAATGGCATGACCTTGAACTCGTAGAGGCCGTCTGGGGTGATGAAGGCAGTCTTTTCGCGATCTCTCTCGTCGACTTCTATTTGCCAGTAGCCAGACGTCAGGTCCATTTACGAGAAGTATTTAGCGTTTCAGAGCCGATCTAATGCGTCGTCTATCCGTGGAAGGGGGTACACATCCTTCTTCGTGATCTTGTTCAGTCGACGATAATCGACGCAGAAGCGTAGGGTTCCGTCCTTTTTCTTCACCAGGACTACATCAGATGCCCACGGGCTTTTCGACGGCTGGATGATGTCGTCGCGCAGCATTTCGTCAACTTGTTGCCTAATAGCTTCACGTTCTCGCGTCGAAACTCGCTAAGGGCTCTGGCGGAGTGGTCGAGCGCTCTCTTCGGTTATTATGCGATGCTTTGCAACTGGTGTTTGTCGAATCCTCGATGACGTCGAAAAGCAGTCTTTGTATCGTCGGAGAAGATTTCTGATCTCTTGCTGCTTACTCATAGGAAGACTTGGATTCACGTCGAAGTCTGGTTCGGGGACTATGCTCATGGGGGTAGATGCTGCTGAATCCGAGAGGACAAAGGCATTGCTGGTTTCGATTTATGCGATTGTCGTGCCCTTGTTGATGTGCTTGAACTCTTGGCTGAAGTTGGTTAGCATAACTTCCACTTGCCCTCCGTGGAGTCGAGCGATTCCTCTTGCGACGCAAATTTCACGGTCGAGCAGTAGATGTTGGTCGCCCTCGATGACGCCTTCTACGTCAGCGGGTGTTTCGGTGCCGACGGAAATAATAATGCTGGAGCGCGGCGGGATGCTCACTTGATCTTCGAGCACACGCAAGGCGTGGTGACTACAACAGCTCTCCGGCGGTATCGCTTGATCTTGCGACAGCGTTATCGATTGCGACTTCAGGTCGATGACTGCGCCATGTTGATTCAGGAAGTCTATGCCGAGAATGACGTCTCGTGAACACTGTTGGAGGATAACGAAGGTGGCAGGGTAAGTCCGGTCATGAACGGTAATTCTTGCCGTGCAGATCCCAGTCGGCGTAATAAGGTGTCCACCAACGGTCTGAATTTGCGGGCCTTCCCATGCAGTCTTAACTTTCCTCAACTGGGCGACGATGGGTCCACTCATGACGGAGTAATCGGCTCCTGTGTCTACTAAAGCGGTGACTGCGTGGCCGTCGAGAAGCACGTCGAGGTCGGTGGCTCTTTGTCTTGCGTTACAGTTAGGTCTTGGCGTCGGATCACGGCTGCGTCGTGTTGAACTGAAGTTGGAACGTCGCGTCGTGAAGTCGTCTTTCGTCGGTGTAGTCTTGGCTTCCTGATTTCGTCGGGACGGCGGCGTGTCGTTATGTCGTCGAGGTAGTTTCGTCGGTGTCTTCGTCGGCGGCGGAGGATATTCGTCAGTTCGACGAACAGCAACCGCACCTCCATCGGTTGCTGCTTTTAGTTTTCCGGATATGGGCTCGCTGACCGGCCCCGGGCTCGGCCAGTGTATGGTCGGCGCTGCGACGAGAGGTAGCGGCCTGGTGATGGCAAACGCAACGGTCGTCGAGAGCTCCACTGAGTAGCGGCGAGGTAGTCGGCGATATCGCGGGGGCGTTCACCGTGCTGCGGGCGCGGAGCGTTCACGGCGAAACCTCGCAGTCCCATCTACCGGTATGTACATCGTAGGTAGACGTGACCCGCTTCTCCGCAGTGGTAGCAGAGCTGGCGGTGGTCAGGAGCGCGCCAAATGTCCGTCTTCCTCGCGTAGGTGCGCTGGGCGACGGGTGGTCGTGCTGGCGGTGGCGGCGGCGGCGGACGACGGAATTGCGGCGTGACAGGGCCCTGGCGAGGTCGCGGAGGGGGACCTTGACGGCGTAGCATGGTATTTCATTATATAAGGATAGTAATCACAGCAGATATTGTTATATGGGTTTACACAATAATGCATATGATCGCAAACTTATTAGAAACTGTTATTAGAAACATGTAAGGCATGAATGTTTCTGCACACTTGATCAGCTGTGAACGTGCAAGAACTGCTTGTACTTAAAATATTCAACGTTTTACAGGAACAGATGCAACTGGCTGACTTCACTGCCCAGTTTGGATTTACTTTTCTTTAACGAGTCGTTTTCTACTGTTTTATCCCCACAAGAACAGACTGTTTGCCTGGTTTTCGCATTGTTGCACGAGTTGTACATGATGGTGCACGTGGGTACGTTGTCACTGCGTAACTATAGCAAGTGAATAATTTATTTAATTTACTAGCTGCAGAGTTAATTGCCTTTCAAAGCAAATGTTAATACAGGTGCAGTAAGGATACAAAGTCCGCAACCTATTCATTGTTTATTGGTCTCTGTGCAAGAAAAAGAGATTATCCAGAGAAGAGGTGCAACTTAACGTGCACGTATATTCGAAAACAAATTAACGACGTTGTTTATTCAAGCCACGATTTAATGCTATCGTAGAAAATTCATTACGATAGTCTACACTTTTGCTCTTTCAAGTTTAATAAGTGAAGTAAGATAACCTTTCAAGATGCATCGGAAAATTCACGCTTGAAAACCGACAAGAAAATGCAACTGAACGATACCGCGTTCAGCACAACGTTGAAACTTCGGGTACTTTGCTGCCTTGTCATATGCCCTTGGCGAGGTTGAAATTACTTAAGGTGCTCAGTACGCGCGATTTTCGTATGCTATTTATTCAACAAAAGAAATTCTGAAGACCCCAAAAGGCCATGTCGTCTCGTGGCAACTCGCAAAGGTGTACGAAGCAAACGTGAAAACGCACTTCATTTGCTGCGTAGCGTGTCACCGAACGCGCAGAAATGGGAGAATGGAATCTGCGCTACAAGTTTTTTATTCTCCCTTCACGTACGTACCGAATTCGGTAATCCCCGTCTCCGCGCATTTCACTTCTTGTGCGAGACGCCATTTTCCAAAACAAACCGGCGAAATTGCTCCGTGACAACTCTCCGCGCAATTTCGACTGAAAATCGCAGTGATCGCTGCGACGGTGCGACCAGCCGGTTGGTCGCAGCCGAAAATCGGGGGGTCGGCACTGCGACTGTGATTTTTGTCGCAAAAGGCGTTTCACATGCTGCGACTGGAACGACGAAAATCGGTGCTGTCGCACGTGTCGCAATGCGATATTTAGAGGGCTCATTTCACATGATTGCGATTTCAACAATGCTACGGATGCGACGCCCAGGATAGCTTACTGCTAGGTTTCGTGGCACACGCTGCATAACTATTTTCTTGTAATGAATAAAACGTTTACATTATAATATTATTGACTTTTCTTGATTAGAAGCAAATAATATTGTAACGACGTGGGATCGACGAGTATGCGTAGCAGCACCGCCAAGAAACGCACTTTATCAGTCGTCCAAGGGAAAAACAACAACGTCTTCTTCGTTTTCCCCGCTTCACCTAAAAACCCGCGCTACTCCAGCGTCGTCCCCACTGGCGCATACCCGCTGCATTATGGTTCTGCCAAATATAGTTGTGTCATTTGCTCCCCCGGAGGAAGGAGAAGAAGCCGAGTAGTACGGTCGTGCACCGCATCGGCTCCTGCTTTCTTCGATATTTTCGGTAAGCAATTCATCTCAATCTCGATGATTTTTGCACCAGCGGATGAATAAGGAAAAGAGGAACCCACGGATACCGACTTCTCAACGGTGGGTGGCCTTTTCGTCGGTTTTTCGAGCTGCTTCTCTTTCGTGACGCCGCGCTCCCCTTAGTCCGACGGCAAGGCTTAACGAGCGTTCGCCGGGCAGGGTTAATTCCGCCTCGTCATGACAGAGGGAATGGTTGTTGTAATGCGAGGAGACGGTCTTCCTCTGGAAGAATTTGGTGCGGAGCACAGCTGGCGCTCCGCCGCTGTCAAGAAAAACGCCCTGCGTGTGTCTCGTCGCGACAGCACCCGTGAAGCGGCAAGCAGCGAGGGGCACCGCGAGCATCTCAATGGCAGCAGGAAGCCCATTAGCCTAAAGCACAAGATCATCAAATCGTCGCGAATGCCTCAGCTCCCGAAGGAACACTGGAAGATTATAGTCCGCCCCAGGGGTGGTCTGGATGTTCATAAAACGGGCTCCGCAAGGCTTGGTCGAGCCGTCGCCGCCGCGGCAGGACTCACATCCGAGCAAGCTAGCCACGACATCGTCTGCCCCAACGCAACACAAAATATTACCGTCCTCAGCACCGCGTCTCGCGATAACGCATATGCTTATCTAAAGATGAATTGCATCACTCTGGGAATCAAACAATACGAACTCAGCACCTACGAAGCCGCGCCGCACGCCACGTGCAAGGGTGTCATACGACAAATTGATGTGTCGGAGAGCCAGGCCGACCTGGACAGAAGCATCCTCAACGAGAGAAATCCCTTAGCCCTAGGAGCCAAGCGAATCAAGAATAGTGAAACGGTAGTCATCGTTTTCGACTGCTACAAGGTCCCCAACTACGTTTTCTACGGCTCGGCGCTAGTCAAGTGCTCCTTGTGCCTCAGGCAGCACGACTGCTGCTATGCTTGCGGTAGACTAGGCCACAGAGCCGACGTGTGCCCAACGCCGGAGGACAAACTATGCAGGAAATGTGGGGCAAACAAACACGACGACAACCACACCTGCTCGCCTACTTGCGGCCTCTGCGGGGGCCCGCACGCCACAGCGTACAAGATTTGCAAGAAAAAATTCCAACTCCTGTACATCGTTCGACGGAGGAGAAGGGAACGAAATGCGGAATCCAGGAATCGAGACCCGTCACCAACACAGACATACGCCGGAAGCGAACCGGCTAGATATTCGAGCCGGCGCTCCCGCTCGAGAAGCCGCTCGAGGTCCAGAAGCCGTTCCCGGTCCAGGTCCAGGAGCCGTTCTAGGTCCAGGTCCCGGGGCCGACAGAGCAGGGTCCGGTTCGAGGAGCCAGACAGTCTTGGGAAACAAGGCGCCACCTGGGCAGACAGGGTGCGGAGGGGAGCGAGAACTGCCGAAAAGGTAAGGGGGGGGGTGCGGCGCCAGAGCATGGTTCCTCTCAAATAGCTCAGCTTAGGAAAGAAAATGCCGAGATGCGCAGCATAGTCGAGTTAATGCGAGCCGAAATAGCAGAGCTCAGAAAGGCTAATCAACCTCACCACGTTCCAATCCCTAGTTCAACCCCCTCAGGTACCCCCTCAGTGACCCCCTCGCCCCATCCCCCTCGGGGACCTCAACTCGTTCCAGTCCCTAGTTCATCCCCCTCGAGGACCCCCTCTCCCCAAACAGCAGACGTTCCCATGGTCGTGGATGCAAGCCACTCGGGCAACCCAGCGAAACGAAAGGCAGTTCCCAGCATGCCCGATAATGTACAGGCTAAAGCCAAGACCGAAGTCAGAGAAATGTTGAATTCCATCTGCTTCGAGATCAAGAAGATTAATGAACGACTATCTGCAGTGGATCAGCGACTCTTGGTCGTGGATCAGAAGTTAGACGTGGAAAACGTCAAAATTCAATGCTTAGAAAACAGAATGCCAGAGATAGAGTCCAAGGTGCAGGAAATGGACATCAGGACGTCGACCCAGACCCACGTACGTCCCGTTTACTTCCCGGATGGCGCGTCGGTACCTACCCCGCCACCACTGCGCATCCCCGGAGCGATTAATAGAACCATCTCCCTCGAGACCCTAGTAGCAACGCCGGAAGGTGCTCTATACAGCAATGATGGGGCACACACCCAATTTAGGATTTGGCAGTGGAACTGCAGGGGACTCCACCATAAAAGATGTACCCTGCAGCAGTTTGTTCGCGCTCACAATGAAAAGCCACGTGTTATATTATTGCAAGAAACAATGACTGATCAGGTTTCAGACCAGGGATACAAAGCTCTTGCTCTCCGTGGGGAAGGCCGAGGAATCTGCACATTAGTCTGCAGCAAGTTCACTTTCGTCGCACACGATCTAGGGGTCCGGCATAGCAAGACAGAGACCTCCCTAGTATAAGTCATCCCAAGTCAATCAAACATCTCCAGCATTTTTATACTTAACGTATATAGCAGCCCGAGAGATCGCAGACAACGTTTCAAAACCATCATCACTAGGGCAACGAAACTCGCCGGAAACTCTCCACTGGTTGTGGCCGGCGATTTCAACGCCCCCTTTCACGCGTGGAACTACACGCACGACACGGTGAAGGGCAGAAGCCTGTGGCAGGAGGCGGGAGATGCGGGACTCTCTCTATTCACGGACTCAGCCTTTCCCACCAGACGTGGCACCTCCTCGACCAGGGACTCTGTCCCAGATCTCGTCTTTGTTAAAAACGCTGGCTCAGCCGTGTGGTCGAATCTTCTCATAGACATCGGTAGCGATCACTACATCACGGTCACCAGCTTACAAGTGGAGCAGAAAAGAAAGAAGACGTTCTCGGTCCCTGACTGGGACAAATTCCGTGAGGTTCGCAAGGCCCACGCCGCCCGTGGAGAAAAGGCGGAGAGTCTCGTCCAGTGGTGCGCATTATTTCTGGAAGATGTCTGCTCCACCACCAAAACCATAGAGACGAACCTACAGACAGACAAAGTGGATAGCAGGCTAGCACACCTTCTCGAGGCCAAGCAATCACTCCTCGAGAGGTCCCCGCAGGGGCGTCTGTGTCAGCAGGCGTTTGGTGTGTTGCGACACCACGTACCCGAGCACACGAGGGTTGGACCTCCCGCGTTTAACCGTGCGTGGCTTAGCCGTGTCCGGGGAAAAGGGGATCCTGGGGGTTGAGCCGATGCTGGGTGTTCGGACCTTTAAGGCCCCCGGGCGGAGGCAACACACCTCTTCGGCCTCTGCTTCCCGTAGACCGCACCCCCGGGCTGACCCACCCGGGGGAAATCGGTAGTTGCCTTTTCCTGTCTCTCTCTCCCTCCAGCCTTCGTCTTTCTCTCACTTTCCACCTTTCCTGTCTTCTCCTGGCTTCTCTTTGCTTCCAATTTTTCCAGGCAGCAAGGGTTAACCTTGTGTGAATAACCAACCTAGGTTATTTCATATTTGGTTATAGTGGTAATGTACAGCTGGCGTTTGCAGGCCGTGTTTCACAGGCCCTGCAGCGTCCCCTTGTAGGACTCCACGGTGGGTGGCTGGCGTTACCGCCGAAATTATAATCTCCTATGGCTACCTCCTTTCCCCCACTACCTGATCGCTCCCTGAAGAGGGGGCGCACCGATGATGTTTTAGAATTTTTTGCTCGTCAAAAAGAAACTTTTCCTCGCTTCCACGTAGTCCACTCCGAAACACCAAACAAACCCGTACGAACAATCTCACCATTTCTCGTGTCCAAGTCTCTGACCCAAGTTCTTGGAACAGGTTACAAAGCATCCAGAATGGCAAGCGGTGATCTCCTCTTGGAGCTCTGCAACCTGAAGCAATATGAAAACCTACCCAACCTAGTATCGTTTGGTGACGCCAAAGTGACAGTAAATCCACATCGTACTATGAATACCACCCGTGGCGTAGTCTCCGATGATGATCTCTTGGAGCTGACTGAGGCTGAGCTCTTGGAGGGCTTCAGTGAGCAGAACGTCATCAACTTTAAGCGAATTAAGATGAGGCGTGACAACAAGGAAATACAGACCAAACATCTGATACTTACTTTTGGCACAAGTGTCCTGCCCGAGTCCATCGAGGCCGGGTATATCAAGCTCCATGTTCGGCCATACATCCCTAATCCCCTGCGTTGCTTCAAATGCCAGCGTTTCGGTCACAGCTCACAGAGCTGCCGAGGCTGCCAAACCTGCGCTAAATGCAGTGCTAATGAGCACACTTCTGAATCTTGTGAAAACTCTTTCCACTGCGTAAACTATGAAGGCGAGCAGGCTGCATACTCGCGGTCGTGCCCATCTTGGAAGAAAGAAAAGGAAATAGTTACGATTAAAGTAAAAGAAAACATAAGTTTCAAAGAAGCACGCAGGCAGGTATCCTTCCTGCCAAAGCACACCTTTGCCGATGTGGCGCGTCAGGGGGCAGCGCCGCAACGGTCTCCGGCGGCTGTCCGACCCACATCCAGTGAGGCGGCAGTGACGCCATCCGCCCCCTCGGCGGCTGCAGTTAACGCTGCTACGCCAACACAGCAGACGGGAACATCGACCCCGAAGGTGAGCACAGCCGAGGCTGCCCCAACCTCCCCAGCCCCTTCCAGCGCTGGCAACAGCCGGCGCAGCCAAATCTCTCAGGGAGCCCCATCGACCTCCGGGCTGGTGGGCGCAGGGGTCTTGCCTTCCGAGGCAGGACCCTCACAGAAAACTTCTCGCTCGCAAGAGCATGTGTCCGGCGCCTCACAAGAGGCAATGGACACTACACCTGTTCTCACGGCGCGCCAAGCGCCTAAGGAGCGGCGAGGCTCCCTCGAACGCTCCAGAAAGGGCAGAACCCCGATTACAGGGCCTCGAAAGAGCTCTGTAATCTAAGGCATAACATCCGTTTCCGTATACACAGCACCTATTCACTTCCAATATGGATACACAAATAATTCAATGGAACATCAGAGGTCTTCTTAGAAACCTTGATGATGTGCAGGAACTCATCCAAAAACACAATCCAAAAGTGCTGTGTTTACAGGAAACACACTTAAAATCCAAACACACAAACTTTCTCCGACAGTACATAACTTATCGCAAAGATCGCGATGATGCTGTCGCATCATCGGGCGGTGTCGCCATTGTTATCTATAAGAGCATTGCGAGTCAACTTTTACAGCTACAAACGCTTCTCGAAGCAGTGGCGGTTCGAGCTGTTCTCCTAAACAAACTCATCACCATTAGCTCTCTTTACATACCCCCACATTACAAATTTACGAAACATGAATTTCAATCCTATGTAGATCAAAAGCCAGAACCCTATGTTGTTCTTGGCGATATCAATGCACACAGCACCTTGTGGGGAGACTCTCGTATCGATGCGCGAGGTCGTCTCGTCGAACAGTTCCTTTTTTCTTCTGGAGCGTGCCTTCTAAATAAAAAAGAACCAACATATTACTCTCTTGCAAACAGATCCTTTTCGTCAATAGATCTTAGTATAGTTTCCGCATCCATACTGCCCGAACTCAAATGGGAAGTTACTAGCAATCCTTACGGGAGCGATCACTTCCCCGTACTGCTAAGAACATCTAAAGAAAATGAATTTCCCCCACAAACTCCTAGGTGGAAGATAGATACAGCCGACTGGGAGAAATTTCGAACTCTATCTAGCATCTCATGGGCTGATATGTCTTTAGAAATTGATGCCGCTGTGGAGTATTTTACAGTGTTCATAATAGATGCCGCATCTAAATGCATATCTGAAGGTAGTGGTTTGGCATGCAGACGGCGTTTCCCGTGGTGGAACGACGAATGTAGGATTGCTCGTAAGAAACAGAACAAAGCGGGGGGGGGGGTTGCTACGCGCTTCCCCCACTGCAGAGAATCTTATCAACTTTAAGAAAGTAAAATCTCAAGGCAGGAGAACCCGCAGGCAGGCCCGAAGAGAAAGTTGGCAGAACTTTTTGTCAAGTATTAACTCGTTTACAGGTGAGGCCAAAGTCTGGAACAGTGTAAATAGAATTAGAGGTCGACCAACGTATTCACTCCCTCTGGTAAATACACAGGGTGATACACTGCAAGATCAGGCAGACTCACTTGGGGAGCACTTTGAGAGCGTGTCAAGTCCAACAAATTATTCAGAATCCTTTCTCAAATACAAACAAATAGAAGAATGTAAACCACTCATAAGAAAATGTCGAAGGAATGAACCATACAACTGTCCTTTTAGTCTTGCCGAGTTCAGAGCTCCCTTGAGATCATGCAAGAGCTCCGTACCGGGTTCTGACAGAATGATGTATGAAATGATCAAAAACCTACACAATGACACCCAAGTTACACTACTCACAATTTTCAACACTATTTGGGCTGCGGGATGCTTTCCAACTGCATGGAAAGAAGCAATTGTGGTCCCTGTTTTGAAGCAGGGGAAAGACCCATCCATGGCGGCAAGCTATCGCCCGATAGCTCATACAAGCTGGCTGTGTAAGGCTTTTGAAAAAATGATTAATCGCAGACTCATACATTTCCTTGAACTCAACAATATACTTGATCCCTATCAGTGTGGCTTCAGAGAAGGCTGGTCGACAACAGATCACCTAGTACGCATTGAACGATATATTCGGGGCGCATTTGTACATAAGCAGTTTTTCATGTCAATATTCCTTGACATGGAGAAGGCATATGACACAACATGGCGCTACGGCATCTGGCGAGACTTGTCGGAAATGGGCATCTGTGGCAATATGCTGAAAATAATTGAAAGCTATTTGTTGAATCGAATCTTCCGAGTGAAAATCGGCAACGTATTGTCGCGACCTTTCACACAAGAAACAGGTGTACCACAGGGAGGCGTGCTGAGTTGTACGCTCTTCATCGTGAAGATGAACACGCTTCGTGCTTCGCTACCACCTGCCATTCTTTATTCTGTCTACGTTGACGACATTCAAATCGGCTTCAAATCCTGTAACCTCTCAGTATGCGAGAGACAGGTGCATCAGGGTTTGAACAAGATTTCCAAATGGGCAGACAAAAACGGATTCAAAATCAACCCCCACAAAAGCTCTTGTGTTCTTTTTACAAGAAAGAGAGGCCTGTTTCCGGATCCTTCCTTAGAACTGCGTGGACACCAAATACCTGTCAACAAAGAGCACAAATTCCTGGGTATTATACTTGACTACAGACTCACTTTCATTCCACACATTAAATATCTGAAAAAAAAAATGTCTAAAAACAATGAACTTAATGAAACTTCTATCCCAGACTACATGGGGTAGTGACAGGAAGTGTTTAATGAACCTATACAAGGGCCTAATTCGGTCTCGATTGAATTATGGTGCTATAGTATATAACCCTGCCGCCCCGAGCGCGCTAAAGATGCTAGATCCTGTTCACCATCTAGGTATCCGGTTAACCACTGGCGCATTCAGAACAAGCCCGATTGAAAGCTTATACGCGGAATCAAATGAATGGTCCCTCCATCTACAGAAAACTTACATCAGCCTTACATATTTCCTAAATATACAATCCAATCATCAACATCCATGTTTTAACACTGTTAACGATATGACCTGCACTACACTTTTCCATAATCGCCCCTCTGTAAGAAAGCCTTTCTCGCTTCGAGTGAGGGAGCTTAGTGATGAAATGCGTGTCCCACTCCTCGAGCTTCGCCTAATGCATCCAACCAAGTTGTTACCGCCTTGGGAGTGGCAGGTCATACAATGTGACATATCCTTTTTAGAAGTAACAAAACACGCACCAGAGATCGAAATACGAACTCATTTCCTAGAACTCCAGCACAAGCACTCCTGCGCAGAGTTCTACACAGACGCTTCGAAGTCTAATGCCGGGGTGTCGTATGCTGCCGTCGGCCCATCCTTCTCAGAATCCGATATACTACATCCGGAAACAAGTATATTTACGGCCGAGGCCTACGCATTACTGTCTGCTGTGAAGCATATAAGAAAATAAAAACTCCAAAAGTCCGCGATATGTACAGACTCCCTAAGTGTCGTGAAGGCCCTGATGTCACTCTATACACACAAAAATCCAGTACTTAATGAACTATATTCTGTCTTGTGCATAGCGTACAGATCTAACCAGCGTATCATTATATGCTGGGTGCCTGGCCATAGGAGCATTGAGGGTAACGTTTTGGTGGACGAGATGGCCACGTCAATCGCATCGCAAGCTGTTAACCCTACCGCTCAGGTGCCTGTCACAGATCTGAGACCTTTCTTGCGAAGGAGACTGCGAGATCACTGGCAACACATGTGGGACGCGGAAACGGATAATAAGCTCCACCTGATAAAACCACAGTTAGGATTCTGGCCCTCGAATACAAAATCACGCCGTACAGATGTCCTATTCTGCCGTCTCAGAATAGGACACACGTTTGGCACCCATAATTTTCTACTCACCGGAAGTGAGCCTCCAACCTGTGGTAGATGCGGGGAGAGGCTGACCGTACTCCACGTCCTCCTGGAGTGTCGGGAAGTCGAATCTGAGAGAAAGAGACACTCTTCATTAGCATACCGACAGCACATTCCTCTTCATCCTGCAATGCTTCTTGCTCCAGAACCGCTTTTTAATACAGACACAGTCCTAGGTTTCCTCAGAGATGTTGTCTTACATGTTTTTAGTCCCATGCATTCGTAGCGCCTCCTCTCTTCAGAGGATGGCGCTGTGATAGTTCTTTCGTATAGCACGTGCCTCTAGGCCCCTGTGTTTCAAGGGCTCCGGCGAGGCAACAGTGCTCCAGGTATTTTTACCACCTCATATATTTTCTATTCTGCGTCATTCTTTTACGATGGATTTTAATGTTCAAAGTATTCGTCATTTGTCATCGCCATAATTTTATAGCATGTAGATTTTACGCACTTTACAGTAACTATTTTTAGGCCACTTTACAGCCAAGTGACATCTTCCATAATACATCGCCAGCATTACCACATCTCATGGCGCTCTTTGGCCAAACCTGGCCCTTGCGCCACAAAACACCACACATCATCATCATCATCATCCTCGAGAGGTGGAAAAGGCAACGCTTAAATCGCAAGCTCAGAAAAAAGATAGCCGAGATCAACTAGCAGATCGACGAGCACTGCCAAGCCCTGTCTAGGCAGCAATGGGACGAAATTTGCAATTTAATCGATGGGCAGATGCGCACGGGAGGCAAGTGGAATCTTCTCAAACACTTGCTCGACGACTCCGGCACCAAGTCAAACCAGAGAAGTGTCCTCGCTAAAGCGCTCCACGAAGCCAAGAAGTCGTCTTCGGAAAAGGACGTGCTGGAGATGCTAGCTAAGAAGTACCTGCCGCTCAAAACTGTGGCAGATGATGCGGCATACCCAGTATACAAAGGGAAGCCGAACTCCGCGCTGGACGAGCCTTTCAAAGTCAGTGAAATCCGTCGCGTCCTACACGACCTCAATGGTAGGTCCCGGCCCGGATCACATTAACAACAAGGCTCTCAGAAACCTAGAGGACGCATCGATCGAGTTTCTCACAGATGAGATAAATCGGATTTGGGAGGAGGGAATTGTACCGGAAGAATGGAAGTTGGCGAAGGTCATACTAATCCCAAAGCCCGGTACACCGCCGAGCTTGGACAACCTCCGCCCCATCTCACTGACGTCATGTGTAGGAAAGGTGGCCGAGCACGCCATCCATAACAGAATTGCCGAGTATATCGAGACCAACAACCTTTCCCCTCACAACATGATAGGCTTCAGGCCAGGTCTCTCCCCCCAGGACGCCATGAAGCTTATCAAGATACAAATCCTGGAACGCTGCACTCGGGACACGAGAGCCATCCTTGGTTTGGACTTGGAGAAGGCCTTTGATAACATCCGTCACGAGTTCGTTCTCGACGCCATCTCCAAACTCGACTTAGGCTCGTCCTTCCATGCCTTCGTCAGATATTTCTTGAGCAAACGATGCGCCATCCTCAAGGCTGGAGATTTGGAATCGGAGAAAATGGAGCTGAGCAGAAGAGGCACCCCTCAGGGGTCAGTCATCTCACCGCTCCTGTTTAACATCGCAATGGTCGACCTCTCAAGGTATCTAGGCAAGGTCCAGGGCATCGGTCACACGATCTACGCAGACGACATCACTGTCTGGTGCGCGGGTGGCAGTGACGGACAAGTCGAAGCCGCTCTCCAGGAAGCTGTCGACACTACAGAGCGCTTTCTAACCAAAACGGGACTCCGGTGCTCCCCAAAGAAATCAGAGCTCCTTCTCTACAGCCCAACTAGAAAGGGCCGCAAGCCACAGAACTGGAAACCCCCCCCCCCCTGAAATTGACATTAATCTCTACACCAAGTGCGGAGATCCCATTCCCAAAGTCGCGTCCATTCGAATCTTGGGAATGACACTCGAAGGGCGGGCACGAATAGCATCACCATTCACAAACTGGCAAAACAGACGGATAGCGTCATCGGTCTAATCAGGCGGGTAGCTAACAGAAGGAGAGGCCTGAGCGAAGAGAATCTGATAAGGCTAGTCCACGCTTTCTTGTTATGCCATTTCACGTACGTAGCGGCCATGCACGTCTGGAAGAGGGCCGAGCGAGACAAGCTAAATGCCATGATAAGGAGGGAGATCAAGAGCACGCTCGGACTACCAAACTACACACGCACCGAACGACTCCTGCAGTTGGGTATTCATAATAACCTGGAAGAAATTGCAGAAGCACAAGAAAGGGCACAGATTCTCAGGCTCTCCGGCACCAGGGCAGGCAGACGACTCCTAACAGAGATAGGCGTCCCCCCGGCCACTGTCGAAGACGCCTATCAGGGCCTTCCGAAAGAGCAGAAAGATAGAATCATCATATCGCACGCTCCGCGCAATATGCATCCCCAGCGCAACGTAGAAAGAAGGAAGACCAGGGCGATGGCGCTCCTACGCCGCGCGACAGAACTCCCTAGCGGCAGCTGCTTCGTTGACGCGGCCCAGTATGGCAACAGCAACAATTTCACGGTAGTGTCGATCAACCACAGGGGTTCGACCGTTAACGCCGCTTCGGTACGAAGCACGTCATCGCGTGCGGCTGAGCAAGTGGCCATTGCCTTGGCCCTCCTGGACGACAAACATGCCAATATCTTCAGCGACTCCAGGGCAGCCATCCGCTCCTTCAGCGTTGGCACTCTGTGTAAGGAAGCCTGTCGCATCCTCGACGGCAAAAGCATGGCCACCCACACTCTCACGTGGTTCCCCGCTCACATAGGATCCATTATGGGAGGCCCCACAAACCTGAACGAGCTGGCCCACTCCAAGGCGCGAGGTCTCGGTTTCCGCGACCACGGAGAACTCCAACGCCGGCCCGCAGTGATGGAGAACAGAGGTCAACCGACCACATACAATGAAATTGCGCAGCATTTCTATCTCGGCAGGAGAGACTTTCCCCTTCCACACAAGAAGTTAAATAGAGCGCAGGCATTGACCCTCAGATTATTGCAAACAGGCTCGTATCCCAGCCCGGCTTTATTCCACAAGATTTATCCCGACACCTATGGCACTAGTTCTTGCAGGCACTGCAATGACATCGCTAGCCAAGACCACATGCTCTGGCGCTCCCCTCGTTACGAGGCACAGAACAAATGAATGAAGACAAGTGGCTCTCCGCTGTCAAGAGCCCCGATGCCAGGGTGCAACTATGGGCTGTCCAGAGGGCCCACGATGCCGCGGTCGGGCATGGGCTGACTGTCCCAACGTGGGAGCGGCCCGCAGCGCGCTGAGTCACGTACCTCAGGACCTTTATTAAAGTTTTGCATCCATCCATCCATCCATTTGCTCCCCCTTTAGAAAAGATCATCGTCCCGATGATAGAGGCTTGGAAAGCAGCGGTAAAGAACTGCGCAGTCTTGTCAGCCCTCATAGTACGGCTTCATACGAAGCACATGAACGACCTCGGGTAAATGCCGTCGGCGCTTTGAACAGTGCGAGCTGTCTGGAACGACCTCGTAGTTGACGTCACTGATGCGTCGGAGAACTATGTAGGGCCCGAAGTATTTGCGTAGGAGCTTTTCAGAGAGCCCACGCTGTCGAATAGGTGTCCAGACCCACACTTTGTCGCCGATGTTGTATGTTACGGCTTTGTGCCGAAGATTGTAGCGTCTGGCGTCACAGTCCTGTTGTTCGCGGATTCCCAGACGCGCAAGCTGCCTAGCTGCCTCTGCTCGGTGTGTTATCTCTTCAGCACCCGTCTCGTTGTCGTTAAATTCATGAGGGAGCATTGCGTTTAATGTTGTTGTAACCTTACGGCCGTATACGAGACTGAAGGGCGTCTTGCGAGTGGTCTCTTGACGAGCCATATTGTACGCGAAGGTGACATAAGGTAAAACCTCGTGCCAGTTCCTATGCTCCACATCTACGTACATGCTTATCATATCAGCCAATGTCCTATTGAGTCATTCTGTCACTCCGTTTGTTTGAGGGTGATACGCTGTTGTCTTCCGGTGGGCGGTACCACTTAGACGTAGAACGATATCTAAAAACTGGGCCACGAACGCAGTACCTCTGTCCGTGACGACTACTGCGGGAGCGCCATGCCTTAAAACGATGGATTCCAGAAAAAAATCGTGCCGCTTCATCTGCTGTTGCCCGTTGCAGAGCACTTGCCTCGGCATATCTAGTGAGATAATCCGTGGCGACGATTATCCACCTATTACCAGTAGTAGACGTTGGGAAGGGGCCCACAAAGTCCATGCCCACTTGTGCAAATGGTGTGGCCGGTACGTCAACAGGGTGCAGTAAGCCGGCTGGTTTGAGGGATGGCGGTTTACGACGTTGGCAATCCAGACATGTCTGAACGTAACATTTAACGACCGCAGTAAGTCTCGGCCAGTAGTAATTCTGCCGAACCTGTGCCAATGTGCGAGTGTAGCCCAAGTGCCCAGCAGTCGGGTCGTTGTGGCAGGCGTGTAAGATTTCACATCGAAGCGGTGAAGGAACAACAAGTAAGTAGTTACTGCCGCTAGGCGAGAAGTTCTTGTAGAGGACATTGCGACGCAAGCAGTATGATGCCACCCCTCTTGCAAAGAGCCTCGGCACGCTGTTGGTTCGTCCTTCGAGGTAATCAATAAGCGGCAGCAATTCAATGTCATCCCGTTGCTGGCGTGAAAGATCGGCAGTATCCACGAGTCCCAGAAGAACCGTGTCGTCATCGTCTTGTGCTGCCGGCTCAACAGGAGACCGAGAAAGGCAGTCGGCGTCTGCGTGCCGTTTTCCCGACTTGTATGTAACAACAAAGTCGAACTCTTGGAGTGGAAGACTCCAGCGTGCGAGCCAGCCGGAAGGATCTTTCAAATTAATGAGCCAGCAGAGGGAATGGTGATCACTTACGACGGTGAAAGACCGACCATACAAATACGGACGAACTTTCAGAACTGCCCATACCATTGCGAGGCATTCTTTTTCAGTGGTGGAGCTTCGGCTCGGTATAGTGTCCTACTGGCGTAAGCAATCACTTTTTCGCTGTTGCCCTGCCATTGTACTAGCACCGCCCCTAGACCGACATTACTAGCGTCTGTATGCAATATCGTCGAGGCTTCTTCATCGAAGTGTGCTAATACGGGAGGCGATTGCATGCGTTGCCGGAGCTCGTGGAATGCCCGCTGCTGGTCTTCGCCCCAAGTAAAAGGCATATCTTCTCAGGTGAGTTGTGTTAATGGCCATGCGATAAGCTAGAAATTCGCAATAAATCGCCGGTAATATGCACAGAGTCCCAGAAAACGTCGCACGGCTTTTTCGTCTGATGGAATCGGAAAATTAGCGACGGCGGCAATTTTATCCGGATCAGGTCGGACTCCTTGGCTACTGACGACGTGACCGAGGAACTGGAGCTCATGAAAACCAAAATGGCACTTCACAGGCTTCAAAGTGAGACGGGCAGAGCGTATCGCTTCAAAAACAGTTTTCAGCCTTCGTAAGTGCTCGTCGAACGTTGCGGAAAAGACAATCATGTCATCCAAGTACACCAGGCATGTTTGCCATTTGAGTCCGGAGAGCACAGTGTCCATTAGACGCTGAAATGTTGCTGGCGCCGAACACAACCCGAAAGGAAGTACCTGAAATTCATAAAGTCCGTCAGGCGTCACAAAGGCTGTTTTCTCACGGTCTCTCTCATCCACTTCGATCTGCCAATAACCGCTTTTCAAGTCCATTGAGGAAAAGTAGCACGCGTTTCCCAACCTATCCAAGGAATCATCAATACGTGGTAGTGGATAAATGTCCTTCTTTGTGACCTGATTGCGCTTCCGATAGTCGACGCAGAAGCGCAGGCTAACGTCCTTCTTCTTCCCTAAAACTACAGGTGATGCCCAAGGACTATTAGATGGTCGAATAACGCCATCTTCCAGCATCGTCTTCACTTGTTTTTGTATTGCTTCGCGTTCCTTTGGGGCCACACGATAAGGGTTTTGTCGGATGGGTCTGGCGTCGACATCAGTAATGATGCGGTGTTTGGTAAGTGGCGTTTGACCAACTCTTGACGCAGAGGAGAAACAGCCCTGGTACTGATTGATGAGCTCAAGAAGACGGTTCCGCTCAACGGCCGTTAACGTCGGATTAACGTCTACAATAGGCGCAGCTGTGTGGATTGTAGAGGCCGACTCCTGCGCTAAGTGGCAGTCTTGTATTTCTGTCACTTCGTCGAAATAGGCTACAGCAGTGCCTCTAACGATGTGTCTGCGCTTCTTACTAAAATTCGTCAGCAAGAGTTCGGCGCTTCTGTCGATTACATTGATAAGTGCTCTGGCAATGGAGACACCGCAATTCAGTGCTAGCGCACTGATGTGTTCAGCTACTCCAGTCCCATTTTGCAGGCTGTCACAGCGCACCTGTACGAGAGAGCAACTCCGCGGCAAAAGTATGACGTCGTCCGCGGCAGTACGTAAGCGAGGTTGTTGTGGCTTCTCATGGGTGACATTATCCGAACTCGTGGCAAATGTGACGCTTCTGTCACGGATGTTAATCACGGCCCCGTACTCCCGTAGGAAATCCATGCCCAATATAAGTTCTTTACAACACTCAGTAAGGATGACGAGGGTGACGACGAAGGTAGAACCGGCGATTAAGAGTCGGGCCATGCATTTCCCGACAGGTGTCATCAACTGACCTCCGGCGGTTCTTATGTTGGGCCCGTGCCATGGTGTCTGCCCCTTCCTTAGTTTGCCAGCGACCTGTAAGCTTAGGATTGAAAAATGGGAGCCAGTGTCAACCAGAGCGGCTATTTCGTGGCCGTCAATGCATACGATGAGCTCGGCGCTGACGATGTCAGTTACGTCTTTCGTACTTCTATCCGTCGTATTCGTCGTTGTGCTGGGCGTCTTTTTCGTCAATGTAGCCTTCACGTCGTCGTTCGTCGATAACGGTGGATGTGGAGCAGTTCGAGTATCGGCAACCTCACCCCCGGAGGTCGCTGCGGCTAGTTTCCCCGTCGAGGGCTAGGCGATCTGTCCCTAGTGACGTCGGCAAAACTGCGACGAGTCGGCGAATTGTAGCGCGCCGGAGATGGAGAAGGAGAACGTGGTCGGGGCATCGTCGTATTTTGTGGCTGACTGTTCACAGGAGCGTCGTTGTAAGCGCGTCGACCGTCGTACGGAGAATAAACATAGTTGGCAGGAAAGCTTGGGTGTTGAGCGGCGCGATAGTTGTTCCATTTGTGGCAAACCTTATAGACGTGTCCAGCTTCGCCACAATGGTAGCACACTGGTCGACGGTCGACGGTGCGCCACAAATCGGTTTTCCGACGCTGATAGTTCAGCGGTAACTCCCCATGGAGCCAAGGAGTGGCGTGCGCATGTCGAAAATACGGCGTTGTTTGTGCTGGCATGATCGGCGGGGTCGGTAGACTCGACGAGGGTGACGATGTCGGCTCTGTTTGTGGCGTAGGTGGCGTTGTAGTTATGGGTGTCAACGGCATTGAAGTTGCGTTGAGTGGACGGCGAACAGCCTCCGCATAAGTGAGGCGCCGCGGAACGTTCCCATAGTCTGGCGCTGAAAAAGCTTGCCAGACTTCCTCCCGGGCTACATCAGCAGCAAAAGATAACGCTGGCGTCGGTTCCGCAGGCGCAACCACAAAGCCGAGCTGCCGAAGCTCTTCTCGCACCACCTCTCGGACAACTTCACGCAGAGACATGTCGTTACTCGCAGCCAGTACGGAAGTGTTCGCCGCCGAGTTGCTCATGTCATGCTGGCGGTATCGTTGCTGCAGGGCCCGTTCAATGGCTGTAGCCTCTTTTGTGAACTGGGCCACTGTTGTCGGTGGATTTCTCACAAGGCCGGCAAACAGTTGCTCCTTCACTCCTCGCAAGAGATATCGCAGCTTTCTTTCCTCTGGCATGTCTGGGTCTGCCCTACGGAAAAGACGGGCCACGTCTTCCGAGAACATAGTAACACTCTCATTGGGCTTTTGAACGCGGATTTCAAGGAGGCGCTGCGCGTTTTCCCTCCTGTCGATGCGTGAAAAGGTATCCAGCAGCTGTGCGCGGAAGTCGTCCCACGTGGCAAAGCTCCTCTCCCGGTTTACGTACCACGTACGAGCATTGTCCTTCAAATAGAAATAGACACTCGAGAGTTTGTCCGCTGAGCTGGTCTTATGGTTATACTGGGCGACGCGCTCGAACTGCTCTAGCCAATCTTGGACGTCTTCAAAGGCATCACCATGAAAGCTCTCCGGGACCATAGGATTCTGTAGTGTTACTTGTGGTGAAGCTGCGGTGGCCTTGTTATTTGTAGGAGGCAAACGATTTCTCGAAGTTTCTTGCAGGGGACTGGACTCGGGCGCTAAGCCTAGCAGGCGACGACTGAACCTGTGGACCGGTGTTTCGATGCGCGATGGTGATTCCGGGCTCGATCGTCGGCTCCGCGAAGGGGTGCCAAGCATGAAGAATACCCCGCACCTCCACCAGTGTAACTACGTGGGATCGACGAGTATGCGTAGCAGCACCGCCAAGAAACGCACTTTATCAGTCGTCCAAGGGAAAAACAACACCGTCTTCTTCGTTTTCCCCGCTTCACCTAAAAACCCGCGCTACTCCAGCGTCGTCCCCACAGGCGCATACCCGCTGCATTATGGTTCTGCCAAATATAGTTGTGTCAATATGTACGTTTACTAATTTAAAAACGTTAGTTAAGATTTAGCTTGGAGTGCGCGACGGCGGTTTCTCTAGTTCAGGGCGACATGGCGCACGTAAACAGCTCTTCGCAGGTGGTTCAGCGCTGTGTGTTTTCTCATCTACATTGTATGACCGTTTCGTTCTGCCGGCGCTACAACAATATACAAGATGACCTATCGACAAGTTCATATAGCTACCCCCACCGCATATGCAGTATTCGGAATTCGGCTGCCACGAAGTCGTCGTGTCAGCCCAACAAGATCCTCGCGCTACCCGTGCTCGGCGTCAGCTTCTGCAGAAATTATGCGTGTATATTGCCCGTGATTTCGCATATGTTGTGCCTGCTCCTAGCCATATTCTTACGCCAAACGCAACAAGAAGCACCAACCCGAAAGCCCGCGTGTGCCCCTGAACGAAGCCTCAAATGATCTGAGTGATTACGACGTGAAATGAAAACTATGTTGTGAAATTCAACCTTAGCCCCTGCCTGGTTAGTCCATCGCCGTGCTTGGACTGCGAATATATATATGGGAGCCCTCTGAATATTTCTAAAGGCGCAAGAACCGACGCATCAAATGTTTCGAGCAGTGACCGTCACTTTTGTAGAAACCTGTAAGTTGTAACATAGCATTCTAAAAGACACGCTTCTCGTCCACTTTGTTGTCCTGTGTCTCGCGCTGGTAGTATACTCGTAACTTCTAACAAGAAGACCATATCAATACGCGCTATTCATAATGCAGGATCGTAGGTCTACCGCAGGCGCACTTGCCGTAGAATTTTTCAGCTTTCTGCTCAGCCTCACACGCCGCTCACTGTTAGCCTGGTTTGTGGAAATAAATATAATTATTATAATAATGTTAATAAATACTGTAGTTTCTTCACTGTAATTTATAGCAGTCATCCAGATTTCTTAGGCTAGTCATTCATCTAACCTGTATTAGATAACATTGTTACGACATGCTTATGGGAGTCATTTCAAACTAGATTGCTCAGCCAGAGAAAGTACAAATGCAAGTCTCAATGTTTATTCCAATTTGGTATTCCTGAACAGATTATATTGGCAGAATTTTATGCCTGCTTGCATTGCTTGCAATTCAATGTTCAGAGCTGGAAAAACTGATTCCTTTTTTTGCTGTCAAAAGGCTGCTTCGATGTCGATAGCAAGCTATAATTATTCATTTCGAAAGTGTTAAGCAATGACTATATCTCTAAGCTTATCAATGTGTTTTTGTTCCACGAACACAATTAAGTTTTCTTTCTCCCTTTCATTGACAGCCATAGAATGAAACTGTTCACTTTCATAAGTATCAGGATGAAAACATTCTGGAGTTTGTCCTGAGCTTAGAACGACAGAAAGCTGAGCTAGTTGGTAAGGATTCATTATGCAAAAAAGAAGTGAGGCGTGCAGACAGGACACAAGAGTAGAGAAGTCGACAACACGAACGCAGACTATCAGCTGAAGGGAGCACTGAGGCGAAAACAGAAGGAAGACACAAAACTCATCTGCGCATGCTCAGGAATGGCAACACCACGTGTCAGTCGGGTACACGTGCCGGTCTACGTGAGAGATAACTTTATCTCTTTACTTTATCTTTATGGGCACTTTATCTCTTCCTTATGTAAAGTAATCGAAGGCTGACTCACGCACGCACTTCCACCATTATAGATATGCCATGCCTCTACCATAAGACACGTATCTTCATTCTTATGCCTGTTGTCAGGATTGGGGGCTCAATCCCATCGCTCGTAACCCGTTGTCAAGATTAGAGTCCGGCATGAATTCGAAGGTAGCTGGCCCATGCCGTCGTCCAACTTATCCACGCTGAGGACGTTGATGAAGGGAAGGACTGCTTCTCATCGAGAACGAGGAATACGGGTTTATTTACAGTATTTACATGCAGTTCATCAGACTAGCATGACTGCGAGAGAAAGTACGTCAGTCTAACACGACTGCTTGAGAGAGTGTCTCAGTCAACATGACTGCTTTAGAAAAGTGTGTCGAGCATGCACACAACAGCGGCTTATAAGCACTCGCCCCCCCCTTGATTCCAAGGGGACAGAAACGTTCGTCTAGTCATTGTAAACACGCCTCCTCTCCCCGGGACGGCTTACACACACACACACACACACACACACACACACACACACACACACACACACACACACACACACACACACACACACACACACACAGGTAGCATGGTCTGGAGCCGACGTCAGAGGAGCTTCGTAGAACTCGGAGCCGACTCGGGTAGCGCGACCGAGTAGCACATTGTCTTGCGTCTTGGTCGGCGTGTGTGAAGGAGCCTACGACGACGTTCCCGCGGCAACTCCCACACCCGTAGCAGATCAATTCCGCGTTGGGGAGTTCGATAACAATAGTTGGCCCGCCGAACTCATTCCGTCACAACGGCGACGACGCTAGAGCGTAACAGTGGCGGTTTCAGCACAAAGCCTGCTTCGTCAAACGCATCCTAGCTGAAACGACAGAGAGTGGAGGACGTACGTATTGTTCCCGACACAAAGTCGGCTTAGTCACGCCGTGGCTAGAGGTTGGCGGCGGCGTTCCAAGATGAGGTTGCCACCGCTGGCGTAAATGGCTGGCAAACTTGCACTGCAGCTGGCCGTTCTTAACACTGTACAATATCACGCATTCATCTAAGTCTGGTGTGCAGTTACAATCTCGGCAATGTAGCGAAAGATTAGAAGGCGATCCACCGGTTAACGACCTTTTATGTTCCATTAATCACTGATCGATACACCGTCCCGTTTGCCCTACGTAGAACTGGCCACAGCTAAGGGGAATATTATAAACCACACCCATACGACAGTCTGTAAAACTGTCGTCCTTATTGTGCTTCACTGGACAAATATCTGTTCGTTTCTTGCCTTTTACCCACTCCTGTTTTCTCTGTACGGCAGCACATATCTTACCTAGCTTACTGGGAGCAGTGAAAGCTGCTGCGAGCTGCTGCCGCCGCCTAGCTCAAGCGCTCACCGCATCGCGTTGCAATGTGCTCCGAGCGTGAAACCGACTGTACATCGTCCTTCGAATAAAACGTCCACGCACACACACGTAAGCACGCACCGCGCGCGTACGAAACGTGCCCAAACACGCGCAGTGCGAGAGGCCATCAAGGTGGTGCGAACGAGAGATGGGAGAGGCGTACCACCCGCTAGTTGAATTTTGCCCCGCATGCGGCGCTCTCAACCCCGGCGCAGCAGCGCTGCTCGCGGTGCCGTTCTTGTCCATGGCCTTCGTTGCTGCTCCATGCTGCTCACTGGATATATCACCTTTCCCCAGTGCTGTGCTGTTCCGCGATGTTGAGCGCGCGCGCGGTGGAGCAACTCCGAGTGAAAAAGTAGAGCGCTCGCTCCTCGTTCCTTTGAACTGTGGCTGCCTGTTAGAAGAAAAACGGTGTGTTCTTTGCTCAGCGTACGTGAGTGATACATCGCCATGTTCGGGGCCCGCCCCCTACAGCTGAAGCAGAGGCTTACGCTACGTTTTAAAGCGATAGCGTTAAAGGAACCCTGAAACGCTTTTGACGATTTTCTACAAACGTATTGAGTCGTTAGAGTAGGTCCTTCTGATCAATAATTGACACATCTAACTGCTCCGCGTAAAGCGTGTAATTTATTATAAGGTTTTAAAAATGCACATCGCTGCCGATTGCAGCACACTGCTCGGCGGAATATTAAGCCGAATATCACATTACTTATGTGACAGAAATCACCTATATGACGTCAGTGGGGTGAGCTATCCGATTGGCTGATCAGGGCGCGTGATCGATAATTTTTCCACTTTATGGTAAACAAACGATATTCGTAATAGTTGGACTGTTAGTTTATTTGTTTTCATAAAAAGAAAGTAACATAAAGAGAATGCACAAGAACAATTTTTCAGTACACTTAAGCACTTCCGGCACACAGCAAGTGTCGTATGCTTGTGTTACAACGTACTCCATTTTGACGAGAGCTCCGCGGTCGGAGTCGGTCGGAGTCGGTCTCAGTCTTTTCGCGAGCACTATGATTCGACTTTGTTGCCCTGTGGACTGCAAACGTAGTGACTGGCAATATGTCAAGCTGCGACATCGTGTCCCTCTGCAAGGTAGCAAACGAGCGAATTGGCTGCGCATCGGACTGCCGCTATCCGATCGGCGGCAGGATTTGCGCGTTTGTGGCCGTCACTTTACACCGGAAGATTACTAACGCAATAGTATTTCGCGAGTCCGGTATTAGAGCAAACGCAAGCACAAGGGGACAGGGTCTGGCCGCTTGACTGTGCCGTAACGGGATGAGCCATGAGATGAGCAGAAGGGCAAATGTGAATGGTCTACACGGTGCAGCCACCTGGTGGCACAAAGCTCAACCATACACAGTAGCAACAACGAAGTGTATTCTTCTTTGCTGCTGGTGTGTATTTTTCGCAGGAGTGTAATCATCAACACGTTGTTTTTATAAATGTTTAAAATGTTTTACACTTAGTTAGAGCAGTATTAGCGCTTTGTTTGGCTGGTTAAGCGCTGCGCCAACAAGTGTATGGACCATGCAGACCGATCAGGCCGCTCACGTACGTCTACGCTAAAGTTCCTTCATCAGCTTGAGTTTATGCCTCCAATCATTTGCAGAAATGACCAGCTTGCCTGTGGTTACCGGAATACCAGACACGTTCGGCGCTGCGACAGAATGCTCGCAACGCACACTGCTTCGATAACTCTCGGTCGACGGCCAAGCGGCTAGCGGAGAGGTCTCGCGCGGGCGGGGGCGGGCTCCAAAACTACCGGAAGTGGACGATGTGACGTCGAATCGTGACGCAGAACCAGTGAAGGCGGAGCTTAGCCCTGCTTGCTCGGCGAACGAGATGAGGAGGAAAAGCATGGCTAGGGAGAAGGGTAACTTCTAACCGCTTGTTGCGGTGCGAATGTTCTACTTAAGCTGTACCCTACGCCTCTACAAAGTTTATCCGAACCGTTTCAGGGGCCCTTTAAGGAGCTCGTGTCGCTGAAGAGCCGGTGTCATCGGCGTTAGCCGTGAGCGATGAATCCCGGAAGTCACTTCACAAATAAAAAACAAGTTGCAAGAAGGGCTGTGTGGGAATCGAACCAGGGTCTCCCGAGTGTGAGACGGAGACGCTACAACTAAGCCACGAGTTCGATGATTCTACGCGGGATAAAAGCGCCTATAGTGAATGCGGTGTTGCCTTAGAAACGTGCCGCAGAAACTTATTCTGCGGTGTATATCGATAATTATGAGAATGTAAATTACAGCGGTCGTATTCACACGAGTAGCGAAGTACGTTTCAGCTGCATTTCTTCTGCGCTCTGCGCACACGCAGAGCCAGCCAGAGCCAGCAGAAGCGGGCGAGTGGCGCGCCACTCGCCCGCTTCTCCCCTTCGGTCCGTGCGGTAACCAGTGTGAGCATGCCCCGATACCCTTGCGTTTGATAAGTTTTTTCGCTCTCTCCCCTTCCAACTTTCAGCGTGCGTCATTCGAACCCTCGTGTTTAGGCGACGCGGCTCCTCTTTCCGCTCACAGCGCGATCATAGAATAAAGAACCAATTTAGAGAAGGGAAACTGTACCTTTCGCAGTGGTTCGAAAATAAGCAGCGGCAGCGCATGGAACTTACTTAGGTGGACGCCAGAGGACGTTGCTCAATCCGGAAGTACACTTTTTTTTAGAACATCCAATATGGCCGCTTTTTGCCGGTCGCGTACGCTGGTACGCGCCGTGCTTGTCCTGCCGGCTATGCGGCATGCCTTCGCTGCCGCGTAGCTGGTGCGTTCTAATTGCCAAGAGCCTCTACTGACGCCCATACAAACAGGCCACAAGTGAGTGAACAGAACGTGCGACTTTATTGGCAGAAGACAAGCAGTGTACATTCCCGTGCAATAGCAGAAATAAAATTTGCATGTCGAGATACGCTGGAATCATTGACGCGAGCTCGTAAACGGCTCACCGTCGTCGTCGCACGTGGTGGTCAGGTCAACGAGCGACAACCAGCAGCGGAAACAGATTGGACAGTGTGCCACCTGTTCGCAGCGACAGTCGCCGTAAAAAATGCCCAAATTGCATTGCGAAGCAATCGGGTGACGCAGGCATCTGCCGCCGCAGCCTACACAGCGACATGGACTACCGCGGATTTTAGCCGTTCACTCCTTTCCAACCTGCACGTTTCTTTTCTTTCGGGAGCCGCTAATGTGTGGCTCACACTTGGTGTCTCACATTGTCTCAATATGGACAAGTCGCTTTCGTGGGCATCGCCTTTATCAGCTACTTTTGCGAGCCTTTCCAACCATGTGGCTATCAACTTCATACGCATCGGACTATGTAAGCACGTATGCTCGTCTCCATTCATGCCTAATCGCGGCCTAGAAAGGCCAGAGGCACAATCTGCCCATGGCTGCAGCAGGAAAGGGTGAACGGGGAGCCCGAATCACGGTGCATGAAAATTGGGAGTCTCTGTCGCTGTGCAGGCTGCAGGAGCGAATGCTTACTTCGAGAGGCTGCTTCCCAATGCAACTGACCAGGCCGCCACATTCGAGAAGCATAACACGGCGACCATAACCAAGTAAGATAGGATCGAAATTAAACAGCAATCAATCACCACATAAGGTTCAAACAATACATTGTACATTGGCTACGAACCATATGGCAACAGTGAGCATTCACATACACGGGTCTCTTAGGGTAAATTCAGCCGCCTACCTACAGGCGTAATGCTTGCCTTCGTCGCACGTGGTGGTCTAGTAATGAGCGACAAGCAGCAGCAGAAACAGATTGGACAGAGTGTCCCACCTGTTTGCAGCGACAGTCACTGTTAAAGATGAGCAACTTGCAGTGCGAAGCAATCGGGTGACGCAGGCATCTGCTGCCGCAGCCTACACAGCGACATGGACTACCCATCATTTTAGCATTGACTCTTTTCCAACCTGCATGTTTCTTTTCTTTCGGAGGCCGCTCTAATGTGTGGCTCACACTTGGTGTCCCACATTGTCTCAATATGGACAAGTCCCTTTCGTGGGCATCACCTTCGTCAACCACTTTTGCGGGCCTTTCCACCCAATTCCATGCACATCCGACCATGTAAGCACGTATTCTAGTCTCCGTTCGTGCTTAATCGCCGCTGAGAAAGGCCAGAGGCACAATTTGCCCATGGCTGCAGCAGGAAAGGGTGAACGGGGAGCACAAATCATGGTGTGTGTAAAGTGGGAGTCTAGGTCGCTATGCAGACTGCAGGAGCAAATGCTTCCCAGTGCAACCGACCAGGCCGCAATATTCGAAAAAGATAAAACTGCAACCGTAACCAAGTGACATAACAGCAAAATTAAACAGCAATCAGTCACCGCATGAGGTTCAGACAATACATTATACATTGGCTACGAACCATCTTACAGGCATAATGCTTGCCTTTGACGCATGTGGTGGTCTGGTAACGTGCGACAACCAGCGGTACAAACAGATTGGAGAGAGCCTCGCACCTATTTAAACCAACAGTTGCCGTTGAAGATGAGCAACTTCCATGGCGAAGCAACCAGGTGACGCAGGCATCTGCTGCAGCGACCAACACAGCGACATGGACTACCCGGCATTTAGCGTTAACTACTTTCCAACGAGCACATTTATTTTTTTTCGAGGGCCGCTAATGTGTGGCACACACTTTGTCTCAATGTGGACAAGTCACTTTTGTGGGCATCACCTTCGGCAGGCATTTTTGCGGGCTTTTCCACCCATGCGGCTATCAACTTCATACACTTCGAACCATGTAAGCACATATGCTGGTCTCCGTTTTGAGCAAATCATGGCCGAGGTAGGCCACAAGCACAATTTGCCCATGGCTGCAGCAGGCAAGAACGAACGAGGAGCGCCAGTTAAGGTGTGTGTACACTGGGGGTCTATGTCGCTTTGCGGACTGCAGGAGCAAATGCTTACCTTGAGCTACTGCTTACCAATGCAACTGACCAGGCACCCACATTCGAGAAACGTAACACAGTTACCACAACCAAGTGGGGCAGCAAAACCAGATTCTGCAATCAATCACTTCAGTGTAGCTTGCGCAAAGACCCAGGCTATCGAGGAAGAAGAGCAATCATCAACGAGACTAGGAATATGGAAAATGAGAAAGCTTGCATTCAAGAGAGAAGCCACTCTGCTCTGCAGGCATGCAAGGCTAAAAACATCCAAGAAAAGTAAAATGGTGCATAGCACATGGTGCATAGGGTAATGCAAGACACATGCCGATGCTGCATTAGCTATTTCAGGAGAGGAATTGTGCATGACAATATACACTAGAAGATACTGCTACCGATATGTTAGGCTACCAGACAGTGACTGGCATTAAGTATCAGCGAAGAATCGGTTGACCTTTATGTTTGGATGAGGATGAATGATGTCTAACAAAAATGGGCAATGAAAAAGCTTGCATTTATAGAAGAAAACTTACACTTGGCACAAACGGAATTGACATGGCTAGGAAGCTTATTAAGGGCAAACTGACGGAATTCAATCTCTTGGCCAGCGTCGTCCGTGCTTGGTCGGACGTTGCAGGTGCATCTGAAGACGAAGAATTTCTACAGAGTCCTTTTTGAGTTACCTGGATGACTCAGCCAAATGTCCGTGCTGGTGGAATGGTGGCTGAAGCTCTTTTCAGTCTTAACACAGTCTTCTGCAGACTTGACATCTCATCCATATTCTTGTGCATGCGCTTCTTTGTTCGTGGTGTAAAAGCCTTGCAAATTCGGCTCCAGCCCCTTCCTGTTGGTGCAGATAGGAGCTCCTGTGACGACCAAGGTGTGCTTGGCATAGACTCTGTTGGGGCAGAACGGTAACACATGAGATACAGCACAGATTAGCCAAACTCATGTGTGTTTTCTTTTATGCTCGAACCAATTATACTGAACCATAAATATGAACAAACATTCATGTCTGCTGCAAACAGCAAGCCAATATAGCATATGTCAAACATATTTATTTTTGAACCATGTGTTGTTTAGCTTGTAGTAGTTGCCAACGTCCACACAACGACCTTGTTGTAGCAGGCAGCAGCTTCTGTTTAGTGCGTAGAGTGTGTTGCTTTATACTGGTGCCGTCCTCACTACTGCATGTCTGGAACAGAAATTTTGACTGAATCAGAAATTTAAAGAGCAAAATTTTGCAATATGAAATGCAAAAAGGTGTGACATATATATTGTAATGGTTTGCGACTACAGAACACATGCAAATGTACACTGTCTGTTCTAGGGTGCTTAAGCAGCATGTTAAATAAATATTGCTGTTGTCCATAAAAGTGATGTCTGCCTAACTACAATGCATGTCAACAGCTTAAGTATTATTAAGATCATAAATGAGAACATTTGTGCGTTCATTTATCACTAGAATAGATCACACCGCTGGTTCCACAAGCATGTGCATGAAAGTCATGAAGCTATTAGAACTGATGCATTATTTTTCTGCACGAACGTGATGCACCGCTACACTACTGCAAAAATAAATGCCCTACGGTAAACCAAATTGAACAGCAAGAACATTTGGAACCAACAAGTACGAAATATGGGTGAATTATCATGCTTGCAACTGTACACAATAAATTCGGTGCTTTCACTTCATTTTACCAAAGGATTATTCGGTTTTGTGGAACAAAGAAGTTGCTAGTGGACTCGAAAAAAAGTATAATATGTATATTCATAAGGCTACGCAGTCACCTACGACCACGGCTACTATAAGATGAAAAATGAGACGCGCGTTCCGATATCGCTCTTTCTTTCCTGGTTGTGTGTGTATAACCACAGCCTCGGAAGTAAAGGTTTATTTAGGAAACAGCAACTGAGATCCTGACTGCCCGTATGTAATGCAGGATCTAGTTCGTTGACTTGTGCCCGCCTGGAAGGTAATGAGACGGATGTTATATAACGATTCAAGCAGCGGTGTTAAACGACTCACCGTTATTGGCGTTGTCAGCCGCAGCAAAATCCAGCTCTCGTTTCGATGCAGACGTATTCCGAATGGCTCACGACCGAAACCCAACTTCTGGGCTTACATGTCTGCTTGCAAACACGTAACTTCACGCCAAGTTAAATAACGCGAGACATCGAAGCGCAAGAAACTAGTTTTAGAAACAAAGAAGTAACCAGTCTGAGTGAACGAACGAATGAATTCATGCCGCCGTGCACTCGAAAATACCGGTAAAAATTTTAAATCCAGACCAGACATCACGTGAAAGATCGATGATGCTGAACGCTATTTGCGTTTATAATGACGAAGAAACAATACACTTACTAACAAAGAGAACAATGTCTAATTAGCAATGATAATTTTGCCCTGTTTTTTATGTAACAAAAATGCTTCGGTAATTGTAAGAGAAAGTTTGTAAGATAAAATTGCGCTTATTACGATGCCTCTATCGGGAAGTGTTAGAACTAACGTAAGCATCCCGAAGTGATGCTACTACGCTGGATTTGTTAGCGGTGGTGCGCGGTCGATTTTTTCGCCCTCTATGGCCATTTGTTGAACTTCAGAGTGTGCTACCCCTGGCGCGATTCCTAGGTGCAGCGTCTGATGCGGGACGCCTCTGACGTAATCGCTGCGCCGTAGCGCGTCTGATGGGAAAGCGTCCCCTGCGATGTGCGCCGAGCTGCTTCCGAGGACTCATACGTCTGCGTGGTGCTCCCAAGCGAGATAGATGATCCCATCGAAGCGGCAACCCCATGATCGCGTCCACCTTCATGGCGCGTCGCGGCCCGGCTGTCCATGCCGATGACGACGTTTGGCTCGCGTAGATCGTTTCTCCCTCCGGTTGGTTCGTTCCGCTTATCCATATTAGTAATGATATTGCCGGCTTTGTCTCTTAACGCAAACATCTGATTCTTACCAATTCCTAATTTCTTCTTCACTGCTTTTAGGCTTCCTCCATTCCTGAGAGCATGTTCAATTCTATCCATATTATACTTCCTTATGTCAGCTGTCTTACGCTTGTTGATTAACTTGGAAAGTTCTGCCAGTTCTATTCTATCTTTAGGGTTAGAGGCTCTCATACATTGGCGTTTCTTGATCAAATCTTTCGTCTCCTGCGATAGCTTACTGGTATCCTGTCTAAGGGAGTTACCACCGACTTCTATTGTACACTCCTTAATGATGCCCACAAGATTGTCGTTCATTGCTTCAACGCTAAGGTCCTCTTCCTGAGTTAAAGCCGAATACCTGTTCTGTAGCTTGATCTGGAATTCCTCTATTTTTCCTCTTACCGCTAACTCATTGATCGGCTTCTTATGTACCAGTTTCTTCCGTTCCCTCCTCGGATCTAGGCTAATTCGAGTTCTTACCATCCTATGGTCACTGCAGCGCACCTTGCTGAGCACGTCCGCATCTTGTATGATGCCAGGGTTAGCGCAGAGTATGAAGTTTATTTCATTTCTAGTCTTGCCGTTCGGGCTCCTCCACGTCCACTTTCGGCTATCCCGCTTGCGGAAGAAGGTATTCATTATCCGCATACCATTCTGTTCCGCAAACTCTACTAGTAACTCTCCCCTGCTATTCCTAGTGCCTATGCCATATTCCCCCACTGCTTTGTCTCCAGCCTGCTTCTTGTCTACCTTGGCATTGAAGTCGCCCATCAATATAGTGTATTTTGTTTTGAAGCCGATTCCATGCCTTCGTAGAGGCTTTCGACTTCCTGATCATCATGACTGGATGTAGGGGCATAGACCTGTACAACCTTCATTTTGTACCTCTTATTAAGTTTCACAACAAGACCTGCCACCCTTTCGTTAATACTATAGAATTCCTGTATGTTACCAGCTATATTTCTATTAACCAGGAATCCGACTCCTAGTTCTCGTCTCTCCGCTAAGCCCCGGTAGCGCAGGACGTGCCCGCCTTTTAGCACTGTATACGCTTCTTTTGGCCTCCTAAACTTAGCCCTATAATATCCCATTTACTGCCCTCTAATTCCTCCAATAGCACTGCTAGACTCGCCTCACTAGATAACGTTCTAGCGTTAAACGTTGCCAGGTTCATATTCCAAGGGAAGCCTGTCGGTATCGCCCGATGTTCAATTAAATCTTTCTGTCAAACCGTTCGTTTGAGGATGGTAGGTAGTGGTAGTTCGGTGAACAATGCGGCATTGCTTCAGAACTTCCTCCACAACGTCCGACAAAAAGACACGTCCTCGGTCGCTAAGCAGCTCACGTGGTGCACCATGCCATAGAATGATGTGTTCTAAAATGAAGGAGGCAACGTCACTTGCCGGTGCAGATGTCAACGTCGAAGTCTGCGTATCGCGTGAGACGGTCGATGGCAACATTATCCAGCAGTTGCCAGCAGGAGTGATGGGAGAGGTTCGTACAAGTCGATGCCGACGCGGTCAAAAGGGCATGCAGGACAAGGCAACGGCTGTACAGGAGCGGATGAATGGCAGGAGGCTTCTTACGGCGCTGTCAAGCGAGACAAGAACGGATGTAATGGTGACCGAAGCAGTACATTCCGCGCCAATAGTAGCGGAGGCTAAGGCGGGTGTAAGGTTGTAAGGCATGTGCGCACTGCCGGTCAGCATGGAAGGCGGCACATATGTCAGAGCGCAGATCCTACGAAACACGCAAGCAGCAATTTGATGTCTAAAAGATGTCTTGAACGGCTCATTCAAAAGGCAAGTAGTTGTCTTGATGATTTTCTAGCCATGGACGTCTAGAAGTACTTCAGTAAGCCCTGCTAACGTTACGCTAAAAGTTGGCTAATGGACAGCTTGACAAGAACTGAAGACTTCTTTTAGACATACTCTCAAATTCTTTGCGGCAGCTGTTACAGTAACATGGGGTTGCCCACAGTTAAAATTTATTTTAAATGAGGCACGGACATTATAAAAGAAGTTTATATTGTCGGATAGAGTGATGCACAGGTAGTTTTTCCAGATGTGAACCATCGGAATAGTGTAGTACAGCCCCATTGGTCAATTAGTGCTTTTTATTTAGAGCAATCAATTGAATGCCGCCTGTCAGAGTTACTTTGCAAGTAAAACAAGATCTGTATTGTATGCTGATATCATACCAATGTTCGCTGATTCACCTAAACAAGAACATCTCTGCATGAAACAATGTCATTATTGACAAAAATTCGCCCTGCTGGGTCTCCACAAAATTGAAATAGTTTCTAGAAGGGAAACATTTTCTCAATGATGCTGCAGTTCAGGTAAAAATTACATCCTGGTTTCAGCTATAGAGGGCACAATAGCCTGACACCAGTATACGAAACAGAATGTTGTGCTGCAGTGAATTGTTAAGAAATAAACGATCGTACACATCTGGAAAAGCACTCTGCGAACCATTCTAACTGGCAATATAAATATATTTTTTCTGATTTCCATGCTTCATTTAAAAATAAATTGTGACTTACAATGTGGGTGCCCCTTGTAAGGTAACGCCACATGCTTGCACAGCATCACGCAGAAATAATGGCCAGTTCTTCGGCATACCATCAATTAGTGAATTTTTTGCATGTTGCATGTTACCGGAACTGAAAGATAAATCATAATATGCTGGGTTTTTTTTTTCATACACTGTACGATGAGTTTGTCATGCATAAAAATGATCACCATGTCACACAGTCATACTTTATTACCTAATAAATTGGAAAGGATGTAGAAAGTACAATTAACAAGAGTGACAAATAGCAGCAAACGTGATACTAGATAAATCTTGAAGATGACCGCAGCCGCTGCCAGAGCAGGCCAGCCTTCGTAGGAGAGCACCGGCTCCCCACAAAAGCTTGCTGTCACAGGCCATGCGTGAAAGTTCTTGTAGACATAGGCAAGCAGTACCTGCACAGAAGAGAGAAAAGAGGCGAGGGAGGAAATGGGAATACTGAAATTGGAACTTCAATTAGCAATATGTGCTGAGTAAGAAGTTTGGCTCACATTAAAAATAAATTTAAGCACTCCTTTCTCCTAAATTACGGGTATCTTAAGGCATGTATGTGATGATGTTTCAAATGACTATTTTATTTTCTCATATCATAAGAAGCCAACAAACATTGACACCAAGGACAACATAGGGGAAATTACTTGTGCTTAATAAATGAAATAAAGAAACGAAGAATTAATGGAAAATAAAGTGGATGAAAAAACAACTTGCCGCAGGTGGGAACCGAACCCACAACCTTCGCATTTCGCATGCGATGCTCTACCAATTGAGCTACCGCCGCCAAGGTCTGTGTGTGGTGGCGCTGGCTAACACTCCCAGGGTTCTACTAGGACACATAAATACCCAAGAAAGTGGATGGGAAAACAGCGCCGCGGTAGCTCAATTGGTAGAGCATCGCACGCGAAATGCGAAGGTTGTGGGTTCGGTTCCCACCTGCGGCAAGTTGTTTTTTCATCCACTTTATTTTCCATTAATTCTTCGTTTCTTTATTTCATTTATTAAGCACAAGTAATTTCCCCTATGTTGTCCTTGGTGTCAATGTTTGTTGGCTTCTTATGATATGACTAATAAAATCGGGACCCTCGGTTAACCCCCTTTCTTCTCGTTTAGTTTATTTTCTGGCATATAGCCATTAAGTTGCACAGCAGAGTCAAAGTCAGCCTTGAAATTAATATATGGTGTTTTGTAGCTAACTTGTCAAACAAGTCTGAGAAGCTTCCTGCAAAATATAATCAGTTTAAAACAGTAATCCACTCCGCAGGTAAATGATGTACTAACTTAAGTAAAAAGTTAAACAGCATTTCATATTGTTAAATTAAAAGCAAGTTTGGCATTTTGCACTACCTAGCTGTTGCATTTTTTTTTCAAACTAAGACATGACACAGTACAGAGTAAGCGGGTAGCATGTAAAGGAGGACTGGTGATAAAGTAGTGCTCCAAAGCAGCACTCCTAGATGGATCAATCACTTTTGTTGATATTGCTACGGAACAGCCGCCACAGTGAGGCTGCACTGAGAGGAAGAAGACGACATGGGCCCGCTTGATATAGCGTCGCAATTTTGGCCTTCCGTTAGCTTCCCTTCCCTGTAAATAAATTGTATATAGTATTGGGCTCCAGCTACAAGTAACATTAATTTGGTGGAGATGGATGTTCCCCGTACCCGTCATGGAGCTTCGCAGCAGTCGCAACGGCAACAGTGCAACTTCGGCTCCTGCTGGCGGCACTTCATCTATGCAGCCGTCTCCGCCTGCAGCCCCGACCTACGTCACCGTTTCCCCCCTCGAGATCCTGGTGTTTTCAACAGGGTCGGCAGTCCTGATGTTGACGACTGGCTCCGCTTATACGAACGTGTCAGCACCAGTCACAGGTGGGATCCGACTATTATGCTTGCGAACGTTCTTTTCTACGTCGACGGAGCTCCACTTGCATGGTTCCAGACTCACGAAGAGGAGATCTCGAGCTTGGATCTCTTCAAAGAGAAGCTCCGCGACCTTTTTGGCAATCCGTTCGGTCGCCAAGTCAATGCCAAGAAAACCCTTGCCACACGTGTACAGACGTCGACCGAGTCCTACGTGTCCTACATTCTCGACGTCTTGGCCCTTTGTGCCAAGGCTTACCTGACCATGTCTGAGGACGATAAGGTTAACCACGTCTTCAAAGGCATTGCTGACGACGCCTTCAATTTACTGGTGTTTACGAACGTCACCAGCACCGATGCGATCCTCAAGGAGTGCCGCCGTCTTGAGCATGCTAAAAGGCGCCGGGTATCCCAGCACATCACGCGACTTCCCAACACAGCTGCTACGTCATCCTGTGACGACCTCTTCCACCAGCCGCCGCGATAAACTTGAACCGCATCATTCGTCGTGAGGTCGAAGCGGCACAAACGGCGGCCCCTTCATTCCCGTCACCTGATCATTCTCCGGTGACAATCTCCTTGATCCACGTCATCGTCCGTCAAGAGTTGTCCAACGTCGGCCTGCAATCCATTCGTTCCATACGCTCGGAAGCTCTTTCTCCCCGCACGTCCCCAACGCGCTCTTCTTACTCCTCTTACGGACAGCGCAACCCCTCCGAATGGCGAACAGTGGACGACAGGCCGATCTGTTTTAATTGCCGACACATTGGACATGTCCTCGCCACTGCCGCAGCCGCTGGACTTCTCCGATGCGCTATTCTCCTGATTACCACCCTCGCCCCTCTAGCGCGTCCTTTTCCTTCGCCCCTTCTATGCCCGCTCCATCATCTGACCCTGCGACAGCTCTGACACGACCCCGCTACTCCCGCTCGCCTTTTCCCTCCCGTCGTCAACCTCGTTCGCCCCTGTCACGCCGTGCTCCTTCTCCGACCTACTCGCCGCACCCCCGACCGGAAAACTAGACAGTGCAGCTTCTGGAGGTCAAGCTGCAAAGACGACATTGGCACGAAATCCTCGCTTCACCTTACCCACCAACAAGAATCTTTTGGACGTTCTCATCGACAATGTTCCTGTGTGCGCGTTGATTGACATTGGGGCGCATGTGTCCATTATGAGTGCTGCTCTTCGCCGTCGGCTCAAGAAAGTTCTGACGCCCGCCCCGAACCGATTTGTACAAGTCGCCGACGGAGGGACTGTCGCCAATTTTGGCATGTGCTCTGCCGGACTCACCAATGCTGAGAGACAAACTGTCGTTCTCTTCACCGTCATCGAGCATTGCCCTCACGACCTCATTCTCGGTCTGGATTTCCTTGCAAATCGTTCGGCCCTCATTGATGGTTCAGCCGGCTCACTTCGCCTTGACTTGCCTCTTCTTGCCGACCTTGTGGACCCGTCTCCAAGCCGTTTGAGCTGCATGGATTTTATTCGCCTACCGCCTCAATCTGTGACACACGTCGACTTGTTGTCCTCACGAGCTGTGCCTGACGGTAATTACGTGGTCGCACCGATTCCGGCAGTTATACTTACACATGGTGTTACCGTGCCGCACACTGTGCTGACAACAACTGGCAACCGCACCTGCCTTCACCTTGTCACTTTCGCGCTAACCGCACAAGTTCTGCCTTAGGGATTTCATTGGCTATAATTAGCGCTTTGCAGGATGATGAGAACGAGCCATTCACAGTGGAAGATCGTCACAGCTCAGCCCATACCATGACGTCATCGCACGGTACTGACGTCGACATTGAGAAGATGGTTTCCTCAGACCTTACACCTGCTCAAGCTGCAGCCCTTTGCCGCGTTTTTGAAGGCTATCGCGACATTTTTGACTTTGACAATCGACCCTTAGGTCAAACGTCCGTCGTGACCCATCGCATAAACACTGGCGATGCGAACCCTATTCACCGTCGTCCATATCGTGTTTCTGCGTCAGAACGAGCTGTTATCCAACAGGAAGTCAAAAAGATGCTTGCCAAGGACATTATCGAGCCTTCCTGTAGTCCCTGGGCTTCTCCCGTCGTACTTGTCAAAAAGAAGGATGGAACGTGGCGTTTTTGTGTAGATTATCGCCACCTGAACAAAATCACAAAAAAGGACGTGTACCCTTTGCCACGTATTGATGACGCTCTAGACTGCCTGTACGGTGCCACTTATTTTTCTTCTATCGACTTACGGTCCGGCTACTGGCAGATATCCGTCGACGACATGGACAGAGAGAAGACTGCATTTGTTACACCTGACGGCCTTTATCAGTTCAAGGTGATGCCTTTCGGTTTCTGTAACGCGCCCGTCACCTTCGAACGAATGATGGACTCTTTGCTTCAGGGGTTCAAGTGGTCCACCTGTTTGTGCTATCTGGACGACCGTCATCGTTTATTCGCCCACATTTCACACACATCTAGACCACCTTTCAGCGATTCTTGACGTGTATCACCGCGCCGGTCTCCAGTTGAACTCGTTAAAATGTCACTTCGCTCACCGCCAAATCACCGTCCTCGGGCACCTCGTGGACGCCGGAGGCGTGCGACCTGATCCGGACGAAATTCGCGCCGTTACGAACTTTCCTGTTCCGAAGTCTACCAATGACTTTCGTAGTTTTGTAGGGCTGTGCTCATATTTCCGACCCTTTGTGAAGGATTTTGCGACTATCGCACGTCCCCTTACCGACCTCTTGAAGAAAGACGCCCCATTTTCTTGGAGACCTGACCATGCCGCATCTTTTTCGCAGCTCACTACTCTCCTTACCACGCCTCCGATTCTGGCCCACTTTGACCCGTCTGCCTCAACGGAAGTTCGAACTGATGCCAGTGGTCACGGCATAGGAGCAGTGTTAGCACAACGCCAGCGTGGACATGGCTGCGTTATAGCCTATGCCAGCCGACTTCTATCACCGGCTGAGCGCAATTATTCACTCACAGAGCGCGAGTGCCTCGCTCTTGTGCGAGCTGTTGCGAAGTTTCGTCCATACTTGTAAGGACGCCCCTTCTGTGTCATCACTGATCACCACGCGCTCTGCTGGCTATCCTCACTCAAAGACCCCACGGGACGACTCGCTCGCTGGGCGTTAAGCCTGCAAGAATATACCTTCTCCGTGGTATATAAGACGGGACGCTTGCACCAGGATGCCGATTGTTTGTCCTGCAACCCCGTCGACGAACCGGCTGATGCGGACGCCATCGCTTGCGTTTTCTCTGTCTCCCAGTTGCTTGAAATCGGCAACGAGCAGCGCCGCGATCCTTCATTACGAGCCCTCATCGACCATCTGGAGTCAACGCCTGGCGACGCCTCTCCCCGGATGTTTTTCCTTAAGGAGGGGACATTATACCGCCGCAATCTCGATCCACACGGCCTTGACCTTCTGCTCGTAATTCCATCACACCTGCGTTCGACTGTCCTCCAACAACTTCACGACGCTCCCTTGGCTGGACACTTGGGCGTCTCGCGCACATACGACCGTGTACGCCATCGATTCTTTCGGCCGGATCTCGCCCGCTCCGTGCGGCGCTACGTTGCCGCTTGTGAGCCCTGTCAGCCCCGGAAGAAGCCCTCCACACCTCCAGCTGGATGTCTCCAGCCGATCGACATCTCACCAGAACCCTTTTTCCGTGTTGGACTAGACCTTCTTGGACAGTTTCCTCTCTCGGGCTCCGGAAATAAATGGGTCGCCGTCGCTACTGATTATGCGACGCGGTACGCAATCACCAGAGCCCTTCCGACAAGTTGTGCTACTGACGTTGCTGACTTTCTGCTCTATGACATCATTTTAGTGCATGGTGCTCCGCTCCAATTACTCACTGACCGTGGCCGCAGCTTTCTGTCGGCAGTCGTGGACGACATCCTCCACTCCTGCTCGACAACGCACAAGTTCAGCACGTCCTACCACCCACAGACCAACGGCCTCACGGAGCGCCTCAACCGGAGCATCACCGACACGCTTTCAAAGTACGTTGCGACCGACCATCACGACTGGCATCTTCACTTACCATATGTGACGTTCGCGTATAATTCATCGCGTCACGACACCGTCGGCTATTCACCTATCTGTCTATATATCTGTCTATATTCACCTATATAGCCGAGAATCGCGTTGCCCTTGGACACTTTGTTGCCTTCGGCCGCACGTTCAACCACTGAATACACCCGGGACGCGATCGCACACGCGGACCACGCGCGCCAGCTCGCCCGCACCCGTCTCGAGGCCTCACCGGAGGATCAGAGACGCTTCTATGATTGCCACCATCGCGACGTGCACTTTACTCCGGGTTCTCTGGTGCTTCTCTGGTCACCCATTCGACGTGTGGGCCTTTCAGAAAAGCTGCTGTCGCGCTACACTGGCCCATACCGCGTGGTGCAACAAGTGACCGATGTCACGTATGAAGTCATCCCCGCCGACCTGTCAGCGTCATCACCGGCTGCAAGTGACATCGTTCACGTGGCGAGACTCAAACGATACCAGGCACCTTTCACCGCGGATGTGTAGATTAAGCACCGGGGTGGTGCTTCTACCGCCGGGGGTGATGCTACGGAACAGCCGCCGTGAGGCTGCACTGAGGAGGAAGACGACGTGGGCCCCCTTGATATAGCGTCGCCATTTTGGCCTTCCGTTAGCTTCCCTTCCCTGTAAATAAATTGTATATAGTATTGGGCCACAGCTACACGTAACAATATATTTTCATGTGACAGAATACCTTAGTAACTTGCGATTCGCTGATGATATTGCCTTGCTTAGTAACTCAGGGGACCAATTGCAATGCACGCTCACTGACTGACCTGGAGGCAAAGCAGAAGAGTGGGTCTAAAAATTAATCTGCAGAAAACTAAAGTAATGTTAAACAGTCTCGGAAGAGAATAGCAATTTACAATAGGTAGCGAGGCACTGGAAGTGGTAATGGAATACATCTACTTAGGCCAGGTAGTGACGGCGGATCAGGATCATGAGACGGAAATAATCAGAAGAATAAGAACGGGCTGGGGTGCGTTTGGCAGGCATTCTCAGATTATGAACAGCAGGTTGCCATTAACCCTCAAGAGAAAAGTGTATAATAGCTGTGTCTTACCAGTACTCACCTACGGGGCAGAAACTTGGAGGCTTACGAAAAGCGTTCTACTTAAATTGAGGACGACGAAACGAGCTATGGAAAGAAGAATGACGGGTGTAACGTTAACGGATAAGAAACGAGCTGATTGGGTGAGGGAACAAACGCGAGTTAATGACATTTTAGTTGAAATCAAGAAAAAGAAATAAGGCATGGGCAGGACATGTAACGAGGAGGGAAGATAACCGATGGTCATTAAGGGTTACGGAATGGATTCCAAGGGAAGGGAAGCGTAGCAGGGGGCGGCAGAAAGTTAGGTGGGCGGATGAGATTAAGAAGTTTCCAGGGACGGCATGGCCACAATTAGTACATGACCGGGGTTGTTGGAGAAGTATGGAAGTGGTCTTTGCCCTACAGTGGGCGTAACCAGGCTGATGATGATGATGATGATGATTTTCATGTGACCCTAATTGGCGTAGGGCGATACCTCACACGAATGCTGCATCATACCAATTTGAAAGTATCTAAAGAGGTGATCAAACGATAACATTGCCCACTTTCTTAGAAGAGCTAACATTCTGTTTGCGTGAGAAAGTGCAAAGTGATTTGTATAGGTAGCAAATTCATCAGTGCATCTATAGCCTGAGGTAATTCTGAGTATCTACGTTGACTCGCAATTGAGAAGCCACTGCACACAAAAAGGTGTATTCAAGTAATGGTACACGCTGAATAATTGCCCGCCTAGTGAAAAGTCAAATGTGGCAGGCTACCGGGCAAGGGCAAATAAATTGCTAAATTCTGATAACACCTCCAATATTATTATTGAAATTGGTGACAAAAACAGCACAGGTAAAATTATAGTTATGACAAAATTTTAAAAGCGCCTCTGCAAATGGGTGGAACCCTCAGCATCATGCCTGTTCTACACGCACATAAGTTGCATCACAATCTCTATCTCAGATGCAGGCACCTCCACACAGCACTGTGTGATCTCCTCACAATAAGGTTAAAAAACAGTCTGGCACAAGCTACCTGATGTGATTCATTTTGCAAGCGCCAGCCACAGTGGTAGAGCGAAATTGAAGTTCGTCCTTGTATGGAAGCCTCGGCCCCTGTTTTATCAAATGTAGCGGCAAAGCATATCTTTTACAGCACACATAGATCTTAAATTAGACTGCTTGCTGATGCTGTACAGTAAATTGCTGTAAAGAAACTAAATCACACAGAAAATATTTAGAATACAGAACTAATCGCATGCTGGCTTGAATACATTTGTGCATTAGGGAAGCAAGGTGTAATGTACACTGTTGTAGCAAATTTTTACTCATGTATGGAATACCCATATGACATATTTTAAGAAGAACAGCGCGTATTCTGACAGGGACAAGGAGGGAGAGACGACACGGACAAGAGCTGACTTGCAACTGAAGTTTATTGCTTGGAACGAGGAATATGTAACAGTTCGAAACGACAAGGAAACCAAAAAAAAAAAGAAGCATTCACAGCTTCACAGTCACCCCTACATTCCGCACTGAACAAAGGAGATAACTCTAATCATCATATCCATCCCGCTAAATGTACCAGTTCTTTTGAAGAAATCGATAAGGAGGGGTCACTGACGCGTGCACCTTTTGACCAGGCGATGTGCGCTGCTTCGATGATTTCACGCGTTAGTTGGTTACTATGTTTACTTAAAAACTGTGTTCGAGGGAAGTCAGAGTGACAAGCCTTGCCACCCTGACTTCGCTCGAACACAGGTTTTAAGTAAACATAGTAACCAACTAATGCGTGAAATCATCGAAGCAGCGCACATCGCCTGTGGTCAAAAGACGCATGCATCAGTAGCCCCTCCTTATCGATTTCGTCCAAAGAGCTGGCATTTTTAGCAGGCGCATGATGATTGCAGTTATCTCCTTTCTTCAGTGCGGCATGTAGGAGTGACTACGAATCTATGAACGTTTCTTGGTTTTCTTATCGTTTGGAGCCAAGAACGCTACAAGCTGCATAGTCACTGACACACGCGCGCACGCAGCGCTGTAACCCATGCAAGAACAATAGGACACAAAATAGGGCGAGTTCAGTCTGGTTCAGGATTACAGCCAGCGCGTCGTCTTCGAATGCACTCCATTCGGTTGGTTCGTGCTACGTTAACCACAAAAACTAACAAGCAGGGCACAAGCAGGACTGGTGTTGCGGAAGTCGTGGAGCGTGGTAGTGCTGAACTACTGAACAAGCAGAACCCTCGTATAAAAGTAATGATGACGAAAACCTGCAGGGCAAAAGAGCCCATCCATCAAGAATTGCGGCGGGTAACACCTAAAAATATTCACATTGTTGACGAAAAATCAAGTGCAATATATTTCACTTACCGGAAAAAGTGTTACCCGAACGTGTGATGTACAAAGACGCACCGAGACACGAAGGCGGCAAACGCAGATCCCGCCATTGTGGTAGTAAGCCGTCGGCGAAAACACGCAATATAGCCGATGTCAAAAAGCACTGATGCAAAACACAGCAAACAGCATCAGCACGGCTAAATGACTCCAGTTAATTAGAATGACGGACAACTTGCATAACGAACCCACGACCGAGACATTGCGGGCGGCAGTGGCCGTTTTTTTCAAACTTCCTGCCTCCCAGTGTTTCCAGCACGGAATAAGATGTCTGACAAATTTGGAGCGTGCACTGCCGCCGAAGTGATCGTAGCGCGGTGCCTCTGTGACACCCCTGTGCAACACCGGCGTTTCGCTCCTGCTGCTGTCAGGGCTTGCTGAGCTAGCATAGAAGAATTGTTTCCAGATGTCGTGTGCGCGCCCCTTATGGAAAACAGTAACACCTCCTTAATTGTTGAAGTTCTGGTGTGAAAATATTTAACATTAAAGCCAACTTATTATGTCGCTTCCAACGAGTTTGATTTGTCTGTGGCGTCTTTTATCGCTAACACTGAGGCCGACAGTAACCGCACTTTTAGCACGTTGTTCGGCATTTTATGACTTTTAGACAAAAAGATCTAAAAAAGTTATTGAGTTAGACGCTCTGAATGTGTTTACCAATATAGACTCTAGTGACACCAGTAGTGGGTTTTGCCGCAGTTAGAATATATACTAGCATATTCCAAGTGCTGAGGTGATGTTTAGGAGAAATTCTATTTTCAGTCTTATCACAGACCAAGACGTCTATAGACGTTTGTAGCCGTTTCAAGACGTTTTTAAGAGGTTCTATGTTTCGTGGGCCAAGAGCCACTTGCGTCGTTCAGGAAAATAGTTGCTACGGTATAGCGAACCGTCGCGAAGAATTAAGTGGGGCGCTTGACAGCGTATTTCCCGCGAGACAGGACGCAGCGTGGGTTGAACCAACAAGTCCATAAGGCAAGCAAGCCAGGAGGCCTTCCTTTGCTCCTGAAGCATGTTGGTGATGGCTACGGAGGACACGTCATAGGGGGACACAGACAGGGTTACAACACTAGGTGGGAGAGGTCAGCGAGACACAGCGTTCGCATCAGAATGTTTGCGTCCCTATCGGTAAACGACGCGAATTTCGTACCCCTGCAGCGGTAATGCCCAACGGGCGAGTCGACCAGACGGATCTTTCGAGGAAGAAAGCCAACATAATGCATGATAATCTGTAACCACGTCGAATGGGCGGCCGTAAAGTTAACGGCGAAACTTTCTTATGGCTCATATGATGGCTAGGCACTCTTTTTCCATAACCGAATAGTTGGCTTAGGCTTTAGTGAGCGCACGGCTGGCGTAAGCAAGGATGTGCTCGTCAAATCAAGGTTTACGCTGGGCAAGCATAGCCCCGAGGCCGACTCCGCTAGCGTCTGTGTGGATTTCAGTCGGGGCGAATGGGTGGAAATGTCACAGGATCAGAAGTGACGTAAGTAGGCGGCGCAGTGTGGCGAATGCATCTTCGCATCCTGGTGACCATGCCGAAATGTCGCGGCTGCTGCGGAGCAACTCGGTCAAAGGTGCCATGATGGAGGCAAAGTTACGAATGAAGCGACAAAAATAGGAACAAAGATCGAGGAAGCTGCGAAGTTCTTTCATTGTGGTCGGCTTAGGGAATTAGGAAACGGCACGCAGTCGTGTCCCCTGGCCAAGAGCCTGGCACTGACCAGTCACACCGAGGAGGACCGAGCTGCACGCGCCGAGGCCACGGAGATCCGGCTAAAATAGCGGGAGCCGCCGGGCAGGCGTGCCGAAAATCTGGCAGAAAACTTCAAACAGATATCGTCCAGCTAGAGCCACCCCATCACAGCAGTAGTGAACTGTGGCTGGCCGCCGACGCCTACCACGCCAACTACATAAGCTACTGCCTACTAGAGCTGATGACGACCGGCCATGCCGTGAGATGGCACGATGGGACTAAAGCCTCTCAATCAGCTTTGGACGGGTAGTAGTGACATGGAGGCGCTTTGAATGGAACGAGCTGACTTGACCACGGCCACGGTGCAAGAAATATTTAGGATTGGAAACTCCGCTGTTTGCGGCGACCAGTAAAGGTCACAAGCCCGCGGATATGTTTTCATGCTGGCGGCACCTGGCGGCATGGGAAGAAATTAATGCCGTTTCGGTTGCCAGGGCAACCGGTTGAGCGTGTTGCTGCCGTTCGGCCGCGAGCGCCTTACTTCTACCACGGAGTGGCCGGAGCCGCCGAGACGCCTGCCGGGCGCTGCTTTTTTTTTTTCCGCTGCCGCTTCTACGACGCGCCGCATGGTGCCGCCACTGTATACGGTACCGTCGGCGCATGCAACAATTGTGACTTTATCTGGTCGCCCGCGCTCGCTCGCGCTGACGGGAGTTTCACCTCCTATATGTCTTACTCCGTGACCACGGCAAGGCTAGTGGATTGGATTGTCCTGGCATTGGTGAAATCCAAGGCGACTGTAGTACAGTGAACCCAGTTAACCGGACCAACCAGACGGTCTGTACAGCTATTGTGACGAAACTCTGTTATGCTCTTTCTTTCCTTAATTTCTATGTCTTACTTTCTTTCCGTTATTACTTTTTAAGTCGCATGTGGCATCGACAAACGACTGCCTTGAGTCAAAAGTGATCAGGGCCACCCACTCATTCACCGATCAACCGAAAAAAAAAGAAAACTGCCGCAGTGGCGGTACAGAAGCCCAGCCCAAGATGGGCGAGTTGTGAAAACCACTGCTCCTCTCAACAACTGCAGCAGTACGAGTCCCAGTGTTGCCAGGTTTGGCTATATATAGCCAAATTTGGCTACAGAAAAAAATTTTTGCCGTCGACTTGGGCGACTTGGCTACGTGGCTATATTTGGGCTACTGAAAATCTGTAATTTGCCTTTATTTGGGCTATAAGTGGTGCCTTAATCCTCTCTCCAGAGGTGACTCACATCGAGTAGAAACAAATCTCGAAGGCTATGTTTTAACTGGCTGAGCAGGCAGCGTGGCTGTGCGTGTGTGCGCAAAATTCCGCCCCGCCCTCAGTGCATCGTTCTCTGAGCCGATGGCTTTTATCCTTCACGCATTTAAATTTACATCGCGCTTTACCATGCTAACATTTACGCCAGCAACAAGTCTCATATTCGTCTTATCCCGACACCAGATCACCGGGCATCGGGATGAGCCTGGGAGTGGAGGGTGTTTCACAGTACACTGTACTAACATGGCTATGCCCTGAAACGGAGAGCAGTGGAGTCGGGCGATCGTGGCACCAGCATGAAAGAAGGGAAACGAAGGGAAACAAGAAGAAGTGGCAAACGATATCGGCACACATGCACGATAGCCCACTCTGATACACAAGGGACACAGGAAAAACCGAAGAAAAGCGGTTACTGCCAAGTAGGAGTGGCACGCCCTACTCGGCCCCTTGCAACACCATACAAATGGCACTCTCCTCCGCGGCAGCGGCGGTGCGTGCCGTGAGAGTGGGATGAAAAAAATAGAAGTTCTTCATCGTGCATATCGGTCGCCTCTAGCGTTTGTAGGTAAACATTATGGTTACATAAGCTGCAGTCGCCGGGAGGCGTGGGAAGCAGTCAGGGACCTTTGAATGCTATCGCGTTCCACTCTAAAAGGTGAGGATTAAACGGACTGAGAAGCAATTTTCATAGTACCTATATTTTAATGAAATGGAAAGCTTACCGGTGACAGTGTCTATCAAGAAGTGGTAACGCGGAACACGCCATGGAGCATTGCTTATGAGAATTTTTAATCTGCAGTGAGGATGTAGTCGTTCACTGAAAGCTTGCTGAAACCGGTGGTAGGTGAGCGTGGTAGTGATTATACGCCGGCATTAGTGGGAGACAAGTGCGGCCGCAAGTGTGACAAACTATTCTGTCTAGCAATTCCACGTTTCTGCGATTCGTGTTTTCCGAAGTGTTAGCATTTCTGCGGTAATATAGCTACGTCTTTTCATTTTTTCCTGTCGATCTGCTTTGGTAATTAACTCTTTCCCTACCATGGCGAAAATAGGTGTATTTTGTAGGTAACGCCAGATTTTTTTTGCCCAAGGAAATGCTGCACTAAATATTTTACGTAATACATCAACAAAAATAGAATGAATGCACTTTTCAAGCGTAAAGGTTTTATTAACGAGATGTATGTCATAAAAAAGACAAATTGCCATAATCAAGATTGCGGGATAAAATTGAACAAAGTTTGTAAAGACACGCTTGTGTCTACTAAGACAAATATCTACCAAAAATTATGAGATATAGAAAATGTGTTACCGTCTAGTGGGCACTATCTTCAAAAAAAATCGAAAGTTTTCATTGAACAGGTATCCCAGTACAAAATTCAACTGCAAGCAGGGCGTGCCGTGTTGCAGCCGCACATGGTCCGGGCTGTTTTGTATCGTCATGGCTATCAGAGTCCGACGAATAGGCAGCATCCTGAGACTCGCTGCTGCTCGATCCATCGATGAAATCAGCCGCAGACCCACGGGAATCGCGAAATCTGATCTTTCGAAGCACTCGCACCGGAGGCAGCCACCGGAGGCAGCACTCGGAGGTAGCCATTTTTGCTTTCTGCTTTGACGGCATGCGTCTATTTGTCGTACAAAAATCCCTCACATCACCTGATCCTAGGTGCCTAAGGACAGCATCGATTAGACATTTTTGAGAAGGCGCCATGCTGGCGCCGAGCGACGCCCTGGCGTGTTCGTCTTCGGCGTGATCGTTCTCTGGACCGCGCGTTGTTCAACATTGCTCATGTGATTGTACGTGCGTTGCTTGTGTGTTGGTTATAGGTTCTGTGTTACTTGGCGGAAAGCCGTGAGTATTAGCGGTGCGGCACTGCGGCTTTGGCCTCGGTGAGCTCTGGCAGTACAGAATCTGCGTAGTGTGACCCGTGCTTTCTTGAGAACCCGGCGGTGGTGACAATTGAAATATCGAAGTGGCCTAGCGCCTCGGCAGCGAAGTTCTGCGAACCCCGATGTGCCGTCGCCGTGTCCGACTTTGCTTAACGGACATCGAGGGATCTGCTGCTCGCTGGAAGTCATGTAAATGCAACTGCGTCGACCGCCCACTGTTACGCGCTGAATGTGTGTTTGGTGTGCTGTGCTTGAAACGAGTGGTGCAGCCGTGCAGCGGGGGTGGCGGTGGAGCAGAGTGGCTTAGGGGCTCCGTTTGCGCGTTCACAGACATGTGCTCCCGTCTTGGTCTCATTAGCGGCTATCGCGGGATTGTGGTGTGCTAGCTCCTTGCCTAGTATGAAGTGCACGACGCTAACACACAGCATGTTCACGTTTTTCCGAGCTATAAGTCATTTGCATGACGGCTGAGTTGAAAACGAGATATATGTCTGTGTTCTTCGCGTCTGTGTGTTGTAAATGACCTTCTGTTGTGCAAGTTCTGGGAGTCTTATTACGCAAGGAGTGCGAACGTAAACATAAACACATATGTGTGTCTGAAATTTTGAATTACTCATAATACCCTTTACGACTAATAAGTTGGCCCCACGGCCTGTGTGAATCAGATACCGTATGTTGCGACGTTCTTCCGTGTGGTAGACCGATGCTTGGTGCGCGTTTATTTCTGCACTGTTGTAAAAACCATTTGTTTCTTCACTCAATACAAATGTACGGCTTCTTCGCCGCAGTACATTTTAGTTACGTGGTGAAGCATACTAAAAGTGGGAGGGGGCCGCTATCGGCCAGCATAGTATGTCCACTTAGGCGACCAGAGAGACGGCGGGTGCGCGAGTGTATAATTAAACTCTTATTAAGTCCAGTGACACTGGCTCCTTTTCACTTTTGGTATGCTTCACCGCAGTACATTGCTTAGGCTTCACCGCGAAATATTAGTGTATTGCGAGGAAGATAATCGTAAAAAAATTACCGACGATTACGTTACTTCCTAATGCGAAATTTGAGCGCAGCAAATAAGCTGTTTCACCTTTTGGATAGATTGAGGCAAAGAAATCGAGCAACACATGTATGCGCTATCACAGAATTTTTTTTTATTTTTCACACGTATTCCTTTAACAAAGACTCCACTAACAGTTCTTGACAGTCATGAAGGAAGCTTTGTGGTCGGAGAAATAGACTGATATATGTTCGACTTGGTACACGAATGCTTGATTCTCAAAGACGAGATCTATACAAGTGCCTCGCGAGGTTGTCACAGCCGTGGGGGAAGCAGAGGCTAAGCGCCGCCGCCGAGAAGACCCTGCCGTTCGCGCCGCCGAAGCGGAGGCTCATTGCCGCCGTCGAGAGCAACCAGCAGTAAGCGAGGCTGAAGCAGAAGCTCATCGCCGCCGCCGAGAAGACCCTGCAGTTCGCACCGCCGAAGCGGAGGCTCATCGCCGCCGTCGAGAGCAACCAGCAGTAAGCGGAAGCGGAGGGGGGCGGCGTGTACACCCAGCGGCAAACGATGGGGGCAGAAGCGCGCGCAGCAAGCGGACAACACGATAAAGGGAGGAGGGAAGAGATAGCAGCGACTGACTGATGCCTTTGACTGATACTCTTTCTGCATGGCGGCGACGGTGTTCTATGCAGTCACGTTATCTTGACTCTCTAGCGGCGTCAGCGGCATCCAGCGGTATCAGTCGGTCGCTGCTAGCGCTGGGGGGATGAAAGGGGGGCGGAGCTGGTTACGAGGCCGACGCCGACGACGACGCCGACGACGACGCGAAACCCAGGAACGGACGCAAAAGAGCTGCGCTCTAAAAGCCTAATTATGCAACGTTTCTTTTGTAGCTTGCTACACCGCAATACAGGGGTGTAAATAAGCGTCGTGCAGTAAAGCATACTAAGAGTGGAAATAGCACATAGGTTTACACTGTGTTTACATAGGTTACACTGTGTGTGTTCGATTGTGACATAATTTGCAAGTGCATCTGTGCTCATGGTAAGCTTCATTGACAATTCTTCGTACATTACAAATTCATATTGCAGGTAAGCTTAGTAAAGCATATTCGCCATTATGGTACGTGTTATTCACCTTCAATGCAGGAGCACAATGCAGATTCTTGCCCCTGCTTTTTGCTGGACTGCACATGCTCTTTGAGAATTGATTCATTTAATTGATTCATTCTTTGATTAAGCGCGAGACCTAGCAATGGGTAGCCCAAATATAGATTTGAGAAAACCAAAACGAATTCAGCAGTAAGAAGCTAAAAGGTTGTTTTGGTGTAGACCAGTGGCCAAGTCCGGATATGAAAGAGGAGGTAGAAAAGCCGAGTCTTTCCACTTCAACACTGGGAGGCACAACTCCCACAAATAAATACGACTCTTACTTATTTGACTTTTTTAAGGAGATTACCTACTTGCATCGGCAAGTGTTCACTTCAACAAACACTGCATGAAGTAAGCTTCCTGCGCATATTTCACCAGCTACTGCATCATTGTTTCACAATATGAGTGAAACTGCGATTTTCTTTATGCCACAACTTGCCCAATTTTGCTTTTAAGTAGGGTGTTAGCAGTGCTATTAAGGCACTTCAATACTCATGAATTGTAGTAGAGAGAAAAAAATAAAAGTAAGAAAGCAGTGGCTTTTTGTGCGTAGACTATGTATACATCTGGTGCTCTTATGGTCATTTTTTCCCTATCCGCTAAACCATTCTAAACAGGAAAAGTTTATACACAATTAGTTTATGCACAGACCACAACTAAACCACAGGTATCGTTGGTAAGCAAAGTATATTTATTCGGTGACATTTTCTGCAGCCCTGCTATTCGGCTTTCCTTCTTTCCTTTTCAGCTGTGCAGGTTCATTAAGAAGTCATGAGACAGTTTGACAATTTTAATCGTTGAAAGACTCAGCGAAACTTTTTTCGGGGATTGTTTTTTCTTGGTTTCAGGCTCTGTACATTGCATTTTAAGGCGTGTTTTCTGTGTTTGTTGCTTTTTCATTATGGGTAGGGCATGTGAAAATTTTTTACACCATGTCAAGTATGTGGTGCCATAGACTGTTCTTAGATTTGCCCTTTCATCCTGTACAATATGATGTCGGTTTTTTGTGTCCAAGGCCATTTTACAGCGTTAGTATTTTCCTAAGTTTTGCCTCTGTCACCCAAGCTTGAAAGATTGCTACCCACTGCTGGTGGCATGACACATGTGATATTTCTTTTTCAATAAAAGGAAGTCTGTCACTTATCCCGTGCACTGGTTGTCTTTTGTCTCATTGAATTGCAATTTGTTGCCTATATTTGCTCTTTTGTTGCATTTCAGATTAGAAATGGCTATCATAATTGACATTTAACCATATTGGACACAATGTGGATGATATGTAATTGCAATATATGGCCACCATAAATATAATAGATGTTATAAATTCAAGAATAGTGCCTTTGCATGGTGGTGCAGCCATGAATTGTGGCTATAAGGTACCAGTGCAGCAGGTAGCACTGCTTGTCCAGAATATAGTTCCACTTTACTACTTTCAAACATCATTGTTTTTATCTGCATTTGTATAGCTCGAGTTTCTGTGAACAACACACATCTGGTGGAAGAGTGGCTTGCACCTGCAGTTGGGTCTAATGAATAGCCAAATTTCTGCCCGTTTTCATGTTGTTAGCATATTAGTAAAGGCAGTCGTTTTTATAGTAGCCTGTTTGTCCAGTGTAGAAGCCGCTGCAGGGTGTCATGATCTCATACACATCTTCAGCTTTGCAGGGGACACAGCATCTGGCACATAGTTTGTCAGAGGCTATCTATTCGGGGTAAGTTGAGTTTACTCACTAGCAAAGGGAGAACCAAGCTTGTTGGATATGAAGTAAACCGCCTGTATACTCAGTGGCCTTCTTCATTTCGTGTGACATATATGGTTATAGCGATCCTTGTTTTGAGCACTTCTTGTCCAGCAGCGGTCGTTTGCTTTTGAAACACTCAGGATAGCTTTCAGCAAGCTGGACAGGAATAACACTGAAAAACCAGCAGATGTTAATTGTCGCACTTATCATGCGAAGCTTCGCACAGTATGATGAGGGCATACTGGGGGCACGACATCGTTTTAGACATGGAGCATTCACCGATGCTTCTGTTCCAGGTGCACCTACTTCTGCTGGCCCTGCCGTTGTCTACCGCATCATGTACTACTCAGGAAGCAGTCAGCACGCCAGCAACTAACCGCTCCGTGGAATGCCCGCCATCGCCAAAGTTGGGATTCATTCCGGCCTGCTGCTGGCAACCAGGAATATCAAGACGACATGCCGGCACTATCAGCACGGGATACGCAGCTTATAAGCAATCATTCGGCGCCGCCCGGCTGGGGCACGACATCGTTTTAGACATGGAGCATTCACCGATGCTTCTGTTCCAGGTTAGTTACCTGGATGGTTGTTCTTGCCTGAAGAGCAGCAATCGCTGTCTTTTTGTGGTGTCGTGCCCGAGCGAGCTGCCACTTGCTATCAAACGCTGTAAGAACTTGTTGTGCTTGTTCATATGTCGGGTACGCTTACTTCTTTCTGGAGACGTCGAATCAAATCCTGGTCCCGTTGACCTAGCTACCATTTTGGAATCGTTGCGACGTATCGAAACAGGTCAAGATGAAATTCGATATGACCTGCGAGCCCTTAAAAGTTGGCAGGCATCTGTCGACGGCCAACTGAAACAGATATACGTTAGGCTTCAGACTGTTGAGGGTAATGTCGAATCGATTAAAAGTTTTTGCAATAGGTCATCACCCGAGTCTCCTGAAGAATGCCATGCTATCTCGAGGCAGCTTAAAACAATAGAGATGCGTTGCGAGGATGCCGAAAACAGACTTCGGCGGTGTAATTTACTCTTCTTTGGCATCTCTGATGATCGAAACGAATCATGGCCATCATCTGAATCTAAAGTTATCAACTTGTGCAGTGAACACCTTGGCATCACCATCGAACCCACCAAAATAGAACGCGCACACCGCCTTGGCCAGTTCAACAGAGAGAAGAACAGGCCAATAATTGCTAAATTTACGTTTTTTAAAGATAAACAAAACATAATAGAAAATGGCTATAAATTCAAAGGCACGGAATTCGCTGTTCGCGAAGATTTTTCCCTTCAAACACGCATCGCTCGACGCAAGCTCATTGCCTTCGCGAAAACCAAGGGCGTACCGTTGAAGTTAACCCTCGACAAACTGCGAGTAGATAACACTACTTACAGGTATGACTCGCTGTCCGATACCGTGGTACCAATTTCGCGATAGCTAGAAGTTAACCCGTAACATGCGCGTCTGACAACCCCTCTGCTGCGCAACATACACACATCGAGCCTTCGTACCTAGCTTTATCATTTACTAACATTCGTAGTATAATTTCTAAACGCACCGAAATCGTATCGTACTTGGAAAATAGTAACTGTGATATTATGGCACTAACGGAAACTTGGCTCTGTGACGGCGTGAATGACAGCGAAGTTTTTCCTGATACGGAGGACTATGTCATTTATCACCGAGACAGACATAATCGAAGGGGAGGTGGTGTCTTGCTGGCAATAAAGAAGCACATCACTTCGTTTATAGTACCGATACCCTCCGCTATTGAGATAGTGTGGGTTTGTATAACATCGACACTATCAAAGTCACTTTACGGAGTGTGTTACAGGCCTCCTGACAGCACTGATAACTTCGTTTCTAACTTGCGTGAGAAGCTTACTGCTGTTCGTTCTAAATTCCCTAAAGCTGATATATTCATTCTTGGCGCTTTTAATTTCCCGGACATAGATTGGCCTAACTTAAGAGGCAATTCGCGTGCATCTAATGACTTTGTCCAGCTCATCCTTGATTTTTTTTTTTGAGCAACTAGTCTTCCAACCAACGCGCATTACTAACGTCTTAGACCTTGTTCTAACAACAGCACCTAATAGAGTTAGCACCATTTCAATCACTGATGGGTTCAGTGACCACTCGTTATTAGAATTTACAGTTCGCACACCTTCATGTACACGTAATCTAACAACAAAACGAATATTTGACTATAAAAGAGCAGACTATAATGCCATTAACCGAGATTTACAAAGATTTTCATCTAGATTTATCGCAACATTTTCTCAACGATCAGTCAACAAAAATTGGTGCCTGTTTAAAGAACTACTAGGTTTAGCAAATAAATACATACCTCAGATCTCATTTCGCACCAACTGCTCCAAACCATGGTTTAATAAAACTTTGAATGCGTTAAAAAACAAAAAGAAACGTTTATACAGGGCAGCCAAAAGTGTCAACACGTTAGGTTCGTGGAATAAACTTAAAGCCTGCGAAAAAGCCTACTGCAGTTCCCTTCGTCATGCAAAGCATAAATTCTTTTCCGATGACCTTCAGTCACTGATAAAAAATAATCCTAAGAAATTCTGGAAAACGATATCTCCTTCAAACAGCACTGACACTCCCACACTCGTGGATCGCACTGGTCTTCCCATACCGCGAGAGCACTGCGCATCTGTATTTAACAACTACTTTTTTTCCACGTTCACAAAGGAAGACCATTCCAATATGCCAAAGATGGCAGACTCTGATTACCAATATATGACTCCTATTACCGTAACAGCCGCTGGAATCGCTACTTTGATTAACAATCTCAAATTATCGAGTAGTTCCGGATTTGATGGCATCAACACGAAAATCCTAAAGAATACAGTAGTCCCTTCCAGTACAATCCTTAGTCATATATTTCAGCAGTCCCTGTCAACAGGGGAGCTGCCGAATGATTGGACAGTTGGCAAAATCATACCCATTTTCAAGTCAGGTGACAAGAGCGATGTGAGTAATTACCGTCCTATATCACTAACCAGCGTTCCCTGCAAGTTACTCGAACACATCATTTTTAGTAATGTCGTTCATCACTTAGAATGTAATAACTTCTTTTTTAAACATCAGCATGGCTTCAGAAAAGGCCTTTCATGTGAGACACAACTAATTGAATTCACTACGGATCTTTTTCAAAATATGGACGACAATGCTCAGACTGACTCAATATTCATCGACTTCTCTAAAGCATTTGATCGCGTGGCTCACTGTCGCCTCATTTCTAAACTCTCATGCTTAAACCTTGACGAACTAACAATTTCTTGGATAAGAAACTTTTTGTCTTTTCGAAAGCAGTCCACTGTCATTGACCAGTACTCTTCCCCTTTCAGTAACGTAACATCAGGCGTACCTCAGGGAAGTGTCCTTGGACCTTACTCTTTCTAATTTTCATCAATGACTTGCCATTTAACATTACATCCAGTGTTCCACTATTCGCAGATGACTGCGTTATCTACCGTCAAATCCGCTCCCCCGCTGATCATATTGCTCTTCAACGTGACCTTCAATGTGTCACTAACTGGTGTTTGGATTGGCAAATGACCCTAAACACTAACAAATGCAAACTGATGACATTTACTCGCAAAAAGTCCTACTCCATTTTCAGTTACTCACTTGACAATAGTATCGTCGATCGCACATCTTCATACAAGTACCTCGGAATTATTCTAACACCTAGCCTTTCATGGTCATCCCACATTGAGAAAATAACGGCTAAAGCATCGCGCACTCTCGGATATTTAAAACGTAACCTTCGCAGCGCTCCTTCCCTCACAAGAAAGATAGCCAACCAAACATTAGTGCAACCGCAGCTCGAATTCGCAGCTTCTATATGGTTACCTCATCCGGCATATCTAATCCATCTTCTCGAGTCGATCCAAAACCGTGCTGCACGTTTCATTGCCAGAGATTATAGCCCATTTTCGAGCGTAACTAACATCAAGCTGTCGTTGTCGCTTTCATCTTTGCAATCGCGCAGGAATATAGCATTACTTTGTCTTCTGCACAAAATCACGCATAATGTACGCCCATCTACTTTACCACTCGTTCGTCCCTCCCGCACATGTAGACGCCTGCATAATCATCTCAGTTTCCAACGCATCTTCGGTCACACCAATGCATTCAACTGCTCAGCTTTGCCACGTGCGATTGCACTGTGGAATGGTCTTCCTGATAACCTCGCTGACATTAATGACCCATTAACCTTCAGACAAAAAATCACTGCATATTTGGCTAGTACTTAGCTAAAAACAAGTATCTGTTCAGTTTTGTTACTTTTAACTTCATTGTTATTTATTTATGTAAGCATTTGCTCTAAGGTTGTTTGCTTACTGTATACTGAAAGCTAACACCTGTTCGTTTACCTTCCTTGCTTTTTATCTTTGTTTACTTCGCGTTCTTTGTTTATTATTTGATTCTCGTTTTGTTCATATTTATGTAACAAAAACTATGTTTTTGCTCCGCATTTGTTATTTTGTTATCTGTACCGCCCCCCTCACACAATACTCCTTCTGGAGCCTGTGAGGTATATGAAATAAATAAATAAATAAATAAATAAATAAATAAATAAATTAGGGTGTTCCTCAAGGCCTTGTAGCACATGTCACGAGTTTGGAGCAACATGATGTATAGCACATTTTTGATCGCATCCTATAGGTATAGCAGGTGTGGCCATTGTTGAAGTGCAGTGCAAGGTCAAAAAAACAGATATCTATGAGCAGCACCCTGGCAGTACCCTGGTAAAGGAGACTCTGGGAAAACCAGTGGGAAACCTGTTGAACATCTGGTTGACCCACTTGCTGGCTCCATCAAGCAAGGTATGATAAAGAGAAGGAAGTCATCAACACATCAGAAGGTTTTTACAATAAACACTGTGCTAAGGTCAGAACATGCCAACAAGTCTTACTGGGCAGGCTATACATGACCAACTAGATATGCCTTCTGTTTGGACATTGCTCATTGTAACTAACAAGGATGGAGTGGACAAAAAAAGAACAGCAGCTCCATTAATATGGTTTCACTGGTATCAACAGGGTTTTGTAAGTGTACATTGCCATACTCCCCAATGCCTTCTTGGGTGACATCAGCAAGGACCAGCTTGAGGCAAGGGGTAACAGACGCCTTTACAAGCTAAAAATGCATGCATGCATGGAGAGCACATTGTGTCCAAAAAGTAGGCACTTCACAGGGGCACTGAAGAAGGAACAGATTATTAACAGTGGGCAAAGACAAGACACTAAACACCCAACACTGTTGCCATATAACGACCTCTGAAACAATCCCTCTTAAAGAGGAAATCATCTTTGTGCATCCATAAAGAGGGCAGATGGGCAAAGCCCTTTCAATAATGCTGCCAGCTTCAAAAGCCCACTTTGCACATCCTGAATGCTTCCTTCTTACGACTTTGCTGGGTGCAAGCATTCTACTGTCCAAAGGCTGTCATTGAGAGCACTGTTGGTTTGGTGGCAATACAGCGCAGAAGCGATTGCAACAAACCTCCTTTCCTAGTTGGCCTGGATGCTCACGGTGCTTATGAAGCAGCACCATGAGGCAAGCAAGGTGAACGGATGCCTCGAAGCCCTTGTTCGTTAAACAGACTGTTTTGTTAGTAACAACCATGAGACTTGAAACCACCAAGCTCAAGTTCGGCACTCGCATGGTTACTGCGTAGGATCCATAAATAGCACAAAAACAGAGAACTTAAGGGAAAGGATAAAGCACCATTTAACACTTAGTATTGCTGCAGCACACCCCATTCTTCTATTTTGTCTGGTCGTGCTACATCCCTTTACTAGAGATAGGCATGAACATAGGTGATGTCCCCAATCAGTGTCCAATTCTTATATACACTATGTGCTGGTTCAAAGAGGCTCGAAACACTGCAACGGAAGCTTCTAGTAGAAAAGGTGCCTGGAAGAAAAAAAAAGCTGTGCTGCAACCATTACGGCAACATCTTGTCCCCTTAATAAAAATTGTGCCTTCATATCAACTTGAGCCCTCCAGTTTAGAGTAAAGTACCAGTGCACTTATGAACAATGAATCAATTCTCAAAGAGCATGTGCAGTCCAGCCAAAAGCAGGGGCAAGAATCCGCATTGTGCTCCTGCATTGAAGATGAATAACACGTACCATAATGGCGAATGTGCTTTAGTAAGCTTACCTGCAATATGAATTGGTAATGTACGAAGAATTGTCAATGAAGCTTACCATGAGCACAGATGCACTTGCAAATTATGTCACAATCGAAAATAATGAGCACAGTGTAAACCTATGTGCCCTTTCCACTCTTAGTATGCTTTACTGCACGATGCTTATTTACACCCCTGTATTGCGGTGTAGCAAGCTACAAAAGAAACGTTGCATAATTAGGCTTTTTACGATTATCTTTCTCGCAATACACTAATATTTCGCAGTGAAGCCTGAGCAATGTACTGCGGTGAAGCATACTAAAAGTGAAAAGGGGCCAGTGTCACTGGACATAATAAGAGTTCTTTAATTTTACACTCGCGCACCCGCCGCCTCTCAGGTCGCCTAAGTGGACATACTATGCTGGCAGATAGCGGCCCCCTCCACTTTTAGTATGCTTCACCAAGTCACTATAATGTACTGCCGTGAAGAAGCCGAACATTTGTATTGAGTGAATAAACAAATGGTTTTTAGAGCAGTACAGTAATAAACGCGCACCATGCATCAGTCTACCACATGGAAGAACGTCGCAACATACGGTAGCTGATTCACACAGGCCGTGTGGCCAACTTATTCGTCGTAAAGGGTATTATGGGTAATTCAAGATTTCAGACACACATATGTGTTTATGTTTACGTTCGCACTCCTTGCTTAACAAGACTCCCAAAACTTCCACAATAGAAAGTAACTTACAACACACAAACGCAAAGAACACAGACATATGTCTCGTTTTCAACTCGGCCGCCATGTAAATGACATATAGCGCGGAAAAACGTGAAGATGCTGTGTGTTAGCGTCGTACACTTCATACTAGGCAAGGAGCTAACACACCACAATCCCGCGACAGCCGCTAATGAGACCAAGACGGGAGCACATGTCTGCGAACGCGCAAACGGAGCCCCTAAGCCACTCTGCTCCTCCGCCACCCCCGCTGCACGGCTGCACCACTCGTTTCAAGCACAGCACACCAAACACACATTCAGCGCTGAAGAGTGGGCGGTCGACGCAGTTGCATTTACATGACTTGCAGCGAGCAGCACATCCCTCGATGTCCGTTAAGCAAAATCGGACACGGCGACGCCACATCGCGGTTCGCAGAACTTCGCTGCCGAGGCGCTAGGCCACTTCGATATTTCAATTGTCACCACCGCCGGGTTCTCAAGAAAGCACGGGTCACACAACGCAGATTCTGTACTGCCAGAGCTCACCGAGGCCAAAGCCGCAGTGCCGCACCGCAACTACTCACGGCTTTCCGCCAAGTAACACAGAACCTATAACCAACACACAAGCAACGCACGTACTATCACATGAGCAATCTTGAACAACGCGCGGTCCAGAGAACGATCACGCAGAGGACGAACACGCCAGGTCGTCGCTCGGCGCCGGCGCCAGCATGGCGCCTTCTCAAAAATCCCTAATCGATGCTGTCCTTAGGCACCTAGGATCAGGTCACGTGAGGGATTATTGTACGACAAATAGACGCACGCACTTTGACGATCGCGGAACTTCGGAGAGCATTCAATAATTAACGCCTGGCGGGAAAAAATCTAACTGCTTAGAAAACAGAAATGTGGTTCTCCTCTTTCGCGTCCAATGGCGCAGTGTGTCCGTGAGCGGCGCGGAGGGTCTCGAAAGCGGCGTTTCAAACTATCGTTAGCGTGATAACTATGTCCATGGCTGCGGTATACAGAGAGAGTTAAACAATCAACGCGAAACCAATCGGATTGAAAACGAAGCGACGATTTTACACGTGACACGCAGTTCCGCGTGTTGGCGTAGCCATGCATGCGCTTTTGACTTCCGAAGCATAAAATAAAGCGCAAGTGTCTAATATTATAGCAACTGCAATTTTAAGCAATAATTATGCCGTACTTAATAACAGCCGACATACTTAAAGTAATCTCATATACTACATCCGAAGTACCAATATATTATTGCCAGGCCTCACCACTTACTGGCCTTTGAGATTTTCTTCGTCAATTTAATATTATAATATTACTTCAATTGCAAACAGCGTGCCTGCTTCTATCACTAGAAATCATGATCATTTCATTTGCATCAACGTCTTACAACACATTCTGGCCAGTTGTCAGTCGTTTTAAGCGTACTCCGAGTTTTTTTTTTTTTTTTCATGCTTACCTTCGATATTCATTTCGACGGGTTCTTCCTCAGCAGCGATTCGTTGGAACTTGAGTTTCCGGGGCCAACAAAAAGGTGTTCTGTGTACAAGCATGATGTCGCTGTTCTGGATGTCAAGGGTCGATCATCTCAGCGTCACGGACTTTTTCTTACGACGGGTTGCGCAAAAAGGTATTAGCGCAGTGGAATGTGACAATGCATATACAAATTAAAATGGCTATATTGGCTACAAATTGGTTTTGCTCTTTTTTGTACTTGGCTACCTTTGGGATACAGTTTCTCTAGCTTTGGGCTACGCCGCCTTGTCCGACCTGGCAACACTGAGTACGACAGCTGCACCGAAGAAACAAGAAACTAGTTGTCCCGAACAAAAAGTAATATTCAAAAAAGAACACGTTTCTTTCATTCCGCATAGCTTACCGAAACAAAAAAATTATACAATAAAATTGTTTTATTGCATGAATTGAAACACTTCCAAAACAGGCTGCTGTACCCCAAACTTTTGATTTCTGAGAATTGTGTCGCAGGTGTTTGAACGAGAGCACGGCCAACATAGATGCGCTAATGTCATGCAGCCAAGAATAACCTATTCTTCTTGCTAAAGCTTCTGAATCAGCAAAAGAGATATTTTTGATGTAAGCAAAGTGACTGCAATATTACACCACGATAAATAAGATGGTATGACAGCGTCCTACTGCAGCCTGTGACACTGTCACATACGGAGCATTCGAATAAAAACATGCATTAGACTTTTGAAGCTTGCCATTGCCAATTCTGAAATTCTAATGTCACACAGATATGCTTGTGCAGTAGCGCGTTCCTTACATTTCCTTTATTTCTTGCTTCACCCATGAAATATCCAATAAAGGGAAGAGTAACCACTTTCAAGCAGGACCAAACGTACGAATACGAATACGATCCATTATTCAAGGAAAACATAATCGCCTTCATCAACAAAAAATGGTGCAATAAAAATCAAGTTGCCGTACTTAATGGAATAACCTGTTTGTTTGTTTGTTTTCGTGTGTGTGTGCGTGTATGTGTGTGTGTGCATAAGTTGGCATTACTGTGATTGACTATCGCTGAGGCTTATTTTTATCATAGTTAACGTGACCAGTTAACAGGATGCCTGTATGCAGATGCACAATACTGCAGGCCACAATACTGCAGGCCTCATGCAAATCACCTAGCGTCCCTATTGGGAGGCGTGTGTTCCCTCAGCGTTTCAGCCCATTTAAATGGGAGAGAACATGCTTTGCAAAACAGGGCTTGTTTCCGTCATGTGTCTCGCGTATGTGTCTATTGACACTAGACCTGTGACTGCTAAGAAAAGGGCAGAGATGGCACTCGAATTCATTTACACTTCCATAATCAGCAGAGTCATCATTCCCTACGCCATCCTTAAACACTTGAAAATTTCCCATTTTGTTTCGGGTGCCATTTATTCCATCACGACCATCAGCATCCCAAGAGGTAGATAATACAGGGAACCTCCGCCGCAGAATCGGAGCCACGGTTGCACCACCTGCGCGAACCAAGAGCTTGCCGACACTAATTTCAGCAGAGTACTGAGATAAGAAAAAATTATGAATAACCAACGCAAGTTGCCATCCAGAGATGCTTTTAGCATGCTTTGGGAGGTGTTATATTTGTGACACTATGTTGCACTGTGTGCTATGAGTGGCGCTCCCTTACCGCTGTGCTTCACCGGTGCTGGGAAGCCAACCAGTTCTCGGAACACCGCTTATTGAAGGACTAGTTCAGAGCCCTGTGCAGCATCTGAGGCCACCCTCTGGCGGAGACCAGAGGGGCAGTGCCTCAACAGCGTCTATCTTCAACCAGAGTTGCAGCATCTCAATGACAGCGCCTGAAAACACTGGCTGCCATGACGATGAGCAAAACGTGAACAAGGTGAATGCAGGAGCCAACGTTTCGACAAGTGGACTTGTCTTCTTCAAGGCAGCGTATGCGTTTCTCGCCTCAGTATATATAGGTGGTAAGGTATAACCCTACCTATATATACTGTGGCGAGGAAAGCATACGTCGCCTTGAAGAAGGTAAGTCCACTTGTCGAAACGTTGGCTCCTGCATTCACCTTGTTCACGTTTCGCTCATCGTCTTCAACCTCCATCTCCCGCATTCCCCGTCTTTTCTCTGGCTGCCATGAGGGAACATTGTGAGAACCCTCCCCTTAGCACCGTGTGGTACCGCCACACGTTGGTACCGTAGGACCGTGCAGTTTTTACTTAGTCTGCACTGGTCCTCGGAATCGGCCCACGACAAGATTAGGCAGTCATAATAAATTGTGGTTACTTTCCAAAGAATGATAAACGCATTAAAACACTCCTTACTGAGAGAAGAGTTACCCATTTGTATCAGATCCATTAGATACGAGCCTAGAGATTACAAATTTTGATACAAGCAACTACAAGGCACAGTTAAAACACTCCTTAAAAACTACACTCTATAGAATGTAATTTTTTCATTGCACGAAACAATAATCATCAATCATTCATGAATTTCTTTTAATAGTACATGCTTAGCACCTTCAGGAATGCCATATGGGTCTTGGAGCCTAGTAGCATTCCTGACAGGAAAGTACAGTGGGCACAAAGTGTTAAACGGAAGTGCATGCTGTTAGTGTCGACTATGGGGTAATACCAAAATTACATCTTAATCGGTGTAAAACATCTATGAGTGACTTAAACCATTGTTTTTTCTTCAGCCTGCCTAATATTGAAAACATATTTGAAAACGATTTACCATGTTAACATAAATCCTAGCATACGCCCATGACATATTGTTTGACATGATTGCTTGACATATTGCTTGCCATGATATATTACCCATGACATATGCAACATGCATGTAGATTACAGAGAGAACAGGTGCAGCTGATATTCTGGGTGTGATTAAAATGCCTGTTAATGTAACATAACCGCTGCCAAGTGAAGAAAGGGAAACAGAACATAAGATAATGGTCAGTCATGCAACCACATAGAATATTTAAAAGCAGAAGGTCAGCCACTACATTAAAGCACAACTGAGCAGCATGGTGGTGTAATGAGATTGTAGGCACGACATCGATATAGCTAAATCAAAGCACGTGTAGTTGGAGATTGCAGGAAAAGGCTTTCATTCTGCATGGCAATGAAATGAGCTGACGATGGTGATTACTGTGAACCTGCGTCTACCACAAATTTAATGCATGTGCCCCAATGTTTCACCAACAAGCAAGTTGCGTTGCAAAACAAACCTTTGTGGGTAATACTAAAGCCAGAATACACTGTTGCCTAGTACCTATGTTTCGCGCGAACCTTAGTGCCAACAAGAGTGGGTTAAAAAGCTTCTAAGGTATAAAATTTGATTGGTACCCGGTAATGCGAGTACAACAGACAAGAAATTCACTGATAACATGGATAACTTTTTCTGCCAAGGTATATACCATGAACAAGTGTGCATTCTCACATCTTATTTTGGTTGGTTGGTTAGTTGGGGTTTAATGGCACAAAGGCAACTAAGGCCATGCTGCGCCAGTCACAAGACAAAAGGAAACGCAAGGTTAGAGCAGGCAAACCTGCACTGCATTAGAGTTCGTGTAAATAACCAGTTGTCTCTAAAAAATGGAACAGGTTAGTAAATAGCACTAGCGGGACATCTGCCAGTAATAGGGCAGGGTGTAAAGGTATATTTAAATTATATAAGTTATGTAAAAGCTTCCGTCGCTGTGGTTCAAACTGTGGACATGTTATAAGGGTATGTATTACTGTAAGAGGTTCATTGCATTTTTTCGCATGTCGGCGGGTTTTCTTTTCGGAGGAGAAAGTTGTGTGTTAAATGTGTGTGTCCAATCCGAAGTCGACACAGGATCACCTCATAGAACCGTTGCCGGTGAGTGAACGACTTCCACTCACCAATTACGGGTTTAGTAAGATGTAGCTTGTTTCTTAAGCAATGGTCCCATGTCTGTTGCCATTTGGACGTCAAGGCCTTCCTAATCGCCGTGATACTATCCCGATATGGAAGCGCCGTGCGTGCTATGTATTTGCGCGCTGCCATTGATGCACACCTATCCACTGCTTCATTTCCCGGTATACCGACATGGCTTGGTACCCTGCAAAACCTAATTGACTGGCCGTATTTGTTTAATGGTACCATGTTTAAAATATCCCCTATCAGGGTTTAACATTCTGATTTCGCGTCTAGAGCCTTCAGTGTGCGTAATAAATCAGTGTATATTACTGTGTTTTCGTGTTTGTCAGCGATGCTCTCTTTAACTACAGTCCATATTGCGTATACTTCGGCTGCGTAGACAGAGGCATGTTGGGGTAATCGAATACTTATTTCCCAATGTTCCGTTACGGCCCCCACAGCCACGTAATTTTTGTTTTAGAGCCTTCGGTGTGAAATTCCATGTAATTTTGGTATTTGTCCTGGAGAGCGCGGAATTCTTGTATGATGTGTTCGTGTGGAGTGTCTCTTTTCTTTAAATGTGTTAATGTCCAGTCGCACAACGGTGTGAAATCGTACCACGGGGCCAACCGTAGGGGTTTCTTGGCAACCTGGAGGACTTCGTGGGGAATGTCATAATCCCTACAGTATTGCTCATACCGCAGGACAAGTGGCCTAATCATGCTCGGTTTATTTGTGTAGTGTAAGCGTGAGTTGTACTGTGTGACGATGTTGTAGCAGATGTGTTGTGGTAATGACTGAATTCTGAGTACGTAAGAGAATGTGAGTAGTGCTCTGCGCTGCAGTAATGAGGGTTCATTACACTCAACATATAAACTTTGAATGGGTGACATTCTGTAGGCACCACTTGCCAGTCGCTGTGCAAGGTTATGTACTGGATCAAGTCGTTGGATGTAGGACTGTCTGGCTGAGCCGTAAACCACGGAGGCGTAGTCTAAAAGGCTACGCACAAGGGACCGGTAAACACGTAAAGTGCACGTTCGGTCGGAACCCCAGTGCTTATGAGACAAAACTTTAATGATATTTAGAGCTTTATTTGCTTTAATCTTTAGTGCTTTTATGTGAGTTAGGAAGTTAAGTTTGGTGTCAGAGGTTACTCCCAAGAATTTATATTCTTGTGTTACCGGCAGTGCGACATCATTCAATTTTAGAACCGGGTCTAAATACAATCCTACCCTAGTTTTTGCGAGAATAGCACTGTAACAGTTTTTTGAGTAGAGAACCGGAAGCCATTTTTCTCAGCCCACTCCATTAGTTTTATTTGTTATCTGGAGCTGCCTTTCACATGTTCGTAAGTTTGAGGCGCGGCACGCTATTTGCAGATCATCGACGTATATGGAGTGCATAACAGAGGGGGGAATGACTTTGTTAACAGAGTTCATTTTTACTATAGAGAGTGTTGTGCTTAGTATGCATCCTTGTGGCACACCATTTTCCTGAATGAATACACGTGACAGCGCCGTTCCTAAACGCACCTGGAATGTTCGGTCCGACATGAAATCGGCTATACATTTCAGCATTCTACCTCGGATTACTAAATCTGCTGAATACCTTAAGATACCAAACTTCCATGTTGTGTCCATACGCCTTTTCAAGATCAAAGAAAACTGTGAGACAATATTGCTTGTGTAGAAAGGCCGCACTTATCTCGTCTTCTAGCCGGACTAGGTGTTCTATTGTGGAGCAACCTTTCTTGTATCCACACTGATAGTTATCTAGCAGGTTCTCCGTTTCAAGGACGTATGTCAATCTTATGTTGATGATGGCTTCATAGGACTTTGCAAGACAACTTGTGAGTGCTATGGGTCTATAACTGGTTGCTCTTGTGGGAGGTCTTCCAGCTTTCAAGAAAGGAATTATGATGGCTTTCTTCCATTCTTTGGGCATTTTTCTCGTTTCCCAGGTTATGGGCCCTATAATGTAAAGCTATTCCAATATGTTTCTATTCCAGTCTCCTGACGTCAAATTTGCGTAACCACCGACGCAAGCACCGGGCGGTCACCCGCAGGGTTGTCTGAACAGACCAATCAAACGCTCTCCTCGCTCATAGGAGGTCACTTTTGTTTGCTTGAAAAACGAATAACGTTGCCTAAACTGAGCGGCTTGTCGTATCTAATTGGCTGACAAGAGGCGAGGTGAACGCTCAAGTGGAGAGGGATTCACTGGGGTAGAGCCAGTGCACTGAAAATTGATAACCGGATGAAGAGGGTGGTGCCGGCGTGTGCGATTGGTCGGCTTTCCCTTACTTAGCTTGTGGTGGCTGGTCGAAAATCACGGCGGTATACAACGGAAGCTTAAGAGGAAGCTTTAGCTCGAGTGCTCCTATCTAAATACATGTAAAAGGAGAATTCGTTTTTCTCGGCAACCACTGCACCAAATTTGACGAGGTTTGTTGCATTTAAAAGACAAACTTAAAATCTAATGACTGTTGGTTTCGAATTTTTGAGTTAGGTTGTCAATTTTTTATTAAAAATTGGCAAAAATCGGAAATTTTCAGAAAACGAAACTATCAAGTTTACAACTCTGTAACTTAACCACTAAAAATGATAATACAATTCTGTGAATTGCATCCAATAGTACATCTAAAGCGGACAAAATTGATATGTTACACATGAATATAAAAAAAATTTATCTTAGGGAAATACAACTTTTGCAAAACCGTTGTAACCAACGTAACAAATTCACGTAAGATTTAAAATGACATATTGAATTTGTCCGCTTAGAATGATCTAATGAATGTCGTTTACAGAACCGCGATATCAGTTCTTGATGCAAACCTATGAATTTGTAAACTTCGTGATTCCATTTTTTTCTAATGGTCAAATATTTGAAAATCGTTTTAAGAAAATTCAAGCCCCCAATCGAAATACCGCTTCCAACAGTCACTTGAATTTAACTTTCTCTTTCAAATGCGACAAATTTCATCAAAATCGGTCCAGGGGTTATCTCATAAAAACGTTTTTGCGTTTTACATGTATTTGAATAGGCCGCGTCGGAGTTGGGCCCGAGCTAAAGCTTCCTCTTAAGAGGAAGCTTTAGCTCAATGAAGCCGATCAATGAGTTAGCGGTGAGAGGGAAAATAGAGGAATTCCACATCAAGCCACAGAACAGGTTTTCGGCGTTAACTGAGGAAGAAGACTTTAGTGTTGAAGCAATGAACGACAATCTTGTGGGCATCATTAAGGAGTGTGCAATAGAAGTCGGTGGTAACTCCGTTAGACAGGATACCAGTAAGCTATCGCAGGAGACGAAAGATCTGATCAAGAAACGCCAATGTATGAAAGCCTCTAACCCTACAGCTAGAATAGATTTGGCAGAACTTTCCAAGTTAATCAACAAGCGTAAGACAGCTGACATAAGGAAGTATAGTATGGATAGAATTGAACATGCTGTCAAGAACGGAGGAAGCCTAAAAGCACTGAAGAAGAAACTAGGAATAGGAACGAATCAGATGTACGCGTTAAGAGACAAAGCCGGCAATATTATTACTAATATGGATGAGCTCGTTCAAGTGGCCGAGGATTTCTATAGAGATTTATACAGTACCAGTGGCACTCACAACGATAATGGAAGAGAGAATAGTCTAGAGGGCTTTGAAATCCCACAAGTAACGCCGGAAGAAGTGAAGAAAACCTTGGGAGCTATCCAAAGGGGGAAGACAGCTGGGGAGGATCAAGTAACAGCAGATTTGTTGAAGGATGGCGGGCAGATTGTTCTAGGAAAACTGGCCACCCTCTATACGCAATGTCTCATGACTTCGAGCGTACCGGAATCTTGGAACAACGCTTACATGATCATAATCCATAAAAAAGGGGGAGCCAAAGACTTGAAAAATTATATACCGATCAGCTTACTGTCCGGTGCCTATAAAGTATTTACTAAGGTAATTGCAAATAGAATCAGGAACACCTTAGACTTCCATCAACCAAAGCACCAGGCAGGATTTCGTAAAGGCTACTCAAAAATACACCATATTCGCACGATCAATCAGGTGATAGTGAAATGTGCGGAATATAACTAACCCTAATAATAGGTTTCATTGATTACGAGAAAGCGTCTGATTTAGTCGAAACCTTAGCAGTCATGGAGGAATTACGGAATCAGGGTGTAGACGAGCCGTATGTAAAAATACTGAAAGATACTATAGCGGCTTCACAGCCACCGTAGTCCTCCATAAAGAAAGTGTAGCGAAGAGAGACGCTAGTGGGTTCAGCGCTACTGGCTCTAAACGCTGGTGGGTCGAGCACTGCTGCTCAGAAACGGCTCTCATGCTTGGAAGCTGTGACTGCCCTGCCCGTCGACGTTGCGCTGCTCCGAGCTCTGCCAAATAAACACCATTAGAATTGGTGGAGTGTGCGGGGTACCCTCAGACGATCATCCTGGAACTCCGGTCCCGTACCCTACCATCTAATATGCCTCAAGACGCCTCCCAGCAAACGCCTCCTCCTGAACCCACTGCGTGTCCCGGGGTGCCTCGTCATCGCGACCCTCCTATATACACTGGAGCGGACGACACTGACGTGGACGAAAGGCTCACGGCGTACGACAGGGCAGGCGACCATAACAAGTGGGAAGTAGCGGCCAAACTGAGCCATGTTCTGTTCTACCTCGCTGGAGTGGCCAGCCTGTGGTATAGCAACCATCAAGCAGAGTTCCAGACATGGTCGGAATTTAAGACTTCCCTCGCCGATGTATTTGGTCGCCCTGCTGTTCGCAAGCTGCGTGCCGAGCAACGTTTGCGAGAACGAGCTGAACAGCCAGGCGAAATATTCACCAGTTATATCAAAGATGTCCTGGACCTATGCAGAAAAGTCGATTCGACCATGGCGGAGTCTGATCGAATCCGAAACATCCTGAAGGGCATAGAAGACGGCGCCTTTAACATGTTGCCGGCCAAAAGTCCACGCTCTGTGGCTGAAATTGTCACACTGTGCTATGAAGAACTCCGCAGGCAGCGGTCACTGACCCGTCGATCTCTACCGCGTGACGAACACCTCGCTGGTTTGGCTGCCATGTCCAACCAGGCAGCGTTGCTCGCAGAAATGAAGCCGTTCGTCCGCGAGGAAGTTTCCCGGCAACTCTCGTTGATGGATTTTGTACAGCCGCAGTCGGTACACGCCCCTACGCCAAGTTTTGCGCATCCACTTCGCCGCGTCATAGCGCAAGAACTGCACGAGGTTTTGCCTGAGCACCAACAGCGTGTTTCTGCGGCTGCCGCCTCACAGCTACGCCGAAGTCATGGCCAGGTCCCAACAGATCCCGACGGCTGTGCCGCTCAGCTACGTGGAAGTCGACACCCAGCCTCAACAACTCCCTCAACGGGGATCTTTCACGTACGCCGAAGTCCTCGCTATGCCCCTACAACAGCCTGCTATGCAATCACTTCACCAGCCGCCACGTCCAACGTGTCCTTCCACATGGAAGGGACCTGCCGCAACGACTCGGTGGCGTACAGCAAACAATCGACCGATATGTTTTGCGTGCGGCTATGCAGGCCACGTCGCACGCCACTGTAGTCGCGTGCAGTCGCCTGGCGCTACACCATATGTGCCAAGTTCTACGGCGGGTTCTCCGCCCCCTTATTACGACGACGAACCTCGGGCTGCGTCACCACCATTCCGCTGGTCCGCCAACATTCGCCGCTAATCTCCTCCACGCCGACGCTCCCCATCATCGATGCGGCCTCGTCCAGAAGCTCAAGATGAGGAAAACTAATCATCGCAGTCCATGAGGCAAAGGCTGCGACGCCGTCGAAACGCGAAAGTCCTCAACGTACCCCGACCCATGTGATAGGCGTGTTAGTTGACGGTGTGCGCACATATGCCCTCGTGGATTCCGGAGCCGCTGTATCAGTTATGGACGCAAAGCTTTGTCGCTTCCTTCGAAAGGTTACGATGCCCATTGCTGGATTCGCCCTCCGCACAGCAGGCGCACAGCGTATTCACCCGATTGCGGCGTGCACCGCTCGTGTTCTCATCGAGGACGTTGTATACGCCGTCGAATTTGTTGTGATTTCCTCGTGCTCCCACGAAGTTATCCTGGGGTGGAACTTTCTCGCCCGCCACGATGCCGTCATTCATTGCGCACGGGCCGAACTAGAACTGTCGCCGATCTCATATATTACGCTTGCCGATAATGCTTCTTTTCGAACAAACTACTCGTCAGGCACGACACCAACGTTCCTCCCAACTCGTCAGTGATTGTATCAATGCATTGCAGCAACCTCTCTGACGCCATCGCACTACTTTCTCCGTCGGGCCGCTTTTATACTCGAGAAGGTCTGCTGCTGCCTTTTGCGACTGTGAACGTCAAACAGGGCTCCACAGCTATTTTTGTCTGTAACCCCTTCTCATACCCTGTGATGCTGCTTCAAGGCAAATGTCTTGGCCACGTGGAAGTGATCGACGCCGTACAAATTTCGGATGTTCCTGAAGACACGTCCTGCGCCAGTTACAACACGCTCGGTTCTCTCTCTACGACCGACCCTTTGCCCACAGGTGTGTTCGATTCATCTATTGCCGATGGCCTCACCCCACCTCAGCGTTCGCAGCTTCTGGGCATCTTAGAAGAATTTCGTTCTTTTGATGTCGGGCAACAGTCCCTGGGCCGGGCGTCTGCTGTCACGCACCATGTTGACACTGGCTCCCAACCGCCATTGCGGCAACGACCATATCGCGTCTCTGCCACAGAACGTCGTGTGATTAATGAGCAAGTGGACGATATGCTTCGCCGAGAGGTGATCCGACCCTCGAACAGTCGATGGGCATCCCCTGTCGTCCTTGTTACGAAAAAAGATGGCTCGGTACGGTTTTGTGTAGACTATCGGCGCCTGAACAAAATCACTCGCAAAGATGTATACCCGCTGCCGCGAATCGATGACGCCATCGATAGCCTACAAGGAGCAGAATTCTTTTCATCTCTAGATTTACACTCCGGCTATTGGCAAGTACCCATGGCCGACGTCGATAGGCTGAAGACAGCCTTTGTCACACCCGACGGCTTATACGAATTTAACGTCATGCTGTTTGGACTTTGTAATGTGCCAGCAACCTTTGAACGCATGATGGACAAAGTTCTCCGAGAGTTGAAGTGGCACACGTGCTTATGTTATCTCGACAACGCTGTTGTTTTTGCCTCTGACTTCACCACGCACCTTCAACGCATACGGCGTGTTTTGACGTGCTTAGCAAACGCTGGCCTCCAACTGAACCTAAAGAAATGCCGATTTGCAGCGCGGCAGCTCACGATACTAGGTTACGTCATCTCGAAGGATGGAATCCTCCCCGATGCAGACAAACTTCGTGCCGTAGCTGAATTTCCTAAACCGACGTCCGTCAAAGAACTGCGCAGTTTTCTAGGCTTGTGTTCCTACTTCAGGCGCTTCATTCGCAATTTCGCCGCCGTCATATCGCCCCTGACGAAGCTCCTTGGCAGCAACGGATCTCTCCATTCGTGGTCGTCCGAGTGCGACGAGGCGTTCACTAAGCTCCGTCGTTTGCTGACGTCTCCTCCCATTTTGCGCCACTACGACCCAACGGCACCTATTGAGGTATACACAGATGCCAGCGGTGTTGGCCTCGGCGCTGTCCTAGCGCAGCGCAAAGAAGGGTTTCCTGAATATGTTGTGGCATACGCAAGCCCTATGCTTACTAAAGCCGATACCAATTAGACCGTCACGGAAAAAGAATGCGCGGCGATCACCTGGGCGCTTACCAAGTTCTGTCCCTATTTGTATGGTCTCCAATTTGATGTCGTCACGGACCACCATGCCCTATGCTGGCTGTCGTCATTGAAGGATCCCTCAGTCCGTCTCGCCCGCTGGGCGCTTCGCTTACAGGATTACGATATCCGCGTACTGTACCGCAACGGACGCTACCATGCTGATGCTGACGCCCTCTCACGTTCTCCCTTGCCAGACGACAATGCCTGCTGCGCAATATCCCAGCTTGACGTTTCTTCCGTCGACATTGGTACCATCGCTTCTGAGCAGCGCCAGGACCCCTGGATTGCCTCCATCATAGACTGTCTTGCTGATCCGTCACCGCAGCCAACCACACGTGCATTGCGCCGTCAAGCTCGCCATTTCATCATTCGTGACAACCTGCTTCACCGACGCAATTGCACCTCTGACGGCCGCCAGTGGTTATTAGTTGTACCTCGAAGCCTGCGTTCTGAAATCTGCACATCGTTCCACTCTGATCCACAGTGCTTTCACTCGGGACTTTTCAAAACCTACCAGCGCCTCCGACGGCGTTACTACTGGCGAGGAATGTACAACTACATTCAAAAGTTCGTTCGCTCATGCCCCGACTGCCAGCGCCGAAAATCTTCACCCCACCTCTCACCAGCTGGTCTGCAGCCTCTACCCTGCCCTACCCGGCCGTTCGAGCGCGCTGGCATCGATTTGTATGGGCCACTTCCCCTGACGTGGGCTGGTAACCGCTGGGCCATTGTGGCAGTAGATCACCTTACACGATACGCTAAAACCGCCGCTCTCCCAGCAGCTACAGCGCGCGATTTCTGCTTCGCCGATTCATCCTGTGGCATGGTCCACCTCAAGAACTGCTCAGCGATCGCGGACGCGTCTTTCTGTCGGAAGTAATTGAAGCGATTCTCAAAGAGTGCCACGTTGTTCATCGTACTACTACGGCGTACCACCCTTAAACGAATGGCCTCACAGAACGCTTCAACCGAACGCTCGGCGACATGCTTTCAGTGTACGTTGCCTCCGACCGCACTAACTGGGACGCCATTCAGCCATTCGTCACCTACGCGTATAATCCGCTACGCAGAGCACCACTGGATTTTCACCCTATTTATTCCTGTATGGTCGACACCCTTCGCACACCATCGACACCATTCTTCCGCACCGGCCGGATGCATCCGAGTGCGTGCCTATTTCTGCCACGGTCAGATATGCACAAGAGTGCCGCGACCTCGCACGGGCCTTCCGATGATCAAGAGCTCGAGCACTTACGGTGACGCCACTGCCACGGCCACCTTCGATCCGGGAGCGCTCGTGTGGCTCTCAGTCCCTTTAAGTGCCCCTGGCCTCTCATCAAAACTGGTCCCTAAGTATGAAGGCCCTTATCGTGTTCTCGAACGCGCATCTCCTGTGAATTATGGCATAGAACCAGTTGAGCCATCTTCAGACATGCGCCGCCGTGGACGAGACATTGTCCATGTCGACCGTTTAAAGCGTTACTACGACCCGCTCATCGTGACGAGCTGTTAGGTCGCCGGACGGCTCCCTTCTCGCTCCCGGGGGGTGATTGTAGCTAAGAGAGAATCTAGTGGGTTCAGCGCTACTGGCTCTAAACGCTAGTGGGTCGAGCGCTCCTGCTCAGCAACGGCTCTCGTGCTTGGAAGCTGTGACTGCCCTGCTCGTCGATGTTGCGCTGCTCCGAGCTCTGCCAAATAAACACCTTTAGAAAAACAACAAAATCCCGATAAAGAAAGGCGTCAGGCAGGGAGATATGATCTCTCCAATGCTATTCACGTCGTGTTTACAGGCGGTATTGAGAGACCTGGATTGGGAGGAATTGGGGATAAGGATAAATGGAGAATACCTTAGTAACTTGCGATTCGCTGATGATATTGCTTTGATTAGTAACTCAGGGGACCACATCCAATGCATGCTCACTGACCTGACCTGAACATCGCCCCCGAGGGCTCCGTGGCCGCTGCGCATGCGTGAGCTGAGAGAAGATGAGGAAGGAGAACAACTCTTTTTCGCAGGATGTGGCGTCCAATTGTTGCTTGTTTTTACTTTTTTGAAAGAGCTACTCTCGAACGTAGATTAGCCATTGCCGTCGTGTCGGCTGCAAGACGTTCTGCGCGCGCTTTTGTGCGTGTAGAAAGGGCTCAAACGTGCGCGATGTTCCTGAGAGCGCAGTTCGACTTAAGCAATCGTGAGCTTGGACTCCGTGACATTTGCTTTCGTCATATGGGAGTTAGGGGCTTGCCGACAGGTAAACCGCCGCTGTACTTAGGTGAATACCTTGTTTTCCGTGGTCCTGAAATAAATGGCGCGGAGCTGCGATGGCGACTTCAATAGAGTGCGGTAATTGCTGCGCATTACGGGTGATTTAATTGCGCAATACGTGCTGCATTATCGGTGTAGACAGTGAAAACTTATCCTGTGAGCCTTACTTCCGTCAGTAAGTCGGTTACATCCCCGCAGGGGCGTCTGCGTCAGCAGGCGTTTGGTGCGTTGCGACACCACGTACCCGAGCACATGAGGGTTGGACCCTCCCGCGTGTAGCCGTGCGCGGCTTAGCCGTGTCTGGGGAAAGGGGGATCCTGGGGGTTGAGCCGATGCTGGGTGTTTGCACCTTTAAGGCCCCCTGACGGAGGCAACACACCACTTTGGTCTCTGCTTCACATAGACGGCACCCCCGGACTGACCCACCCGGGGGAAATCGGTAGTTGCCTTTTCCTGTCTCTCTCTCCCTCCAGCCTTCGTCTTTCTCTCACTTTCCATCTTTCCTGTCTTCTCCTGGCTTCTTTTTACTTCAAATTTTCCCAGGCAGCCAGGGTTAACCTTGTGTGAATAGCCAACATAGGTTATTTCATATTTGGTTATAGTGATGACTTACAGCTGGCGTTTACAGGACCTGTGCATACAGTCCCTGCAGCGTCCCCTTGTAGGGCACCATGGTAGGTGGCTGGCGTTATTGCCGAAAATTCAATTCCTCTATGGCTAGCTCCTTCCCTCCGCTTCCTGATCGCCCTCACAAAAGAGGGCGCACCGATGAAGTTTTCCAGTTCCTTCGACGTCAAAGACCAAACTTCCCACGTTACCATGTGATCCACTCAGAAAAATCCGATAAACAAGTACGAAACATTTCCCCTTTTCTAGTTTCCAAGTCCTTAACTGATGCCCTTGGCCCAGGCTAAAGGTATCAGGGCTGGCAAGTGGTGATCTCCTGTTAGAGCTCCATGATCAGAAACAGTACGAAAAGTTGCCCAGTCTAGTATCATTTGCAGTCGTTCCACTGACAGTAACCCCACACCGCACTCTCAACACCACCCGCGGCGTTGTCTCGGATGACGATTTGCTCCGGCTGACAGAGGCTGAGCGGCTGGAGGGCTTCAGTGATCAGAATGTTGTCAATGTGAGAAGAATTAAGATGAGAAGGGATGGAAAAGAAATTCAAACGAAGCACCTAATACTCACATTTGGTTCAAGTATTCTGCCCGAGTCTGTAGAGGCGGGGTACATCAAGCTCCGTGTCAGACCATATGTGCCAAATCCCCTAAGATTCTTGAAATGCCAGCGTTTCGGCCACAGTTCACAGAGCTGCCGGGGCCGCCAAACATGTGCAAAATGCAGTGCCCTTGAACACGCCACTGAAGCTTGTAATAACTCTCTCCACTGTGTAAACTGTGACGGGGATCACGCCGCGTACTCGCGGTCGTGCCCCTCCTGGAAGAAGGAAAAAGAAATTGTAACCATAAAAGTAAAAGAGAATATATCGTTCAGAGAGGCACGAAGGCGGGTAGCATACCTGCCCAAGAAAAGCTTTGCCGAAGTGGCGCATCAGGGGGCAGCGCCACAACGGCCTCCGGCGGCTATCCGACCCACAAACAGTGAGTCGGCAGTCACGCCATCTGCCCCCGCGGCGGTTGCAGCTAGCGCTGCTCCGTCAACCGAGAAGAGGGACCATCGACCCCGAAGGTGGGCGCAGCCGAGGCTGCCTCAACCTCCCAGGTCCCTTCCAGCACTGGCGACAGCCGGCGCAGCCAAATCCCTCAGGGAGCCCCATCCACCTCCGGGCTGGTGGGCGCAGGGGTCTCGCCTTCCGATGTGAGACTCTCTCGAAAAACTTCTCGCTCTCAAGAGCGCGTGTCCGGCGCCTCACAAGAGGCAATGGACACAACACCTATCCGCACGGCGCTCCAAGCGCCTAAGGAGCGGCGAGGCTCCCTCGAACGCTCCAAAAAAGGCAGAACCCCGGTTACAGGACCTCGCAAGAGCTCTGGAATGGAACCTAAGCCCTGAAATCTCTGTAATTAATACTTCTGTTCCCGTATACACAGCACCTATTTACTTCCAATATGGATACACCAATAATTCAATGGAACGTCAGAGGTCTTCTTAGGAACCTTGATGACGTGCAAGAGCTTATCCAAAAACACAATCCAAAAGTGCTGTGTTTACAGGAAACACACTTAAAACACCAACACACAAACTTTCTCCGACCGTATGTCACGTTTCGCAAAGATCGCGATGATGCTGTTGTATCATCAGGCGGTGTTGCCATTTTTATTCATAAAAGCATAGCGTGTCAACCTTTACAGCTACGAACGCCCCTTGAAGCAGTGGCGGTTCGTGCGATTCTCCTAAACAAACTCATCACCATTAGCTCTCTTTACCATACCCCCAAATTACAAATTAACAAAACATGAGTTCCAATCCCTTATAGATCAATTGCCAGAACCTTATGTTGTTCTTGGCGATTTCAATGCACACAGCAGCCTGTGGGGAGACTCTCGTATCGATGCGCGAGGTCGTCTCGTTGAACAGTTCCTTTTTTCTTCTGGTGCGTGCCTTCTGAATAAGAAGAAACCCACATATTACTGTCTTGCAAACAATACCTTTTCTTCAATTGATCTGAGCATAGTTTCCTCGTCCATACTGCCTGAACTCGAATGGGAAGTTACCAACAATCCTTACGGAAGCGACCACTTCCCCATACTATTAAGGACACTTATTAAACAAAACGAACATCCACCACAGCCTCCTAGGTGGAAGATTGACACAGCAGACTGGGAGAAATTCCGAAACTTAAATAGTATACCAGGGGATGACATGTCCTCGTTAGAAATTGATGCTGCTGTACAGCATTTTACAGCCTTCATAATAGATGCCGCATCTAAATGCATACGTGAAGTAAGTAGCTCGGCATGCAAACGGCATGTCCCGTGGCGGAACGATGAATGCAAAATCGCACGTAGGAATCAGAACAAAGCGTGGGGGTTGCTATGTGCTTCGCTCACTGCAGAAAATCTTGTGAACTTTAAAAAAGTAAAATCCCAAGTTAGGGGAACCCGCCGACAGGCCAGAAGAGAAAGTTGGCACAAGTTTTTATCGAGTATTAACTCGTTTAGAGATGAGGCCAAAGCCTGGAACGGGGTTAATAGGATTAGAGGGCGGCAAACATATTCACTCCCTCTAGTAAATACACAGGGCGATACACTGCAAGATCAGGCCGACTCACTTGGGGTGCACTATGAGAGTGTATCAAGCTCAAATCATTATTCGCAATCCTTCCTGAAATATAAACAAGTAGAAGAACGTAAGCCATTAACAAGAAAATGTCGAGAGAATGAGCCTTACAACCGTCCTTTTAGTATTGCCGAATTGAGAGCTGCCCTGAGCGCATGCAAGAGCTCCGCACCAGGATCTGATAGAATCATGTATGAAATGCTCAAAAACTTACACAATGACACGCAACTTACACTACTCACACTTTTCAACACCACCTGGGATGCAGGGTACCTTCATACTGCGTGGAAGGAAGCCATTGTGGTCCCTGTTTTGAAACAAGGCAAAGACCCTTCCTCAGTGGCAAGTTACCGCCCGATAGCCCTCACAAGTTGCATTTGTAAGGTGTTTGAAAAAATGATAAATAGGCGACTCATTCATTTCCTTGAACAGAGCAAAATGCTTGATCCTTATCAGTGCGGCTTCCGAGAAGGGCGCTCCACAACTGGTCATCTCGTACGTGTTGAAGGGAATATCCGGGACGCATTTATACATAAACAGTTCTTCCTATCGATATTTCTCTATATGGAAAAGGCGTATGACACAACGTGGCGTTACGGAATCTTAAGAGACCTGTCAGAAATGGGCATCCACGGTAATATGCTTAATATAATAGAAAGCTATCTGTCAAATCGTACCTTCCGGGTAAAAGTCGGCAATGCACTCTCACGTCCTTTTACGCAAGAAACGGGTGTACCCCAAGGTGGCGTGCTCAGCTGCACGCTTTTTATCGTGAAGATGAACACGCTTCGTGCTTCATTACCACCCGCCATCTTTTACTCTGTCTACGTGGACGACATTCAAATAGCTTTCAAATCTTGTAACCTCGCAGTCTGCGAGAGACAGGTACAGCATGGCCCAAACAAAGTGTCAATGTGGGCAGACAGGAATGGATTTAGGATCAATCCTAACAAAAGCTCTTGTGTTCTTTTTACAAGAAAGAGAGGACTTATCCCAGATCCTTGCATAGAACTGCGTGGACAACAGATACCTGTAAACAAAGAATACAAATTTCTAGGTGTCATACTTGACTACAGACTCACTTTCGTCCCCCACATTAAACATGTTAAAGAAAAATGCCTAAAAACAATGAACATAATTAAACTTCTATCCCAGACTACATGGGGTAGTGACAGGAAGGGCTTAATGACTCTCTATAAAAGCCTCATTCGATCACGACTAGACTATGGCGCCATGATTTATCACTCTGCCGCCCCGAGCGCACTAAAGATGCTAGACCGAGTCCACCATCTAGGAATCCGACTGGCCACTGGCGCTTTCAGAACGAGTCCCATACAAAGTCTATATGTAGAATCAAATGAGTGGTCACTTCATCTGCAGAGAACATACATCAGCCAAACATATTTTCTGGAAGTCCACTCAAATCCTCAACATCCCTGTTTTGATACCATTAATGGCATGACATATGCTACACTCTTTCGCAATCGTCCCTCAGTAAGATAGCCTTTCTCGCTGCGTGTGAGGGAGCTTAGTGAAGAAATGCACGTTCCACTCCTCGAGCTTCGCCTAATGCATCCAGCCAAGCTGCTACCTCCTTGGGAGTGGCAGCTCATACAATGCGATATATCTTTCGTGGAAGTCACAAAGCATGCTCCAGAGATTGAAATACAAATGCATTTCCGGGAACTCCAGCACAAATACTACTGCACGGAGTTCTACACAGACGCATCAAAGTCACACGACGGGGTGTCCTATGCAGCCGTCGGTCCATCCTTCTCGGAATCCGACGTACTGCATCCGGAAACTAGTATCTTTACGGCTGAGGCCTACGCACTGCTGTCGGCCGTAAAGCATATAAATAAATCACACCTCCAGAAATCAGTTATATATACGGACTCCCTCAGTGTTGTGAAGGCCTTGATGTCTTTCTGTAATCACAAAAATCCAGTATTTATTGAACTCTACTGCGCACTATGTAAAGCATACATATCTAACCAACATGTGAATATATGCTGGATGCCTAGACATAAGGGCATCGAGGGAAACGTTCTAGCCGACCAGATGGCCACATCAATTTCATTGCATGCAGTTAACCCTACTGCTTCGGTCCTGTCACAGACCTGAAGCCTTTGTTAAGAAGGAAACTACGAAACAACTGGCAACGCATGTGGGACGAAGAAATAAATAATAAACTGCATGTAATAAAGCCACAATTAGGTTTCTGGCCTCCTGTAACAAAATCCCGCCGGACAGATGTCCTATTCTGCCGTCTAAGAATAGGACACACTTTTGGCACACATAACTTTTTACTCACGGGAAACGACCTCCAACCTGCGGTAGATGCGGGGAGAGGCTGACCGTCCTCCATGTCCTCCTGGAGTGTCGGGAAGCCGAATCTGAGAGAAGGAAACATTTTTCCCTTGCATACCGGCAGCACATCCCCCTACATCCCGTAATGCTACTCGGCCCAGAACCTTTATTTAACACCAACACAGTCCTAAGTTTTGTGAAAGATGTTGTCTTGCATGTTGTTAGCCCCACATGTTCGTAGCGGGTCCTCTCTTCAGAGGATGCCGCTGTGATAGCTCTTTCATACAGCACGTGCCTCTAGGCCCTTGTGCTTCAAGGGCTCTGGCGAGGCAGCAGTGCTCCAAGTAATTTTACCATCCTATATTTTTCTATTTTGCATCATTCTCCTACGATTGATTTTAATGCTCATAGTATTCGTCATTAATCATCGGCATAATTTTATCCACGTAGCTTTTACGCATTTTACAGCGACTATTTTTAGGCCACTTTACAGCCAAGTCACATCTTCCATAATACATCGTTGACACTACCACTTGTCATGGCGCTCTTTGGCCAAACCTGGCCCTTGCGCCATAAAACACTACACATCATCATCATCAAGTCGGTTACATGTTTCGCTCTTATCCAATGCACATTTCTTGATATCCACTACCGATCTGCTGCAAATATCGACGAAGTGTCTATTCGTCGTGCAGATGTTTTTTCTTATACACACAACTGGCGATGGGCAGCAGGGTTACGGCCGTGAGTTTTCCTTTCGAGCAAACCTTTTCAAATTGCCGCTGTATTTTTCGATTCCATGTGACCTAGATTTAAGCTGCCTCAGGTTGTATTAACGTGCACAGAGGCTCTTAGAAAAATAGTTGTCACCTGAGAAATCAATGCAGTGTGCCAGTTCTTTTGGAATGGTGCTATTTGTGAAATTGATTATATTTCCTCTAGTGATGTTCAACTACTTACTGGTCAGATGCTTGAACTTTTGAAGTATTTGCAAAGTTTCCCGTCCAACTCAGCATTGTAACCGACGCTTCTCGGAAACATGAGTGTGGTATTTGCACCTGCAGCACTGCCATGAGTTCAAGTTGAAATTGTGCCCACCGATTGTATATCCGTGTGCCACTAGAAAGTACAAATCATTTCTCAATTGGCGCAACATTTCTTTTTTATTCGATCTTCAAGAAATTTGTTTACTTCTTTTCCTGGTCATTGTGGACTTTCACACATTGAAGTTTTGGATAGCTTGACCAAAATCATTGCATAGTGGGCCTGTAGGTTGTTTTTTTTTTTTGTATTTAGCGCGTTCCCTTCTGACTTGCCAAATTATTTATACACCAACAGTAACTGCATTACAAATATTTCACTTCCTTGGAATGTCTGTTCCATGTGCCTCATAACAGTACACGGTTGAATTTGGCTCATGCACCTTCATATGACCAAGTGTAGGTTTGTATTGCAATGGAAATAAGAACATGAGTGCTTCTTCAATTGTCTTCATCACATTGCTGATGCCTTCTTCAGTGTGTGAAAATGGCTTGTAACAATATTCCTGTGTTTCATGTGAGGATATGGGATAGAATAACTTTCTTCTTTTATGCTGAAGGTATTCAGCCGAAAAAAAATTTTGACAGCTACCCCTTTTGCCTGTTGGTCTTCAAATCTTGCAGAAAATGGTGTGGACAGCCTGGGGTGTGCCTGAAGAGTAATGCTAGTTTGTGCATTCTCATATTGTTGCTGCTGGGAAGACGACATCTTAAGCACATATTTTAATACAATTACCACAAATGTTTTCATCTTTCCCCTTGTGGCTCAATCGTAGTAGACCTGTTCGTATTTCAGTTACTTTGTTGTTTCTTTTTGTTACATATCAGTATTATGTACTATCAAGTCAGTAGGAATATCAAGCTATTTGATGTATTCATGGGAAATCCTAGCCGATCCCTTGTCATGGGTATGCGCCATATGTCACAGGTAATAGTCATTCTAGTCTCTCTTCTTCTGGTAAAAGTATCCTAAAGCCTGTTTTGTATGTTTGCTGAGCAGTTGAGATTTAGAGATTAATGCCTGCTCACAAAGCATCTTATACGACAATCAGCCAGCCACCTACGCAGATGGAGAATTCTGCAGTTTCTAATCAGACTGTTTCTGTTGTCGTTGGCAGAGATTTTGACTGTACACAGCAGCAATAAATTGTAGGACAATAAAAATAACTTGTGGTGACAAGGGCCATATATGGCGGAAATTATAGTAGACTATGACCAGCATTAGTGGAAGCCCTGCGGTGTCTAAAAAGTTAGTAAAGTGCTGGTTTTCATATGCTATAGCTGCTGTGTGCATTAAGCTCACAACTCCCTTCTTGGCAACATCACCCAGGTATGCCCACTCCAAACACTCTGTCACATGCACCTTGACAGCATCTGCTTTGATCTACTTAATTGCATATCAGTAAAGATGGGTCTAGTTCACTGAAGACTGACAATGCTGCATTCGAAAGGAACCAAACCGTTTTCGAAAAGTTCTTGAAACCAGCCAAGCAGGTTTAAGAGAACTTTTAATCTGGCAAAATGAAAGTTATTTGAAACAAGTGATGCAATGCTGATGTGGTTTGGGCATTTCAAGGTGCTTGGCCTTCATTATCTCTAGTAATAGTGAACCTGCCAAATTGGCAAGGGTCTTGAATGAATTCTTCACTAGGCCCAACTATTTGGTTGCTGCCCTATATTGTCTCTACAGGAAGAGTGCACAACAAAAATCTTGTGACTTCCTGTTATCATAACATCCTATAACTTCCTTAGATGTAGGGCCCCTATTTCATATTCTCCAATAAATACTTACACAGGATTCAGATGATGCCTTTAAAGATGTGTCCCTTATGCTTACATGTAAAGGAGCACTGACATTAAACTTTTGGACTGAATTTTTTTATATTTATCTGGTTCCACATGGCAGCTTTTATGACCACACCATGCCACTGAAAGCTGCATGTGCTTTGATCAATTCTTAATGTGTGCTAAGACTTGCTTCACTAAATAAATTTTCTTATGACTCTTCTCAAACATCTAAATTAAAATTAATTTAATTCTAGTGTTCTATAAGTCACAACAACGATACGATTACGAGGCATGCCACAGTTGCGGACTCCGGCTTAACTTTAATTCCCTGAGGTTTTAACATGCACCCACTCCACAGTGTGCACCAAGACTGAAAGGAAAGACCAATGTTGCGCTGCATAGTGGTCCTAACATGCTCAATAAATAATGACATGGCTTACTGATGAACAACTGCAGCATGCATCATTTGTTTGTGACCTACCATGCAATGTATCACCAGATTATGGGACCACACGGCCCTTGGCACATGTTTAAATATTTGCGTTAAGGATATATTTGTTGCGCATAGAAGAAATTTGAAGTTTTGTAGTGTAATTAACTGAATGACAGCTACACACGCATAAGAAAAAAATTGTGCCAGGACTACTTAAACTCTGCAGTGTTTCAGCTTGACCAATTCTTGCGATTTTACACATTTCGGATGACTGCAAGTGTTTCATTAGTTATACCAGCTTTTGTACTTTTTAGACATGCTGTTTTCCCCGGTTTCACACAGTGATCATAGATAGCCACACCACAACATGTTGGTAGAAGAATTCGTAATTTTAGTAAAATGGGGTTGCTCCATGTTGAGGTGCACCAGCATGTCAGTAAATGGAAGCCAGAAGCAGCGTTTTAAGGTATTGTGCCGCACCATGTAAAGTCAAATTATTATGCCCCCCTCCACTCTCGCTGGCAAAACCTGCTGGTGAAGCATTGTGAGGAAGCTTTCGAGGTACGCTGCACTCTTTCCAAAACAGCGTCCGAGGCGGCCATCTATTTTGCCTACAGGACTAAAAGTCTCTGGCCAGGAGTGCATCAAACATTCGGAAATAGCTGTCAATTGGGCTGCTGAGCTTCTAGATATTTATATTTTTGCCCTCAAGTTGCAGAACACAGCCATGCTATAGCAAGCAGCGTGGTGAAAGCTGTTTCAGCGCTCTACCACCACATAGCCAGCATTGGATTTGCATACTGTACACAAACACGACGTTTTTTTAGCAGCAATACTTAAGAGGAACCTTTAGCTCGGGTGCTCCTGTCTAAATACATGTAAAAGGAGAATTGACTTTTCTCGGCAACCACTGCACCGAATTTGACAAGGTTTGTTGCATTTAAAAGAAAAGCTTAAAATCTAGTGACTGTTGGTTTCGAAGTTTTGATTTAGTCGTCAATTTTTTATTAAATATTGGCAAAAATCGAAAATTCTCAAAAAACGAAACTATGAAGTTTACAACTCTAACTGAACAACATAGAAGGATAATACAATTCTGTGAATTGCATCTAATAGTACATCTAAAGCGGACAAAATTGATATGTAACACATGAATATAAAAAATTTTAGCAATATGGAAATACAACTTTCGCAGAACACTTGTAACCAACGTAACAAATTCACGTAAGATGTAAAATGGCGTATCTAATTTGTCTGCTTTGAATGATCTAATGGATGCCGTTTACAGAACCACAATATGTTTTCTTGATGCAGACCTATGAATTTGTAAACTTCGTGCTTCTATCTTTTTCAAAAGGTCGAATATTTGAAAATATTTTTAACAAAATTCAGGCCCTGAAACAAAATTCCACTTACAACAGTCACTAGAATTTACTTTTCTCTCTCAAATCCAACAAATTTCATTGAAATCGGTCCAGGAGTTGTCTCAGAAAAACGTTTTTGCGTTTTACATGTATTTGAATAGGCCGCGTCGGAGTTGGGCCCGAGCTAAAGCTTCCCCTTAACAGGAAATTGTATTTTTACTTCAACCTGTCTAACACTGCCCGACTTTAATATAGATGAGGTCACTCTCTTTCATTTGATGTGTTTATACAAAAAAAGTGTGTATGCATGGAAGAGGTTAAGGCTCCTTTATCAAGCCAAAAAATGCTTCCTGGCATGATAAAGTGAAACCTTGTGCATTCCAGTCTGCAGTCGCTCACTGCACTTTCAAAAGCGAAATCAGCACAGAGAGCCCAGGAAAACACACAAGCAATAGTTAAGAAATTTATTTGAAACAAATGCAACTTTATTTTACAGAATGACCACATTTCAAAAAAGCACCAACATGCAATGCAGACAATACAGCCAATTTACGTTAATTGGAAAGCTGTTAACGTGTCCTGCCTTTATATGTGCAAATGTTTCAAGTCTCAAAGTGTGCCCCTACTTTGTAACTTGTCCTTGAAACAATGTATGATTTGAACAAATGCTAAATATGTCACCACTGCCTCACTTATAGAAGAAAACTACATATTAAAATGGCAAGTCCTTGTAGAACAGAAAAGGGTGTACAGTAAACTTCCAATAATCTGACTCAAGTTAATTTAAATTTTCAGCTAATTCGATCCTGGCCGAAGGTCCTGGTCGGCGCCCATGCATTTCTATGGGCCTAAGCATTCATTATTTTGATCCCAAAACTGGCATTAGCCGGAGAATGTGAACTTCACCAGACCCCAATAGCGACCCCTTTAAGTGGCAGCGTCTCTCTCAGCAGCGCTTAGCGGACAGTAAGTGCGTTAAACAAATGCCATCTCCTCTCTGAAATGCCTATTTTTGGCTCACCCGAGAAGGATTTTCAAGCAGTAACGGTAGCTGACAACGTCCGATTGTGATACGTATCTGGTTTTGACGAACACTTTTTGTTTTCAAAGGACATTGAGCCGAAAATTACCTAGCTTTGCAATCGATTGCGAGACTAAACCCGTGGTTGTAGCATTCATATGCTTTAGCGGATATCATGGCTAAAATACGGCGAAGCTGACTAGAAAATCGGCTGCCATTCTAAAAAATCAGGTACGCGTAGGTTTTTACTTTGGTTTGGAGTTAAGTGATTTCTACTTTAGTTTTATACTTTGGACAAATAGAAAGTTGGTGCACGTCCGTTTCAGAGGCGTGTTACTCAAGCACATATTGCCAAATGAATCAATGGTGTTTCAGCAGGTTTTTGCATCTTAATTTGATCCGTCAGTCTCATGAGGGTAGAATGAGGGAAGCTGACTGTAGAAATTGCGTGATGAAGCACCAAGAAAGTTACCTTGCTCAGGTAGTGAAAAAGCATGAAAAAAGTGCTTCACACAACATGCACCGATGTTCTGTTGCAGATGCAAAAGCTGCCTCCCTTATCTGGAACAGAATAAATTCTTTTCGAAGGCAAAATCAAAAACAGAAAGAGAAGTCATCAAGGCATTCCACATCCATCTTATTCAGTCTTTAAAATGTTGCTACATCATCATTTGCTTAGCATCCTATGCCAAAGAAGGTTGTCAAAAATAAAATGACCTGATTCCCGCATTTTTCACCATACAAGCAGTGTTTACTGTCAATTATTACTGCTTTTTGTAACCTCACCTGTAAATACTGTAGGTTAACACTGAGCTATATGATAAGCTTAGTAAAACTTAAAAAAGAATATTGGATGTTTATTTCTGCTTTTTTAGACATAAGAAGGGGTGCTTAAAAGCAAGCCGCATTTGCAAAATGCTTGCATAAACAGCATATCCCGGTAATGTGCTAATTGTGGTCATGTTGTCCATGCAAACTTCTTAATCTCATCCGCCCACCTAACTTTCTGCCGCCCCCTGCTACGCTTCCCCTCTCTTGGAATCCAGACCATAACCCTTAATGACCATCGGTTATCTTCCCTCCTCATTACATGCCCTGCCCATTCCCATTTTTCTTGATTTCAACTAAGATGTCATTAGCTCGCGTTTGTTCCCTCACCCAATGTGCTGTCTTGTTATCCCTTAACGTTACACCCATCATTCTTCTTTCCATAGATTGTTGTGTCGTCCTCAGTTTAAGTAGAACCCTTTTTGCAAGCCTCCAGGTTTCTGCCCCGTAGGTGAGTACTGGTAAGACACACCAGTTATACACTTTTCTCTTGAGGGATAATGGCAAACTGCTGTTCATGATCTAAGAATGCCTGCCAAACGCACCCCAGCCCATTCTTATTCTTCTGATTATTTCAGTCTCACAATCCAGATCCGCAGTGATTACCTGCCCTTACCACTTCCAGTGCCTCGCTACTTATCGTAAACTGCTGTTCTCTTCCGACACTGTTAAATATCGCTTTAGTTTCCTGCAGATTACTTTTCAGACCCATCATTCTGATTTGCCTCTCCAGGTCAGTGAGCATGCATTGCAATTGGTCCCAAGAATTACTAAGCAAGGCAATATCGTCAGCGAATCGCAAGTTACTAAGGTATTCTCCATTAACTCTCATCCCCAATTCTTCCCAATCCAGGTCTCTGAATACCTCCTTTAAAAAAGCTGTGAATAGCATTGGAGAGTTCGTATTTTCCTGTCCTTTATTGGGATTTTGCTGCTTTCTTCATGGAGAACTACGGTGGCTGTGGAGCCGCTGTAGATATCTTTCCATATGTTTACATATGGCTCATCTACAACCCGATTCCTTAATGCCTGCATGACTGCTGAGGTTTTGACTAAATCAAACGCTTTCTCGTAATCAATGAAAGCTATGTATAAGGGTTAGTTTCTTAATTAGATCTTTCGTCTCCTGCGACAGCTTACTGGTATCCTGTCTAACGAAGTTACAACCGACTGCGATTGCACACTCCTTAATGATGCCCATAAGATTTTTGTTCATTGCTTCAACACTAAAGTTCTCGTCCGGGGTTAAAGCCGAATACCCCTTCTGTAGCTTGATCCGAAATTCCTCTATTTTCCGTGTTACGGCTAACTCATTCATCGGCATCTTATGTATCAGTTTTTTCCATTCCCTCCTCAAGTCTAGGCTAATTCGAGATCTTACCATCCTATGCTCACTTCAGCGCACCTTGCCGATGTCAGGGTCAGCGCAGAGTATGAGGTCTAATTCATTTCTAGTATCGCCATTCGGGCTCCTCCACGTCCACTTTCGGTTATCCCGCTTGCGGAAGAAGGTATTCATTGTCAGCAAATTATTCCGTTCTGAAAACTCTACTAATAACTCTCCCCTACTATTCCTAGAACCTATGCCATATTCCCTCACTGACTTTTCTCCAGCCTGCTTCTTGCCTACCCTGGCATTGAAGTCGTCCATCAGCATAGTGTATTTTGTTTTGACTTTACCCATCGCTGATTCCACGTCTCCATAGAAGCTTTCGACTTGCTGGTCATCATGACTGGATGTAGGCGGCTAGACCTGTACGGCCTTCAATTTGTACCTCTTATTAAGTTTCACAACAATACCTGCCACCCTCTCGTTAATGTTATGCCATTCCTGTATATTACCAGCTATATTCTTATTAATCAAGAATCCGACTGCTAGTTCTCGTCTCTCCGCTGAGCCCCGGTGGCACAGGATGTGCCCGCTTTTTGGCACTGTATATGCTTCATTTGTCCTCCCAACCTCACTGAGCTCTATGATATCCCATTTAATGCCTGCTAATTCCTCCAATATCACTGCTAGACTCGCCTCACTAGATATTGTTCTAGCGTTAAACATTGCCAGGTTCAGATTCCAATGGTGGCCTGTCCGGATCCAGAGATTCTTAGCACCCTCTGGTGCGTCACAGGTCTGACCGCCGCAATGGTCAGTTGCTTCGCAGGTGCTGGGGACTGAGGGCCGGGGTTTGACTGTTCTATTCATATAGGAGGTTGTGGCCAAGTACTGCGCCAAGGTTGCCAATCCTGCTCTGGTGAGGGAGTGCATTACCGGTTCTGGTCACCTGTTTATACAATTGTATACAACCAGACCTGTTTATACAACTGTATCAAAATGTAGATTTTTTTATCCCGTCGAAAATGGCGTGGCACCGGGATTTGAACCACATTCCTTTTGCACGTGAGGCAGATGCTCTACCTCTGCGCTATCGGGGCGCAAGTAGTAAGTAATTATACAGGAAGCATTTTATTTACGGTAGTTGGAGTAGATTAGTTCGACCATTCAAAGAGTGGGAATGGTCCAACTGTCAGAATTCCTACGAGTTAAAAGGACTGGAATCACATAAACTACAACTCTGAAGGAATGGAGTGGGAATAGAATGGAGCGCCCCCACTCTGCAATTCTGCACCATGCCGATACATCTTGTTCTTGGGTAATGCCAGCGCACCTCTAGAACCGCAAAGACGACCGCACTACCAGGGCGAAACGCATCGAAGGCCCGTCAGCTGCCGCATGATCACATGCTGCCAACGGGCAATCCTGCACAACACACACACACACACACACACACACACACACATATATATATATATATATATATATATATATATATATATATATATATATATATATACACGCAGTGCACAGACTGGTAACCTAGGTAGGGCTAGGACTCGCAAAAACTATAACGTTCTCCACAATTGTGACGAGTACCAGGTCACCAAACTCCTTGCCCTGTGCACGTTGCTGTCTATCTTCATGAGCCTAGATCCTGATGCAACCACTGGTGCCACACTGCTATTTCCAAAGGCCACCACTAGGTGAAGCACCAGGGCCCGCCCAGGCCATGGGACATCGGCTTAATCCGATACACAAACGACAGTAAACTTCGAATTGACAGAACTAAAAATTGAATTAGTAAATTTTTAACTAACCGGTACCAATTTGTAACTACTAATGAACTTTCTTCTCCATGATCGCTAGTAAGATACGGTGTGCCACAGAGCTCTGTATTGGGCCCAATTTTATTCCACCACAAACATGGCTCCACACAATAGTTTTGTTTCAAAACATATGTGAGTGAGTATGCTTGTATCGGACAGCGAGAATAAGTAAGAATCAGTAAGCAACGTCAAATACATGCAATTTGGCTTACAAAACAAAAGAAACTGGTCACTATTTAGTAACTGTTTTCTTTTGTGTGAAACAATTTCACCCTTGAAAAGTTCCTCATTCTACAAAGGTTTATATAGTGAAATATAGAAATATTTGGATGCATTTGAGTTATCACCTGGCCCAAGGAACTTCTAGTGGCAGCCTGTCTCGATCTCGCAATTCCTGGCACTCCCCAATATACAGCATGCCTGATTGCTGCAGCGGTCAAGTGCTCTGCGGCTGTAGGAAATCGAGGGATAACGGATGGTTGCACAATTAATGGCATTTCCAGATTTTTAACTTAGTATCATCTCTATAATATGTCGACACTATGCCACTAGACCACTGCTGTGCTGCAGTCATCATAATATTAATTACTCATCGTATACACAAGCTATACAACTGTTTAGGCAAAATTTTAAACTCCGCGAGGAAGACGGGACGTGAACTGAAACATAGACGCACACAAAGCACAGGCTTCCAACTGGTTTTATTTCGTGAAAGCAGAGGATATATAAGGTACTTCAAAATAGCAAAACACGGAGCAATTGCAAATAATTCGTGCACGAGGCAGTGACGAAAAATATCAAGGCCATGTATGCAATAAGAGTACAGGAGAGTCTTAATGTGCCCATCTAAGAATTTTATTTCTTTCCTTGAGAATCTCCTCTTGCAGTGCAAGAGCTGCGACAGCAAAATCTGCCGGCCTTATCTGGAACAGAATAAATTCATCTTGAAGGCAAACTCAAAAACAGAAAGAGAAGTCATCAAGGCATTCCACATCGCCAAAAGGTGTGACAACTAAGTTAGCTCACCTTCTTGATCCCTATCAAGGAAAGAAATAGAATTCTTAGATGGGCACATTGGGACTCTACTGCACTCTTAACGCACAGGTGGCTTGCCATTTTTCGTCGCTTCCTCGTGCACAATTTCTTTGCAAATGTTCTTTGTTTTGCCATTTTGAATAACCTTATAAACTCGCTAAGTATGGACAGCTGGGCTAGTTGGTTATGATTAGCATTATGAAACATCGTTCCAGCGCACAATTGAACAAGGACGAGTGTTGTCTTTCTCTTCTCGTCCTTGTTCAATTGTGCGCTGGAACGATGTTTCATAATGCTTATAAACTCTCTGCCTTCACCAAACAAATATGAATGTTTCATAGATTCTGATTAACCACTTTACATAGATTTTAACATGTACGTTGTATCTACATGATTCTTTTTTGTATTCCAGTGAAGAAACATTGCAGCATAAAGGTAGTACTATGTTGCACAGTGTCCATGCTTTGCTAGCTGCTACAGTGAGGGGACTTAGAAATGTGAGCGAATCCCAAAGGTGGTGCATTCTAACAAAGCACCACGAAGTCCAGCCACAAAGGAAGAATGGGAGACTGACATGCTCTCAGTTTAAAAAGCAACTTGCATATGCACACAAGCTCTGACACGTATTATGCACTGTAATACACGTGCCACTATCCCATATACACAGCTATGCATTGGCGAGCAAGAAGTATGTGCACGACAGTGGTCAAATGATTAGAGCGTCAGGTTGTTATGCTGGGAGATGGTTCGGGCTCACTGTAACATATTCTTGTTTTCAATGCACAAGATCGAAACGAGTCGGGACGTAAAATTGCCTACTGCAAAGTGCTTGGTGTGAAGAAATAATTCTTTGCATTAAAAATTCCCAAATCTAGCACATGGAAGTGTGCATTCCCACATACCTGAAATGTTTTGAGGTGCAACACATTACAAGTGCAGTGGCTTTGCCACACGGTTGACGTGTATACCAGTAAAGAGCGTAGCAACAATCGTAGCTTTTCCACATAACCAAGGTGCATTGCGGTGCAGCACATTGTAACAGCTGTGGCTTCCACACAAAGCAAATGTGCATAATGCTGCAGCATGATGGAGCATGTTTTCAACAGACACAACATAGAGGCTCTTTACATGCACTTCAATGATTTTATGAGCAGCTAAAGTGGTCGTGAATGTCGCAACGATAAGCTGAAACCGCTGAATCCCAAACTCTGTGTCACATAACATCTGAAAGAATTAGCTACTACGAGAGAACCAGCGAGATTAATCTGGCACGCTATGCATGCATCTGCAGCGTAATGGGGAAAGAATTGGGCTGCTGCACTAAGGGCCCAGAATAACGACCCACCATCAGGCACGTTATTAACTATTATTTAGCCTATCTGACTGGATGTACGAAGAAACCAGGAGACAGATCATGATAATGCTTTGCACAAGAGACAATGAAGCTGAACCCATGTTTTCTGCCTTGTGCTTGCAATGCTCTACCAAGTGAGCTTCAACGACAGTTGTCCTAATGTCAATTTTCTTGGATAGCTGCGCATGTGTACTAAGCATAGCCCTGGGAGTGCTAGGCAGCAGCACTCACAGTAATGATAGCAGATGTGAAGTATCCTTTAAAACACCCACATTACAAAGCACATCCTCTTAGAGGCTGGTAATTGGCTAATAAACGCTCGTTTTCTACCATGAGGCACCAAGGCAGCCGAAATCAAAACATTTGTACCTTATGGGCGAGAAAAATCAGGCAGCTCAATTTTTTGTTTACAACAAGCATGTGATGGCAACAGACAATGAAGCAACAGTGACTATATAGAAAAATGGGTTAGAGCTGACGACAATCATTGGCAGCTCACACTATAATGCTTTCTCTAAAATTTATTGTCTCAAGACATCTGGCAGCAAATCTTCTGGATTCTTCTTCTACTATGTCTTTTGCAACTGAAATTTTAAATGTGTGTAATACTTCATGGCAACTTAGAACACTTAAATGGTTAAGCATCTCCATACCTTAAATTTGTCGACCAGCTTTGTCACCTGTCTAGAACAATAACTCTCTGGTGTCATACATCACTCAAACCACTACTAATTAAATCTAGCTTTAGATGAGCAGCACCTGCATTAGACGCAGCAGCATACCCTTTCAGCAAATGGTTCTACATACCACGCTCAGACTGGGCAAACCAAACAAACCAACACCGACCAGTACTTGTGTCCATTTGTCTTCAACGAGGCAGAGACAGGCCAGGTCTCGATAAACACAACAAATATAAGGTGCAGGCAGAGGAAATAAGCAGAAGTTGTAAAGACAGCAGCAAAGTGAAACAAATTAGACAAATTTGCACAGTCAGCGATCTGGGCCGAGGAAAATTCAAAACGTTACTGCCACAATTAGAAGCAAATGCTCCTTATGCAACAAGAAAAAACAAGTTTTAGCTGTAAACAGCACGAGTACGTGGAGTTGGTTGATAGTCTAAAAACAGCACAGACAACAATTAAAGCAGACACACTACTTGTGTCATCTGCCTTCTTGCTGTTTTTACAATATCGGTCACGGTTGACAAGTGACGCACATGATCTATGAACGAAAGCAACGGACGTGCATATAAAGCTTGGTGAGCCGATTCATACTCATATATGTTTAATTTTGAAAGTTCCCGTAAAAGCAATAGCAGCACCAGCAGTAAAGTGGGTTCGTTTACCAGCTCGCTCACAATGTACGCATTGTACGATTTAACTCCACGGCTCGCAAAGGAGCTACTAAGAAGCTTTAAGTGAAGGAAATACGCTTTCGTTATCTCACTGCAACAAATGAAATCCACTGACGCCCCTACCGAGGTCAGTGCGAACAGTGCGAAAGGTAATTAAATGCATCCATGCGCTGCATGGCTGCATTGCATGGCTGCATGGGTGCATAAGAGGAGCATAGCGTAGTCATCCTATAGAGATGGAGAAAAATAGATTTAAGAACGCGATAAATATCGCAGGACGACATCCACACTAGTTAGGTGCATGCATTGCTGGCGCGTGGAAGCTGTCGCTGTTTGTTTTTCCTTTTCTTTTTTTACATCGGTGCATTGCGTAGGAACTGCTGTAGTATTTACTGAAGGCATGAACAAATAAATAATCCTGCGATCACTGCGGGACCTGCGACAACCGTTTCGTGTTCCTTCGAATTTCGAGACCACATCGACCACAGCTCGAATGCGCAACCGGTTTTGTACGTGTCAGCGAGACAACGGGTAATCGCACAACACTTACCGTTGCTCCAAGTACGTCGCGGTAGCACCAGCAGTTGGCCAACAAATGTCATCAAGCCCTGGCCCACCACAGTGTCCGCAACTTGAAGCTTCTAAGCATTCGCCAAAAACAAAAAGCAGTCCACATCATGCATACGGTATGCGCGTGAACGAGACGCGAGCCATGCCGTCTGAGTTCGAGAGTAGTTATTTCATAAAAGCAAAAAGAAGGAAGGAAGGAAATCAACTTTATTCAGGTCCTGCAGGCCACGAGAGCTTTGGGCTCTCATGGAGTGGGCGTCTCCCACGACGGAACCGGGAGGTTGAGTTTCCTGGCGGCGTCGTGGACCTGCTGGACAGCCCAGATTGGGGAGAGAGTTCTTCGCTCCGGATCGCTTTTTCAAACTTGCGCTTGTCCGGTTCGGAGTTTATGTGAGCTTGCGAGCACGGCCAGAGTAAATGATATACGTTAAGGGATGTATTGCAATTGGTGCAATAAGACTTGTCGTAGAGCTCAGGCATGTAATGGTGTAATCTGTTTTGCGTGGGGTATGTGTCTGTTTGTAGTATTCTGAGTGTAACCGCTTGAGCTCGTGTGAGCGTGCGGCGTGGCGTGCTATACTGTCTGCGTTGTAGGTAGTAGTGTTTAGTGATTTCATTGTATGTAGTGGGCGCGTCCTTATTCTCTGAGTGGTTGGGTGAAGCCGCGCGGTCTGTAAGCGCGCGCGCTGCCTCGTGTGCGGCCTCATTAAGGTTGGGGACGTCGCCGATCTTTGGTCCTAAGTGTGCCGGGAACCAGTATATGAAGTGGTTCTTAATCTCTTTCTTTGAAACAATTCTTAGAGCCTGTGCGCAGACCGCGCCCTTTTGGAAAGCTCTGATAGCGGCTATGGAGTCGCTGTAGATATGGGAAAGATTGTCGTCGGTGAGCGCAACAGCGATCGCAACCTGTTCGGCCTGTTCAGGCTTCCTTGCAATTACCGTGGCTGCATATCTTTTGGATCCGCGGCCGTCCACGACCGCCACTGCGAAAGCTTTGTTTCCCGTGTATGCCGCCGCGTCCACAAAAGATGATCGTTCACGGTTCGCCAAGGCTTGGTTAAGAAGGAATTGTCCTCTCGCTTGTCGTCTGCCCCTGTTGTTTTCGGGGTGTACGTTTCTGGGTATAGGGCGCACCGTGATCTTGGCGCGGATGTCCCGTGGGAGGTCCGCAAAGTCTTTTTCTCTGTCTCCTTGAGCACAGCCTAGCTTCTCTAGGATCGTGCGCCCCGGAGGCGTCGTCGAAAGCCTAGCAAGCTGGGTGCGCTGCTGGGCTTCGGCAATTTCTTCCAGGGTGTTGTGCATGCCCAGGTGCCCGAGCTTCTCGTTGCTGGTGCTGGTTGGAATGCCGAGCAAAAACAAACAATGTGACGTCACATCCGGTAAAATCAATTTGTCCTCCTTTCTCACCTTCTCGCAGCTAACGCCTGCGCAGCGACCACAGAGCCCTCGGGGGCAATGTTCAGGTGCTGACCAGGAGAGGCAAAGCAGAAGGGTGGGTCCAGTGTTGCCAGGTCGGACAAGGCGGCGTAGCCCAAAGGCAGAGAAACTGTAGCCCAAATGTAGCCAAGTACAAAAAAGAGCAAAACCAATTTGTACCCATATATAGCCATTTTAATTTGTATATGCATTGTCACATTCGACTGTGCTAATGCCTTTTTGCGCAACCCGTCGTAAGAAAAAGTCCGTGACGCTGTGACGGTCGACCCTTGACATCCAGAACAGCGACATCATGCTTGTACACAGAACACCTTTTTGTTGGCCCCGGAAACTCAAGCTCCAGCGAATCGCTGCTGAGGAAGAACCTGTCGAAATGAATATCGAATGTAAGCATGAAAAAAAAACTTGGAGGACGCTTAAAACGACTGACAACTGGCCAGAATGTGTTGTAAGACGTTGATGGAAATGAAATGATCATGATTTCTAGTGATAAAACCAGGCACGCTGTTTGCAATTGAAGTAAGATTATAATTTTAAATTGACAAAGCAAATGTCAAAGGCCAGTAAGTGGCGAGGCCTGGCAATGAAATATTGGTACTTCGGATGTAGTATATGAGATTACTTTAAGTATGTCGGCTGTTATTAAGTACGACATAATTACTGCTTAAAATTGCAGTTGCTATATTATTAGACACTTGCGCTTTATTCTATGCTTAGGAAGTCAAAAGCGCATGCATGGCTACGCCAACACGCTGAACTGCGTGTCACGTGTAAAATCGTCGCTTCGTTTTCAATCCGATTGGTTTCGCGTTGATTGTTTAACTCTTTCTGTATACTGCACCCATGGACATAGTTATCCCGCTAACGATAGTTTGAAACGCCGCTTTCGAAACCTTCCGCGCCGCTCACGGACACACTGCGCCATTAGACGCGAAAGAGGAGAACCACATTTGTGTTTTCTAAGCAGTTAGATTTTCTCACGCCAGGCGGTAATTATTTAATGCTCTCCGAAGTCCCGCGATCGTCAAAGCAGAAAGCAAAAATGGCTGCCTCCGGGAGCGGTGCGAGCGCTTCGAAAGATCACATTTCGCGATTCCTGTGGGTCTGCGGCTGATTTCATCGATGGATCGAGCAGCAGCGAGTCTCAGGATGCTGCCTATTCGTCGGACTCTGATAGCCATGACGATACAAAACAGCCCGGACCATGTGCGGCTGCAGCACGGCACGCCCTGCTTGCAGTTGAATTTTGTACTGGGATACCTGTTCAATGAAAACTTTCGATTTTTTCGAAGATAGTGCCCACTAGACGGTAATACATTTTCTATATCTCATAATTTTTGATACATTTATTTTGATACATACAGGCACGCTTGTGTCTTAGTAGACACAAGCATGTCTTTACAAACTTTGTTCAATTTTATCCCGCAATCTTGATTCTGGCAATTTGTCTTTTTTATGAAATACATCTCGTTAATAAAACCTTTATGCTTGAAAAGTGCATTCATTCTATTTTTGTTGATGTATTACGTAAAATATTTAGCGCAGCATTTCCTTGGGCAAAAAGAATCTGGCGTTACCTACAAAATACACCTATTTTCGCCATGGTAGGGAAAGAGTTAATTACCAAAGCAGATCGACAGGAAAAAATGAAAAGACGTAGCTATATTACCGCAGAAATGCTAACACTTCGGAAAACACGAATCGCAGAAACGTGGAATTGCTAGACAGAATAGTTTGTGACACTTGCGGCCGCACTTGTCTCCCACTAATGCCGGCGTATAATCACTACCACGCTCACCTACCACCGGTTTCAGCAAGCTTTCAGTGAACGACTACATCCTCACTGCAGATTAAAAATTCTCATAAGCAATGCTCCATGGCGTGTTCCGCGTTACCACTTCTTGATAGACACTGTCACCGGTAAGCTTTCCATTTCATTAAAATATAGGTACTATGAAAATTGCTTCTCAGTCCGTTTAATCCTCACCTTTTAGAGTGGAACGCGATAGCATTCAAAGGTCCCTGACTGCTTCCCACGCCTCCCGGCGACTGCAGCTTATGTAACCATAATGTTTACCTACAAACGCTAGAGGCGACCGATATGCACGATGAAGAACTTCTATTTTTTTCATCCCACTCTCACGGCACGCACCGCCGCTGCCGCGGAGGAGAGTGCCATTTGTATGGTGTTGCAAGGGGCCGAGTAGGGCGTGCCACTCCTACTTGGCAGTAACCGCTTTTCTTCGGTTTTTCCTGTGTCCCTTGTGTATCAGAGTGGGCTATCGTGCATGTGTGCCGATATCGTTTGCCACTTCTTCTTGTTTCCCTTCGTTTCCCTTCTTTCATGCTGGTGCCACGATCGCCCGACTCCACTGCTCTCCGTTTCAGGGCATAGCCATGTTAGTACAGTGTACTGTGAAACACCCTCCACTCCCAGGCTCATCCCGATGCCCGGTGATCTGGTGTCGGGATAAGACGAATATGAGACTTGTTGCTGGCGTAAATGTTAGCATGGTAAAGCGCGATTGTATATTTAAATGCGTCAAGGATAAATCCATCGGCTCAGAGAACGATGCACTGAGGGGGGGGGCGGAATTTTGCGCACACACGCACAGCCACGCTGCCAGCTCAGCCAGTTAAAACATAGCCTTCGAGATTTGTTTCTACTCGATGAGAGTCGCCTCTGGAGAGAGGATTAAGGCCCCACTTATAGCCCAAATAAAGGCAAGTTACAGATTTTCAGTAGCCCAAATATAGCCACGTAGCCAAGTCGCCCAAGTCGACGGCAAACATTTTTTTCTGTAGCCAAATTTGGCTATATATAGCCAAACCTGGCAACACCGGGTGGGTCTAAAAATTATTCTGCAGAAAACTAAAGTAATTTTTAACAGTCTCGCAAGAGAACAGCAGTTTACGATAGGTAGCGAGGCACTGGATATGGTAAGGGAATACATCTACTTAGGACAGGTAGTGACCGCGGATCCGGATAATGAGACTGAAATAATGAGAAGATTAAGAATGGGCTGGGCTGCGTTTGGCAGGCATTCTCAGATCATGAACAGTAGGCTGCCATTATCCCTCAAGAGAAAAGTGTATGCTCAGATCATGAACAGTAGGCTGCCATTATCCCTCAAGAGAAAAGTGTACAACAGCTGTGTCTTAGCAGTACTCACCTACGGGGCAGAAACCTGGAGGCTTACGAAAAGGGTTCTACTTAAATTGAGGACGACGCAATGAGCTACGGAAAGAATAATGATGGATGTAGCGTTAAGGGATAAGAAAAGAGCAGATTGGGTGAGGGAACAAACGCGAGTTAATGACATCTTAGTTGAAATCAAGAAAAAGAAATGGGCATGGGCAGGACATGTAATGAGGAGGGAAGATAACCGACGGTCATTAATGGTTACGGACTGGATTCCAAGGGAATGGAAGCGTAGCAGGGGGCGGCAGAAAGTTAGGTGGGCGGATGAGGTTAAGAAGTTTGCAGGGACGACATGGCCACAATTAGTACATGACTGGGGTAGTTGGATAAGTATGGGCGAGGCTTCTGCAGTGGGCGTAACCAGGCTGATGATGATGATGATGATGACCACCCCCAAACGAACGGCCTCACTGAACGTTTGAACCGCACCCTTCCAGACATGCTATCCAAATATATTTCAGACGACCACCGTGACTGGGTCCACGCTCGACCTTGCATTATCTTTGCGTACAACTCTTCCCGTCTCGAAACTGCTGGCTTTTCCCCATTTAACCTCTTGTATGGGCGAGAACCGTCGCTACCACTGAACAGTGTGCTTCCGTCCGCCACAGCTTCAACTAGCGATTATGCCCGTGATGCAATCGCCCATGCTGACCATGCTCGCCAACTTGTGCGCGCTCGTCTACAAGTGTCTCAAGGCAAACACAAGCAACGCTACGACCTCCATCACCATGACGTCCATTTTGTGCCCGGCACCTTCGTGTTGCTTTGGTCATAATCGCGTAAAGTTGGCCTTTGTGAAAGACTGTTTTCCTGTTACACAGGCCAATATCGCGTGCTCCGCCAAGTGACCGATGTCGCCTATGAAATCGCTGTAGCCACGCCCACTACGTCGTCCGCTGTGACTGCCAGTGACATTGTCCACGTCGCCCGACTCAAGCCCTACAACTCTCCACGCGCCTTGGATCTTTAACAGCACTGCAACGGCGCTTTTGCCAACGAAGTAGGGTGGCGGGGGTTAATATTACGATATTCTCGAGCGATGCTCAAGAGACGGGCCGCCGCGAGAACGACGATGAAGTTGGTAGCTGCCCTTAGCGCGAGCGAGGGTCGGCCTGGCTGTCTGGCTGCAGTGTAAATAGCCTGTAAATAGCCTCTTACGTCTGTGTCTTTTCACACGCAATATGTTAGACATATCTTCAATAAAATATCAGTTGAGAGTCAGCGCAGTGCTGCCGTTTTATTTTTTATTTTGTCCTTGTCTTGTGTTGCGCTGTAACAAACTCTCAATATGAATCCCAACCAACTGGCCGAACTTGCCGTCTTGATGCTGTTGAAATTCGTTTGAAAAGTTGGTACCCTGGCGTTTTGCATTTGGGCGCACTGCTTTTTGTTTTACTGATTACTCTGATATTGCTTGTACTGAGCTTGGTTAGCTAATTACACATCAATGGAAATTTTCTTAATATTTGTTTCAGGGCATAAGTTGTAATTGAAAAAGTTGTAGAGCATGCTCAAGAACACTTGGCGCACTCTTTCTACCATGCTATCCTGTACAGTGTCCTTTCACCAAAGCCCTGAGAAAAGCCAGCAACTTTCTTCGAAGCTTTGGTAGTAAAACATCCTCTAATACTCTTGGAAATACAGTCTATGCCTTTAAAAATATTTATTATTGAATTATGTTGAGTTAATTAGAAGTTGGATTCCGCAACGTTTTGATGAGACACACAGAAGAGAAACACACACCACAGAGCGCTCTGTGGTGTGTAATTCTCTTCTGTGTGTCTCATCAAAATGTTGAGCAATCCAAACTTTAATATGCTTTACCAACACGCCCAGTCTTCAACCTTGGCGAGCTAATTAGCTCATCAAGCGCAATATCAGAAAGATATTTAGTAGCTTACAAGACATTTGCAAGCAATATACTGCTGGTTTTTTCCATCTAATCACTTTCTTTTTTCTTTTAGTCCAGGACTCATTACATGAAACACTTAGTATTGATTCAATGTCACAGAGACGAATACATAAAATAAGGTATAAATTAAAGACAATACAGAATCAAGGCAAAATACTCCACAGAGCAGTAGACAGAATAGCAACAGAATATATGATAATGGTCAGTCATATAAACATATAGAAATTGTGAAGGCAGAAGTTCAGCCATTTCATTAAATCATAGCTTGCATTTGGACAATATGATAATAAGCAGCAAGAAGGCATTGCCATACTGAAGAACCCAGTATAAAATGCTGAAATAAACGAGACATTCCTTGGCTAACTGCAGGTACTGTTGTCAGGGTGCAGTGTAAGCAATTCTTACGTTGAGCAAAACACTTGGCAATCTGAAAGAGCGTAGGTTAGGGCGTGTTGGTATTCCATAACTGAGGTTCTTTAGCGCACGAAAAGGTAATCTATACTTGGCAATCTACAGCCGGAGTAAAACACAGTACAACACACATCAGAATCACAGGCCCACATCTTAACAATATGACAATATATGAACGTTGCACAATTGGCTTTTCATGTCTGAAGCATTCCAAGAAATATTCGCTGAACATCCACTGCATCACACGCAAGTCAAGCAGGCTGTAGTCCTGGGATAGTTGGCATTGAATCCATAAATGCACATGCACAGGTCCAGACAAATTTCTGAAAGTATAAAAGAAAATCATCCACTACATAAGAAGTAATTCGCATACATTTGCACGGTTCTTCTAGTTGAGAAACATACATAGGTCGGCACAATAAGCGGATATTCTCATACTCAGTCACCAATATTTTTATTGGCAATGTGCTCACTCACTGATACTCACGTGCACTCGTAGGCACTCGCTCACGTTCCTACTCGAGGTCATAGTCACTTCCATTCGCACTTGCCTCTACTGACTCACGCTCATACTCTGACAACTCGCACTCACTCAAATGCATTCTGACATATATCGACAGTCACTCACGTCCGCTCAAACTCACCGTCATTCACATATGTTGACACCCAAGTCTACCAATCATCACTCACTGACGCTGTATTTCACGCCTGTAAAATGAGAGGGGAGAATGTGTCAGTGTAACTGCGAGTGCGTATGCTGGCCAAAGTCGGCAAAGTAACAAGAGTATCAATGCACAGTCATATACACTTCTCCATAGGGCTGAAACAGTGCACCTTCATGCAAGGAAAGGGACATTAGTGCATTGCCGGCTCGTTTGTGAGAACACTTGTCACTAATGGAAGCACCACCGACGCCCAAGTGAAACATAACTCAGCCTTGAACCTAGTAGGTGGTGTGTCATTACTTTTTTTCGCTTTGCAGCTACATGATCGAGCGCTGTATAGAGAAGTGTGGATGACTGTACAAACTTCTGCAACCTGTCTTAATTTATTAATATGTTGATAGGGATTGACGGGGCTAATAGGGGGCACTGAAAAGCTCAAAACTTATTTCTTTTACTTGATCACTACTTTAGATGTGCATGCTCTGCAATCAAATTCAAAGCCTAGCTCAGAATTGTCATGCAGTGAGATACCAGAGACACAAACATGTTCAATTATAAATAATGTCATTCACTATTAAATTTCTGGGCAACATGTTGGTGTTTTGTTCCTGTCCTGTGTCCAAAGCCATGGGTTCGATGCTCAGCCACGATATGCCAAAATCGTTCCAGAATGTACACCAATATTTTTCTCAGCCATGCATTCTGATTGGGCAAGATTGTGTCACTGTCACTATAGAATCGACAACAACATTCAGGAATGCTCCAACAGATGCAGCACATCTTGTGCCGAGCGATAACGTTGTAACAGTTGTTAGTTCATGAAAAACAGCCCCAGAAAAGCAGAACAATGCACACATTTCAAACTTTGATTCAAACAAAGTAGCTGGTTGGTCACATGGGTAGTATTTGAAGCACAGCAGCTTCATGCAAACGCTGCCTCATATTGGTGCACTGCTAAGCTGATTCCGATGGTTGTCTTGGAGTTGGTTCTTAGCTATGCATGCCCTATATGGATAAAGGGACACCAAAAAGAAACGTTAAATCAGATGCTACTTATAAAGCACTCTTTCAAAACTGCAATTCCATTATTTTCATGCTATGAGGTTCATTACTAGAAGAGAAAATGAAGATCAAACTTCTATTTCTGAATTTCTAGGTCCCAATCTTTGTGTCGGTGCCTCACTGTGATGTTTCCGACTTCAATGCATTTTAACGAGACACTAAAGGCAAATACTAAGTCAAGCTAAAGTGATAGATAAGTGCTCCACAATCACGAAGGCGTCAATATTATCGCGAATAGAGCCTTAATAATCGAGAAATCGAGGTAAATGCAAGTCATGATTAGACACTCCCCAGGGACATTCAAGCACTTGCCGGATGACGAAAGCACTACCCAGGTAAATTCTGTCGCTAGTACTCAACTACTCGCTGCAAAAAACATACTCGTATTGTATTATCAGATGAAATAAAATGCTACTTCTCCAGTTCTATTTCATGTTTAGAAAAAAGAACTCATTGAAATTACCGTTGGCAACGACAAGGGCGGTTGAAAGGTATCGTTTTCTCTCGACGCTGCGCTGCCCATGCTTTCGCGTTTCAGTACTTTCCTGATCGCATAGTGCTGCCCTGGTTTTGATGGTTCGCGAAACTCGCACAAACTGCAAATAGCATAGAAGTCAACTTCCGTGTGATGTCGCGGGATGCCCGAACGGTCTACGCCACTTGACCAAAAAGCAGCTGCGGCGGCGAATCCGCCGCTCTGGATGGATGGATGTTATGAGCGTCCTCTTTGGAACGGGGCGGTAGGTTGCACCACCAAGCTCTTGCTATTATACTGCCTAATGTCCTACCTAGGTTAAACAATGAAAAAGAGAAAAGAAAACACTATGAACTATCCCACACAAATTTTCTGATCCCCTATTTCGAACTGTGCTTTTGTACGTCTCTGTTTTTTGTCGTTTCTCTACTTGTCTTCCACCAATCCTCTAATCGCCTCTTACTGATGCCTATTGCGGACATGTTTACTTTTCCACTGCTCTCGCTGAACCCAAGTGCTTCAAGGAGGCCAGTTGGGCCTAAATCGACCGCTGGGTAGACGTCTTCACTTTCTAATAAAACATGCTCCATAGTTTCCCTAGCTTTACCGCAGCAACCATATGCTTTTTCTTCCGTCTTATAGCTCGCTTTATAGGTGCGTGTTCCAAGGCATCCCGCTCTCGCTTCGAAAAGTAATGAGCTTCCCTTTGAGTTATCATAAATACGAACTTAAATACGAATCGAAATACGAATTGATATGAGTTATCATAAATCATATACGAATTCATCGTAATGCCTTTCGGCCTGTGTAACGCTCCCGCCACTTTTGAGAGAGTGATGGATAATATTTTACGCGGCCTCAAATGGAACACATGTTTATGCTATCTGGATGACGTAGTTGTCTTTCCCGCTGATTTCCGAACACATCTCAGCCGTCTCGAGCAAGTTCTGAAATGCCTTACTGACGCGGGACTTCAATTTAACTTTAAAAAATGTCGTTTCGGCGCCCGAAAGCTCACTATTCTTGGCCATGTTGTGTCGCGAGACGGCGTCCTTCCGGATCCAGCCAAGCTCCGCGCAGGCACCGATTTTCCGCAACCAAAGAAGTTAAAAGAGCTTCAAAGTTTCCTTGGTTTATGCTTATACTTCCGACGTTTCATTCGAAATTTCGCTTCCATAAGTGCACCCCGGACAGCCCTTCTAAGTGGCGACAAAGAACTTTCCGCTTGGTCGCCCGCCAGTGATGAGGCCTTCACGAAATTACGCCCCTTGCTAACCTCGCCACCTATCCTCAGCCACTTCGATCCTGCAGCCCCCACAGAGGTCCACAGAGGCCGTACTCGCGCAACGAAAAGCGAGGTTTGATAAATATGTCGTTGCCTACGCGAGCTAACTCTGATAAAGGCCGAGGCTAATTACTCTGTTACAGAGAAAGAGTGTTTAGCCATTATTTGGGCCCTTCGAAAATTCCGTCCTTATTTGTATGGTCACCCTTTCGATGTCGTCACTGACCATCACGCCCTTTGTTGACTGTCTACCCTTAAGGAACCATCTGGCCGACTTGCTCGCTGGGCTCCTAAACTACATTACGACAACCGCGTTCTCTACCGTTCCGGCCGCAAGCACACGGACGCTGACGCCCTTTCTCGCTCACCGATCTCCGCTGACTGCGCTTGCCTATCTGCCCACACTTACATCTCATGCACTGCGCAACATGCCGTCGGAGCAGCGCAGCGATCCCTGGCTCAGTGCTCTCATCAGCATCTTTTCTGATCCACCCACCTCTTCACCATCTCGCGCTCTTAGCCGCCAGGGTACCCACTTCTGCATTCGCGACGGCCTTTTTTATCGTCGTAGTTACCTCTCTGACGGTCGCAGGTGGCTTCTCGTGATACCCCGCCTCTCCGTGACCTTATCTGCGACGCTTTCCACGCAGACCCTCAGTGCGCGCATGCCGGCCTCTTCAAGACCTATGCTCGACTACGCATCCGATTTTATTTGCGCGACATGTATAACTATGTCAGAAAGTTCATTCGCACTTGTGCCGAGTGCCAACGCTGAAAATTACTTCCCGGACAGGTCTACCCGTCACAACCCCTTCCATGGCCTAGTCGGCCCTTTGATTGTTGGTATAGACATATACGGCAGTGGCGTAGACAGAAATTTCGTTCAGGGGGGGGGGGGGGTCGCACAATTAAGCTCGGCCTCCTCCTAAGAGGAAACATTAGGTCGGATGCTCCTATCTAAATACATGTAGAAGGAGAATTCGTTTTCCTCGACAACCGCTTCACCAAATTTGATGACGTTTGTTGCATTTAAAACAAAAACTTAAATTCTAGCGTTTGTTTGTTTCAAATTTTCGATTTAGGTCGTCAATATTTTATTGAAAAGTGGCAAAAATCGAAAATTTTAAGAAAGCGAAATAATGAAGTTTACAACTCTGTAAATCAGCAATGAAAATTGATATTACAATTCTGTGAATTGCACATAATAGTACATCTACAGCGGACAAAATTGATGCTGCACATGAGTCTCAAAAAATTAAGTATTATAGAAATTCGGCTTTTCCAGAACCCTTGTACATAACATAACCAATTCATATAAGATACAAATAGACATATCGAATTTTTCGGCTTTGAATGGTGTAATGGATGCCGTTTACAGAACTGCAATATCTGTTCCTGATGCAGAGCTATTAATTTGTAAACTTCGTGCTTCTATTCTTTTCGAAGTTTCGAATTTTTCAAAATATTTTAAACAAAGTTCGGGCCCTAAATCGAATTCCGCTTCCAACAGACACTAGAATTTAACTTACTCTCTCAAATGCAACAAATTTCTTTATATGCGATTCAGGAGTTATCTCAGAAAAGCGTTTCTGCGTTTTGCATGTATCTGAATAGGCCGCGTCGGAGTTGGGCCCGAGATAAAGCTTTCTCTTAAACAATTCGCCTAGGAATCAAATACATGAATAATAACTGCATTGCCATTTCCAAAGATGCTGCAAACGAATTCTTGAACCCTACGCACTGTCAATACAAGTAAAATATGTAGTTTTTCATAAAATATTATACTCGTGTGCCAAAAATTCTGCCGAACATAACTGATGTCAATGCTCCCATGTTTTTTGTCTATTTAGTAAGTAAAAAAAAATATCACACGAACCTTAGAACTACATCAGTTCGAAACCAGCAAAGCAGTGCATGCCGCTGATATGAAAAATGTAAAGGCCATGAAATGAACAAGTTGAGGACAAATATGTTAATGAAACTTTGTCATTCAAGATCTTTGTTTACATTCTTGTACATATGCAACGGCCAGTGAAAAATCTCAATGACGCTGTCATTTGTTCCACTGTATTACGCAGGAGCAGCTATCACCGGTCGTGTATCGTGAGTAATTGCACCGAAATTATAGTCGCAACTGAGAGCACGTATAAAAAGCAGGAGTTCTGCAGAATATACGAGGGCGAGTCAAATGAAAGTGAGCCAATGCGAATATATGACAAACGGGGTACTTTATTTAAAAGTAGCCTCCATGAGCATTTAGACATTTGTCCCATTGACTAACGAGTCACGTGATTCCCGTCTCATAAAGCTCCTTGTGTTGTTGCTTCAAAACGTCTGCAACTGACTTTCACTTCATCGTCCGAGACGAATCTGGTTCCCTTGAGCTGTTTTTTCGGTTGCCCCAAAATGTGGAAGTCGCAAGGCGACAGGTCTGAGCTGTATGGCGGATGTTTCAGCGTTTCCCGCTTGAACTTTGCCAATTTCGTATTAACCACATCAGCGACGTGAGGACGGGCATTGTCGTGGAACAAGATGTCCCCATTCGTCAATTTTTCACGTAGTTTGTTCTTGATTACGACACGCAGCCGATCTGGCGTGTCACAATATCGGAAACAATTGATAGTCTCTTAAGATTTAGCAAATTCTATCAGTAATGGCCCCTGACGATCGAAAAATAAAAGTCAACAATACCTTCCCGGCGGGAATGACGGCCTTTTCTTTCTTTGGGGGTGGTGAATTCGAATGTTTCCGTTGTAAGCTTTGCCGTCGTGTTTCAGGCTCGTAGTAGTGGCATGATGGTTCGCCTCCGATCACAATTGCAGGCAAGAAATCGTCACCCTTATTGTGATACTCGATCAGATGAGTAAAGGCAGCGCCGAACTTCTCCGTATTCTGGCGGTGGTTCAAAATCTTGGACATCCATTGCGCACACAAGAGCCGATAACCGAGATGTTCATGAATTATGGCGTGAACGATGACGGCCGGTGAACCGAACCGTGACTGATGTTCACACGCTCTGCCAGTTCATCGATGTTTATCCTCCGTTCTTGTGTCATCAGCTTATCCACCTTTGCAATTCTGTTAGGGGTTATTGCACGATGGCTTTGGTCCGGTCTGGGATCGTCTTTGCTACTTTCACGTCCTTCTTTGAACTGTTTGTTCTAACGGTTCCCAGTGGCCACTGAAATACAATGTTAAATGTACGCGGCAGCCATACGGCGACTAATTTCTTTTTGGGAAACACCTTCAGCTGTCAAAAACCTCACGGCACCACGGTGACCAACTTCTGGAGCGTCCATTACGTCACGCAACCATGTTCAACCCATCGTATGAGCGCATTAAAGGACATTTATCCTCACACCTGCGTGTCACTTTTGTAAATGAGAGATGCCTGTGTGATACGCGCAGGTCTTGCAGATAATGAACAGAACCATAATTGCGCAGGGTGGGTAGGCTCGCTTTCATTTGACTCGCCCTCGTACATTAGAAATGCGAAGATACAGTGGAATATACGAATGCGAAGATACAGCTTGATAAAGGGCAAAAACGTCCCACTGGAAACAATGTTCACTGCACGTATCCACAAAACCTCGCAACAAGATATCTAAATATGCGTATAAGTCTCCAATAAATCTACGTATCTAAGAAAAAGTCGTGGTATATGATGGGTCAAACAAGGCAAATAAACATGTTGCGCAATCACAGACTATCAGAAACCTAGATCCCTCCCCCATTCCACCCACTCCCCCCGATGTATCGTGCGCGACGGAAAGCGGCGCGCTAGCTCCTCACTTTTCTCCCTTGCGCACACAAGACTGAGCCGCCACCGACGGTCCATCCATTCCCCCCCACCTCCCACACGCTTTCACTCGCACATACAGCTTGCGGCGCGCGGTCACGATGTTATCGCCCTTGGACTTTATGCAGAACATGAGGGCGACGGCGACGGCAGGAATGCGCCTAGAGTTTTCATATAATTGCTATCGCAATAATATAATAAGAGTATCCGGCAGCTGAAGCGTCCCATGGCCCATTACTTTCCGCAAAGGAAGTAACAAAATAGAACTTTCACCATGCCACAATTCGCTGCGCCGCAACAACGTTTTTTTTTTTTCTTTTGTGGGGTGGGGGCACCGCAATGGAAAAAAAACGCAAGGGAAAGTACGTTGGTCATGATCGAATGCCTACTTTGGGCAACTAATGTGGCTATTAAAGGAATATCGAAGAAAAAACGACGGCATGGTTCTTGGTGGACGCTTGGTCCACCAAGAACCATGCGCATACGGCTCGGTATCCTACACCGGCGAGACAAGACTTTCTGGACAGGTTGCGCTCAAGCGCACGCGGTGCAGTCCGTCGAGTCCCCACAGTGATGGCTGTGAGCGACCATTGTTTCTTTTTCTCGTCTGCTATCTAGAAAGCGTCCAAAACTCTGCCAGGCATCGGCCAGCGAAAACCGAACGCACACCGAAGTGCGCCGCGCGGGTGTCGGGACAACACGAGAAAAACGCATGCGCTCTGGCTGGCTCTGGCAGCCCGCGGGTAGGGTAGCGAGAACAAAAAAATTGAAGAGGTTCAATGTGTCCTCGCGATTAAAAGTCAAAGTAGGAAAAATAAATAAGAACGTAGTTACTTTGGCTGGCTTTAGTGTCTTCACTGGATGCTTTGGCGTAGGTGAAAAGAAATGTTGACATTTTTTTATGTGACATGACGGCACGAATGAACCACCACAACGCTTCGTCTCATCGGGCCTCGCTGCGGGCTTTGTCAACTTGTCTGATAGTGTGTTAATTTGGCTTGTCTCGTTGTATGGCCCATGTACGACTTTGAAAAGGTTAATGAACTTTTTGCGTCAAATATTTATGGGAACATTAAACTTACAAAGCTCCGCAATTGAAAATCTAAAGCACACGTTTGGAAATGTCGATGTACCTTTCACATCAAAAGTTTATGAGAACTTTATACCAATAAGGTTTCGGAATTGACATCCACGCGCTCCGTAGATTCCATGATATAGTGTAGATTCCGCGGCCTCCGCGAGATGCCGCGGCGAGCCCGTTCGCCATCACAACGTCCTTGAAATTTTGTGCTCGGATGGGGCTGCTTGCGCTATGTCACTCCAGTGCATGGGCGTTGATTCGAAATCCAGCCCGAGTTCGCAATTTTTGCGGTGAAATGGCTTTTCGAGCGTGAAAAAGACGACAAAATCCAGAATGATTTCCGGCGCCGGGGTTTGCTTTGGTCGGCGGTGCATGGACAGCACCAAAAAAATTCGGGGTAGTGGATCACTTGACCCGCTATGCTGAAACAGCTGCTCTGCCGACTGCCACCGCCCGCGACGTTGCATCGTTTCTGTTACGACATTTCGTTCTTCGCCATGGTGCCCCTCGCGAACTTCTGTGCGATAGAGGCCGCGCCTTTCTTTCCGATGCTTTGAAGGCACTACTCGACGAATGCCGAATCGTCCACCGCGCCAGTACAGCGTACCATCCGCAAACTAACGGCATGACCGAGCGCTTCAACCGTACTCTTGGCGATATGTTCTCGATGTACGTCGCCTCTGATCATTCAAAGTGGGACGAAGTTCTCCCTTTCGTGACGTATGCGTACAATACTGCGGCACAAGCAACTACACGTTTTTCCGCTCACTTTCTCTCATACGGACGAGAACCTTCTACTACGCTCGATACCATTCTTTCATATACACCTGACAAGTCCGAAAGTACTCCGCTATCTGAAGCTGCTCGTCATGCCGAGGAATGCCGCCAGCTTGCCCGCTTTTTTTCCACTGAGGACCAGTGGCAGCAGCAATCCCGTCAACCTGCCGACCGTTCTGCACCAACTTTTTCGCCTGGCTCTCTCGTATGGCTTCGGGTACCGGCTACTACACCCGGCCTCTCCTCAAAACTTGTCACAAAATACCTAAGACCCTACACCGTTCTGGAGCAAACGTCCTCCGTCAATTACATCGTAGAGCCCCTCACGCCATTGACGGACCTACGCCATCGCGGCCGCGAATTTGTCCACGTCGCTCGCATTAAGCCGTACTACGACCCAATAGTAGTCTCTTCGCCTTAAGTCGCCAGGATGGCGCCTTTTTCTGCGGAGGGCGATTGTAACGAAGAAGAGTAGCCTGCCTGCGACATAGCACCATCGCTACCGGCATGAGCTCGTGGTTGCTGTCCTTCGCCGAACGCTTGTGACTGCTCCCCGTTCGCGCCCGTTGCTAATAAATATCTTCGCATGTTTCTTTCCTCATTTCGTTTGTTCCTCTTAAGTAGTTACACATGGCAGGTTTCTTTTCCATTGCCGCCACCCATGAGATTAATTCAGCCTCTCTGACTTTCCGCTTGACCTTCTTTGTTGCTGTGTTGCCCATCCTACAGGCCGCCTATTTGCTGGTAAGCTTCCTAGTTCTTTTCCTCCACTGTAAATCAATGTTTCCCCTGTACACATACCTGAACACTCTCCCAGCCCATTTACTTTTTTCCATATTCCTCAGCCGTTCTTACTCAATTTTACTGCGAGCTTCCCTCCCTTCAAAACTAGTCCAGCCCATATCACCCTGCACAGCTTCATTTGTAGACCCGCCGTGGTTGCTCAGTGGCTATGGTGTTCGGCTGCTGAGCACGAGGTCGCGGGATCGAATCCCGGCCACGGCGGCCGCATTTCGATGGGGGCGAAATGCGAAAACACCCGTGTGCTTAGATTTAGGTGCACGTTAAAGAATCCCAGGTGGTCAAAATTTCCGGAGTCCTCCACTACGGCGTGCCTCATAATCAGAAAGTGGTTTTGGCACGTAAAACCCCAAATATTATTATTATTAGCTTCATTTGTAGTCTTCCCGTGAGCGCCCAATGCGAGGCGACCCACTGACCTTTGGTTCCCGTCGAGTCCTGATTGTACCCCTGATTTAAAGCAAACAACCGCATTTCCAAAAGTAAGTCCTGGAACCATTACACCTTTTTACATACCTCGGAGGACCTCGTACCTATTGTCACGTGGTAGTGATGTTGACGAAAGCGGCCAAACTGAGAAAGACGAAACTAGCGTTTTATTGGGCGAACTTGTGCCCTCAAAAACAGGCTACACTCAAAGAACGGTGACAGCCCACGAAACACAGAACCTCTTAAAAACTTCTTGAAATGGCTACAAACGGCTATAGACGTCTTGGTCTATGATAAGACTGAAAATAGAATTTCTTCTAAACATAACCTCAGCACATGGAATATGCTAGTATATATTCTATCTGCGGCAAAACCCACTACTGGTGTCACTAGAGTCTATTTTGGTAAACACATTCAGAATGTCTAACTCAAGAACTTTTCTAGATCTTTTTGTCTAAAAGTGCATAAAATGCCAAACGACGTGTTAAATGTGCGGTTACCGTAGGCCGTCGGCGTTAGCGAATAAAAGACGCCACAGACAAATCGAACTCGTTGGAAGCAACATAAGTTAATTGCCTTTAATATTAAATAATTTCACACAAGAACTTCAACGATCAAGGGCGTGTTATTGTTTTCCATACGGGGCGCGCACACGACGCCTGGAAACCATTCTATGCTCGCGCAGCAGGTATTTGCAGCAGCAGGAGCGAAACGCCGGTGTTGCACAGCGGTGTCATAGAGCCACCACGCTGCGATCACTTCGGCGGCACAATTCAAATTTGTCGGACATCTCATTCTGTGCTGGAAACACTGGGAGGCAGGAAGTTTGAAAAAACGGCCACTGCCGCCCGCTATGTCTCGGTCGTGGGTTCGTTATACAGTTGTGCATCATTCTAACCCGTTCTGCCCATTTATACTGTCATTTAGCTGTGCTGATGCTGTGTGCCGTGTGTTTTGCATCAGTGCTTTGCGACATCGGCTGCATTGCGTGTTTTCGCCGACGGCTTACTACCACAATGGCGGGATCTGCGTTCACCGCTTTCGTGTCTCGGTGCGTCTTTGCCCGTCGCACGTTCGGATAACACTTTTTCCGGTAAGTGAAATACATTGCGCTTCGTTTTTCGTTAACAATGTGAATCTATTTAGGTATTACCCGCGACAATTCTTGATATATGGGCTCTTCTGCAGTGCGAGTTTTCGTCATTACTTCTATACGAGGGTTCTGCTTGTGTTGAGCTGTTCAGCACTAACGCCCTCCACGACTTCCGCAACACCAGTCAGAACTTTGCCCTGCTTTTTAGTTTTTGTGGTTAACGTAGCACGAACCAACCGAAAGGAGTGCATTCGAAGACGACGTGCTGGCTGCAAGGCTGAACCAGACTGAACTCGCCCTATTTTGTGTCCTTTTGTTCTTACGTGTGCACGTGTGTGTGTCAGTGACTATGCAGTTTGTGGCGTTCCCACTTTATAGCAAAACAAAAAATATAACTGCAATGTTTACTTCATCTATACAATTCCAAATTAAGTCGTCTGCTGATGTACAAATTTCACTTGTGTTTTGTTCTAAATAAGCAGCAAAACCTTTAACCTAGTAGGTGCTTCACCTGGGAGTGAAATCACGACAGCTTGGCATTTATTAATGAATGACTGTGACTGGGTCACCTTATTTGTAATTGCAAATCTGCCTTTCAACTGACTTGATGCTATCTTATTTTGTCCCTTTTACTCTATAGACGGCTGGACATCCTTCTTGTACCTTGGCGCTAGCTGGATGACGGGACCTCATCATGATCAGTTTAAGCCAATGTACTGCACCCTCTCTGGTCCTCCCAATGCTTTTTTATATGGGTTAAGGCCAGGGAGCGCTTCGTGGTAAACTAGCTAGTTGGTGCCTCACAAACGGCCATTTTTTTGCAATGGTCCATTATAAGCTGCCACTATAACCAATTTCTCAGTGCCAGTGTACATACACAGTTCTACTAATAATTAGTTTCCCTAAGCCTTACAAAATTTACCTGTACGTAGTCATTGCTATGTAAGAACTCACAAATTAACTCTGCTGTGTCATACAAGTATTCGATACATGAGTAAACATTTTCTACAACAGTGTACATTACACCTTGCTTCCCTAATGCACAAATGTATTCAGGCCAGTATTTGATTAGTTTGGTATTCTAAATGTTTTCTGTGTGATTTAGTTTCTTTACAGGAACTTACTGTACAGCATCAGCAAGCAGTCTAATTTAAGATTTACGTGTGCTGTAAAAGGTGCGCTTTGCTGCTAGAATTGATAAAACATGGGCCAAGTTCTATACAAGGACAAACTTCAAGTTCGCTTTACCACCATCAGCACGTGGTTGGCGTTTGCAAAATGAATCACATCAAGTAGCTTGTGCCAGACTGTTTTTCAACCTTATTGTGAGGAGATCACAAAGTGATCTGTGGAGGTGCCTGCGTCTGAGATATAGATTGCGCTGCAACCTATGTGCATGTAGAACAGGCATGATGCTGAGGGTTCCAGCAGTTTGGAGAGGTGCTTTTAAAATTTTGTCATAACTGCAATTTTACCTGTGCTGTTTTTTATCACCTATTTCAATAATATCATTGGAGGTGTTATCAGAATTTATCAATCTATTCGCCCTGGCCCATTAGCCTGCCACATTTGCCTTTTCCCTAGGTGGGCAATTATTCTGCATGAACCATTACTTGAATACACCTTTTTGTGTGCAGTGGCTTCTCAGTTGCAAGTCAGCATAGATGCTCAGAATTACCTGAGGCTATACACCAGAACACCGTGAATTCAAAGCGCGCCGCCATATTGATGAGCGCTCGTCGCGCCATCTATCGCAAGCGCCGCGAAGTAGCAGGTCTGGGCTGCCACGCCGGGAGATGCGACCCGGCGCATAAGCGAAACTTGGGCTTTTCAGCTGGGCGGAAGGCGTGTGTCGCGTTTTTTCTAACCTGTAATTTTCGCTGTCTCGATCCAATCAAACTTCAAGACCTCATGCAAGTCTGCAATGGCCACACTGAGTGATGTGCAGGCTGCAGAAGCGAATACAGGCAAGTACGGTATTACGTTTGTACAAACCGTGCGCTATATGCTAGAACACGTGTGAGCTGTAATATCTCCGCATTTTTGGCACGTAACCTGTGAAGAAATATACAGCACTGTGTTGGTGCCATATATTAATAAAGCACGCAGAACATTGTCCTCTGCACTTTCAGTTTGGTCTTGTTTGTCATGGTCACTACAGGGTTGGCCGCGTTTGGCAACCAACTGGCGAGGTCGTATGACTGGGCTTATAGACTGCCTGATTAGCAGACGCCTGCCCTTCACCACCTGCATATTGAAAACAAAATATATGTTATAGTAAGAACGGCTGTAGTTCTTTCCCATGCCATCACTGTTGCGAAGATATAAAGTCCTCTCAAAATGAAAAATACACCAGGCCAATTGTATCGAGCAACCACTTAAGAGTACAACATTCAGAACACAAGCCTACAGCACTCGAACAAGCAGCATACGAAGCTAAACCTGCACTCAATGGAAAATGAGGAACTACAGTAGTTATAATGCTCAACTACATGTGCAGTCAGAGCCCGTATAACAGGGTCAGCATGACAGATGCAGGTGTTGTACAGCTGCTGCAAAAACCATGACAGGGCACATAAAATTACCATCCCTACTTTAAGCTGCATCATCAGGGACCCCTTTGTACAATACAACAACCGCACCTGCATTAAATTAGCCCCACCAACTGCAGCTACCTGGTATCAGACCCGTTTCGCCTGTGCGAGGCCATATCGGATTGTTGGCGCTCGCTTAGAAAACAGTAAAATAAAAAAACTGGCGAGGACGAGCAAAAGTTACAAAATACAACAATAACTAACCACCTTATTTTCCTCGCTATATAAACGGAAAAATCTTGCATTTTACCCCGCATAACAGCCCGCGCGCAGTTTAGAGCTCAGAAAGCTCAAATGAATTCGTCACGAATGACACCTGCAACACCAGCTCGTAAAAACAGGCGCGCTGCACGAGCACCTTCGGCGACGACCAGTCGTCTACGTTTTTGTGGACGCATGCTACGTGACGAGCAGACTTCGGTTTACTTTCATAGCAATAACGCTCACCAGCAGGGCAACATTCTATGGCCTACAACTTGTCGTTCACGCTTAATGGTCATGCCGTGCACCAGCTGCAAGTATCGCTAACCGCAAACTCAACTGTTCCGCTTAACCGTCGGGAGCTCTGCATGACTAAAAACACGAAAAGGCTTGTCTTTTTGTTATAGCCAAGGCGAAGCACCGGCACGGGATTCTGCTCTGTAGGCTTGTTGCCCAGAAAGTGCTCGGAGCAAACCTGCGTGTTACACATATTACGTTCGTAGGGCGCAAAGTTGAACGTGGCACCAAAATATACAGAGATCGAATACTCACTCGTGCATTTTCACTGGGTTGGTAGTTCTTCCTATTCACTGCAGCTATCCACTGGTGGCGCAGCTTGGCATTCTTCGTGGCGGATGGAAATCGGTGCAGGCTGAAAACACCGCACCGGCACGATTCCCTACGTGTGTTGTGCTCTTCGCAAACAGCGCTAAGCAACCTGCTCCTTTTGCGCTGGTTGTTTTGGCATCCAAACACGATGCAATGATGCCCAGATGACTTCCTGTACTTTGGATCCGCGTGAACGGGCACATTTCCGCACTTTGCAGTCCTAGAGCTGACGCTCGCCATGTGTGCCGGTCGCCGGCGAACACACTTTGGCAGCCCAGTACAAAATGGCGCCGGTCGATCGGGCAACCCGGGTGCGAGAGTATGCGTTCGGTTAGTCTGGGTGCGAGGCTGTTGTGTTCTGGTCTATAGATGCACTGATGAATTTGCCACCTATACGAATCACTTCACAATTTCTCATGCAAACAGCATGTTAACACTTCCAAGTCAGTGGCCAATGTTATTGTTTGATCACATCATGAGATACTTTCAATTTTGTATGACGCATCATCTAAGGTGTTGCGTCATTTGTGTGTGGTATTGCCCTAAGCCAATAAGGGTCACATGAAAATATATCAACAAAAGTGATTGATCCAGCTAGGAGTGTTGCTTTGGAACACTACTTTATCACCAGTCCTCCTTTGCATGCTACCTGCTTACTCTGTACTGTGTCATGTTTAAGTTTGAAAGAAAGGCAACAGCTAGGCAGCGCAAATGCCAAACTTGCTTTTAGTTCAACAATATAAAACGCTATTTAACTTTTTAATTAAGTTAGTACATCAATTACCTGCAGAGTGAATTACTGTTTTAAACTGATTATATTTTGCAGGAAGCTTCTTAGACTTGTTTGACAGGTTGATAAGTGGATTTTTAGCCACAAAACACCATACAATAACCTAAAGGCTGACTTTGACTCTGCTATGCAACTTAATGACTATATGCCAGGAACAAGGTCTCTGAGTTGTGGCGCTGGCTAACACTCCCAGGGTTCTACTAGGACACATAAATACCCAAGAAAGTGGATGGGAAAACGACGCCGCTGTAGCTCAATTGGGAGAGCATAGCACGCGACATGCGAAGGTTGTGGGTTCGGTTCCCACCTGCGGCAAAGTGTTTTTTCATCCACTTTAACTTCCATTAATTTATCATTTCTTTATTTAATTTATTAAGCACAAGTAATTTCCCCTATGTTGTCCTTGGTGTCAGTGTTTGTTGGCTTCTTATGATAGGAAATATACTAGTCATTTTAAACATCATCGTATACATACCTTAAGATACCCGTAATTTAAGAGAAAGGAGTGCCTAAATTTATTTTTAATGTGAGCCAAACTTCTTACTTAGCACATATTGCTAATTGAAGTTCTAATTTCAACATTCCCATTTCCTCCCTTGCCCTTTTTTTCCTGTTCTGTACAGGTATTGCTTTCCTATGTCTACAAGAACCGTCACGCGTGGCCTGTGACAGCAAGCTTTTGTGGGCAGCCAGTGCTCTCCTACGAAGGCTGGCCTACTCTGGCAGCAGCGGCAATTATCTTCAAGATTTATCCATGATCACCTTTGCTGCTATTTGTCGCTCTTCTTAATTACACTTTCTGCATCTTTTCCAATTTATTAGGTAATAAAGCATGAGTATGTGACATGGTCTGAAGTTGATTTCTTGCTCCATTTTCGCTTGCAATCACCATTTACGCATGAAAAGCTCCTCATACAGTTTATGAAAAAAAATAACAGCATATTATGATTTATCTTTCAGTTCTTGTAACATGCAACGTACAAGGAATTTACTAATGGATGGTATGCCAAAGAACTGGCCATTATTTCTGCGTGATGCTGTGCAAGCATGTGGCGTTACCTTACAAGGGGCACCCACAAAGTAAGTTATAATTTACTTTCAAATGAAGCATGGACATCAGAAAAAATATATTTATATTGCTAGTTAGAGTGGTTCGCAGAGTGTTTTTCCAGATGTGTACTGTCCTTTATTTCTTAACTCATTGTAGCACAGTGTTATGTTTCGTATACTGGTGTAAGTCTATTGTGCCCCCTGTAGCTGAAACCAGGATGAAATTTTACCTGAACTGCAGCATCACTGACAAAAATTTTTCTTTGCTAGAAACTATTTCAATTTGGTGGAGACCCAGCAGGGCGAAGTTCTGTCAATAATGACGTGTTTCATGCAGAGATGTTCTTGTTTAGGTCAATGGGCGAACATTGGCATGATAGCATACAATACAGATCTTGTTTTATTTGCAAAAAAAATTCTGACAGGCGGCATTCAATGATTGGTCTAGATAAAAAACCACTAATTGACCAATGAGGCTGTACTGCACTATTCCCATGGTTAACATCTGGAAAAACTACCTGTGCATCCCTCTATCCGACAATATACTTTTTTTCTGATCTTCATGCCTCGTTTATAATAAAGTGTAACTGTGGGCAAACGTCGTGTTACTGTAACAGCTGCCCCAAAAATTTGAGGGAATGTCTAATAAAAGTCTTCAGTTGTTCTTGTCAAGCTGTCCATTAGCGAACTTTTAGCGTAACGTTAGCAGAGCTTACTGAAGTACTTCTAGACGTCAATGGCTACAAGATTTCTTGATCAAGACAGCTACTAGGCTTTTGAATTAGCCGTTCGACATATTTTAGACATCAAATAGCTGCTTGCGTGTTTCGTGGGAGCGGCGAACACAGTCGGCGATCGGCGAAAATCTTATTAGCGGGTCAAGCGCGTCGGCTTTTAAAGATCGGTTGTCGAATGTTCCAGAGAAACCGCTGGGACCCGCGTGTCTTCCACAAAGTTCTACACTATTCGCGTCGCGCATACGTGCAATCAGATGACACAAGTTGCGGTGAAAGACAGTGGACGGAACCATCGATAAAATTCCAGTAACTTCTTTTACATGCAGGCGCGTCCTGCGCTATGCGATAACATTTGTTAGGCGGTGAGAAGTGGTCGCCCGATAAAGAAGTACACGTGTCATTACCCTCCTCTTAAAAAGCATCGTCCCGACGCTGCAAATATAAGAGAGCGAAACACAAATGGACACTTACTAAACAAAAGTAACAAAACAACGAAAAGAAACAAAGTCCAGAGGTCAGTTACGCGAAGTCCCAAAGTTCATTAACGCTGGTAGTACGGCTTGAGTCGCACAACGTGGACAATTCGAGGTCGTGAGCGGCGCCGCTGTGATAGCGAAATGCCGTCTGGCACGACCTCATAGTCCAGTGCGCCAATACGTCGGATGATCTTGTACGGTCCGAAATAGCGACGCAAAAGCTTCTCGCTCAGTCCTCGTCAGCGTACAGGGGTGCTCTGAGTGCTTTCGTCCGGACTTGTAGATTACCGTGACATCATATTCTTGCAGTCTGAGGCTCCACCTCGCCAGGCGTCCTGAAGGGTCCTTTAAGTTAGCTAGCCAACACAACGCGTGATGGTCGCTGACGACTTTGAATGACCTGCCATAAAGGTAAGGGTGAAATTTTGCTGTAGCCCAAATGATGGCAAGGCATTTCTTTTTAGTCGTAGAATAATTGCCTTCCGCTTTTGACAACGACCGGCTAGCATAAGATATCAGCCGTTCATGTCCGTCTTTCTTCTGGACTAGGACGGCACCGAGGCCTAGGCTACTGGCGTCAGTGTGGATTTCGGTATCGGCGTCTTCGTCGAAATGGGCAAGTACTGGCGGTGACTGCATGCGTCGTTTTAGTTCTTGAAATGCGTCGGCCTGCGGCGTTTGCCACTTGAACTCGACGTCACATTTAGTTAGCTGTGTCAGTGGCTCCGCGATGCGTGAAAAGTCCTTGACAAAGCGCCTGTACTAGGCACACATGCCAAGGAATCTACGCACTGCCTTCTTGTCGATTGGCTGCGAGAACTCTGCGATGGCAGCTGTTTTCTGCGGGTCGGGGCGTACTCCGGATTTGCTGATGACGTGGCCTAGGAACAGAAGGTCATCGTAAGCGAAGCGGCACTTTTCTGGCTTCAGAGTGAGCACTGATGGCTTGATGGCCTCTAGTACTGTCGCAAGCCGCCTAAGGTGATCGTCGAAATTTCCGGCGATGACGACGACGTCATTCAAGTAAACAAGACAGGTCTGCCACTTCAATCCTGCTAACACCGTGTCCATTACGCGCTGGAACGTTGCAGGCGCCGAGACAGTCCGAATGGCATGACCTTGAACTCGTAGAGGCCGTCTGGCGTGATGAAAGCGGCCTTTTCGCGATCTCTCTCGTCGACTTCTGTTTGCCAGTAGCAAGACTTGAGATCCATCGAGGAGAAGTATTTTGCGTTGCAGAGGCGATCTAATGCGTCGTCTATTCATGGTAGGTGGTTACATCCTTCTTTGTGATCTTGTTCAGTCGACGATAATCGACGCAGAAACGTAAGGTTCCGTCCTTTTTCTTCACCAAGACAACAGGCTATGCCCACGGGCTTTTCGACGGCTGGATGATGTCGTCACGGAGCATTTCGTCGATTTGTTGCCTAATCGCTTCACGTTCTCGCTTCGAAACTCGGTAAGGGCTCTGTCGGAGTGGTTGAGCGCACTCTTCGGTTATTATACGATGCTTCGCAACTGGTGTTTGTCGAATCTTCGATGAAGTTGAAAAGCAGTCCTTGTATCGTCGGAGAAGACTTCTGAGCTATTGCTGCTTGCTCATGGGGAGACTTGGGTTTACGTCGAAGTCTGGTTCGGGGACTATGGTCGGAGGGGTAAATGAGGCAGAATCTGAGAGGACAAAGGCATTGCTCGTTTCCGCAATTTCCTCGATGTACGCGATTGTCGTGCCCTTGCTGATGTGTTTGAACTCTTGGCTGAAGTTGGTGAGCTACACTTCCATTTTCCCTCCGTGGAGTCAAGCGATCCCTCTTGCGACGCAAACTTCACGGTCTAGCAGTAGACGTTGGTCACCCTCGATGACGCCTTCTAGGTCGGCAGGTGTTTTGGTGCCGACGGAAATGACAATGCTGGAGCGAGGCAGGATGCTGACTTGACTTTCGAGCACGCTTAGGGCATGGTGACTACGAGAGCTCTCCGGCGGTATCGCTTGATTTTCAGACAGAGTTATCGACTTCGACTTCAGGTCGATGACTGCACCGTGTTGGTTTAGGAAGTCCATGCCGAGAATGACCTCGCGTGAACATTGTTGGAGGATAACGAAGGTGGTAGGGGAAGTCAGGTCATGAACGGTAATTCTTGCCGTGCAGATTCTAGTCGGCATAATCAGGTGTGCTCCAGCGGTCTGAATGTGAGGGCCTTCCCATGCGGTCTTAACCTTCTTCAACTGGGCGGCGATGTGTCCGCTCATGACGGAGTAATCGGCTCCTGTGTCTACTAAGGCGGTGGCTGCGTGTAGTCTTGGCTTCCTGACTTCGTCGGGACGGCGGCGTGTCGTTATTATGTCGTCGAGATGGTCTCTTCGGCGTTTTCGTCGGCGGCGGAGGATCGATCTTTGTCAGTTCGACTGACGACAACCGCACCTCCATCGGTTGCTGCTTTTAGTTTTCCGGATAGGGGCTCGCAGACCGGCCCCGGGCTGGACCAATGTATGGTCGGCGCTGCGGCGACAGGTAGCGGCCTGGTGACGTCGAACGCGACGGTCATCGAGCGCTCCACTGAGTGGTGGCGAGGTAGTCGGCGATACCTGGCGCCCCTGTGGCTGCAGCGTCGCCTCACTCGGGGCCCCATTGTTGCGCTGCTTCACTATAACAAAGCCGATTCCTCGGCGGCGAGCCGACGACCGTTTGCTCTGCCTCCCTGCCTCCTACTTCGCCTGTAGGGTCTACCCTACTTTCTGGGCTTTTGCCACCGGCTTGATGTCCAGTCCAATTCTCCGCTGCCCGCGTCTCAAGTACATTGAGCCGCCTTTCCAGTTCTGCGCTCCTTTCCTTCTCTTTTCCAAGCTCGGCCACGGTCCTTACTAATTACGCGGCCTGGACCGCTTCCACCTTCACCAAATCGTCGACTTTCGCCTGCAGTGCCACCCGCTCCTCGCTCAGGTCTGCTTTGAGCTCTTCGAACTTGGCTGTCCAAGTTCCTTCCAGTTTTTTACTGCTTCCCGGACACCCTCTCACAGCCTGAACGTAGAGCTAGACCCCTCCTCGTCTGCTAAACTCTGGAAACTGGTATCGTCGAGGAAGCACTGCACTTGCTCCCCGTCCCCCGCGGCCTTCCCTTTCTTCGGTTTCATCGCTAGGCCTACGAACCTAAGCTCAAGGAGCAAGTCCGCCAAATCACTCGAGCGACCTCGACTGCTATCCCAAACAAAAGTAAAAATTTAGCACTCCTTACCCCATGTAAGAATCACTTCAAAGAGCTAGCTGAGAAAATTAAATCAGCCTACTATATAAGCCCCGCCTACCACCTAGGCCTAACGGGGGAATCGCCAGACCCAGACAAAGCTGATACGTTTACTGCTCTTATCAATAATTCAAAATTTGGGCCCCTACTGCATGCAAAAGAGAACACATTGAAAACACTAGCTAATAAAAAGAAAGGAGTACTTTGCTACGCACGACGTCGCTGAAGCCTCGACACAGGAGCGTCCGCCACATCCACCCTGCAGCAGCGAAAAAACCTGTCTTGGCTCGGTGCCGCCGTCTGTCGGGCTTACTCACCGTCAGGTTTTGCTCACCGACGGCAGCAAAGGGCGGTGATGGCGTAAGAAACGTCACCACTCCCTCGGTTGGGTGGCGGGAGATTTGAATTTTGAAAAAGGTATTCGGACCCTTCAGATGCAATTTTCTCGTAAACTAAGTCACTTGGCACAAAACAAGCGTTGCGAGGTTTCTGGAAAGGTATTTAAACAGTCCACGTTGACTTGGTATTTGCCTTTAGTGTCCCTTTAATGCGGTTAACATTCTTTGAGAACTTTGCGCACTTTTCAGTATGTCTGTATGTATCTACAGTGGCGTAGCTAGGTCATCTGGCACCCAGGGCCCAAAGGTCTTCTGTCACCCCCCCCCTCCCGGGTGTAGTAGAGGAAGGCGAGGATATCGACAATTTCCGGGTTTCAGCACCAGTACAGCCGCCTTGGATACCGCGCACGTCCCCCGGGTCCCCCTCTCCTTCGCTTTCTTTCCCAGAGATCGCGAATGCAGCAGGTATTGGCGGCGAGGAGTTACGGAGTCGCCATCTATCGGAAGCGCCTCGCTGGCGTAGTATGAAGGATCACGCGGCGCGCGCCTCACAGGGTTTGCTGTCAGCGCTCACTGAAAACACAGCGCGGGAGCTCTCCCGGACATTTCTGTAAGTACTTTCGAAACACGAGAAATTTTTTACTGTCTAAATAATAATCTTGGGCAAACTGAAAGCACAGAATCGTTTAGAGACGCTATCTCTTTACCGAATACGTACAGTGAACGCCACTGTGCACGGTCGACGCGATGGAGTCTCCCGAACCGGCTTCTTGTGTGAAAGATAGGCAAACGCTGAGAGCAAACTATGTGAAATATGTTCTTATAGTGTTTGTGTAACTAAATGGAGCGTAATAGAATGAAGCCTCAATGCAGCGATCGCACAGCTTCGCAGCGACCGACTGCATGTCTGCATGCTTGTCCGCGTACTGTTTCGCTTTCGCCGTGTGCGCGTTTTCGCACCTTGCCATGAGCTTTAGGCCGCAGAATATGGTCATTTGACAGTATACAAGCAACCATTGTCGCGTGGGCGCTCTCAGAGCAGTTCAAAAATAATTTCATTGTAGAGTGTTCGACGCCTACGGGGACTGTGATGTGCCGTCGCGACGATTCAATCTTTTTTGTTTTCTAAATTATTGGACGTTTCAATATTATTTCTCGAGTTGCGTCGCACTATATGTTTATCAGTGTTCTCAGCGTGCGATTTCCCGCTGCTTCTCTTTTGTAATCCAGTGCCTTAATTCATAACACAAACATGATCATATGCCATGCTTCTTTTTTAATGTGCTTCTTACCGCTCCCCTTCCCCTTCAATGAACTTGCAAGTATCTATAGCATCGACAAGTTCATAGACCAAACCGTCATGACATTAGTCGCGCAGCGGACTCGGGCGAGCGTCTCAGTGCGCGTTTTCCGAACATCGCAGTCCCGGCGCTGTAGCAGAAATCTTCCTCGCGTCTGTGCTTGCTGCATACCCGAGTTGTAGCCGATGACTGTTTGCGGTTTTATGTTTCGCGAGCCAAGCTTCACGCAGCTTCTTGTCCTGCGGCTACTTCTGAATAAGGCTGACACCGTGCTTCATTGCGTACGTCTGGCACTGCGGCACTGAGCAGTAGTTTACCATGTTGCACGCCTTAAAAGGCAGCCACTACCTATTGTAGTGCTTTCAATCGTTGTAAAAGAGACACTCGAAGCGGGAAAATCTCGCCACTAAATGAGGACCGCAGCGTACGAGGGAACTTAAACTCTCGTTTTCCGCTCGCTTCGGCGCTTCCGAAGCAGCCGACGCGGCCGCTAAGTCCACGTGATCCCTAATAGCACGTCACGCCGACGGTGGCGCCAGCTTTTCCAGTGGTGCAGCTCGAGGCCAGTACACGCTGTTTTTTCTGCGCCAAATAATACAGGGTGCTGCACTGATAACTTGTAATAAGCGCATGTGCACATCTTCTGTCAAACTGTAAGGCTTGGCAACCAATACAAATGTGGCATCGTAGAAAATACGGGTCACGTCACAAGTAAAAAAAATTTACGAAGTTTTAACCATGTTTTAACTACCAATTTTAGCAGCAACATTTCATTTACAAAATTGAAGGCCGACATTCATATCTTTCCCAACAACAACTTCACAAAAATCGTCGTAGGTACTATGGCCTGCAGTATTTTGGCTGTGGGCAGCCCTGAACGAAAACGAGAGTTAAATTGTGCCTGAGTGACGCTGATCTCCCCACCATATTAGAAAAACGGAAAACGCCACCTGCCTCCCTGCTGCGCGGGCGCCAATGTTATGACAACTACGATTTCTCTTCATTCTCATCAGTAAAGCCTTGTTTTTAATGGCTGCTATACGGACAAACGTGATTATCCGAGCTGCGGTACCAACAAAAGATTGGGAACAGAATAGAGCAGAATTCTTGGCGTCACCATACAAAAAAGAAAAAAAAACCGCAAAGAAGTCCGTGCCAGCGAAACCTGTTGGTCTGCACTCGCAATGGAGAGGGTTGAGGGATCAACCTCACTGGTCCACTATTTCATATTTCTTTCGCTACTGCCATACTGGGCGCCGCCCGCAGTGCCAAAGTACTGTAGGCTGTAGCACCCAAAACGATTTTGTTTAAGAAGCTTTTGTTGAGTTAATAATATGATTTTGAGTCCTAAGTTCTGGAATTGAAGTGCTTCCTCTATAAGTACTAATTGAGGGATTATTAAGGATATGGTTATTACTTACCTGCCATATTTTTCACGCTACCGAATTCACAGTAATCACAGACACATAACTTTATAGAATATCGGGAAATATCCTTACAAAATTCACGTTTTCTTTTCTTTTGTAAAATTCTGTGCAGCTGGCACAGACACTGTACTTGTGACATGAAGTCACACAACCACAATAGTTTTGTTAAACGTTCGAGGGTAAGAAGGAAAGCGTGAAACATAACGGCAGGTTTCTCAGCGGCTTCTCGGAGCGAGCGGGAGAGGGGAAGTAAAAGCGAGCTGAACATCGCAGCGCCCGCGACTGTATACAGCCTGTCGAATCATACGCCGCCAAACTCTTCGGCCGCACCGAGTCTGAAGACGATCCAGAAGTCCTATTCGCGGCTTTTGACGGCCGCACTTATACAACGTCGCTCTCAACGAACGCTTCGCCGTAAACGCGAGCGCCGGGCGCGCTCATTGAACGTCCTCTTGCTGCTGTCTTTGTTCGTCTTCGCTGCGCGTTCTGAACGGAAGAGGAACCCAAGAGCCTTAACGCCTTACAACGCCTCACTGTATGTTTAGCGACTCCTGCTCCCAGCATGAACGCACGGCATGAGCGCACCCCACACGAAACGTTCCGCTAAGGCGAATAGTTTAGCGACCATGTTGAGAGAGAGAGAGAAATAACTTTTATTTATATAGCCGGCAGATGTTGAGAATTAAATTTTTTAGCCCGCACATTCGTGCAATTATTTCGTGGGGTGTTGATAGAGCTGCAGCCGACAATTCGGCGCAACGCATCGGGTACATGAGCTCGGGCTTTTTGATACCGGAGCATTCTTTGCCATTTGCGCCCAGTCAAGCCGGCGGAAGGAGGGGCGTCTTCAGGCGTATGACACCCCCCCCCCCTGGCCCCTTGCACCCGGGGCCCACGGCCCCCCGGCCCCCCGGCCCCCCGGCCCACCCTGTTGCTACGCCACTGTGTATCTAACCTCTTTCACACCAACTTGCGCTACTGGGTATGTGGCCGAATAGACATCTTTGGTTATTGGGTATGTACAACTAGGCATGTGCCATTGGGTATGTCACACTGGGTATGTGCTACTATGTGCCACTGGGTATATGCCACTGTGCATGTGGCACTGGTATGTGGAACTGTCTATGTGTCATTGGGTATGTAGAACTGTTTATGTGCCATTGGGCATGTGCAACTGGGCATGTGACACTGGGTATCTGTGACTGTCTATGTGCCAATGGGTAAGTGCCACTGCGCATGTGACACTGCTTATGTAGAACTGTTTATGTGCCATTGGGTATGTGCAACTGGGCATGTGACAGTGTGTATGTGTGACTGTCTATGGGTAATTCGGTATTTTCCACTTTGCATGCGATACTCTTTATGCGCCATTGGGTATATGCCACTGTGCACGTGACACTGGGTATGTAGAACTGTTTGTCATTGTGTATGTGCAACTGGGTACCTTCCTGAATAGACAACTTTGGTCATTGGGTATGTACAACTAGGCATGTGACACTGAATATCTGCCACTGTTATTGTGCCACTGGGTACGCACAAACGGGTATGTGCGACTGTCTATATGCCATTGGGTATACACCACTATGCATGTGGCACTGGGTATGTGGAACTGTTTATATGCCATTGGGTATGTGCAACTGGGCATGTAAAGCTAGGTATGTGCCACTGGTTATGTCCTTGAATATAGACAACTTTGGTTATTGGGTATGACAACTAGGCACGTGACACTGAGTATCTGTCACTGTTAATGTTCCACTAGGTATGCACCCAACCAGACAACTTGTGTCATAGGGTATGTGAAACTTGGCATGTGACACTGGGTACGTGGAACTGTTTACATGGCATTGGATATGCGTAACTGAGTATGTTCTACTATGTGCCTGAGCAGACAAATTGGCCCATTAGGTACGTGCAACTGGGCAAGTGAACATCTAGACCGATCCTCCAGAATGGTTTGTGGCACAGGGCAGTTGTCCAGATAGGCAAGCAGAACAAGAGGCAAGAAGTGAGGAAGTCGGCATCAAAAGCAGCCGTGTGGAAAAAAAGTGAACAGAATGGGACCAGAGCGTGCACTGAGCGCGAAAGGCTGGGTACCCGCTCGCTGTGCTGGCGTCGTGCGCTAGACTTATGAAAGAACTTAAAAAGGATAAAGGACAATGCACAAAGAATCAAACGCAGAAGGATGTAGCTTCCAAGGTTTCAGTGATTCCGTATGTGCACGGCCTTTCACACAGACTTAAAAAGGTGGCTGATAGTTATGCAGTAAAAGTGGTATTTTCGGCAAAAAACAAAATAGGTAGTGTGTGTTTTCTAAGGTTAAAAATAAGTTCGAATGTAAGGATGATGTAAAGAAAGAATGTAATGTTAAACATCCGCGCAAGAACCAGTTTGTTGATTGCGCGATGAACGTTGTTTATCAGATCCCTATGGCGTGTGGTCATGTGTACGTAGGGCAGACTGCGAGATGCATTAACCCAAGATTAAAGGAGCACTTGTCTAGTCTGAAAGGTCGCCCTAGTACGCATTTGGCAATGCATTGCCAAGAACATGATTGCTCCCCTTGTCTTAGTAGCACAGACATTTTGTATAGCCATAGGAATCAAACCGCTAGGGAAATTGTGGAAGCGCACTGGATTGAAAAACAAAAAAAGAAATGCATCAGTCATCCTTCTGCTTCATTGTTAGATAAAGAAAATTCGCTTCTATCATCACATCTTTAACGCAGTTTATTGTAAGCGGTTGTTTTATGCACCTTGCTGTTTTTAGGCTGACCAGGTGGCTTTTGTCCACGTCTTTTTATCACACGTGTTATATGTAATATTGACATGCTCTCTTGACTTGATCGCGCAGATCTGCGGGTATCATACGCGCTATAGGCGTGCTCTGTTGACTAGATCGCGCAGATCTGTGGGTATTTAAGCAGCTAGTTCTTCAAAAATAAAACCAGTTGTTGGAAAGCGCTCGTCCTTGTGTTGCCCGTATTCTTCGTCCCTGTTTGTTCGCGCACAAAAACTTTTAAGATTGTCTGATAGTGTGTTGATTTGGCTTGTTTCGTTGGATGTTCCGATGTACGACTTTAGTAAAGTCAATGTACCTTTGGCGTCAAATGTTTATAATAACATCAAACCCCCAAAGTTCCGCAATTGAAAATCTAAAGCACAACTTTGGAAATGCCAATGCACCTTTCACATCAAAAGTTTGTGAGAAGTTTACACCCATAAAGTTTATGAATTGACATCCATTTGCTCCGTAGGTTCCGCGGACTGCGCGAGATGCCGCGGCGATCCCGTTCCCCATCAAAACGCCCTTGAAACTTTGTGCTCGGATGGGGCTGTTTGCGTTATGTGATTCCGGGTGCATGGGCGTTGCCGCGAAATCCAGCCCGAGTTCGCAGTGTTCGCGGTGAAATGTTTTTTCGAGCGTGAAAAAAACCCATTCTAGACAAAATCCAGAACGATTTCCGGCGCCGGGGGTTGCTTGGATCGGCGGTGCATGGACAGCACGAAAAAATTTCGGGGGGGGGGTTGAAGCCCCATAGACCCCCCCCCCCAGCTACGCCCCTGCTGGCACCTAATGTTTGCCTTACATATTTTCGCAGTATGGCGAGGCCTGGAAGAGCGGAAACATCTGTTTGCCTCTTTGAGCTTCATTTTCATATCTTCATAAGGCATCGTTTCCCTATAATCATCCCTATAATGAGTAGTATTCTAGCAAAATATGCAAAACATTGCAGCTGCACTTTGAAAATTAACAGTTCTTGTCTGCTGCTTACTCTCAGTTCTGTTGCCGTAGCTTTCTCTCCTTTCTGTCAACAATTCCTCTCTGCACTCTACTTGATCTTCTATGTGTTTCATCAAGCGCCTAAGAATACCTTCTTGACGTAAAGCCACATTCTGATCTTGCGCTGAAGATCTACTGATCCTTTAATTCTGTTTAACTGGAATCCAATGTACATATCCACTGGCAAAGCTCTTTTCAGGATCGGAAGCAACATCGATGCATAGGATTCGCTTTTCAATCCTAAGGATTCCAATCCACGTATGTGCACTTGCACCTTTTGTGACAGCTTTCTTATACCGTCATCATGGTCGTTGCAGCTTGCTACTGTATTCAAGTTAGTTTTTTCATATGCATTTCTACCAGCACGTCGTCTTTTCCGTACTTCTGTCTGAGTAGATCAATGACTTTCCATAGTTACTGTTGGAAAACTGTAGTCCATCCACGGCAGCTGCCGCTTTTCTGGTTAATGATTACAGGATCGAGTTACATAAACTTCTGATTTTCGTTCAAGTCGGTTCTTTCGTGTACAGCTGTTTCAAATTGCCGCCGCTTCATTTTATCGCCGTCAAACTACATTATTTCTAGCTTTGGTAGCTTGACTATCGTTACTTGCTGCGATTGTCTAGCTTCGCCGTTAAAGTTGGGTTGCTCCCTCGCTGTTTCCCATATTTCTTGTGGAGAAAAGTACGTGTTGATGCTGTGCAGAGCACTTATTATCTTTAACTCGTACTCAGTGGTTTTCGCAAACTCCGAGTCAGCTGTTTCGGATATTATGAACTGCTCCATCTGCTCGTCTGCTTTCTTTAGCGAGTCTGCAATACCTTTAATCTAGTTGGCTATTGCGACATCGCTGTAGGATTCTGATTTTCCTCCAGTTTCTTTTCAGCATCGCTCACTAAGTTTGTTATTTGTGTCCTCGGCGTTTTTCGCTTTTTTAAAATCACTTCTCTGTTCATCTTGAACAACTGAGGAAACTGCTGGTCGCTTACAGATTCTAGCAACGAGACGCAATCAGAGTATTGGTCGCCCTCTGTGTCAGTGCCGCTCCTTGCTGTCGATATCTCGCCTCGCTGCCGTTGGTTCGCCTTCGGGCCTCCTCTTCGTCCGTCTTCTGTGGCCAGTTGGAAGAGGAGTGGCCATTATCCTCGTCAGGGCACCATGTCGCAGAAACGATACGAGACAGCTGTGTTCAATGCGAATGAAACCAAGATTCTTTTTTCTCTTTATTGCCTTTTTAGCGAGCGCGCCTTTGGAGCCCGCCGTCTTCTTTCTCGTCTTGTCCGCTCCCATGAGTTTCAATAGTAAGCGCCCACAACAAATGGGACGATCCAGCCAAATTGAGCAACGTGCTCTTCTATCTCGCGTGTGTGGCCAGTCTCTGGTACAACGACCATGAGACCTACTTTCCGGCGTGGTCCTCTTTCAAGACCTCTTTAGTAGCTGTGTTTGGTCGCCCTGCTGTGCGGAAGCTGCGAGCGGAATCGCGTTTGCGAGAACGTGCACAGCAGCCAGGTGAATCATTTACCAGCTACACTGAAGATGTACTGGACTTGTGTAAGAAAGTTATTGCGACAATGCTAAAGTCCGACAAAATCGTAAATATCTTAAAAGGGATAGAGGACGATGCTTTCAACATGCTACTTGCCAAGAATCCTCAGTCCGTTACAGAAATCACTCTATGCCAAAGCTACGAGGAGCTACGCAGGCAGCGCTCGTTGACACGTCGCCCTTCCTCGCGCGACGACCTCATTGCTGGTTCGGTTACCATCTCCGAATCAGCGTTGCTTGCTGAAATAAAAGCGTTCGTTTGGGAAGAAGTTGCACACCAGGTCTCCTTGATATATTTCGCTCAGCCGCCACACCTCCAGCAGTCTGCATCGAATTTTATGCCTCTGCTCCGCCGCGCGATCGAGCTGGAAATCGCCGATGTCTTGCCGGACCAGAGCCAACTTGCCGTCTCAGGTCTTGCCGGACTAGACCCGAGTGGGCTCAGGGGCACGCCAACAATGGGTTATGCTCGTTGGAATCCCGTCCTTTTCTTGCAGCTTGTCTTTCTGGCGTCTTCATTGCCGCTGCATTGTCAAGAACTTCCTGCCGTAACAGTGCTAACAGCACAAGCTTCGCGGCCCCAGGTGCAGCCTTGCTTGACATCAGCTCGACAATCAAGGGATAAGTTGCTGTGTGACATCAACGACCAGCCCTTCAAACAGCGTAAGTGCTATATTGCAGTGATTTGAGCTTGTTGGTATGACACGTGAGGCTTATAGCATGCAAAAAGAGAAGGATGAAAGGACGATGCCACACCAACACAATGTCATACCAACAAGCCCAAATCACTGCATTACAGCATTTCATTTCTAGTACATCGGGCTCCTTTCTACTTGTTACTCGGTACCCAGCAGCAACTGTCGCGTCCATGGCAAGCGCAGTTTTCAAATCTCGATCCCTTTCATTTTGTCTTCGAAACAAGATTTCGCCGCAAGACGTTCGAGCTTTATTTGGAGGCTTTCTACCTTCAGCAAATCATGGCAATCGGGTCTGCAAGATTCAGAGGTCAGAATGGCTTCGCCTGGCTCGTCTGCACAGAAGACTACTGGTTGCACAAGTAAATGCAACCGGGAATTCACCCACGGTCACCAGGCGCCTCCGGGAGTGTTCAAGGCTGATCAACCAAACGACGGAGTCCTTGTGGCAGATTCAACTCAAGGAATTGCGTGGGCTCCTCCCCGACAAGTTGCCTGCGTAAAAAGGGAAAGTTGATTTCCTTCAACGGGAAAGTGTTCCTCACGACGTGCAACGCATGCTCGTCTTAGGGCCAAAGTTCGCTGTCGAAAAACGGAGGACCCCTCCGGAGCTCCTGTCTCTCGTCAGACAGGTTTCCCAGCGCGCCGCCGGAGAGGACGCTGTGCGTTGTGTGTTGGACGGTGTCGATGCCTTTATCCATAGCAAGCCAGCGGTTCCAAAGGTATCTGTAAAACGCGTAGCCCCTGTCTTGAAGGACAACAAGCTGTGTGTGAAAAGGTAGACAAAACCCGGGGCACTATGTCGACCAAAGTAAAATTTAAAAGAAAAGACGACATTTCATAGTCTGAACGATGAGCGACTCAAGATAAAGGCGTCGAGATTGCCCTTTTTCACTGGCAAGGACACGTGCCTTTCCCCAGTCGATTGCGTGGCCGCTTGAAGCGGCATGCTCAGCCAAAACACTTTCACATTTTCTTTTCTCACATCATAATTGTGCTGTTTAAGACGCCTTTCAAAGTCACAAGTTTAACCAATATACACGTAGTCACAATCCGCGCATGGGACAACGTACACAACACCTGGGAATTTCTCTTTTGGTAATTTGTCCTTAACATTGACGAGAGATTGTCGTAGTTTCTGGTTTGGAATGTGTGCCACTTCAACATTGTAAGAACACAGAATACGGCTTAGAGCTTCGCTTGTGGACGGGATATATGGTGTTTCGGCGCGCTTTTGACTAGATGCAGCATAGGGTAACTCTGGACGTGCCATTTGTCATTCAACAGCATTCAAGAAAGAACACGGGTAACCACAGGGTGATAGTTCCCGCGGACTTGTTTGTAGAAGCTCTTTTGGAACGTAAAATACATGTTTGATAAACAGAACTGCAACAGCCCAGCCAGGTCCGGTGCATCGATGGGCGATCTTTTGGGTAGAATTGCATCCGACTCCAGAGTGGTCTTGCATACATCCACGGCCAGTTCCGTCGGCACACTAGTGAAAAGCGACTTCACATCAAAAGAGACCAAGATGTCATTTTTATCCAGTATAACGTCACGGACTTTGTCCATCAAGTCATAGGAGTTGCGGATGTGAGTGGCACGTTGTCCGGCAAGGGGCGAAATGACATGATATAAAAATCCTGATAGTTTGTGTAGGGGCGAATGCGTAAAATCTAGAATTGGACGCATGAGGACGCCTGGCTTGTGAACCTTGCGGAGGCCATAGAGCTGGTGCCGAACCATTATGACAAAGTAACGTGAAATACAGTCACTTGCGTTCAGGGAGAACCACGCAGAAGACAACGGCGTGGCCGCTCCAGCGGCCACGCCGATATCAACACATAGTATTAAGGCCTTCTCTGTAGACATAACAGACCTGTTTTACTCCTTACCGCATTCTGGTCTGCTCTCCAGTGTTTAGTGTTTTTGTTGACACCTTTGCAAACATTGCCTTCACGAACGCCACTGGGATGTCGAATGACGGTTTCTTAGAACTCCTTAGTTTTTATCTTCGGTCTACTTTCATTCTGTGGGAAGGGCAGCCTTGTATACAGAAGGAGGGAATTTGCATCGGATCGTGTATAGCTCCCATTCTTAGCGATATGTTCACAGCAGAACTAGACAAGAACATGAGTGGTAGGCTTCCAGATTTTGAGATTCTCAAAGTTTTTAGATACGTCGATGACTTGTAGTTCTACTTGACTGCATCGCTGTTTTGATTTTTTAACCACTAATGCATTTTCTTTTATACGCGAGGGTTTATCTACTCTAAAAGTAACGCATGAACTGCCGATTGACGGAAGTATTAGATTTCTTGACATCAGGTTCTTATTTTGCAACGAGCATGTATGCTGGAAGTACGAGCCGCAAGGACAAGCCACTGCTCCCATATCAGTCGGGGCACTCTAAGTTGGTTAAGACGGGAATCGCAATGACATGCTTGTCAAACGCATTATCTAAGCCATGCTCTAAGCTGATGACCGAAAGCTTCAACGATCAGATCCTCCGTTTTCGTTTGGCAGGTTACCCTACACATGTACTTATTAGCGTTGCTGAGGGAATGCTTAAGTCGAAGTTATCAAAGAATTCCGCCAGCCTGTCTTGTGTATATAGATAAGAGGAGCGTAGCTGTCATCCCGTACATCCACGACCTATTGCACCGTTTAAAAAAATAGGCCAACGTGCGAATGTTAGGGTTGTGTTTTCAGCTTCCACAAAATTGCAATGTCTGTGCAGAATAGACAGACCAGGCCTGTCTGACAAGCGCATGTGCAAAAAGAAACACCAGGAACCGTTCGTTGAATGTGCGGGAGCAGTTGTTTACAACCATCCTTTAATGTGTGGGAGAAACTACGTGGGGCAAAGCGCAAGGTGCCTCAACGAGCATTTCAAGGAACACCGGTATAATGTAGCAGAAAAGCGGGGTGGGTTCTTTGGCGCTCACTGCAGGCATTGAAAGTGCGCTGTTGCCGGGGCGGATGATGGTGACCACTCGACGTGTGCTCCAGCATACAGAGACTGCTCCATCGTGGCAAGAGCCCGAGGAAGATTAACTCGCGAAATTATCGAAGCAGAAATGATTGATAGGCTAGGGGACAACTGTGTTTCAAAACCATCAATTGCCCTTCCCCGCAAAGTAGCTTACACCCGCCGTGGTTGCTCAGTGGCTATGGTGTTGGGCTGCTGAGCACGAGGTCGCGGGATCAAATCCCGGCCACGGCGGCCGCATTTCGATGGGGGCGAAAATACCTGCGTACTTAGATTTAGGTGCACGTTAAAGAACCCCAGGTGGTCGAAATTTTCGGAGCCCTCCACTACGGCGTGCCTCATAATCAGGAAGTGGTTTTGGCAACTAAAACCCCATAATTAATTAAAGTAGCTTACCTGTGTAAGGTATTTTTTGCAAACACGCGAAGAAGTTGTGCGGTTCCTTTGCTCAAGATATTGTTGCAAGTTAGCCCCTGTGTTTGTCACGTCTTCCTTTCATCTTTGTCTTTTCATGGGCTATAAGACTCACAAAGCGTCAGTGCCCCGTGGCACCAGCGCCATCATCGCAACCCTACCTGCGCATGCTGCAAGAATGGTCACTGTTCGCACCACTGGTAGCGCCTCAATTGTTTCATGATGTAAATGGGCACAAGGTATCTTCTCTGTATCCCAGGGCCCCTACCACTATTTTTGGCGATTTCAACCTTCCATCCATTACCTGGTCTGACCTAGCTTACACAGTATCGAAACAAAATGAAGAAAGCGACTTCGTAAACACGTGCCTTACATTTGGCCTGTCGCAACTAATCATCTCGGCAACTAGATGCACAGCGCAGTCTTCTAACATTCTTGACCTTGTGCTAACTTCACATCCTGGCAATTCCTTCTCGCTTAGTTACTTCGACAACATCAGCGACCACGCAGTGATTCATTGCATGAACAAATGCAAATAGTCCCGCCAACACACCAGGACGAAAACAATAACACTATATAATAAACAGGATTACGACGGTATGAACACCGAACTAGGCAATTTTTACAACTCATTTTTCTCAGATTGCCACGTATGCTCCGTAGATTAAAAAAAGTTAAATTATGGGGTTTTACGTGCCAAAACCACTTTCCGATTATGAGGCGCGCCGTAGTGGAAGACTCCGGAAATTTTGACCACCTGGGGTTTTTCAACGTGCACCTAAATCTAAGTACACGGGTGTCTTCGCATTTCGCCCCCATCGAAATGCGGCCGCCGTGGCCGGGATTCGATCCCGCGACCTCGTGCTCAGAAGCCCAACACCGTAGCCACTGAGCAACCACGGCGGGTCTCCGTAGATTTGAATTGGTACCTGTTTAAAGATGAAATGCAGCGGCTAATAAAAAGATATATTCAAGCAAGAAATATCCGTGAATAAACTATGTCGCCATGGTTTAATAGAGATTTAAAACGACTGAACAAAAAAAGCGCCAATTCAGATTTGCGAAGCCGGCGAATACTTCGTACGCGTGGGAAAAATATCGATCTACGGCCAATCTATTCGGTTCTCCAGTAGCACGCAGTACGCGCATGTTCCAAGGTAAATATACCTGGTAGCGAAGCTTCCATTGGAGCCCATACGTTCAAAACATGGCGGTCCATCGGCGGTTCATGGGGCTTAGTGCCATCTATAGAGGCTAGACCTTCTAGCCTCTATAGTGCCATCTGTATGTGGTGGGAACACTTCCGGCGGAAGAAAAAATAATGTGACGCCATGTCCGTTAAAATCAGAAGTGACATCATGTTGTTTTCGGAGGCGCGAAATTTGTTTTGTTGTCCTGCCTTTGGAGCTATATATTCAAATGATCCGCCATTCGACTTGATGGGCGCTTCGAGCTTTCAGCGTGGAAAGCGATGCAGGAAAAGGCCAGCCGTACGGTTGTCGAAATCGCACCCCTGCCCAGCACATACTTTCTTTGGAGGCCGACGAAAGCTTTAGGTGTAGAGTGCTGATGCTATCGTCGGACGCCAAGCTCGTCGGCCGGCGCAGTCGCACGAAAACTACCCAATTATCTGGCGGTCGTAACTCACTACTTTTGACTGAACAGATTAAGAAGCGATGAAGCCACCCGCGTCACCAAATTCAGGCAAACTTCGACAAGCAAGAAAGCACAAACTGTGAGGGGGCGTATTTCAACAGGCGAACTTGACGAGTGCGCCTTTCCGCCCATTTCAAGACGTGCATTGCATTGCGAGTGATAGTGGCCTCAACGCCCCCTGTAACGATGGGCGCCGAAAATAAACGCATTTATTAATAATAAAAAAATTGAATAAACTTGTATTTTCTTAACTCGTCATGAATATATAAAATTAACCAGGAATTTTATTTTCGTTGAATGAATCTAACTGTGTCTCGCTTAAATTAAAAAAACGCTTTTTTCTTTCCCAATGTTTGTTCCCTCCAAACATAGTCGCGCTTCAATCGCTGCTCCCATAACCCCCTTGCTTATGTCGGTGACAATCTGTACTGAACCGCTTTTCGCCCGAAGCTTCGCGACCTATATGAATCGACCTTGCATGTTCCACGGTTTCACATTACCTTCACTAATACGCAGCAGCCCAAAGCAATTTCGAAGGACCATCAATCCTCGTGATTCATCATCATCATCATCATCATCATCATCATCATCATCATCATCATCGTCATCATCAGCCTGGTTACGCCCACTGCAGGGCAAAGGCCTCTCCCATACTTCTCCAACAATCCCTCGTGATTCATCAACGTCTATACCTGTTAGATAAAGCCGGTATCGCCATCCCAAAACATGAACTTACCGAGACTCTTAACCTCATTTTGATTTGTCTTCATGAATGAACGTTCTAATAGCCTTCCAGCATACCCCCTCTTCGATCATCCATGCATGCGCAGTATAAATTTCGAAGCCCATGTTATCTCTAAAATCATAGACTCATTAAGACTAACCTCATCTGCAGGAACTGATGGTATTAATAGCAAAGTATTAAACGATACTAAGCATAACGTCAGCATTTTAGCGCAAATCTTCCAACAGCCTCTCGAATCAGGCTCAGTTCGTTTAGATTGGAAAATTGGCAATTTAATACCTATTCCAAAAAGTGGTTCGACAAACACTTACTGTCCCATTATCCTCACCAATGTCTGTTCAAAAATTAATGGAGCATGTTATTCACTCACACGTCAAACTTTTAACTTCTGTCGATTTTTTTACTCCTAACCAACACAACTTCCGGCAAGGCCTTTTTTGCAAAACTCAATTAGCTTCTTTTATTAATGACATCAGTTCTACTCTAGAAAGTAACATTACAATAGATGTCATAATTCTCAATTTTTAAAAAGCTTCGATTTTAGCAAGAGTCGACCTCATCGTCGACTCTTGCTCGGATCTCGGATCTCCTTCAAACTTCCTTCCCTTAAAGGACCGCAAGGGAGCTTCATTTCATTTTCATTTCATTTATTGATACTGTCAGCCCAACTTTGGGCTATTACAGGAGTGGTAGGTCACAATACAAGCAAAAATATATTTACACGATAAAGAAAATAAAGTACATTTTGGGGAATGCCCTGATAGTAGCACCATGGCAAATACAGCATGTAATACAATACCCAGGTGTACAGTATAACCATTAGGCCGAGTTATGGTATGCGTACACATGTGCTTTTGACATTTTCAAGAAAATTACGTAAAGATGACGTCGTTACTATTGAGTCTGATAATAGATTCCATTGTTTTATTGCTCTCGGAAAGAAGCTGTATTTAAAACAACCATTGCGAGTAATTGGAGGAGGGATATACATACTGTGGCGATGACGAAAATAGTTACTAGGAGTGAAGTGAAAATAGTCATCTTTATCAATTTTAACATGGCCATGAATAATAAGAAAAAGAAACTTCAAACGGTCATACTCATTTATAGACTCTAGAGAAGGAAGTTCAGCAAGTTCACATAACTGGGTAGGAGAGTGGGAACGACGATATTTGTTAAAAATAAGCCGTGCGGCAAGCCGCTAAATTTTATCCAGCTTAGAGTGATTAGATGAAGTGTATGGGTCCCACACAATTTTTTGCATACTCCATAACTGGTCGAATCAAAGTTTTATATGCCAGGTATTTTACTTCAGGGGTAGCATTATACAGATTTCTTCTAAGCTTTCTGGGCCTTGGTAGATACGTAATCAACGTGTTCATTCCAACGCAAATCCGAGGTAAGATTTAAACCCCAGTATTTAAATGTTGACACTCTTTCTAACGCGACACCTTCAATGGAATAATCGTTATCAATAATACTTTGTTTTCTAGTGATAGACATGTAAACCGTTTTTTCAGAGTTCAGAACCATTTGCCAGCTGTCACACCAGTTTTTTACCTTTTGCAAATTTGAATTTAAATCCGTCTGATCGGCAGGTGATTCGATACGATTATATAATACGCAATCATCTGCGAAGAGTCTGATGGGAACTGTAATGTCGTGCGGCATGTCATTGATAAATAATAAAAATAACAGGGGGCCTAATACACTTCCTCGGGGTACTCCAGACTCTACAGGCGAAAAGGAAGACCGGTATCCCTCACATGCGACAAATTGGTCTCTATGGCTTAGGTAGGACGAAAACCATTCAGATAAGCGAGGGTTTTTGAATATAGTAGTTCTAATTTTTAATAGCAACTTTTGGTGCGACACCTTATCGAAAGCCTTGGCCAGACCTAAGAATATTACGTCTGTTTGGCCTCGGTTATTTATTGTATATGTGAGATCGTGAACAGTATCTATTAGTTGAGTCACTGTAGGGAGTCCCTGACGGAACCCGTGTTGGCATTTGTTTAGGATATGGTAGTTGTCAAGATAGACCAATAGTTGCTTAGATATGGTATGTTCAAGTAGTTTCGAACAAGTGCTAGTAAGGGAGATCGGCCTATAATTTTTAACGTCTGATTTGCTGCCACTTTTATGAATTGGGATAATTTTAGCACGCTTCCATGCCCTGGGAAAGGAACACTGGTTTCACCTCGAAGGAGTTAGCTCCGTCTCACACGGCCTATAAACGAGCTTTTAAAAGCTGCCGCTGGGGGCCCATTAGGCGCTGCTCACCTCATACGCAGTCATGAAAGAAACACGTTATATATTGCTAAAAAGTCTTGGGAAAGACGTGAATCACTCATTCCGCATGCGCGAGACGTGCGATCGCATTGACCAAAACAACAAAAAATGGCGTAGTCAGGGCAAACCAGGAGAGGCCCTGACGTCACTCTTTGTGAAGCAAAAGTGAAGCCGGAAGTTGGCGTTGCTCATGGCGATGCTCCGCCTTTTGGGCCACCCTCCTCTCTTGTTTACATCTTTCGCGAAACCACGCCGCGCTGTGCGTGGTTTCGCGCGCGCTCTCTCCGCAGCAATACTAAACAATCGCGATGTCTCATTGCGTTGCGGTTGCCGAACCCATCTTAAAAGAATTTCACAATGAACTTCGCAAATTGGGCCGTGAGGTCGAATCGGCTGCTTTTACCGGCTTTTATGAAAATAAACATGCCTTAAATATAAGGCCAACCAATTGAACTGTTCCCATTAACCGCAGGTACCGGCCGCTACCCAGCTCTTGCGAGTTTTTTAAGAAAAGGTCCCCTTTATCGCTGCCTTCTACTTGCTTTTCTCTGCTTGGGCTTCGTGGGGCTCTCATACGGTCTTGCGAGCTAGACGTCTGGCGATGCGAAAAAAGATGTACGCATTCTTACTGCACTGCAAGAACGCACTGGAGACACGTACGACACACCAACCTATTTGCGATCCATTTGGAGTTTATGAGCACAAACACATTCTCGCTTGAGGGATCGTCGTGCTTTATTGAACAAACTTCGGGTGGCCGCGCATCAGTTCGACAGCGTGCCGGCGAGGAGGCAGAATGTCATTTATGACTCCGCGTTTAGGTTCATTGACTGCGGCTTGAGGTGCCTTCTTCGCACGGTAAGTGAAGCGTCACGGAACCAAAGTTTTGCGATATCCGGCGCACAATGCAGAACAGTACGCGCGTGGAACCTGCCTACCTGCGACCATGGAACACCCGTTTGCTGTGTTCGCAGGTACGCTCTGTGGAGCCTGCCTCACTCTTGCGGCGCATCCGCTGACCTTCCCTGCGCTTCGCGCGCGCACAGATAAGGTACGCCTGCGGTAGGGAGGATTATTTCCTTAATAAGTCAAAGCAGCCGCTTTTTTCCCATCTTCCCGGATGAAGAGTCGACTGGCCGGCGTACGGTGCCGAACAATACGCGCGTGGACCCGGCCTACGTGGGAGCATGGAATAGCTAGCCTTTCGACGTGTTCGCAGGTGTACGTTCTGTGGAGCCTTGCATATTCTTGCAGCGCATCCGCTAACCTTCACTTCCCTGCGCTTCTCGCACGCATAGATGAGATAAGCTTGTGGTAGGGAGGATTCGTTCCTTAATAAGTCAAAGCAGCCGTCCCGGATGAAGAGTCGACTGGCCGTGACTGCTTTCTCTGCGTTTCTTTCCCAGCAAACGATGCGCGAAAGGCACCATTTTTTGTTTTTGTTCTGCGCAAGAGTTGTGCGGATGCTTGCCTAGGTATCCGCTCATTCAATATGCCTAGTTGTTGTGTGCCAGGATGCAAGTCGCGCACGCCGAAAAGTGGACCGCCCATATCTTTTCACGTGTAAGTAAATTGGTGGTTGTGGTTGGTGTTTTATCGGAAGAAAAACTAGAGTTTATGATACACGCATTCACATAGCGATAATAATTCTATAGTTATAGTATAACAGTAAAATATTTTATTCGCACAGTAGAAGTTATCATCTAATACATATGCGCGTGATTCTTTATTATCAGGTTTCCCGGTGACACCGTTCGTGCCGCAAATGCAACATGCGCTGTAAAAAGCAGGAATCACTGACCTGCAAGGCGTTCACTGTAGATTCTGAAACGCATCGGTTTCGGTCTGCGATGGCACGTTAGCATGATTCCGCTGAAGTGTAGGCAAAATTTCCCGCGGATATTCCTTCGTCCGTTGTCAGTGCCGCGGCGCGGTACATTGCGTACAGTGTTACATATGCGCGTTCATTTTACGAGCTTTAGTTCCTCCTGTCCCACATGGCCACAGCAACATCCGGCAGAGCACGGTGCAGGTAACACAGCGCCACAAGACACGGTGACTAACGCAAACCCGCCCACACAGCGCCTTTGCCACGGCACGAAACCTACCAGAGCAACACGTGTGAGCACTCAAAACCATAACAACGCCGCCATTGTGGCCCAAAAGGCGTGGCCATACAGCAAAAAAATAAAAAATAAAAAAGCAGCAAGAAAAATGAAAACCTACTACGTCATTTGCGCCACACTTTTCTCCTAGCGCGCGGAGGGGGTAGGGCCTCTCCTTTAGTTTCCTTCCTCCGTGGGGCAAACGCAGCAGCCATTCCGAGAACGCCCGGTTCGAGAGTCGAATGTAGCTGCTCAACTCAAATATCTTTGTCAGTACTCAAATATTATATGCAATAAAAGCAGTTATAATTGCTGGTAAAAGTGAAATTAATAAAAATGAGGGTGATTTCTTGACTCAAAATTCAAGCACGCTGGGAACAAGAGTACTCCCTTCAGTCTGCAAGGGAGATCTTCCATCTCCTTTCGCTAGGAACTTCCTTAAACTTCCTTTGCTAAAGGACTGCAGCGTGACACGGCGCGCATCTCCCTCGAGATAAAGACGTCCTTGGTTGAAGGGAGTGAAAAGGACTTTAGCCGCGTCCGTGTTACACATCTTAGCGCTTGAATGGATAAGAGAGTTCCTCACCGATCGCCAACAGTTTGCTTCCGCCAATGAAGTCAACTCCACCTTGTGTACTGTCACCTCCGGTGTCCCACAGTATTTGGTCCACTATTCTTTAATTTACACCAATGATCTCCCCGCGTGCATATCTTCAAACATTCGTCTATTCGCGGATGATTGTGTCATTTACTGTTCCATCACAAATTTCACCGATAAACTAATTCTTCAGCAGGACCTAATAAACGTTGAAATTTGGCGTCATACGTGGCTCATGGTCCTTATTATTCAGAAAACTTCCATAATTTCTTTTCATTGATGGCAAGAATATCAAACTAATACGTACATACTCAGTGGTGATGTCATTTCTTCAGTAGATTCCTCAAATATTTAGGACTTAACATTACCCGTCAACTCGCATGGTTATCACACGTCCACACACATCCCAAACTAACCACGACCTTGGCTAGCTACGACGTAATATTGTACCTTCCCCCCACCCTCCGTTATTAGCCTGTCAGTCTCTTGTAAGACATAAGTTGGAATATGCATGCGCGATCTCGGGCCCTCTTAACACAACCTTAGCAAGACACTCGAGTCGGTAGAAAAGCATGCAGCCAGATTCATCTTTTTGGACTATATACCAATATCATACAAGTGTCACTCAGTTAAAATCAAAGGCTAATCTTCCCCCAAACTAGGTAGGCACCGCAAAACATGCAAACTTTGCCTTTATCATAAGTTCTACCATACCCTTCCTCCTGACAACACCCTTATCAAATCAGCATACCGCCTTTGAAACCGTATCAGTCACCATAAAGCAGTTTACCCGCGACATGCTCGGACAGCTACTCATCTTCATTCCTTCTTTTCTCAAACAGCCATCGATTGGAATAATCTTCCAGTCAGCGTCATTATTCATGATGATCCTGCGCATTTTATGATCCGAAGTGAAGGCGCGACAACGACGGTGGACGAAGAGAAAACACACTCACACTCAGGGCGCCACTTCCAACAACGTTTAATCAGGGAAAAACGCCACCATTTTATACACAGAGCGCAATCACAGTTTCTCGGTGCGCATTCGCGTTCAGGTAAAGCAGTTCTTTGCGTGATGATAGTGATATTGATGCAACACTTATGCACTTCTCACCTGCCTCAATGATCCTTTTGGCATCAATTATTATTCGAACCCATTTGTCGTGGCTTCTGGCAACCACAACGCAGGCGTAGAAGTCTGCTTTACATTTGCAATTTCTACAATGAATTGCCAGGTGGCCCTCCCTCCCAATGTTGACTTTGTTATTATGTTGCCTCAGCCTGCCATTCAGGCACTGCTCTGTTTGGCCTACATACTTTCTACCAGAATCCAAAGGAATCTCATAAACGACTCCTGCCTAACAATCTATGTATTTGTTATCGTGTTTTGTGACACAGACCAGTGCCTTGCGAAAAAAAGGGTTGGTCATTCTGCAGAGCTTTGAGACCTTGCACGGGGCAGAAAACACGACGTTTACGTTAGCTCGCTTGGCAATCTTTTTCAAATTATGCGACATGCGGTGTATGTAGGGTTCGACAGCTAGCTTTTCTTTATCGCGAGGTGGCTCCTGGTCCAGTTGGCGAGTTCGAGACTTCAGGATTGTTTCTGCTACGGAAACTAGAACAGGTTGCGGGTAGCCTGCCTCCTCCAGTCGGTCAATCTGCTTAAAAAAACTCGCCGCAGCTCGATGTGGACAGGACTTCTTAACAACATTAAGCAGGCACATGTTAGCAATGCTGCGTTTAACTATAGCTTAGAGTGAGAGGAACTAAAAGGTAGCAGAGGTTTACTAGCCACCGTCATTGTCGCGCCTTCACTTCGAATCATGCTTAACCAACACGCCCAACTATCCACCCTAATGCGCGTTTTAGGTCCGTCATTGAATCACTTGCCTGATTGCGTCATCTGTTCGTATTATCTGCAGTGTCCTTTTAAAAGTGTTTCAGTCGACATCTTAATACGTTTATCGAGATGTCTGCCTGTTATTACTTACTGTGCTCCATACCTAGAATAACGTTACTGCGATTTTTGACACATCACGTTCAACACTTATCGATTGTCATATCTGATAAGTTTTCCTATTTTTTCGCGTATTCCCATTTCTTAACCTGCGGATGTGCAAAGTGTTATATTACGTTTTCCTACATAGCTGCTTCACTCCTAACTCATTTCAGTGCTTACTGCACTGGTATTGAGTTTCTGCTAAATTGTATGCTCGCTCACCGCTCATGTAAAACCCCTCCAGCAGGAGTATTTGAATTATTGTAAATAAATAAATAAGCACATTCTCCGGGCTGCACCACTAAGCTATGTTGACGTCGTTGCGCCGCCCCAACAGACCCTGGCGGCTGTGCCACTCAGCTATGTTGAAATTGTCACGAGGAACCAGCCACTTTCTTCAAGTATGCCTCTTCGTTCTGTCGATTTCGTGCCTAGGCCCTGATTGCAGCTTGACGTGCAGTCATGTCAGCAGCCGCACCGTACAACGCGTCCTGTGACATGGACGGGACCCGCCCCGGTGAGCCGGTGGCGTACTCCTGACAACCGGCCAATATGCTTTGCGCGCGGCTACGCTAGTCACGTCACACGTTTTCGTTGTCACGTGCAGCTGCCTAGCACCGTAGCACCCGTGGCAAGCCAGTCCAACCGTCCAAAGGCACCTCGTCGGCTATGTCGCCGACACTGCGCCCAACGACAACTACCCGCCGTTCACCTTCTCCACGCTGTCGCTCACTGCCGCCGATACAACCTCGCCCCTTAACTCAGGACGAGGAAAACTAATCGTAGCAGTCCAACAGGCAGTCGCAGTCCAACTTTGAACGTAATCGAAGTGTTTGTCGACGCTCTTCATGCACCTGCACTCGTGGACACAGGAGCCGCCGCATGTGTTTGAACACTAAGCTTTGCCGCTTACTTCGGAAAGACATGACACCCCTTCCTGGACTGCCCGTCCGCACAGCCAGTGCATCGCATATTCACACTTTGGCGACCTGCACTGTTTGTGTTGTCATTGCCGACGTTCTATACGCCATCGAATTCATCATCCTTTCCTCATACTCTCATGACGTTATCCTTAACTGGGATTTTCTCTTGCGCCACAATTTTGTTATTCATTGCGCACGGGCCGAAATGGAGCTCTCACCGCAGTTAGATTTGCCACTCACCGACAATTCCCAGCTTTCGAGGAAAGCTGGGAATGTCCAAGCCGATACCCACATTCCTCCGAACGTTTCAACGGACCTGCTCATGTCCCTGCAGCGGAATCTCAGATGCTGTTGCACTACTGTCTCTATCTGACCACTTTTTTCACTCGGAAAGGTCTGTTGCTGCCTTTTGCGACACCAGCCATCAATCACACAGGGCTACAGCACCATTTTTATTTACAACCCATTTCCATACCCTGTGTTGCTGCTCCAAGGGGAATGTCTTGGCAGTGTAGAAGCGATCGAAGACATGCAAGTTATTGACGTGCCCAATGACAATTACTGTGCTAGTTCCAATGTGCTCAGTGCTGTTTCTACGTGTGACCTATCGCCCAGTGATGTGTTCGGTTCTTCTTTTGCTGATACCCTTACACCGGTCCAGCGGTCTCAGCTTTTGTGCTTTCCAGAATAATTTCGTTCTTCTTTCGATGTAGGGCACTCTTCCCTGGGCTGGACGCCAACTGTTACACATCGCATGGATGCTGGCCCGCAACCGCTTTGCTGCAATGTCTGTATCGTGTATCTCCTGTAGAATGTTGTGTAATCAATGAACAAGTTGATGACATACATGGCCGCGAGGTGATACGACCTTTCAAGAGTCTATGGGCATTCCCTGTCGTCCTAGTTACGAAGAAAGATGGTTCTGTGCCGTTTTGTGTGGACTACCGCCCCCTCAACAAGATCACTCGCAAGGGCGTCTACCCTCTCCCGCGCATAGAAGACGCGACTGACAGTCTGCAAGGCGCAAAATTCTTTTCGTCTCTAAATTTGAGCTGTGTATTGGCAACTATTCATGGCAGACGCCGATCGGCCGAAGACAGCTTTTGTCACACCCGAAGGCTTATACGAATTTAACGTAGCGCCCTTTGGACTTTGTAATGCGCCTGCAACGTTTGAGCGCATGATGGACACAGTTCTGTGCGGCTTGAAGTGGCACACGTACTTGTGCTACACCTTGATGACGTTGTTGTTTTTGCTCCATGCACCTTGAACGGCTCCGGTATGTTCTAACGTGTTTAACAGGGCTACAACTGAACCTCAAGAAGTGCCGATTTGCTGCTCGGCAGCTGACAATTTTAGGTTACGTCTCCAAGGATGGAATACTCCCCGATCCAGCCAAACTTCTGGCCGTCGCAGAATTCCCTCAGCCAATGTCCGTCAACGAATTGCACAGTTTCATCAGTCTGTGTTCCTACTTCAGAAGTTTCATTCCCAACCTCGCCGCCGTCATACCGCCCCTGACGAAGCTACTTAGAAGCAACGGGCCCCTCACTTTGTAGTCGTCCGAGTGCGACGACGCCTTCACGAAGCTCCGTCATTTGCTAACGTCTCCACCAATTTTGCGCCGTTCCGACCCGACAGCCCCTGCCAAGGTGCACACAGATGCCAGCGGTGTTGGCCTTGGCGCTGTTCATGCCCAGCGCAAACAGGGGTTTCCTGAATATGTCGTGGCTTATGCAAGTCGTATGCTTACGAAAGTTGAAACCAATTACACTGCAACAGAAAAAGAATGCCTGGCCATCATCTGGGCTCTCACCAGGTTCAGGCCTTATTATGACCGTCATAGTATGACCGTCTATTTTATGTCATCATGGACCACCATGCACTACGTTGGATGTTGTCCTTCAAATATCCCTCAGGCCGTCTTGCCTGATAGGCACTTGCCTGCAGGACTACGGTATCCGCGTGCTGTACCGCAGCGAACGCCAGCATTGATATGCCGATGCCCTCTCGTGCTCTCCCTTGCCTGACGACAATGTCTGATGCTCACTATCCCATTTTGCCGTTTCTTTGCTCGACCTTGCCACTATCGCGTCTGAGAGCGCAAGGACCATTGGATTACCATTAGATTTGCTTTCTGTTTCATCAGCAGCACCAACGACTAGCACGCTGCATCGTCAAGCTCACCATTTCGCCATTCGCGACAACCTGCTTCACCGACGCAATTTGTTAAGAACGGCCCAGCTGAGGTGCAAGTGTTGCCAGCCAATTGCGACAACGGGCGCCAACGCTGCCTGGAGCGACGCCGCAAACGGCGTCACTAAGTCGCCATTGAGACTGAATACGTTCAGCCCGCCAACTATTGTTACCGAACCTACCAACACCGCCCTGTTCTGCTATGAGTGGGGAGTTGCCGCGCGAATGTCGATGAAGGCCCCTTCCCACGCGCCGACCAAGACGCTGGACACTGGCTACCCGGGTCAACTCCGAGTTCTACGAAGCCCCTCAGACATCGGCTCCGGACCGTGCACCTGTGTGTGTGTAAGCCGTCCCGGGGAGAGGCGGCGTGTTCACAATGACTGGACGAACGTTTCCGTCCCCTTGGAATCAAGGAGGGACCGAGTGCTTATAAGCCGCTGTTGTGCGGATGCTCGACACACTTTTCTTAAGCAGTCATGTTGGACTGACACACTCTCTCAAGCAGTCGTGTTAGACTGACGTACTTTCTCTCGCAGTCATGCTAGACTGATGAACTGCATGTAAATACTGTAAATAAACCCGTATTCCTCCTTTTCGATGAGAAGCAGTCCTTCCCTTCATCAACGTCCTCAGCGTGGATAAGTTGGACGACGACATGGGCCAGCTACCTTCGAATTCATGCTGGACTCCAATCTTGACAACGGGTTACGAGGGATGGGATTGAGCCCCCAATCCTGACAACTGGCTGACAGCGGTGAGATGGACTTTGCGACGTGGTGCTGTGTCTGCGGTGAGTGCTTGGTTCTTGCTTTGACTCTCTAGGCTTCATTTTGTGGTTATGATTAGAACAGTAGGGAAGCTAGATTGTTGAGTGTTAGCTAGGTTGTGTTTTCCTAGCTAGATTTAGCGAGCAGGACCAAGGCAGTAAAGCAGCAATCATGGAGTTAAGGACACTGTCCTAAGCAGTCATGTTAGACTGAGACACTCTCTCAAGCAGTCGTGTTAGACTGACGTACTTTCTCTCGCAGTCATGTTAGACTGATGAACTGCATGCAAATACTGTAAATAAACCCTTATTCCTCATTCTCGATGAGAAGCAGTCCTTCCCTTCATCAACGTCCTCAGAGTGGATAAGTTGGACGACGGCATGGGCCAGCTACCTCCTAATTCATGCCCGACTCCAATCTTGACAACGGATCACGAGCGATGGGATTGAGCCCCGAATCCTGACAAATTATAACCCCGACGGGCACCAGCGGTTATTAGTGGTACCTCGCAGTCTCCGTTCCGACGTATGTGCAGCTTTCCACGCCGATCCATAGCAACTTCAACTCAGGAATTTTCAAAACTTATGAGGGCACCTCGACAGCGGCACTATTAGCGAGAGATGTACGGCTACGTTGATGAGTTCGTTCACTCTTGCCCCGATTGCCAGCACCTGAAAGCTCCACCCCTCCTCTCGCCAGCCAGTCTGCAACCATTACCTTGCCCTACCCGGCCATTTGGGCATGTCGGCATCAATTTGTATGGGCCCCTTCCCCTGAAATCAGCTGGAAACAACTGGGGCATTGTGGCAGTTGACCCCCTCACGCGATACGCTTAAACTGCCGCACTCCCGGCAGCTACAGTGCGAGGTGCTGCCTCCTTCCTGCTTCATCGATTCATCCTGCGTCATGGGCCACCAGAGGAACTGCTCAGTGATCATCGACATGTCTTTCTACACGAAGTAGTTGAAGCTTTTCTTAAAGAGTGTCGCATTGTTTATCGCACAACTACGCAGTACCATCCTCAAACCAATTGCCTTGCAGAATGCTTCAGCTGTACGCTCGACAACATGCTTGCAATGTACGTTGCCTCCGACTACACAAATTGGGACGCCATTCTGTCCTTCGTAACCTATGCGTACAACACCGCTACCCAGAGCACCACCAGCTTTTCACCTTTGTCCTTAATGCACGGTAGGCACTCGTCGCACACCATCGACACAATTCTACCATACCGGCTGGATACATCTGAATGTGCGCCCATTTTTATGCTCTGGGCTCCTAATGCTCCACATGGGCTCTTCAAAACTACTGCCCAAATATGTAGGGCCATACCGTATCGTCGAGCACGCATGCCCTGTTAACTACGTGATCGAAGCCGCTGAACCGTGTTCAGACATGTGCCGTCATGGACGAGACATTGTCAGCGTCGAGCGCCTCGAGTCGTACTATGATCCACTCATAGTGAGGAACTGTTAAGTCGCCGAACGGCTACCTTTTCGTTCCCAGGAGTAATTGTTGCGAAGAAGAGGGACGCTATGTGGGCCATTCTCTCCAGTGCTTCCTAGTGGGTCAATCTCTCCAGCACTTTTGCTCGGGGAATGCTGCTCGTGCTGGGAGTTCGCGCCCTGCTCTAACGGTCGGTCCCAAACGCTGGTAACTAACAAACAACTTTACAAAATGATTAAAATATTGGTACGCCCCCAAAAGGCGTTGCTTTGAAGCCGGGCAGAGTTAGATGCGATGGCCTTGATCAGCTGAGCGCCTGTCGATATTCAGCTAGCCAGCCACACGTCGTCTTCTTCGTTCACCACTCTTCGGTGCCCCCGCATACTGTTTGTTGAGGCGTGAACCCACTATGCACGTAAGAGCGTCACATTTCCCTCCACACAGACGACGCCCGCCGGGCAAGTCAAACAGGCTGTCGAGAAATAAAGGGCTGTAAACGGGCGACATGCGAAAGTTCAGTCTTTGCTGACCGTCGGTCATTTGATGTGAGACGTGCTATGCGGTAGGTTAATTCGCTGATACGCTCAGTAATCACATAGGGTCCATCATAGTGGGCCAGCAGTTTTTCACACAATCCACGTTTCCTGGTTGGTTTCCAGAGCAACGCTAAATCACCAGGGTCATATATCACGTGTCGGCGTCGGCGGTCGCAGCGTGCCTTCGAGCGGTCTTGTGAAACGAGAGTGCGTAAAGAAGCAAGTCGTCGGGATTCTTCAGCAAGACAGACTGTCTCTGATATACAAAGATTATCGTGGCTGGAGAACGGGAAGATAGTGTCTAGTGTATAACGAGGCGGACGAGCGTAAAGAAGAAAGAAGGGACTGTAGCCCGTAACTTCATGCTTTGAGGTGTTAAATGCGTACGTAATGAAAGGTAGCACGCTGTCCCAGTTCTTATGATCTGACGCGACATACGTGGACAGCATGTTAGTCAGAGTTCCGTTCGTGCGTTCCGTAAGGCCATTTGTTTGGGGATGATACGGGGTGGAATGTCGAAACTTTGAAGCACATAAACGAAGCATCTTTTCGACCACGTCTGCAGTGAACTGCTGCCCACGATCGCTGATGATGACTCTGGGAGGTCCATGTCAGAGAATAACAAAACGCAGCAGAAAAATAGGCACTTCGGTTGCAGTAGCCGATAGTATTGCAGCTGTCTCACAGTAGCGTGTCAAGTGATCGGCACACACGATAATCCAGCGATTCCCATCGGATGAACGCGGGAAAGGACCGAGGATGTCGATGCCAACTTGCTCAAAGGGAGTGCTTGGGGGTGGCATTGGATGGAGTTGACCAGGGGGAGCACTCGCCGGACGCTTGTAACGTTGACACTCGCTGCAGCTGGACACATACTGGGCGATCGTCTGGCGCATTTTAGGCCAGTAGAACCTTTCTTGAAGGCGCTAGAGAGTTCGCGCAGAACCCAAATGAACAGATGTTGGATCGTCATGCATAGCGCGCAAGGCGGAGACACGGAGACTCTCCGGGACCACCAGAAGATATCGTGGGCCTTTAGCAGAATAGTTCTTTTTGTAAAGAACCCCATCACGAACGCAGAAGCAAGTGGATGGTGCTGATTGCCTTGCAGTAATGAGCAGTGGTTCTAAAGTTCTGTCTTTTTGTTGCTTGACCTTGAAGGTATTTATATCAGGAAATCCCGGCTCCAGTGATGCGATATAGCAGTCGAAGTTGTCCGCGTCGCACTCCGTCGTTGGAAGCGGCATGCGCGAGAGGCAGTCAGCGTCGGCGTGTCGGCGGCCGCTTTTATAAGAAACGGTAAAGTTATATTCCTGTAAACGGAGTGTCCAACGTGCGAGCCGGCCCGACGGATCACGGAGATTAACCAGCCAGCAGAGAGAATTATGGTCTGTCACCACAGTGAAGGGGCGCCCGTACAGGTACGACCGGAAGCGCTGTACTGCGAAAATAACTGCAAGACATTCTTGCTCTGTAACGGTGTAGTTACGCTCGGACTTACTTAAAGAGCGACTCGCATAGGCGACGACGTGTTCTTTGGTGTCGACGCGTTGAATAAGGACAGCGCCGATGCCAATACCGCTAGCGTCCGTATGAACTTCTGTGGGAGCGGTATGGTCGAAGTGTCAGAGAATGGGATGTGACGTCAGACGAGACTTGAGCTCATGAAAACTAGCTTCACATTCAGGAGTCCATTCAAAGGGAACGCCTTTCTACAGGAGGCATGTCAGCGGATACGCGATGTTGGCAAATCCACGAATAAACCGGCGGAAGTACGAGCAAAGCCCTGGGAAACTGCGTAGCTCTTTTACATGGCGAGGTTGCTTGAAGGCTTCCACCGTAGCAGTCTTCGCTGGATCAGGCCGTATACCGTCCTTATCCACTAGGTGTCCCAGAACGAGTGTTTGGCGCTCTCCAAAATGACACTTCTTCGAGTTGAGCACCAAGCCCGCTTTGTCCAAGCAATCTAGCACAAGATCGAGACGTGCGTTGTGCTCACTGAATGTGCGCCCGAAAATCACTACATCGTCTAGATAGCACATGCATACTTCCCACTTCAAACTACGCAGGATGTTGTCCATGAAGCGCTCGAAAGTTGCAGGCGCATTACAGAGCCCGAACGGCATCACATTAAATTCAAAAAGTCCATTTGGTTGGACAAATGCCGTTTTCTCCTTGTCTGCCTTGTGCATAGGAATCTGCCAGTACCCCGACCTCAAGTCAAGAGACGAAAAGTAAGACGCTGATGAGAGGCAGTCGATAGCATCATCAATACGCGGAAGAGGATATACGTCCTCTTTAGTGATGGTGTTGAGGCGGCGGTAGTCAACACAAGATCGCCATGTACCATCTTTCTTTCTAACCAGAATCACTGGCGCTGCCTACGGACTACAGGATTCCTGGATTACATTCTTATTTAGCATTTCGTGGACTTGGTCATTGATCACCTTGCGTTCCTATGGTGAGACTCTGTATGGTTTCTGTGGCAACGGTTGGGCAGATCCCGTATCTATGCGATGGTGTATACACGAGAAGGAGGAAACAATGGTGGCCCCTCTTGCTGGAAAAAGTCAAACAGTCGGGCATGTTTTAGCAGAATATTCGCCACTTCGTGACGCTGCTTAGTGCTGAGTGACTTCTTTACCATAGTCAGAAATGAGGAGTGCGCCGCAGGGCAGGCATTAACGAAATGGCGCTCATCCGCAGAATCAAGGGCCTCTGTAAGAATGGCGAGCGATAGCACTTGATCTTCATGGTAGGCAGCAAGTTTCAGACCCTGTGGCAGTATTGTAGGTTCACTGGAACAGTTTACGGCCTATAAGTTAGTGCGTCCCCGAACAACTGACAGCGTGCAATACGGTATCAGTACATTCCTCTTGATGCAACTCAGATGAACGGGCTCCACGGTAGCGTCAAACGTTCTGGCGGTGCTAGGGAAACAGGCAACTGAAACACACATTGCGGATAACGGAGGCACAACTGTATACCGAGATACACAAAGCACACTTTCCCGATACGGTGGGCCTTTCATAAACGCAGCAGAAAAGCTTGTACCTACACTGATTTCACCCGTTTTGCAGTCGACGGTGGCACTACACAGTTTCAAAAAATCAAGGCCCAGGATTACGTCATGCGTAGAATGAGGTAGAACAGTGAACTCCGCGTTAAATATCTGACCACCCAAGGTAACGTCTACATTACACACGCCCACAGGATACAACAACTCCCCACTCATTCCGCGAAACGTATCGGCACGGTCCCAGCGATACATCACTTTTCGTCCTAGGAGGCTTTTGAACGCAAGACTCATCACTGAAACGGTTGCTCCCGTGTCCACTAAGGCCATGGATGAAACCCCGTCAATTAATACAGACACCTTATTCTTAAACATACAAATGGTTGGAGGTATCTCTGTCGACATCGAAGATTGTCCAGCGACCTCACCTCCAACGGCCGCGCTGGCTAGTTTTCCGCAGGTGGCGACGGTATCGACGCCGCGGAGAGGGCGACCGGCTTACACGAGGAGCGGGTGGTGGTGTCAAGCTGCGATCTGATGCTGGAGAACGGTTCCGCAGCGGCTCCGGGTGCTGGTGAGGCAAGCTTCCTAAATATGTGTGCGAGGGCGAATATGTTTCGCCCAGAGGAGCGCGGTACCGCCTAGACATCGTCGATCGGTCGAACCTCGGTGGTTGGCGGCGATTGCAGTACCTGGCAATGTGACCCAAGTCCCCACAGCTATAACAAACAGGTAAACGACGATCGATGAACTGCCCTTCGAAGCGCTCAGCCGTGGGGGGTCGTGTAGCAGAGCGAAGCAGCTGAGGCTGCTGCACAGGAGGAACGGTCGGTCTCCGTGCAAACCTGCTGGGGCGAGGGTGTTCTGCAGGTCGGTGTTCGGGTGTAAATGTGCCCTCACGTGGCCATGGAGCTCCTCTGTGGTTGACGTCTGTGACACATACCACCGGTTGCCAGGAAGCGCAGGGTGCGGCAGGCGCCATGTGTTGCGGGTAATAAGTATCAGGTTGTCGTATGACGTCGCGCGCAAGTTCCTGGTGCCGCAGCAGTTCTTCACGCACGATCTGCCGTATGGTAGACGAAAGATCGGCAGACGGGCTCTCATCGACGCTGGCAACGGTTGTCACATTCACCAGGCGTCCAAATTTTGGCACAATGCGACATGTTTTCAACGTCTCAAACGTACGGCAATGACGCATGACATCTGAGACGGAATCAACGTGTTCCCGGCTTATGAGGAAATTGTATACATCTTCTGCAATTCCTTTGAGGAGATGTCCGACACGGTCTTCCTCAGACATCTGCGAATTTATGATTTTGCACAGCTTGAGGATTTCCTCTATGTATATAGTGCATGTTTCTCCAGGAGCTTGAGCTCTTTGAGCTAGCGTTCTCTCGGCGCGTTTCTGTTTGGCGTAGGAGTCGCCAAAACACTTCTTAATTTCCTCAACGAAGCGTTATGAAACATCGTTCCAGCGCACAATTGAACAAGGACGAGAAGAGAAAGACAACATGAGAGCCAGATTCGCGAGGTAAAGGTTGGTGGGAGGCGCACGCTGAAAGAAGACGCACGCCCGCAAAAGCGCCCTGTCGTAGTGCCCTATTGGCACCAGGTTTCTCACCGCCTCAAGAAGGCTGGCGACAGGTGTGGGGTGCGTGTTGTGTTTTCAGCACCGGAAAAGCTGGGATGAATGTGTCGCCTAGTAAACGAATCCCAGAAGAAGCCAGCCTGCAAAATAAAGCACACCAAAGCCCTCGTTGAATGTGACGTCGGTGTTGGGTATAGTATTCCCCTCGCCTGTGGGAAATGCTATATTGGCCATACCGGGTGCTGTCTTAATGAACGCTTGCTAGAGCATCGCAGGAATGCTACTTCACTAAGTGGCGCTGGTCATTTAGCCGACCACATTCGCCGTTGCTAGCACAAGCCAGCATGCAAGGCGTTTTTCGAATGAACACGTGTGTTGCGCAAATATAGCAATCAGAAAAACCGGAAAATTTTTTGAAGCGTTTTGTATCTCCAATGCAAAAGATTACTGTGTCAGTGCTCCTTCTGTTGTACTCGGGAAAAAAGAACTTGATTATCTCAGGGCAAACGGGTGTGTCGAATCAGCTAGGTAGAGCGGGAGATGAGCAAGATTGCACTGAGTGATGTAAAAAAGAGAGGGAAAAGTTTTTCTTTTTTTCTTATTTTGGTTTGACACCTCTGATGACTGTTGCCTAGAGCAAGGAAATATTTTTGAGTGGTCCTGCGCACTAGCAGCCCCCCACTCCCTCCCCCTGTGTACACAAAGCCCTGTTTTCCATGAATAAAATTCAGTTGAAAATCCGGCGGTCGTGTTGTCTTTCTGTTCTCGTCCTTGTTCAATTGTGCGCTGGAACAATGTTTCATAATGATAATCATAACCAACTAGCCCAGCTGTCCATACTCAACGAAGCGCTCCCACGTTGTTAGCGAGTCTTCGTGGTTTTCATATCATATCAGCGCTGGCGCACTCAGAAAGAGTACAACATATTCAAGCTGAGTGACAGAATCCCAACGGTTGTAGCGGCTCACCCTCGCGTAGTGCGTCAGCCACTCGTCAACGTCTTCACCCACTTTTCCCGCGAACGAGTGTGGTTCCATGTAGTGCTGCAAAGGTCCAACTGGCGCTGACCTTTGAGCAGGTGAAACTAGAGCTGGCATTTGTCCACCTCCGTCCTGAGCCATAGGGAAGGTCGTTGGCAAGAGACCGGCAAGACGACGGCTCCGGCGAAGTTCTAGGTGTTGCGACTCCGTGGTAAGTTGTGTCGTACCCAGCACCTCCACCACTCTGTTACGCCCCCAAAAGGCGTTACTTTGAAGCCGGGCAGAGTTAGATGCGATGGCCTTGATCAGCTGAGCGCCTGTCGATATTCAGCTAGCCAGCCACACGTCGTCTTCTTCGTTCACCACTCTTCAGTGCCCCCGCATACTGTTTTTTGAGGCGTGAACCCACTGTGCACGTAAGAGCGTCACAATATTATTTCCCCAAGCTTTGTATTTTCAATGCAACTTATTCATCGCAATATGGTGCTCAACGAAAGCTCATCATGTGGGTGTAGTTATGTTATCGATACAATGAGCATCATACAAAACAAAAATAACACATTAAATGTATTGATGTTTCAAGGCCGTGAACAACTGCTCCTTGTTCACACATGCAAAGAGCTCACTATTCACACCCCTGTGTACAATGCAGGAGCATGTATTCGAGAACAATGACTCATGTTTTCCCTTTTTTCCCTTAAAGACATTCTTTGTTTTCGAGCTAGCACAAAGCAGCGATAAATGCACATTAAATTCAACCCCAAGATAAACCCGGGGACACTCTTGCAAGAGAAGAATTTAGGCAGATGAGAAACAAAGTAAACGCTAAAATAAGACTAGCTAAGAAGCGCTACCACTCAGGCAAGTTTGCAGCTTGCAGTCGCAATACCGGTAAAACATGGAACTTGGTTAACACTCTAATAGGTAGACCTGCAAAAAAGAGTATTGATAATACTCTGGCGGACGCCTTTCTCGAGTCACCTGCTGTTCAGATAGCGAATGATTTTAACAAACACTTTATCGAATCAGTAAACAACATTACAAATGGGTCATCATCATCATCATCATCATCATCAGCCTGGTTACGCCCACTGCAGGGCAAAGGCCTCTCCCATACTTCTCCAACAACCCCGGTCATGTACTAATTGTGGCCATGCCGTCCCTGCAAACTTCTTAATCTCATCCGCCCACCTAACTTTCTGCCGCCCCCTGCTTCCCTTCCCTTGGGATCCATTTGCCGGGTGCATACCGGCAAATATCCGAAACAATGTTACGTTCTCTAACATTCATTCTGCTTTTCTGCCTACTGTTGATGAAGCAGAATTGTGGGATATTATACGATCCATGAGTTTAACAAAATCTCCAGGTTTTGATAAAATTAGGATAAGAGATATAGCTGCGAATTTCGATGTGCTCAAATCAACACTAATTTACATCCTAAATGAAACATTAAAAACCGGTCAGATACATGAAAACATGAAAGTTAGCATTGTGAGACCTCTTTATAAGAAAGGATCTCGAAAACTTTACGAGAATTACCGACCAATTTCAATTCTTTCGTCTTTGGCAAGCATATTGGAAAAAATAGTCTATGTTAATATGGCCTCATTCTGTGAAAAGTTTAGCCTTATTAACGCAGCGCAGTTTGACTTTCACTCGGGACAGAGTACTGTGGGTCTGTTGGAAGGTTTTAATGACTATATCTGTAACGAAATCGATAGAAACAATGTTGTTTTGACTCTTTTCGTTGATTTACAACGAGCATTTGACACATTAGATCATTAACAGTTACTGTCAAAACTAAGCAGATTTGGTTTCAGAGGCCCGTATTACTCATTTTTTAAAGATTATTTAACAGGCAGACAACAGTGTGTCCGTGTGGCGGAGTCCTACAGTTCTTTGTTGCGTGTTAAATCAGGGGTACCGCAAGGGTCCGTATTGGGACCGCTTTTGTTTAACATTTACATGAATGATCTTGCTTGCTTACCACTAAAATCAAAAATTTATTTATACGCTGATGACACGGCTTTGGTTGTATCAAACAAACTTTCAAACGAAGCCGCTAGAGTGTTACAGTATGATGTCTGTAAACTACTTGATTGGTTCATTAATAACAAAATGTTCATTAATAAATCGAAGACTAATATGATATGTTTTCACAGCCAATATAAAGCAGTCGCGGATATTTCCCCTGTTTATCTCCACACCAGTGACTGCCTTGCATGCTCATGTCCTCCGATAGCTCTGGTAAATAGCACAAAATACCTGGGGCTACACTTCGACGACACATTGTCATGGAATGTCCACATTGAAAAGCTCGCAAAGCGCTTACGTGCTGTGTGCGCTCATTTGTATGCCCTAAAATCTTTCTGTGATGTAAATATTCGTAAAATGGTTTACAAGGCACTTGGGGAATCGATCATAAAGTACGGAATAACAATTTATGGCTTTGCTTCTTCTAGTAGACTTAAGATAATTAACCGCATCCTAAAAAAATTGCCTATAGCCTCTCGTATGGCACACTTGGTCACGGGGAAGATCTCTTGCTGAGCATGTACCAGTCAGACATGTTGTTTGTCGAACAAGTTTTGTTCGACGCCATGTGTAAAAGTCATTTTTCTACTAAATTCAAAAACTTGAACGTGAAATCTCGCAGCTTAAGTCAGACAGAAAAATATGTGCTACCTCGTGTGTACACAAGCTACGGCAAGAGAACTCGTGCTTTCTACGTGCCGGCTAATTTCAATAAATTGAATGAGAATGATATCGCGGGAACATTTCAACAAATAAAATCACATTTAAGGTCATGGGTGATACGTAATGCCCATATTCTTTGAAGTTTTCTTCGGGATTTGAAGCATGCGAACCTGATTGCGAAGTCATCTCTAATGGCAATGTGTATTTCTTCCCTGTTGATGAAATAATATCTTTTGTTTACTTTTGCACTATCATTTTATTCCTATATTCTTTTTATTAATTTATTTATTTGTACACATATCAGTACTACCAGCTGACTGCCCAGCCTCGCACACAAGCAATGTTGCTTATGCGGGCTGGATCTGTAACCATGACATGACTGGATGTAATAAAGATTATTATTATTATTATTACTTATCTCTGCTTTCTTTGTGCTAGCTCAAAATTTGATTACAAAATTGCATCTTATGGTAAAGGTGGTTGAATATAACACTTAGCACAGTTACTTGCCTGGTTTATCAAATGTGAATTTGCACTCATCTGCACCCCTTGTGAGTAATTGATGCAGATCTCGAAGGTCACGCTTTATCATACTGCAAACACCGGGAGCAACCAGGTGATGCAGTAGCCACTACGTTTTGGGCTAATAAAAGCAAGAAAGAGAACCGCGGAAACCGTATCAAATCATGTGTATTACTTCTGTCGCCTTTGTGAATTCCTAGAGGGCCAGGAGACATTCCCAAGTCTCTACTTGAACATTAATCTATTCGCCAAGGTTCGTTATTGTCCCCGCATTATTTTAGCAGAAGTACTATGAAATTCAGCGAATTCTCATGGTAAATGTATGGCTTTACCGTGGTCTTGCACAAGGGACAGCCAAGCTCGGAGTTGGAACTATAATTGCAATCTTCTCGATCCCATTTGCTTTGCAAAGTATAAAAACGTCTTGTGTCAGGGCAAAACCAGTGAGGTTTTAGTGAAATAAGACTTGGCAACCCTTCAGCAAGCCTGAAGGCACAGGATGGGCGTTGCTGGGGATGCTGTTTCTGAGCACATGCGCAGCCCTTGTTGCCCAGTGTGGAGGATGGAAGTTGTTGCTTTCATCTCTCGTGGTGAGCAGGGACGTTTCGTACACGTAAGCAGGCTGCGGGTGGCCCGTTTTCATAAACGTGTTTAACTTATTTATTGCCTTTATACTCCTGCCATCCCCTTTATGACTTCAGTTAATGAGCCATTCTTTCAATAAATGGTCCATTAATTCAATCCTTCATATTGAAAGAACGAGACCTTTAAAAGGCCCCTGACCAGGCACATAGCGAATTTCACTTATACGCTGGAAGTTATTACAATGTCCTCTAGGTAGCACCCTGCCGAATTTTTTTTTCAAATCGGTTCATTAATAGTCGAGATAGAAATGTTTCAGTGCCGCGAACTCATGATTTCAGATGGCGAGCGCCACTGCCGAGAGAGACAATCTCCACTCGCCCTGTCTAGCCTCCGCAAGCGAAATTCCTTCCCTGCATTCTTCTATAACGGAGCTCGAGAAACGAGTGACGCACAAGTCACAGGCCCAACCTTCATTTCTTTTTTCTCCTAGCTTTTCTGCGGCGTGGCACACTTCCGCTGATGGCGTCGCGCGCAAGCTGTTGCGATTGTCTCCTTTCGCGCAGCGCAAGATTTGGCGCGCTGTGCACGAGGACACCTGACTAGCGGTACAAATCGGTGCTACACGAATACTGAGGCAGACAAAAGCAGACCACGGAGCATGATCCTGCACTGGAATGTGGTAAAAAATTTGTTTTGGTGTCTGCACGACGTGTGCACAAGCAGACGAAACGGAAGTACATCTATCTTGCTGCGGTGCGAAATAAAACGCAGACATTCGGTATGTCTTTTTTTATTTTTCTAAACTTTAATTTGTCTATTCAATCAACAAATTACAAAAATAACAGATGCTGCCTTGCATAATTATCGAGGTCACATGTCACTACGAGCGACGTCACAGCGCACTGCAGTAGGATACAACATAAAGAAACAGCACTTGGCAACCAAGGCACACGAACCGCACGGCGTTGTGTTAGCTGCCAGCCAGTCACAGAAGCAAAGTCATTGTCATGCGACGCTTTCAAAATGACATTGTACTCGACACCTCCGTGTCACGATCCGCCCGGGTTCGTGAACAAGGGAGGACTCGAGGCACCCTCCCTTAGACGAACGCTCCGCAGCGTGGTGGTGACGAACGATGACTGACCGCCGAGCAGCTGTGCTCGTCGGTGTTTATTGCAGTGCGGTGACCAATGTTGCCTACCGAGCCTGGCAGGCCACCAAGCCTGGCGGGCCAACGAAGATTATACCCGAGGGGGCGTCACATGCTTGCTACAGCCCTTACCCCCAGTTTGTTTGTTAACTAAAATAAACAAATGTCCAAGTTCAGAGCATGAGGCTCTGCCGCCGTTCTAGCCAGGTCGACGGTGCCTGTTACCCAGGCGAGTAACGGTCCGGTGGCCTCCGCCGCCGAGTACTCCGCCTGGGCACGGGTGTTGACGGGCCGAGTGTGGCGACGCCAGGTGCTGCCTGAGACAACCTCGCCCCATCTGGAGGGTCTGCAGTGGTTGGACTGGCGAGTGCTGACGAGTTCGACACCGGCCCAACAGGTGCCGCACCACTGGCAACGCTTGCGGCCTTAGAGGTGGGCGGTGCTCCGCTGGAAGTGGCAGTCGAGAGTGCTGGTCAGGTCCCGAGGCGAGGCCTAACATGGTCGGCGTGTCTGTGCTATGTGGCCCCGCCCCATCTGGCATCTGGACGAGCAGCGATGAGGCGCTGGCAGGCTGGCAGGAGACACCACCTGTCCGGCGGACCAGGGTGGGCCACGGTGGGCCAGGACGGAAGTTCCTGGTGAAAACTGGAGCTTCCAACTCCGGCAAAGGCCCGGGACGGCACCCTTGGTCAGCAGTCAGCTTCTGCTGCTTGAAGAGCACTGTGGATTGGAGGTCCGGATGCAGGACGTCCAAGGGTGTCTTGACCATCCGACCCAGCAGGCGCTCACAGGGGGCACGGCCAGTGACATCGTGGGGCGTGGTCCGGTACTGAAACAGTATCTGGGCAATCTGCGTCCGGAAATACCCAGTGTGGCTCTTCTTTCTATATTTATTTATTTTATTTATTAATACTGTCGACCCTCATAGAGGGTCATAACAGAGAGGACAATACAATTACGTACATCAAATATGTACAATACCAACATACGTAAAGTAGCTTAACACATGTCAATTCACAGTGAATAAGATGTTCATTTGAATGATGTTCAGCACACTTGTGACATTTATCAAAGTACGTACAATAAACATCAAGTCGCACATATCACTTGCCACTTCAAACTAAATTGGAAACTCCCGTAAATACTTCAAAGTTTGTGACATCTTTTAGGCTAACAATAGCATTTGGCAATTGGTTCCACATTTCTATTGCATCCGGGAAAAAAAGAGTATCGATATTGACACAAGATGATTTCAAATAACGCGCGCCAGCCGCCTCCTGCGTTCGCCCAGTTGTTTACTGCTACCTGCGAAAGATAGCGGCAGTGAAGCGGGCAACACGGGCTCGCAAGGCACGCGCAATCGGAGCAGTGTGTCATCAGCGCGGGACACGAGGGAAGAAGCAGAGGTGCGGGTCTCTTGCGAAAAGACTGTGGACGTTCCTGTGAGGCTCTTGTTTAGCTGTTTGTCAGGCACAAGTTCGCCCAAAGTAAAGCGATTAAAGCACCATCACTCAACTGTGCGTTACAAATCTGGTGGAGGTGCGGGGTATGATTTCAAGCCCTTCTCAAGTCAGAGAAAGGAGCCCGGACTCACGGCAACTTGGACCCATCGAATTGACTCCTGTTCACCAACGCAGCAGTCGTCGCCTACGTGGTGAGCCCCCTGAGTTCTTCCCTTTGCCGGATTCTATTGGAGCGTCAGCGTCTGCTAGCGGAAACGCTACCGAGATGACAACTCAAACCACGCCAACTCATATCGTAGTCAACTCGCCAATGACGCCAGAGCCTTTCCATGGTACACATTTGAAGACGCAGAGGACTGGCTGGAACGCTTTGAGCGCGTCGCTGAGTTCAATGGATGGAGCGGAGAGCGCAAGCTACGAAACGTTTACTTCGCATTAGAGGACAGCGCACGAACGTGGTTTGAAAACCATGAAGCGACATTTGTGTCGTGGGATGCTTTCCGACGGGAGTTGCTGGCAACTTACCCGAGTACCGACCGCAGGGAGAGGGCCAAAGCTGCCCTGCAAGCTAGAAACCAGCGTAACAACGAAAGCGTGGCCATGTATGTAGAAGACATGTCCCGCCTATTCCGCCGAGCGGATCCGAACATGAGCGAGGACAAGAAACCACGCCATCTAATGCGGGGCGTAAAACAGGAACTGTTCGCAGGGTTGGTTCGGAGCCCGCCGCGCTCCGTCGCTGAGTTTCGTTCAGAGGCGACGACTATGGAAAGCACGTTGCAACAGCGATCAAGGATGTACAACCGGGAGATGAACATCAACTCTGTAGACGCATTTCCAGCCGTCTTCGGAAACAGCGTGGAGGTCATGCGAGAGCTCGTGCGATCTGTAGTGCGAGAAGAGCTTCAGAGGCTACGGCTTGACCAGAACGTTCCAACGCCCTCTTCTCGGGCAGACCTCGTTCGCGAAGAAGTCAGACAGGTGGTCCGGGAACCACAGCTCAGTGCGCAGCCCCAAGCGCCACTCCTGCGCCAACCGACCCTCTCATATGCCGATGTGCTGAGGCAAACTCCCGGACGTGCTGACATCGCAGCCACTTCCGCTATGAATAGCTCGATGCCTCGAACTACGCTGCCGCCACCCGAGGGAAGATTCAGGAAGGCCGATGTATGGCGCACTCCTGACCGAATACCCCTCTGCTACCATTGCGGCGAGGCTGGCCACCTGTACAGAATGTGCCACTATCGTCAGGCAGGGCTTCGTGGTTTTCCGGTGAACGCACCTTGCCCTCGAAATGGTGACCGTCCCTTGGAAATCGAAGAGTACCTGTCCACTCGTCAAAGCTCTCCATATGCCTACCAGCAACACCAACCTCGGTCAACAGCGCCGTTGAGGCATCGGTCACCGAGCCCCCGCCCGTCTTCAAGCTCCCCAAGACAGAGCCCGCGTCGGGAAAACTAGTCAGCGACCTCGGGAGGTAAGGTCGCTGCCAACGCGAAAAAAGAAGAACCTCCATCGATGACTCCGAGTGACGATGAGGGACTCAGAAACCAGTGCCGTAAGAGTGACGTTGCTTCCGATTTACGTGTGTTTGTTGACGGTTACGAAGTAGACGCATTAGTGGATACAGGTGCAGATTACTCGGTAGTAAGTAGTGAGCTCGCCAGGAAACTGAAGAAAGTGCTGACTCCTTGGAAAGGGCCACAAGTTCGCACAGCAGGAGGACACCTCATCGACCCGACGGGCAAGTGTACGGCTAGAATAGGAATACGAGGCTTCACGTACGTCGCCAGCTTTATCGTGCTTTCCGAGTGCTCAAGAGACTTGATTATTGGCATGGACTTCTTGCAGGATAATGGCGCGACACCGCATCCAGCAGCAACAGCAAACCGACGCGGACCGATACAACGTGCGATGAAGAGACGTCCAGTATGCACCTGGAGACAAAGTATGGGTGTGGACTCCCGTACGGATGCGCGGCCTATCCGAGAAGCTTCTTCGTTGTTACTTCGGTCCGTATAGGATAATTCGCTGAATTAGTCCGTTGAACTACGAAGTTGCTCCAGAAGGTCAAGTAACCTCATCACGACGGCGGCAGCAAACAGAAATCGTCCACGTCGTCAGAATGAAACCGTACTACGACAGGCAATAACTGCTTCCGCCTACAAGCATTGCGAAATCATGACAGTCTAAAAATCACCGCCCTCTGTATGAGCATCGGGACGATGCACTCTTGGAAGGGGGACAATGACACAAGATGATTTCAAATTACGCGCGCCAGCCGCCTCCTGCGTTCGTCCAGTTGTTTACTGCTACCTGCGAAAGATAGCGGCAGTGAAGCGGGCAACACGGGCTCGCAATGCGCGCAATCGGAGCAGCGTGTCATCAGCGCGGGACACGAGGGAAGAAGAAGAGGTGCGGGTCTCTTGCGAAAAGACTGTGGACGTTCCTGTGAGGCTCTTGTTTAGCTGTTTGTCGGGCACAAGTTCGCCAAAGGTAAAGCGATTAAAGCACCATCACTCAACTGTGCGTTACAATATGTATCAGTGTTGGTACGGTACGGCTTTATGACGTAGTCGTGGTTAGTTCGCGGGTTTCTTTTGCCTGGAGTGTGTAGATATTTGAGCTTATCAATCTTAAGTTGATCCTGCATTATTTGATAAAGCATCTTCAGCCTATATTTCTTTCTACGTACCTCAAGAAGATCAAAGTTGCAACGTTGTAACATAAGCGTGACCGATTCCTTCCTTCGGTACATCGAACAAATAAAACGCGCCGCCAGTCTCTGTATCCTTCCCACCTTTCTCTTAAACGTCACTTGATGGGGACTCCAAACAACGGCTGAATATTCTAGTATCGTCCTAATGAAGGTGGCGTATGCAATAATTTTTACATTACGCGATGCATGTTCCAGTTTTTTTCTCAGAAAGTATAACTTTCGATAGGCAGTCATGCAGACGTTATCTATATGTTGGTTCCATGTCAAATTTCTTGTTATTGTTACCCCTAGATACTTGAACTGGTGCGCATTCTCCAATAAATATCCTCCCATGCTATAAAGAAAGGAATAGACAGTTTTATTTTTGCTGATGTGTGTATATGTAGATTTGGGATAATTTTGCAAACATTTCTGAATTTTAAGCTGGTCATCTAGTTTAGTAATTGTGGAGTAAATTAAGCAGTCGTCTGCGAAAAGCTTAACCTGAACACCCTCTTCTGCCACGCTACTAATGTCCTTGATATAAAGGAGAAACAATAGTGGTCCCAATACTAAGCATTGGGCACCCTGAGAGTACAGCTAATGAATCTGATACATAACCATCCAGTTTAAACTACCTGTGTACGGTTGGTTAAATATGCTTCAATCCATTTTATTATCAATTCATTTATTCCTGCATTACGTAATTTGAAGATTAATTGGACATGAGGTACTTTATCAAAAGCTTTCGCAATATCCATGCAAACCACATCAACCTGTTGTCTTATATCTACTGCACCCGCAAAGTCATGAATTGTTTCTATTAACTGTGTAACAGTTGATAACCCGGTCCTAAAGACATGTTGATAAGGATATAGTAAATTGTTCTGATCTAGAAACCTGAGTATGTGTTTTGCTATTATATGTTCGAAGACTTTGCAAGTAACTGAAGTAAGTGACACTGGACGGTAATTTGTTGTCTTCGATTACCTCCTTTAAATATACAGGTATCATGAATACGGTGCGCCAGTCTTGCAGCAATGAGTGAGTTGTATAAGATTTTCGAAATATGAGAGTTAGATAATGTGACAAACATTCTGTGTATCGTTTGAGGAATACTGCAGGTATATTATCGGGTCCGCTCGATTTCTTCATATCTAATTTGAGTAGTTGCTGAAATATTCCTTGCTGGGTGATTTGAAAGGTTTGCATTGGAACAGTAGGGGGAATATGTAAGGCTTCTTCTAAATTCACATTGGTTTCTGGGACGTTAAATACAGATTGGAAAAAATGGTTAAGATTGTTTGCTATTTCATCCTCTTCTCTTATAACGTCGCTTCCATCATGAATTTCGTCAATAATTTCTTTCCTGTTGCTAAAATATCGCCAAAATTTTTGAGATGAGGACCTAAGGAAATCACTGAGGTTTTTTTCAAAGAATGTTTGTTTAGATTTAGCCAAAGTACGTTTGAGTTCAGTTTTTAGATTGGCCAAGACCTCTGGCGACTTGCTCCCTTTATGCCATCTCTTAATTTTTCTTTTCATATGAATTATACCTCGCATGATCCAAGGACTTGTCTGCTTTGTTTTTTTAACCCATGATTGAACATATTTGGCTATGCAATGACTTATAATACATTTGAATTCCTGCCATAATTCTTCTACTGTTTTTAGACCAGCAGTGCTCTTGAAAGTATCAAATTGAATCTCCACAAAATCAAGAATCGAAGTGTCATCCAGCCCTAGCATAGTCCTTAATTTTTACTGGCACATAGCTCTTTATCTGCCCAGTTGCTCGGATAGGCACATCGAGACAGATCATCCTGTGATCCGATATACCATCTTCTACCGTCACATTGTAATCATTTAATTTATTTGATAGGAATACCAAGTCTAGTATTGACCTTGACGTCGGCGTAATTCTGGTATTTTCAAGCACGATTTGTTTCAAATTGTACGTAAACATAATGTCTAGTATTTTACAGCGTTTACTGATTCCACACCACTATACGAAAAATTTTTTCCAGTTTATATGTGGTAAGTTAAAATCTCCAGTCATTACCCACCTAGTTCCCATTTACATGAGAATATAAAAACTTGTTCAGGTTTTCGAGAAACTCAGGGGAGTTTGAGGGTGGCCGATATACAACTCCGATAAGGAAAACAGTACTTTTACAAGTTATTTTACACCGGAGAGTTTCTGGTACTTCACAATCAATCAACGAAGCATTCAGATAATTTTTAACTATTATACACACCCCACCTCCACGTGAGTCTCTGTCTTTTCTGAATATGTTGTAACCGGGAGGAACAGTGCAATCACTCGGTACATTTTTATGCAACCATGTTTCAGTTATAGTGGTTATGTGAGGATCATGCAAGAGCAATAAGTACTCAAGATGCGTAGTCTTATTTACTATACTGCGTGCATTAAACGAGAGCAATCTTAGCTATTTTTTGGTGTCTCAAATGAGCTGCATGAGCTATCAGATCCATTTGACTTAGTTGATACAACGCGCTCACTTCGCTTCATTTGATCAGTATCACGTTTGCTCGAATGCAAGCAGCGCTTGTCTCTGACGTCATCCCATGCGTATAACTGATCGTTTATCCGAAGTTTATCGTGTACAAGAACTACTTTAGTGCCTGCGTCCCTGTCCAAGGCAGGACTTTCTTATAATTTCTTTCGTATCTGCACTGTTTCCTTCGCATAGTAATTGCTTATCCTGATTGAAGTTCCCTTTAGCTTTGCGCCGCTTTTGAGGACGGTATCCTTTTCCTTGTAGTCATAAAACTTCAAGATCACAGGCCTTGGTGTATCAGGATTTACTTTGCCAATCCGGTGAATTCTTTCCACTGTAGAACTTCTATGCCAAGAACTTTAGAAAAGACATAATTTACAACGCGTTCTTTTAACACTTGTGCAGACTCATTGGTGCTTTCAGTAAGACCAAACACCATAAGATTATTTCATCTGCTTCTATTTTCATAATCTATTAATTTTTCAGATTGTTTTCGTACGGTGGTCCCCAATTTATCGATCCTATTTTTCATTTCGTCGAACATGGCTAGCACACTTTGCATCTTATCAGTTTTAGCATTCACTTCTGCAATTTCTTTCCTCATATCATCTATCTTGCGATCCAATGCATTTTGATTTCCAAGAATTTCCTGCAAGATTTCAGCATTTTTTGGGCCTGGATTTTCCTCAACATCCCCAGCCATTAGCAATAGCAGCAGTATTGACCAGCAATCCACCAAAATAGCACAACATCTACGAGGGCATGACAGGACTAACAAGCATCTATTATCACTACAATACGTAGAGCAGTAACTAACCTGCAATAGCAGCAACGGCGTTTTAGGCATCATGCTTGTCAGCCAAGTGCCATGCCCTCTGAAGCCGATGTTCTCGCATTGTTCCTTTTGTAGACTGGTCGCTGGTCACGTCACACCCGTGGAAGCAAGTCCGGAAAATGCGCACTCCAAGCTTGCATTACTGCAAAGTTGCGCATCGACGACGAAAAAGAGGCATCCGTCGTCCCTCTCCGACATTCCGACGAGAAACCACGGCAGCATCTGCAATAGCAGCAATGGCGTTTTAGGCATCATGCTTGTCAGCCAAGTGCCATGCCCTCTGAAGCCGATGTTCTCGCGTTGTTCCTTTTGTAGACTGGTCGCTGGTGACGTCACACCCGTGGCAGCAAGTCCGGAAAATGCGCACTCCAAGCTTGCATTTCTGCAAAGTTGCGCATTGACAACGAAAAAGAGGCATCCGTCGTCCCTCTCCAACATTCCGACGAGAAACCACGGCAGCATCTGCAATACCAGCAACGGCGTTTTAGGCATCATGCTTGTCAGCCAAGTGCCATGCCCTCTTGTCCTTGATGGTTTGCACCACCCGCTCAGCTGCACCGTTTGAAGCAGGGTGGTACGGCGGAACCATCATCCGGCGGATTCTGTTCTTTGTCAGTCAGGCCAGGTACTCTGTGCTGGCGAAAGCAGGACCATTGTCAGACACGATGATGTCCGGCAACCCCTGGGCGGTGAAGACTTGTCATAGCACTGCTATGGTAGCACCTGCTGATGGAGTGGTGACAGGTAGAACCTCCACCCATTTTGGAAAGGCGTCCACCACCACCAGGAAGTAATGGCCTTTGAAGGGTCCCCCAAAATCAACATGTAGGTGGGACCAGGATCTCTGTGGAAATGGCCAGGGGGTCATTTCCACATGACGCGAGGCCCACTGATGCTCCTGGCAGATTTGGCAGTTCTGCACCATGTGAGCTATGTCCTGCAGCAGGCCAGGCCACCAAACATGGGACCGGGCCACCATCTTGGTTATTTCCATGCCAGGATGACCCGCGTGCAGAAACTGCAGGACCCTGGACCGGAGACTTTGTGGGACCACCACCGTGGAACCTCACAGTAGGCAGCCCTGCTGCAAGCTCAGCTCAGTGCCCTTGTGGCTATAGGCCTGTTGAACCAATTACTCCCCATGGGACAATGCCTTGACAACCTGAGACAGGACTGGGTCCTCGCTGGTCGCTTGCTATACCGGAGATCTGGAGAGCACCTCCGGGTATGCGTGCTCCAGCATGAACACTTCAGCAGGTTCTGGAACAGCGTCAGGCACCTCTGGCAGGGACAGGCGGATCAGGGCATTAGCAGATCCCATGTCCTTTCCCGGACGGTAAACCAGCTGGTAACTGTAAGCTATTTAACAGGGATAAGCGGGCTAGTTGGTGGTTGTTATTGGAATTCATCATGTAACCGCACAAAAACAAGGGACAAAGAAAGAAAACACAAGACAGGCGCGGAACTTCAACTAAGGTTAACTCCGGGAAATCCCACATTTATACAAGTAACATAGTCACACTTGCTAACCATCAGACAGCCATCACTCGACGCTGGCATGCGGGCGTGAGTGCCACAAATTTGCTTGTAAATATTTGAACTCTTTATCGCTCAATGACACTGAAGAGCTGCTTACACAGCTGCCAGATTGCATTTTTATACAATAAGATTCATAGATTTCTCGGTTCAGTTGTGACGCAAACATCTTCAAGACTTTAGTGTCGCGGAACCTAGGTGTGCAATTACGACAGTGGCGACAATGGTCAGCCAGTTTGCCACCCCCCGTAAATCCTTCTACTCCTGCGCGGTGCTCCTGCAGTCTGACGTTTAGGCACCGTCCTGTCTGCCCTATGTAGCTATTGCCACAACAGAGAGGTATTTGGTACACTACCCCTATTCTGCATGGGACGAAGCTCTCGACGTGCTTGATACCACATTCATTTCTTTTGTTCTTACACCATGTTGCACATGCCCGCCAGTTTTTTGGGCGCCGTGAAAACCACCGGTACTTCACATTTTCAGCCACCTTTTTGAGGCAGTGGGAGATTTGGTGGTAATACGGGATGGCAACAGGTCTATGACGTTGCGGCTCTACGCTTGGGCGGAGCTCTGATGGGCCCCGCGCTTCCTTGGTAAGGGTTTCTAGCACCGAGGTGACCATATCATACTGAAATCCTGCACTGTGCAGTCTTTGCAACTGTAAGAACACGCTATGTTGCATTTCATGCTGGCAGGACTTATCAAGAGCAGCACGCAGGCAGTTTTTTGGGTTGAGTTTCACCTTTGAATTGCCTTCACATGGATGCCTGCAGTTCCTGGACATTTTCATTATTATTGCTGGAACCCATGCGTGCTGGAGGTATCAGCCTCGATCAAAAAAAGGTATCTTAAACTACCAGTCTGCTCATTCGAAGCTTGTAAAAAGGGGAATTGCAAAAAACTGCCTGCGTGCTGCTCTTATCAACCGTATCAAATCAAACCGTATCAAATCATGTGTATTACTTCTGTCGCCTTTGTGAATTCCTAGAGGGCCAGGAGACATTCCCAAGTCTCTACTTGAACATTAATCTATTCGCCAAGGTTCGTTATTGTCCCCGCATTATTTTAGCAGAAGTACTATGAAATTCAGCGAATTCTCATGGTAAATGTATGGCTTTACCGTGGTCTTGCACAAGGGACAGCCAAGCTCGGAGTTGGAACTATAATTGCAATCTTCTCGATCCCATTTGCTTTGCAAAGTATAAAAACGTCTTGTGTCAGGGCAAAACCAGTGAGGTTTTAGTGAAATAAGACTTGGCAACCCTTCAGCAAGCCTGAAGGCACAGGATGGGCGTTGCTGGGGATGCTGTTTCTGAGCACATGCGCAGCCCTTGTTGCCCAGTGTGGAGGATGGAAGTTGTTGCTTTCATCTCTCGTGGTGAGCAGGGACGTTTCGTACACGTAAGCAGGCTGCGGGTGGCCCGTTTTCATAAACGTGTTTAACTTATTTATTGCCTTTATACTCCTGCCATCCCCTTTATGACTTCAGTTAATGAGCCATTCTTTCAATAAATGGTCCATTAATTCAATCCTTCATATTGAAAGAACGAGACCTTTAAAAGGCCCCTGACCAGGCACATAGCGAATTTCACTTATACGCTGGAAGTTATTACAATGTCCTCTAGGTAGCACCCTGCCGAATTTTTTTTTCAAATCGGTTCATTAATAGTCGAGATAGAAATGTTTCAGTGCCGCGAACTCATGATTTCAGATGGCGAGCGCCACTGCCGAGAGAGACAATCTCCACTCGCCCTGTCTAGCCTCCGCAAGCGAAATTCCTTCCCTGCATTCTTCTATAACGGAGCTCGAGAAACGAGTGACGCACAAGTCACAGGCCCAACCTTCATTTCTTTTTTCTCCTAGCTTTTCTGCGGCGTGGCACACTTCCGCTGATGGCGTCGCGCGCAAGCTGTTGCGATTGTCTCCTTTCGCGCAGCGCAAGATTTGGCGCGCTGTGCACGAGGACACCTGACTAGCGGTACAAATCGGTGCTACACGAATACTGAGGCAGACAAAAGCAGACCACGGAGCATGATCCTGCACTGGAATGTGGTAAAAAATTTGTTTTGGTGTCTGCACGACGTGTGCACAAGCAGACGAAACGGAAGTACATCTATCTTGCTGCGGTGCGAAATAAAACGCAGACATTCGGTATGTCTTTTTTTATTTTTCTAAACTTTAATTTGTCTATTCAATCAACAAATTACAAAAATAACAGATGCTGCCTTGCATAATTATCGAGGTCACATGTCACTACGAGCGACGTCACAGCGCACTGCAGTAGGATACAACATAAAGAAACAGCACTTGGCAACCAAGGCACACGAACCGCACGGCGTTGTGTTAGCTGCCAGCCAGTCACAGAAGCAAAGTCATTGTCATGCGACGCTTTCAAAATGACATTGTACTCGACACCTCCGTGTCACGATCCGCCCGGGTTCGTGAACAAGGGAGGACTCGAGGCACCCTCCCTTAGACGAACGCTCCGCAGCGTGGTGGTGACGAACGATGACTGACCGCCGAGCAGCTGTGCTCGTCGGTGTTTATTGCAGTGCGGTGACCAATGTTGCCTACCGAGCCTGGCAGGCCACCAAGCCTGGCGGGCCAACGAAGATTATACCCGAGGGGGCGTCACATGCTTGCTACAGCCCTTACCCCCAGTTTGTTTGTTAACTAAAATAAACAAATGTCCAAGTTCAGAGCATGAGGCTCTGCCGCCGTTCTAGCCAGGTCGGCGGTGCCTGTTACCCAGGCGAGTAACGGTCCGGTGGCCTCCGCCGCCGAGTACTCCGCCTGGGCACGGGTGTTGACGGGCCGAGTGTGGCGACGCCAGGTGCTGCCTGAGACAACCTCGCCCCATCTGGAGGGTCTGCAGTGGTTGGACTGGCGAGTGCTGACGAGTTCGACACCGGCCCAACAGGTGCCGCACCACTGGCAACGCTTGCGGCCTTAGAGGTGGGCGGTGCTCCGCTGGAAGTGGCAGTCGAGAGTGCTGGTCAGGTCCCGAGGCGAGGCCTAACATGGTCGGCGTGTCTGTGCTATGTGGCCCCGCCCCATCTGGCATCTGGACGAGCAGCGATGAGGCGCTGGCAGGCTGGCAGGAGACACCACCTGTCCGGCGGACCAGGGTGGGCCACGGTGGGCCAGGACGGAAGTTCCTGGTGAAAACTGGAGCTTCCAACTCCGGCAAAGGCCCGGGACGGCACCCTTGGTCAGCAGTCAGCTTCTGCTGCTTGAAGAGCACTGTGGATTGGAGGTCCGGATGCAGGACGTCCAAGGGTGTCTTGACCATCCGACCCAGCAGGCGCTCACAGGGGGCACGGCCAGTGACATCGTGGGGCGTGGTCCGGTACTGAAACAGTATCTGGGCAATCTGCGTCCGGAAATACCCAGTGTGGCTCTTCTTTCTATATTTATTTATTTTATTTATTAATACTGTCGACCCTCATAGAGGGTCATAACAGAGAGGACAATACAATTACGTACATCAAATATGTACAATACCAACATACGTAAAGTAGCTTAACACATGTCAATTCACAGTGAATAAGATGTTCATTTGAATGATGTTCAGCACACTTGTGACATTTATCAAAGTACGTACAATAAACATCAAGTCGCACATATCACTTGCCACTTCAAACTAAATTGGAAACTCCCGTAAATACTTCAAAGTTTGTGACATCTTTTAGGCTAACAATAGCATTTGGCAATTGGTTCCACATTTCTATTGCATCCGGGAAAAAAAGAGTATCGATATTGACACAAGATGATTTCAAATAACGCGCGCCAGCCGCCTCCTGCGTTCGCCCAGTTGTTTACTGCTACCTGCGAAAGATAGCGGCAGTGAAGCGGGCAACACGGGCTCGCAAGGCACGCGCAATCGGAGCAGTGTGTCATCAGCGCGGGACACGAGGGAAGAAGCAGAGGTGCGGGTCTCTTGCGAAAAGACTGTGGACGTTCCTGTGAGGCTCTTGTTTAGCTGTTTGTCAGGCACAAGTTCGCCCAAAGTAAAGCGATTAAAGCACCATCACTCAACTGTGCGTTACAAATCTGGTGGAGGTGCGGGGTATGATTTCAAGCCCTTCTCAAGTCAGAGAAAGGAGCCCGGACTCACGGCAACTTGGACCCATCGAATTGACTCCTGTTCACCAACGCAGCAGTCGTCGCCTACGTGGTGAGCCCCCTGAGTTCTTCCCTTTGCCGGATTCTATTGGAGCGTCAGCGTCTGCTAGCGGAAACGCTACCGAGATGACAACTCAAACCACGCCAACTCATATCGTAGTCAACTCGCCAATGACGCCAGAGCCTTTCCATGGTACACATTTGAAGACGCAGAGGACTGGCTGGAACGCTTTGAGCGCGTCGCTGAGTTCAATGGATGGAGCGGAGAGCGCAAGCTACGAAACGTTTACTTCGCATTAGAGGACAGCGCACGAACGTGGTTTGAAAACCATGAAGCGACATTTGTGTCGTGGGATGCTTTCCGACGGGAGTTGCTGGCAACTTACCCGAGTACCGACCGCAGGGAGAGGGCCAAAGCTGCCCTGCAAGCTAGAAACCAGCGTAACAACGAAAGCGTGGCCATGTATGTAGAAGACATGTCCCGCCTATTCCGCCGAGCGGATCCGAACATGAGCGAGGACAAGAAACCACGCCATCTAATGCGGGGCGTAAAACAGGAACTGTTCGCAGGGTTGGTTCGGAGCCCGCCGCGCTCCGTCGCTGAGTTTCGTTCAGAGGCGACGACTATGGAAAGCACGTTGCAACAGCGATCAAGGATGTACAACCGGGAGATGAACATCAACTCTGTAGACGCATTTCCAGCCGTCTTCGGAAACAGCGTGGAGGTCATGCGAGAGCTCGTGCGATCTGTAGTGCGAGAAGAGCTTCAGAGGCTACGGCTTGACCAGAACGTTCCAACGCCCTCTTCTCGGGCAGACCTCGTTCGCGAAGAAGTCAGACAGGTGGTCCGGGAACCACAGCTCAGTGCGCAGCCCCAAGCGCCACTCCTGCGCCAACCGACCCTCTCATATGCCGATGTGCTGAGGCAAACTCCCGGACGTGCTGACATCGCAGCCACTTCCGCTATGAATAGCTCGATGCCTCGAACTACGCTGCCGCCACCCGAGGGAAGATTCAGGAAGGCCGATGTATGGCGCACTCCTGACCGAATACCCCTCTGCTACCATTGCGGTGAGGCTGGCCACCTGTACAGAATGTGCCACTATCGTCAGGCAGGGCTTCGTGGTTTTCCGGTGAACGCACCTTGCCCTCGAAATGGTGACCGTCCCTTGGAAATCGAAGAGTACCTGTCCACTCGTCAAAGCTCTCCATACGCCTACCAGCAACACCAACCTCGGTCAACAGCGCCGTTGAGGCATCGGTCACCGAGCCCCCGCCCGTCTTCAAGCTCCCCAAGACAGAGCCCGCGTCGGGAAAACTAGTCAGCGACCTCGGGAGGTAAGGTCGCTGCCAACGCGAAAAAAGAAGAACCTCCATCGATGACTCCGAGTGACGATGAGGGACTCAGAAACCAGTGCCGTAAGAGTGACGTTGCTTCCGATTTACGTGTGTTTGTTGACGGTTACGAAGTAGACGCATTAGTGGATACAGGTGCAGATTACTCGGTAGTAAGTAGTGAGCTCGCCAGGAAACTGAAGAAAGTGCTGACTCCTTGGAAAGGGCCACAAGTTCGCACAGCAGGAGGACACCTCATCGACCCGACGGGCAAGTGTACGGCTAGAATAGGAATACGAGGCTTCACGTACGTCGCCAGCTTTATCGTGCTTTCCGAGTGCTCAAGAGACTTGATTATTGGCATGGACTTCTTGCAGGATAATGGCGCGACACCGCATCCAGCAGCAACAGCAAACCGACGCGGACCGATACAACGTGCGATGAAGAGACGTCCAGTATGCACCTGGAGACAAAGTATGGGTGTGGACTCCCGTACGGATGCGCGGCCTATCCGAGAAGCTTCTTCGTTGTTACTTCGGTCCGTATAGGATAATTCGCTGAATTAGTCCGTTGAACTACGAAGTTGCTCCAGAAGGTCAAGTAACCTCATCACGACGGCGGCAGCAAACAGAAATCGTCCACGTCGTCAGAATGAAACCGTACTACGACAGGCAATAACTGCTTCCGCCTACAAGCATTGCGAAATCATGACAGTCTAAAAATCACCGCCCTCTGTATGAGCATCGGGACGATGCACTCTTGGAAGGGGGACAATGACACAAGATGATTTCAAATTACGCGCGCCAGCCGCCTCCTGCGTTCGTCCAGTTGTTTACTGCTACCTGCGAAAGATAGCGGCAGTGAAGCGGGCAACACGGGCTCGCAATGCGCGCAATCGGAGCAGCGTGTCATCAGCGCGGGACACGAGGGAAGAAGAAGAGGTGCGGGTCTCTTGCGAAAAGACTGTGGACGTTCCTGTGAGGCTCTTGTTTAGCTGTTTGTCGGGCACAAGTTCGCCAAAGGTAAAGCGATTAAAGCACCATCACTCAACTGTGCGTTACAATATGTATCAGTGTTGGTACGGTACGGCTTTATGACGTAGTCGTGGTTAGTTCGCGGGTTTCTTTTGCCTGGAGTGTGTAGATATTTGAGCTTATCAATCTTAAGTTGATCCTGCATTATTTGATAAAGCATCTTCAGCCTATATTTCTTTCTACGTACCTCAAGAAGATCAAAGTTGCAACGTTGTAACATAAGCGTGACCGATTCCTTCCTTCGGTACATCGAACAAATAAAACGCGCCGCCAGTCTCTGTATCCTTCCCACCTTTCTCTTAAACGTCACTTGATGGGGACTCCAAACAACGGCTGAATATTCTAGTATCGTCCTAATGAAGGTGGCGTATGCAATAATTTTTACATTACGCGATGCATGTTCCAGTTTTTTTCTCAGAAAGTATAACTTTCGATAGGCAGTCATGCAGACGTTATCTATATGTTGGTTCCATGTCAAATTTCTTGTTATTGTTACCCCTAGATACTTGAACTGGTGCGCATTCTCCAATAAATATCCTCCCATGCTATAAAGAAAGGAATAGACAGTTTTATTTTTGCTGATGTGTGTATATGTAGATTTGGGATAATTTTGCAAACATTTCTGAATTTTAAGCTGGTCATCTAGTTTAGTAATTGTGGAGTAAATTAAGCAGTCGTCTGCGAAAAGCTTAACCTGAACACCCTCTTCTGCCACGCTACTAATGTCCTTGATATAAAGGAGAAACAATAGTGGTCCCAATACTAAGCATTGGGCACCCTGAGAGTACAGCTAATGAATCTGATACATAACCATCCAGTTTAAACTACCTGTGTACGGTTGGTTAAATATGCTTCAATCCATTTTATTATCAATTCATTTATTCCTGCATTACGTAATTTGAAGATTAATTGGACATGAGGTACTTTATCAAAAGCTTTCGCAATATCCATGCAAACCACATCAACCTGTTGTCTTATATCTACTGCACCCGCAAAGTCATGAATTGTTTCTATTAACTGTGTAACAGTTGATAACCCGGTCCTAAAGACATGTTGATAAGGATATAGTAAATTGTTCTGATCTAGAAACCTGAGTATGTGTTTTGCTATTATATGTTCGAAGACTTTGCAAGTAACTGAAGTAAGTGACACTGGACGGTAATTTGTTGTCTTCGATTACCTCCTTTAAATATACAGGTATCATGAATACGGTGCGCCAGTCTTGCAGCAATGAGTGAGTTGTATAAGATTTTCGAAATATGAGAGTTAGATAATGTGACAAACATTCTGTGTATCGTTTGAGGAATACTGCAGGTATATTATCGGGTCCGCTCGATTTCTTCATATCTAATTTGAGTAGTTGCTGAAATATTCCTTGCTGGGTGATTTGAAAGGTTTGCATTGGAACAGTAGGGGGAATATGTAAGGCTTCTTCTAAATTCACATTGGTTTCTGGGACGTTAAATACAGATTGGAAAAAATGGTTAAGATTGTTTGCTATTTCATCCTCTTCTCTTATAACGTCGCTTCCATCATGAATTTCGTCAATAATTTCTTTCCTGTTGCTAAAATATCGCCAAAATTTTTGAGATGAGGACCTAAGGAAATCACTGAGGTTTTTTTCAAAGAATGTTTGTTTAGATTTAGCCAAAGTACGTTTGAGTTCAGTTTTTAGATTGGCCAAGACCTCTGGCGACTTGCTCCCTTTATGCCATCTCTTAATTTTTCTTTTCATATGAATTATACCTCGCATGATCCAAGGACTTGTCTGCTTTGTTTTTTTAACCCATGATTGAACATATTTGGCTATGCAATGACTTATAATACATTTGAATTCCTGCCATAATTCTTCTACTGTTTTTAGACCAGCAGTGCTCTTGAAAGTATCAAATTGAATCTCCACAAAATCAAGAATCGAAGTGTCATCCAGCCCTAGCATAGTCCTTAATTTTTACTGGCACATAGCTCTTTATCTGCCCAGTTGCTCGGATAGGCACATCGAGACAGATCATCCTGTGATCCGATATACCATCTTCTACCGTCACATTGTAATCATTTAATTTATTTGATAGGAATACCAAGTCTAGTATTGACCTTGACGTCGGCGTAATTCTGGTATTTTCAAGCACGATTTGTTTCAAATTGTACGTAAACATAATGTCTAGTATTTTACAGCGTTTACTGATTCCACACCACTATACGAAAAATTTTTTCCAGTTTATATGTGGTAAGTTAAAATCTCCAGTCATTACCCACCTAGTTCCCATTTACATGAGAATATAAAAACTTGTTCAGGTTTTCGAGAAACTCAGGGGAGTTTGAGGGTGGCCGATATACAACTCCGATAAGGAAAACAGTACTTTTACAAGTTATTTTACACCGGAGAGTTTCTGGTACTTCACAATCAATCAACGAAGCATTCAGATAATTTTTAACTATTATACACACCCCACCTCCACGTGAGTCTCTGTCTTTTCTGAATATGTTGTAACCGGGAGGAACAGTGCAATCACTCGGTACATTTTTATGCAACCATGTTTCAGTTATAGTGGTTATGTGAGGATCATGCAAGAGCAATAAGTACTCAAGATGCGTAGTCTTATTTACTATACTGCGTGCATTAAACGAGAGCAATCTTAGCTATTTTTTGGTGTCTCAAATGAGCTGCATGAGCTATCAGATCCATTTGACTTAGTTGATACAACGCGCTCACTTCGCTTCATTTGATCAGTATCACGTTTGCTCGAATGCAAGCAGCGCTTGTCTCTGACGTCATCCCATGCGTATAACTGATCGTTTATCCGAAGTTTATCGTGTACAAGAACTACTTTAGTGCCTGCGTCCCTGTCCAAGGCAGGACTTTCTTATAATTTCTTTCGTATCTGCACTGTTTCCTTCGCATAGTAATTGCTTATCCTGATTGAAGTTCCCTTTAGCTTTGCGCCGCTTTTGAGGACGGTATCCTTTTCCTTGTAGTCATAAAACTTCAAGATCACAGGCCTTGGTGTATCAGGATTTACTTTGCCAATCCGGTGAATTCTTTCCACTGTAGAACTTCTATGCCAAGAACTTTAGAAAAGACATAATTTACAACGCGTTCTTTTAACACTTGTGCAGACTCATTGGTGCTTTCAGTAAGACCAAACACCATAAGATTATTTCATCTGCTTCTATTTTCATAATCTATTAATTTTTCAGATTGTTTTCGTACGGTGGTCCCCAATTTATCGATCCTATTTTTCATTTCGTCGAACATGGCTAGCACACTTTGCATCTTATCAGTTTTAGCATTCACTTCTGCAATTTCTTTCCTCATATCATCTATCTTGCGATCCAATGCATTTTGATTTCCAAGAATTTCCTGCAAGATTTCAGCATTTTTTGGGCCTGGATTTTCCTCAACATCCCCAGCCATTAGCAATAGCAGCAGTATTGACCAGCAATCCACCAAAATAGCACAACATCTACGAGGGCATGACAGGACTAACAAGCATCTATTATCACTACAATACGTAGAGCAGTAACTAACCTGCAATAGCAGCAACGGCGTTTTAGGCATCATGCTTGTCAGCCAAGTGCCATGCCCTCTGAAGCCGATGTTCTCGCATTGTTCCTTTTGTAGACTGGTCGCTGGTCACGTCACACCCGTGGAAGCAAGTCCGGAAAATGCGCACTCCAAGCTTGCATTACTGCAAAGTTGCGCATCGACGACGAAAAAGAGGCATCCGTCGTCCCTCTCCGACATTCCGACGAGAAACCACGGCAGCATCTGCAATAGCAGCAATGGCGTTTTAGGCATCATGCTTGTCAGCCAAGTGCCATGCCCTCTGAAGCCGATGTTCTCGCGTTGTTCCTTTTGTAGACTGGTCGCTGGTGACGTCACACCCGTGGCAGCAAGTCCGGAAAATGCGCACTCCAAGCTTGCATTTCTGCAAAGTTGCGCATTGACAACGAAAAAGAGGCATCCGTCGTCCCTCTCCAACATTCCGACGAGAAACCACGGCAGCATCTGCAATACCAGCAACGGCGTTTTAGGCATCATGCTTGTCAGCCAAGTGCCATGCCCTCTTGTCCTTGATGGTTTGCACCACCCGCTCAGCTGCACCGTTTGAAGTAGGGTGGTACGGCGGAACCATCATCCGGCGGATTCTGTTCTTTGTCAGTCAGGCCAGGTACTCTGTGCTGGCGAAAGCAGGACCATTGTCAGACACGATGATGTCCGGCAACCCCTGGGCGGTGAAGACTTGTCATAGCACTGCTATGGTAGCACCTGCTGATGGAGTGGTGACAGGTAGAACCTCCACCCATTTTGGAAAGGCGTCCACCACCACCAGGAAGTAATGGCCTTTGAAGGGTCCCCCAAAATCAACATGTAGGTGGGACCAGGATCTCTGTGGAAATGGCCAGGGGGTCATTTCCACATGACGCGAGGCCCACTGATGCTCCTGGCAGATTTGGCAGTTCTGCACCATGTGAGCTATGTCCTGCAGCAGGCCAGGCCACCAAACATGGGACCGGGCCACCATCTTGGTTATTTCCATGCCAGGATGACCCGCGTGCAGAAACTGCAGGACCCTGGACCGGAGACTTTGTGGGACCACCACCGTGGAACCTCACAGTAGGCAGCCCTGCTGCAAGCTCAGCTCAGTGCCCTTGTGGCTATAGGCCTGCTGAACCAATTACTCCCCATGGGACAATGCCTTGACAACCTGAGACAGGACTGGGTCCTCGCTGGTCGCTTGCTATACCGGAGATCTGGAGAGCACCTCCGGGTATGCGTGCTCCAGCATGAACACTTCAGCAGGTTCTGGAACAGCGTCAGGCACCTCTGGCAGGGACAGGCGGATCAGGGCATTAGCAGATCCCATGTCCTTTCCCGGACGGTAAACCAGCTGGTAACTGTAAGCTATTTAACAGGGATAAGCGGGCTAGTTGGTGGTTGTTATTGGAATTCATCATGTAACCGCACAAAAACAAGGGACAAAGAAAGAAAACACAAGACAGGCGCGGAACTTCAACTAAGGTTAACTCCGGGAAATCCCACATTTATACAAGTAACATAGTCACACTTGCTAACCATCAGACAGCCATCACTCGACGCTGGCATGCGGGCGTGAGTGCCACAAATTTGCTTGTAAATATTTGAACTCTTTATCGCTCAATGACACTGAAGAGCTGCTTACACAGCTGCCAGATTGCATTTTTATACAATAAGATTCATAGATTTCTCGGTTCAGTTGTGACGCAAACATCTTCAAGACTTTAGTGTCGCGGAACCTAGGTGTGCAATTACGACAGTGGCGACAATGGTCAGCCAGTTTGCCACCCCCCGTAAATCCTTCTACTCCTGCGCGGTGCTCCTGCAGTCTGACGTTTAGGCACCGTCCTGTCTGCCCTATGTAGCTATTGCCACAACAGAGAGGTATTTGGTACACTACCCCTATTCTGCATGGGACGAAGCTCTCGACGTGCTTGATACCACATTCATTTCTTTTGTTCTTACACCATGTTGCACATGCCCGCCAGTTTTTTGGGCGCCGTGAAAACCACCGGTACTTCACATTTTCAGCCACCTTTTTGAGGCAGTGGGAGATTTGGTGGTAATACGGGATGGCAACAGGTCTATGACGTTGCGGCTCTACGCTTGGGCGGAGCTCTGATGGGCCCCGCGCTTCCTTGGTAAGGGTTTCTAGCACCGAGGTGACCATATCATACTGAAATCCTGCACTGTGCAGTCTTTGCAACTGTAAGAACACGCTATGTTGCATTTCATGCTGGCAGGACTTATCAAGAGCAGCACGCAGGCAGTTTTTTGGGTTGAGTTTCACCTTTGAATTGCCTTCACATGGATGCCTGCAGTTCCTGGACATTTTCATTATTATTGCTGGAACCCATGCGTGCTGGAGGTATCAGCCTCGATCAAAAAAAGGTATCTTAAACTACCAGTCTGCTCATTCGAAGCTTGTAAAAAGGGGAATTGCAAAAAACTGCCTGCGTGCTGCTCTTGATAAGTCCTGCCAGCATGAAATGCAACATAGTGTGTTCTTACAGTTGCAAAGACTGCACAGTGCAGGATTTCAGTATGATATGGTCACCTCGGTGCTAGAAACCCTTGCCAAGGAAGCGCGGGCCCCATCTTAGCTTTGCCCAAGCGTAGAGCCGCAACGTCGTAGACCTGTTGCCATCCCGTATTACCACCAAATCTCCCACCGCCCCAAAAAGGTGGCTGAAAAATGTGAAGTACCGGTGGTTTTCACGGCGCCCAAAAAACTGGCGGGCATGTGCAACATGGTGCAGGGTAAGAACAAAAGAAATGAATGTGGTATCAAGCACGTCGAGAGGTTCGTCCCATGCAGAATAGGGGTAGTGTACCAGATACCTCTCTCTTGTGGCAATAGCTACATAGGGCAGACGGGACGGTGCCTAAACGTCAGACTGCAGGAGCACCGCGCAGGAGTAGGATTGGCGGGGGGTGGCAAACTGGCTGACCATTGTCGCCACTGTCGTAATTCCACGCCTAGGTTCCGCGACACTAAAGTCTTGAAGATGTTTGCGTCACAACTGAGCCGAGAAATCTATGAAGCTTATTGTATAAAAATGCAATCTGGCAGCCGCGTAAGCAGCTCTTCAGTGTCATTGAGCGATAAAGAGTTCAAATATTTACAAGCAAATTTGTGGCACTCACGCCTGCATGCCAACGTCGAGTGATGGCTGTCTGATGATTAGCAAGTGTGATTATGTTACTTGTATAAATGTGGGATTTCCCAGAGTTAACCTTAGTTGAAGTTCCGTGCCTGTCTTGTGTGTTCTTTCTTTGTCCCTTGTTTTTGTGCGGTTACATGATGCATACCAATAACTGTAAGCTGCCAGCCTCAAGGCCAAGCGTACCACTCGAGGTGATGCCTGAACAGGAACTTCCTTACCAGGCGCCAGCCGCCCCAACAGCGGCTTGTAGTCCATGACCGCCTCGAACTTAAGGCCCCACAGATACTGGTGGAAGTGTTCGACACCAAACATGAGGGCCAAACCTTCCTTGTCCAGCTGGCTGTAACGTTGCTCTGCAGCATGAAGCCGACAAGAAGCAAATGACAGAGGGCGTTACTGGCCATCCTTGTCCCGGTGCGCCAGGACAGCTCCCATGCCGTACGGCGACGCATCTATGGTCGGGACGACAGGCTTGGCAGGATTCAAGTATACCAGCACTGGAGCCTTGGTGATTAGCTCCTTGCTGCGCTGGAAGGCCCAGTCCTGTTCCTTCTTCCAGACCCATTGCTGAGCATCTCGAAGCAGAAGATGGAGCAGCTGTAGATGCTCCAACAGGTCCGGCAGGAAACTCCCGTAGAAGTTGATGAGGCCGAGGTAGCTCTGAAGCTCCTTCTTGTTCTGGGGCTCAGGCGCCTTGAGCACAGCATTAACTTTGCGGGCAGCCGGGGCTAGGCCAGCCTGGGAAATGACAAGTCCCAAGTACTCAACACTGGGGACCAGGAAAATGCACTTTTCCAGCTTGAGCCATGCCATGACATTGTGCAGGTTTTGCAGGTGGTCCCTGTCGTCGCTGCCAGTAACTAGGATGTCATCGAAGCACACTGCCACATGCCTCATTCCCCCGAAGAGGTTGTCCATCTCCCTCTGAAATATGGCTGGCGCTGAGGCGGTAAGCGTGTCTACTGGAAGAGCCCCAAAGTTGTCGATATTGTGACATCCTTCCGGGGGGCATCCTGGAGCACCAGCTGCTGGTAAGCATCTCTGATGTCGAGCTTGGTGAACTTCTGGCCACCGGACAACGCTGACCACAGATCTTCAATCCGGCGCAATGGGTACTTCTCGACGGTAGCCACAGAGTTCATGGTAACCTTGAGATTCCCGCAGATCCTGACACTGCCATCTCGCTTCGAGGACTGGTACGATGGGAGGGGCCCATTCCAACGTCTTGACGGGCAGTAGGATGCCCTCTCGCTGTAACCGTTGCAGCTCCTGGGTGACCCCGTTCTTCAGGGCAAACGGCAGTGGGGGAGGCTTGAAAAAACGAGGCCGGGCTCCCTCAGGTACATAGATGCCAGCTGTAGTGCCGGCGAATGAGCCCACCCCTGGCTGGAACAGGGACTTGAACTCGGTCAGGAGGCTGGGAACGTCTTTCACTACATGTAGGCTGGCTTCCTGGTACTCCGGCAGACAAACGCGCAGTGCATGAATCCAGTTTCGGCCCAGCAGCGTCGGCGATGACCTCTTGGTTAAGTAGAAGGGAAGGGTTGCCTCCCTGTTGCCAAAGCTAACGCTGACCTTTGCCTGGCCCTGGACCTGGGAGAGCTGCCTGGAGTAGCTGTGCAGCATTACTCCCGAAGCCTCCACAGACGCGCCGGGGAAGGTACGCTTGGACCATTTCCCAGCCATGACAGACACGCTGGCCCGTGTCTAGCTCCATGGAAATGGGGTGCCCGCAGATTTCGACGGTCAGCATGTACGACGGAACTGACGACGGTACAAGGCCTGTGTGCCACATGTCGAAAATCGGCGGGTCCTCGGCCACGACATGGAGCCTGGCCGTGGAAGAACGCTGCCGCAAGCCCCTGCCACATACCCTTGCGACGGCTACCCTGGCCGCAGGCTTGTGTGGTACCTGGGCTTGAAGCAAGTTGCTGCTGCTGTTTGCCATTCGTCCGCGCCCTTCGGCATACACTTGCCAGGTGCCCAGTTTTCCCGCACGTGAAGCATTGTGCTTGAGAGAACTGGCACTGTGAGGGGGAATGGGCACCACCACAGCGACTGCAGGTACTGCCCTTTGTCGCCAACTTGTTGATCGCCGCTTCCGCCGACGGTGAGCCAGTCGCACGGGCGATCTCGCCGGCATCCTTGGCGGCAGCTTCCATTGCCAGCGCTGTCTTCACGGTGTCGACCAGCGAGAGGTCGGGAAGCTCCAGGAGCCGCGTCTGCATGGCGGAGTTGTTGATGCCGCAGACGAAACGGTCCCGAAGCAGCGAGTCCAGCTGGTCCCCGAAAACGCAGGCACTCGCTAACCCTCGTAGCGCAGCAACAAACTGCCCGAGGGTCTCTCCTTCGCGGCGGCTCCAGTTGTTGAAGCGAAAGCGCTCCATTAGTGCGGACGGTGCTGGGTTGAAATGCGAGCACAGTATGGCGAGCAGCTCACTCAGCGTCCTAACATGTGGCGTGGCTGGCTTGAGAAGGTCGAGCAGGAGACTGAAGACGCAGGTCTGGCAGCTGGCCAGGAAAATGTCCCACTGTTTGGCATCGGGTGTGTCGTTTTCCCGGAAGAACACCTGGACCTGCATTTCGTAAATTGGCCAGGCGGACTCATCTCCCTCAAACGGCTCGAGCCTTCCGTACAGCAATGTGGGGCAGTGTTTCGCCGCTCGCGGCAGTGTGGGACGATCCCTGGGTACTCGTCGTCAGTGTCACAAACCTCCCAGGTTCGTGAACAAGGGAGGGCTCGAGGCACCCTCCCTTAGACGGATGCTCCACAACGTGGTGGTGACGAACGATGACTGACCAACGAGCAGCTGTGCTCGTCGGCGTTTATTGCAGTGCTGTGACCAATGTTGCCTACCGAGCCTGGCGGGCCAACGAAGATTATGCCTGAGGGGGCGTCACATGCTTGCTACACTCCGGAGAATATGTAATTGAGACAGGTGGGCTAGTTGGTGGTCAATATTTGAATGCATCATGTAACCGCACAAACGACAACGGACAAAGAAGGAAACACACTGGACAAGTGCGACGCTTCAGCAGTACGTAGCAGAACTCTCCGCCCCCGTGTCCGGTGCCAGACCAGACAACCATGACAGAGGAGGAGCCAGCGGAAACATTCCTCAGTGAACGCCAGAGCTGCAGATTGCGAGGGTTGCAATGTGGGCTTTCTGGTAATGCATCTTGAAGGGGTGTACGGTAGCGCGATAAACAATGTTCCAACAATGTTTTTGGAAGTTAGCGCAGTGTGTGTCCTTGTGCGTCTTCTTTTGCCCCGTATTTTTATCGCGCTACGGTACACCCCTTCAAGCTACAGCTTGCACCACAGAGGTGGTCACGCACCAAGTCAGGCAGGCGTCGCTATTGGCCGTGGAACGAGCACCGCCCGACTTCGCCACGATCATGGTCCGTCCCGGAACGTAGCCGGAACCCCCCGTTACGGGCGCCAGTGTGGGAACGGCGCGGCCCCTCAGACCACACTATCAAGCCCCAGTCCTGGCCGGCCGCGCCCCAAGAGCGCCCAGACAAGCCTCGAACCACCGCTCGTGCTCACAATTCACTTCGTTTCCTACTTTTTCGACTGCTGGCTCTGATGATGGTGATGGCAGTGTTCCCATATTAGGTAACAGGGAAAGTTTGAAGTATGAACTACATACATATTAGCAGCCTCGTGGGGGAACAATGGCTGGCAGTTTTGAGGGTGTGGGCGGGGCTTCACTGCAGACTTAAGTTGTATCCGACTGTAGCACGTGTATGTCACCCTCCGGCTTGGCGCACGGCAGCAGCGAGAACAAACGACGTTCCGTTTGAAATTTCAGACCTTTCCGTGGCGTGTAGCGAAGTATTATTTAGCAGACACAACCGTTATTGCGCATTGTATGCTCTGCGCTTGTCAGCTCAAAAATGGCCAGACCTGGGGAGGGGCGCTTTAAATGTGATCTTGCTGCAAAATTTGAGCAAAATCAAAGCAGCGGTAAGCGTGAAATTTTCTTTTCGAATCATTTAGGGAAAAAAGAAAAAGTAGTGAACAGTCTTGACTACACGGCACTGCAGCTTTAAAAATAAAAATTGCCACCCTTACAGGGCAAGCGAATGGTCTTGGGGGGCCGTATTACAGTTGTTCCAAACATGACAATTACTGATTCTAACAGTGAGGTTTGCTGGTTTTGTGGATATGTGTTACTCTACTGTCTGATATTTGGGCTAGTTCATTGAAATGCCTATTGGAATGCATGAGTGATTTTACCTGGTCTGTATTCATTTGCTTCCCATAAAGAGTACTCACAAGCTTACTGCGATATTTCATCGTCTTGCTTCTCTGTGTGGCACCTGCAGTTTGCGGTAGCATTCTGATTTGCATTACTGTACAGCGCAGGCAAGTTACCTTTCAAATTCGCAAAAATGCCCACCGAGGGACACCTTGGTTTTTGTTCCCACTGATGTGCATGCTGTTATACAAAATGTCTGGAAACACAGCAGAGCTCTAAGCTATTACTGTTGCCAGTTGAACAACAGTTTTATTCCACTCCAACAACACCAACTTGCGTTCCTTGCACTTCCTCTTCCAGCTTGCACCTCTTCGCTGGCGAGCAGTCGAGAGCGCACAAGATGTTCAACGAGAGGTTAAACGATGCCCGCATCATGTCCTTGTTTGGTGCAACGTTGCGCACAAATGACACCTGCACGTCCCTCTCCACCGGTCGCCCGAGCCCTTCTTCCACTTTCTCTTTGGCACCAGTCACGCCCTCCACACCCCTCACGAAGCAGTAGCAGTGGATTTTCACGTGACAGTTTTTCACCTCCTTGTTCAAATTCTCTCTTCCCGACAGCAGTCCCACAAATGCATCTAAGAATTCTGTTGCGTGTGCTGGGAGGTTCATACAGATGTGCACGTGCCTGTCATCTGCTAAGTGCTGAACAAGGGTCTCTCCCATAACTTTCCGGATAAACTCGCGTCCATCCATGTTGTAGGTGGTCACCCTGTCTGACACTTTGTTGAGGGTCACATTGTGATTTAGCCAGGTATACGAGTGCGGGTTCAGGTCATTCGCAATGACTGTGCAGCCCTTGCGCGCAGCGGGAATGGCAAACGGTCCGACACCAGCAAAGATATCGTACAAGACATCACCGTGGCGCAGAAGGTCGATGACACGTGAGTGCTCAGTGCAAAGCCGTGGGTTCCAGTAGACATCCGCAAAGTCAAACTCGAACCTGCAGAGATGGAAGTGATCATCCATTAGGAAACCTGAAATGAAGATTTCGAGACATCTCTACAACTAGTACGCGCAACCTAGGCTAAAGTTGCAAAATGTGTCACGCTAGAGGAAAAAAACACCAGCACTGGTCACGAGCCTAATGATTCATATACAAAAGCCTTAATCTTCAATGCAACTTGAGATACAGTCGAACCCACTTATAACGGTATATTGCATACAGCATTGAGTAGCTGATGCACCGGCAACTGTTGTGTTGTATGATAAAATAAACCACTTACTACAATGCCCTCATGTCGCATGATTGATTATAACAATTAAATCTGGCTCCTTGGTCTGTGGAAATGGAAAAAGTCCAAAACCCTAGAGAGAAAAAAACGATGCCGTTTTGCCACACCCAAGCTTTGTGCCGTGCACACCCCACGGCACTACTGCATCGCGTCGCTGGCCTCATGCGCCCCTCTCCTGTCTTCCTTTCACCCTCTCGTTGACGTCTGAGTGGAAGGGAGTGGGAGAGGGTGTAACGAAGCTATGGTGTGCAGGGTGCATGGAACAAAGGCAGGTGTGCCAAAGCGGCTCGCCTTTTTATTTATTTCTTCCCCTGGACGTCGCATTGCCTTTTATTTCGGGGCAGACATCCAGTAGCCAGACTTGTTAAGACTTAGGAGTAGGCTTGTGAGCGCAGCAGCTATGCGGATCCGTCAACCTTTTTTAAGCTTTCTGGTGCATATATTATCTGACAGAACGACTGCATGTTCAAACGAAGAGCCACAAGTCTCGACGAATCTAGTGGATATGTGCATGACTTCGCTGCTGCGTTGCCCTGCCTCTGATGCGCTGACCGGATGCTTTTTTACCGAGTCTCTTTCTGCTAGCGCCAGCCTCTTCAACGCTATCATCAGGCTTTCATCCGCAGCTACTTAAGTGCGATTCGACTGTGTGGTTCCTCAGTGGGCATGTGAGCGTGGCAGCTATGCGGTTCCCTCAACCTTTTTTGTGCTTTCTGGTGCAGGTTAGTCCCATTTCATCACTGTACTCTAAGCGCACAAGCAATGTCAACCTGTTGCTGTTTCCATGCCCACGTGCTCTTCTTTTGAAATAGCATGTGAATGCTATGATGAATTAATGCTATCAAGTTGCTGCTTGAAGAAAAGAGCGCTACGAAGATGCGGACTAAAAGGGGAACATGTACAATGGACAAGGCGCTGTTGTTGGGAGGAGACACTGAGCTGAACCCCGGTCCTCCTAAAGAGGATCCAAGTAAAAACAGTACTGACGTGGCGCTATTAAAATCCCTTAATGCGAAAATTGTCGGAAATCGTACCGTGGTTCTATCACAACTTAACGAAGTGAAAGAAATTCAATTGAATCTAGAGAAGCAAATAACTGACATTAATCATCGTCTCATCACCATCGAAGAAAAAATGGCTGTTTTACAAAGTTGTGCTGGAGTCATTAACTCCTATTTAGTATCAACTGCTGAGTGTACGAATCAGGTAACAGCAGATTTGGTGAAGGATGGTGGGCAGATTGTTCTAGAAAACTGGCCACCCTGTATACGCAATGCCTCATGACCTTGAGCGTACCAGAACCTTGGAAGAATGCCAACATAATCTTAATCTACAAGAAAGGGGACCGCAAAGACTTGAAACATTATAGACCAATCGGCTTACTGTCCATTGCCTACAAAGTATTTACTAAGGTAATCCAAAATAGAATCAGGAACACCTTAGACTTCTGTCAATCAAAGGACCAGGCAGGATTTCAAAAAGGCTACTCAACAATAGACCATGTTCACACCATCAATCAGGTGGGGAATATAACCAACCCTTATATATAGCTTTAATTGATTACAAGAAAGCGTTTGATTCAGTTAAAAGCTCAGTAGTCATGCAGGCATTATGGAATTGGGGTGTAGACGAGCCGTATGTTAAAACACTGAAAGATATCTATGGCGGCTCCACAGCCACTATAGTCCTCTATAAAGAAAGCAACAAAATCCCAATAAAGAAGGGTGTCAGGCAGGGAGATACGATCTCTCTAATGCTATTCACAGCGTGTTTACAGGAGGCATTCCAAGACCTGGATTGGGAAGAATTGGGGATGAGAGTTAATGGAGAATACCTTAACAACTTGCGATTCGCTGATGATATTACCTTGCTTAGTAACTCAGGGGACCAATCGCAATGCATGCTCACTGACCTGGACAGGCAAAGCAGAAGGGTGGGTCTAATTTAAACACTGTTAAACATTACTTTAGTTTTCTGCAGATTATATTTTAGACTAAAATATAATCTGCAGAAAACTAAAGTAATGTTTAACAGTCTCAGAAAAGAACAGCAGTTTACAATAGGTAGCGAGGCACTGGAAGTGGTAAGGGAATGCATCTACTTAGGGCAGGTAGCGATCATGGATTTCATTTTTCATTTCATTTCCTTAAAACCCCGTAGTGGGGATAATATATAAGGGGTGGGAATACAACATATACAAACAAATGTTATAATGCATTCAATTCTGTAACTAAAATGTTGTTACATCTTGAACAAATTGTGAAGATCAGGTTATGGCAGCAATTTGATGAGGAAGGCCATTCCAGTCTTTAGATGCTCGGAAGAAAAATGAGGCTGAAGATGCATTTGTTTGTGAATGTGGTTGTGCTACCTGCTGGGGATGGCCAATGCGTCGTGACCGGCGCGTTGGGGGAACAATGTATGGTGGTCGATTGAGCGCCGAATGGTAGAACCTGTGGAAGAGGGAAAGGGTGGCAACGCGGCGACGAAGAGATAGAAGCGATAAGGAAGATTCTTTTTTTTAAAGCTGATATGCTGACGTTGTAAGAGTATGTGGAATGAATACACCTGGTGGCGTGATTTTGAACTGCCTCGAGGGCATTGGTGAGATATGCTTGATGCGGATCCCAGATGGCAGATGTGTATTCGAGTTTCATTCTTACCAATGATCTATAGGCTAACAGTTTTACATGCAATGGAGCGAGGTGAAGGTGACGTCTCAGAAGTCTCAATGTCTTGTTAGCCAATGAAGTAACATTAGTAACATGCGCATTCCAGGTTACATCATTAGTCAAGGTGATACCTAGGTATTTGTAGGATTCCACTGACTCCACGGTGACGTCACCAATCTGATAAGAAAAGCGAAGAGGGTGATGACGACGGGTAAACGAGACAAGTTTGCATTTATTAGAGTTAAGTGTCATCAGCTAAACACCACGCGATTATTGTACCCAGTTAAGGTCGGATTGAAGGGTTATTTGGTCAGTGATGGTATTGACTGCGCGGTAAATAACGCAGTCATCGGCAAACATACGGATATGGCAGGACACATGCAAGGGTAAGTCGTTAATGTAAATTAAGAAAAATTAAATTATGGTGTTTTACGTGCCAAAACCACTTTCTGATTATGAGGCACGCCGCAGTGAAGGACTCTGGAAATTTTGACCACCTGGGGTTCTTTAACGTGCACCTAAATCTAAGTACACAGGTGCTTTCGCATTTCGTCCCCATCAAAATGCGGCCGCCACGGCCGGGATTCGATCCTGCGACCTCGTGCTCAGCAGCCCAACACCATAGCCACTGAGCAACCACAGCGGGTGTAAATTAAGAAAAGGGGGCCAAGGACGGACCCCTGTGGTATGCCTGATGTGACGAGTGTAATGTTTGAAGCGTGGTTATTAAATGAGACATAATGTGAGCGGTTAGTTAAAAATTGCTCAAGCCATTTTATAATATCAGGATGCAAATGCAAACGATAAAGTTTTAGTAATAGGCGTTGATGAGCGATTTTGTCAAACGCTTTTGTGTAATCCAAAAATATGGCGTCTGTTTGTACGTTACGGTAAAGATTAGCATGAACATCATGAAGAAATAGTGCAAGCTGGGTCTCGCACGAATGGCCCCTGCGGAACCCGTGCTGTGAAGGATGAAAGTTGTTAGCGTCTAGAAAGTTCATAATATGAGAGTAGTATACATGCTACATGACCTTGCAGGAAACACTTGTCAATGAGATGGGGCGGTAATTTAGGGGAGCATTATTGTTGCCTGATTTGTAGACTGGAGTAACCTTCCCTATCTTCCCCTCATCTGGCATGGTGCCTGTGGAAAGCTACTGTGAAAATAATAAATATTGACACGTGTACTTATCTTTATCGGGCGACCACGTTTCGCCGCCTAACAAATGTAATCGCACAGCGTGGGACGCGCCTGCATGTATCCGAAGTTTCTGGAAAATTATCGATGCTTCAATCCGCTGTCTGTTGTCGCCGAGACTTGTTATCTGATTTCATCACCTGACGCGAATGGTGTAGAACTTTGTGGAAGGCACGCGGGTCCGAATGATTAGTCTGGAACATTCGACGACTGCTCTATAAAAGCCGACGCGCTTGACCCGCAGATCAGATTTTCCGACGATCGCCGACCGTGTTCGCCGCTATCGTTGTGCTATAAGTGTAGCCTGTTTTTGTGGGCACAGGTTCGCCCAATAAAAGCTAGTTTTGTATTTCACCGTATTGCTTCTTTCTTCACCGTCACTACCACGTGACAATATAGAAACTCTCAAGTGATATTGCGCAACAAAAAATGACACAGACGTAAGAGAGGACAACACATCAAGCGCAAACTTTCAACTAAGTTTATTGTAGCACTGAAACCGAAATGGACGTAAGAGAGGACGACACACCGGTTTCAGTGGTACGATAAAGTCAGTTGAAAGTTTGCGCTTGGTGTGTCGTCCTCTCTTACGTCCGTATTCGTTTTTTGTTGCGCAATATCATTTGAGTAATGGATTACCAACTTGCCCGGAATGCTGCTCTCATAGAAACTCTGCAAAAGATGTGTTTCATGTTTTTTAGTAGTTTAGAGTTGATGTCATTGATGCCAGATGAAGAAGACAACTTAATATTTTCTATCACAGATAAAAGCCCACGTACTGTGAATGTGATTGATGACATGTTGCATTGTATATTTGTGGTTGGCGGGGTTGGAGGTGTGTCGATTTCATTAATGAAGAATGAAGAAAATGCGTTGTTGAACATACAGTGCAGTCCACTTATAACGATATCGAGAAGGACGAAAAATATGATCATTATAACCGATGATCACTATATCTGGACTGCAGATATTAGAAAAAATTTTTAAAAATAAAAAATTAAGAACGCGGAACGTACCTTTGCAGCTCCGAACTCGAATTCGCTACTTGCTCTAAAAAATAGATGATGTAGAAAGTAGGCTGTGAAAAACAAACTTTATTTCTAGCGCCAATGACCGTGTCAAGGGTTAGGCGCGCCGAAATAGTCAGAAATCTGCACTTGCTTTTGCAGCAGCTTCAGCTTCACAGCCACGGTGTGCATGGATTCCAGCTGCTGCGCGAACACTGGCAGCAATCCTTTAGCATGCATAACATCAATTAAGGAGTTGATCGACAACAGTGCGCTTTGCGTGGACATCGAGATCAGGGTCAAGGAGCCACTGTCAATCTCGTTGTCACTGTTGCTGCTGCCGTCGCCACCGTCGCCGTCTGTCGAGACAAGCACATCTTCGGTGATTGCCTCGTTGGTGACCTCATCGCAGAACGAGGCGGCACTGTCTGCAGTCAAAAACTCTTCCATCGAAGCACCACCTGTGTCACCTGTAGGAACGAGCTCCAAGAGCTCAGTTATGTCAGCGGCTTCTACCGTGTTGGTCTCAGTGGGTTGGGGAAGTTCGTCCTGACGCACAAAGCCCGCCTTTTTGAAGCAATTGTATATGGTTGACTGCTTTACTTCATAACATGCACCATAAATGAAGCGCACGGCTTTCAAAAGACTGATCTTCAGGTCAGGGGGCCCGTCTGCATGACCCGACGTGCCAGGAGCTGCGCGGTCAATGGCTAAGATTAGCCACTCCAGCATGCGCCGACAATACAGGACTTTAAAGTTGGAGATCCCGCCGGCGTCCAACGGCTGCAGGACTGCCGTAGTATTCGGAGGCAGAAACACCAATTCGACAGATGTTAGCTTCGGGTTGACGCTGTGTGCGCTACAGTTGTCAAGTAGCAACACTACTTTTCTTCCTTGGCCTTCAATTATACTGTTGAACTCGAGCAGCCATTCTTCGAACAGGTTGCGGGTCATCCACGCCTTATTGCTGCGATAGCGGACCAGGATGTGCTGATTCTTAAAGCACGTTGGCTTCTTTGATCATGATCATGAAAGGCTTGAGACGATAGCTCCCGTCCATGCTAACGCACAGCGACACGGTCACCCAAAGTTTCGAGTGCTCTCCGCCGGGGCACCGATCTCGTTTAAGAGCGTGAGTCTTCGACGGCAACATTTGAAAAAACAGTTTCGTTGCAATTATATATGTCCTTCTCCGCATAGCGCTCCAGCACACCGGGCAGCTTTGTATGCAGCCACTGCTGCTTTGCCTGTGTGTCTAAAGACGCCGCTTCCCCTACCACTTTTTTGTAAACGATTCCGTGCCGCTCTTTAAAGCGCTGAATCCAGCCTCCCCCAGGCTTAAAATTTGGCCGTCCCAGAAGAAAAGCGAAGTTTTTCGCTTTGGTGGCAAGTATTGGCCTACTAATAGGCACATTATTTGCACGGGTTGTGATGAACCACTGGTAAAGCGCCTCTTCAACATCAGCATACAAAGGGTGTCTAGCCCTTTTCCACTGATCGGCATGGCCGCTGATAGCTCCTGCCTTCACAATCGCGGTGCTCCCGGTTTTCAAGATGGTTGATATCGTCGACTGGGCAAGCTCATACTTCTTCACGAGGGCGCTCACCTGAAGCCCCGTCGAGAGTCCTGCCAGATAACCATCTTCGTGTCAAGCGACACAGCTTTGCGCTTTGGCGGCACCATCTTCGAACTGGGTTGTACCATTGGTTGCACGCTGCTTCGGTGGCTTCAGCCTGCTATCGCAAGAGAGAGAGACGCGGGACGGGCACCACCGCGCCGCTTTGCTTGTCGCTTTTTTTTTTCCTTTCTCTCTTTCGGAGCGACTGTGGCCAACGCGCATGAAGCAGCTAGCGCCATCTTGTGGCGCGCTGCGCCTACTCAGGTACTCTCCGGTGCGCGGGTGAGGCGAGACACACTGCGCCGTAATGGCGGCAGATACGAACTTACGGAGGTAAAGATCGCCTCGTCTCGACATTGTTCGTTTCAGGGAACTAAGCAACGCAAATGTTATGATTATTTGGCACGCAAAACGCCGTCCGGACAGCAAAATTTTGATCGTTATATCCGATATGCGGTGACTAACCTATCGTTATAAATGTCTTTTTTCCCCATAGACCTAATGCATAAAATGACACTCTCATGTCGACCCATCGTTATAACCAATATATCGTTATATGTGGTATCGTTATAAGTGGACTGCATTGTATTAGTGCAGGTTAAATCTGTCACTCATTCACCCAGCTCGTTAGTAAGATTATTGATACGCGCTTCTTTGGGGTTTATCACCAGCCAGAATTTTCTTGGATTAGAAGTAAAATGTTCGGTAGGTCATAGTGAAAAAACGTTCGCTTGGCATCGTGAATTCTGATTAAGTACGCAGCTTCGGCAGCGTAATATTTCTCCCACGCAGCTGAGCTTGCCTTTACTTTAGCGTGGCGATAAAGGCGCTTTTTTTAATTATCTAGTCGTTTTAAGGATCTGGTAAACCATGGTTTTTGTCAATTGGATCGAATGGTTATCCTGGGAATAAATTGGTTCTTTAGTTCACATAGTTTGTTTTTAAACAACAGCCAGTTACCATGAATCGAATGGTTATTAAATTCATCTGCAAAGGTAGAGAAGAATGCGTTTAATTCAGTATTTATAGCCTCATAGTTACCTTTGTCATATAAACAAATTGTTTTCTCGTACATGTCGCGTGGTGGGGGAGCAAAAGTGAAGGCAGAGTGAATAGCTTTGAGATCACTAATCTCGCAAAGATATGTACGGGATGTTAAGCTTTCAGGATGACTGGTTGGTATAAGATCTAAAATACTGACACAATGATGTGGGGCTCCCGCACCGCGGGACGGCGTGTGCATAGGTCGGTACCCATGAAAAACGAAGCGCGTGAGCTGCACATTCTTCTTCGGGCCCACCATTAAAGAGAAGCGTCTGTTTTGTAAGACTCCGTCTTCAATCTCAGTTACATTTTTCTGGTGGAGGTGCGGGGTACATGCTACCACTCCCAGATCGAACACCGCCTACAAGTACAATGTGAAGTCCGGTCGAGCTGACTCCAGTTCACGTACGGATTAGCCATCGACTTCAAGGACTGCCGCCTGAGCACGAGCCTCTGCCCAATCAAGTAAAAGGATGAATACATCGGTTCCATCTTCTTCCTCGACCGCACCCACCGAGGTCGTCCTCAACCAGCCGCGAATCCCCACGTCCTTCCATGGGGACACCTTCGAGGATGTAGAGGACTGGCTCGATCACTTTGAGTGTGTCGCAGAATTCAACGGCTGGACACCGAAGCGCAGGCTATGCAACGCTGACTTTTCCCTCGAGGACTATGCGCGGACATGGTTTGAGAACTGTGAGGCGGCCCTGTCGACATAGGACGAATTCCGACGGCAGCTAATCAGCACGTATGCCAGCCTTGATCGCAAGGAGCGAGCTGAATCTGCAATTCAGGCGAGAGTACAGCGGCCGAACGAAAGCGTCGCATTGTTTGTCGAAGATATGTGCCGACTTTTCCGACGCGCGGATCCATCCATGCCGGAAGAAAAGAAGCTCAGGAACTTGATGCGCGGGGTCAAGCAAGAGTTATTCGCTGGCCTAATACGTAACCCACCAAAGAGCGTTGCAGAGTTTCTCGCGGAAGCCATATCAATGGAAAAGACACTGCAGCAGTGAACAAGGCAGTACAACCACAACGCGTCGAGCCTATTGCGTGACCCTCTCGCTGTGCCCTTGGACAATACCGACACTTTGCGGGAGCTCATTAGGCTTGTTGTGCGTGTGAGCCGTGTCAGAGGTTCAGCAATTCTCGAGAATCCCTTGACGAAGTGCCTATAATATGCGCACAAACCAAGGAAACGTTGGACAGCCTTCTTGTCTGTGGGTGGCGAAAACTCAGCTACGGCAGCTAACTTGTCTGGGTCTGGTCGGACGCCTTTAGGACCAACGACATGGCCAAGAAATTTGAGCTATTGGAACTCGAAGTAGCATTTTTCTGGCTTGATCGTGAGGCCGGCAGTACGGATCGGTGCGAGGACACTCTCGAGTCGTGCGAGATGTTCGTCAAACGTGCTCAAGAACACGACGACGTCGTCCAAGTATACGAGGCAGGTTTGCCATTTGAGTTCAGCAAGCACGGTATCCATCATCTGCTGAAAGGTGGCAGGCGTGGAACAGAGATTGAAGGGGAGAACTTTGAACTCATAAAGCCCGTCAGGTGTCACAAACGCTGTTTTTTCACGGTCCTGTTCATCAACTTCGATTGGCAATACCTTGACTTAAGATCTAGCGAAGAAAAAAATGTGGCATGTTGTAGACGATCCAATGCGTCATCGATGCGTGGCAATGGATAAACATCACGCTTGGTGACACGGTTTAACTTTCTATAATCTACACAGAAGCGTGTTGTCTTTCTTTCTGACTAACACTACAGGGGAGGCCCAGGGGCTTGTGGACGACTGGAACACGTCGTCTTGGTGCATCTCTTTCACCTGATACTTGATCGCTTCCCTTTCCACTGGCGACACTCTGTAAGGATGCTGACGAACAGGACATGCAGACTCGTCCGTTATAATGCGGTGCTTTGTGATGGACGTGCACCGTACTTTGGACGACGTTGAAAAACAGTCTGCAAATTCATTCACGAGACTCAGTAGACTGTCTTTCTGATGGTCTGGCAGAGAAGCATTAACGTGAATCCGATCTTTTAGGCTGGGTAACTCAGATTGCTGAGACGATGCGACTTCTAATGTGGCAATGTCAGTAACATCAATGATTTCGCGAAGAAATGCGATTGTCGTTCCTCACGGTACATGCTGATATTCGTTGCTAAAATTTGTTAGCAAGACAACTGAACATTTGTTGCGCACCTGAAGAAGCCCTCTGGGTATGCAGATGTGGCACTCAAGAAGCAGGGAGATGTTTGCCTCAGCAATTCCTTCGGCGTTGTCCTCCATGTCGCATCGGACAAGAGTAAGCACGCTGCTCTTGGGTGGCAACGTGACATGATCGTCAGCTTTGTGAAGCGCGATGTCACGGTCGTCATTGCTGTTTGCTATGGCTTGCATAGTAGCGAAGCTTACTCTAGACTCTTGCAAGTCGATGATGGCACTGTTCGCCTGAAGGAAATCCATGCCGAGTATAAGGTCCTTTGAACATTCAGGAAGAATGACGAAGTTGCCGATGTACGTGAAGCCCCGAATGTTGACACGCGCCGTGCACCGGCCCATTAGAGTTATGAGATGCCCTCCTGCAGTACGAATCTGAGTTCCGGTCCATTGCATCGAAACTTTGTTCAGTATAAGTGCGAGATTCTGGCTAATAACAGATGTGTCCGCACCCGTGTCGATTAACACCGTGACTTCGTGGTCATCTATGGTAACAGGTACGTCGCAAGATACTGACACCGAACTACACTGTTTTCTCTGTGTCTCAATTACATCATATAGCGGTCGTCATAGTGGAGGATCTTCAGCGTTCGCAACGTCAGCGACCTCACCTCCGCAGGTCGCTGAACTCAGTTTTCCCAGGAGGCAGGGCTGGGTGAGCGACCTCCGCAGGTCGCCGAAGTCAGTTTTCCCGGGAGGCAGGGCTGGGTGAGCGACGCCTTGTTGCAATATTGGCAGACGTCCCCGACACACGGGTTGGCTCCAGTACTAGCTGTGTTAAATTGTAATTGAAAAACACTTCTATAAAGTCGCTTGCTTCAGTTTGATTTGTTAGTAAAGAAGTGCCATTGTGCCAGTTAATGTCGGGAAAATCAGTCTCCAAAAAGGAGAATAATAGCATTGCAATGCTTTGAAGTAATTTAATTTAATATGTTGTTTAAGAGATTAGAAAAGTCCGGTTGATGGAGAGGGGGTTGATGAAAAAAACCTAGCAGCACTGTTTATGAGGAACATTGACATTTTAACCACAGTGTTTCCAAGTGGCTGTCAATGTTAACTCGTGTGCAGGGCAAGTGTTGGTTCACGGCAATCAGAACACCTCGGCCACGTGCGTCTCTTCGATCGCATCAATAAACGTCGAAGTTGGGAAGATCGGCCAGGACTTCTGTGTCCCTGATTTCTGTTGCAAGCCACGTTTCTGTTAGTATCGGTAAGATAGTGGTGGATGATGACATAAGATTTGATATGTGTTCACGCTTTGGCAGAAAGCTGCATATGTTCGTGAAAATTGCCGAAAAAGACAGATTATTATGTGGGATGGGAGGGCGAGTTCTTATATTTGTGGGATAATGCGATTGCCATGCCGTTTCTTTGACGGTCTGCGATGTCTCGTCAAATATGTAGCGTTTAGTACCTAAGTGCAATGTTTTGTAACGCAATGAAAAGCGAGCAGATTTTGCTTTCGCAAAAGCAACAAGGCGCCTGCGGGCGGTTCTGTACCACCTTAGAAAAATCTTCGCCGACACTGTGTTCAGTGCCTTTGAACTTCCAGCCATTTGATATGACAGTCTCTTTTGTCTTAAAGTACGTAAGTTTAACAATTATAGGGCGACAGCGCCCAGCGGTATGCCTCCCGAGACGATGTCCTCGTTCAATTTTTTTTGTATCTATGTTAATGTTAAGGTGCTGAGAGCACAGCTGGGTTACGGCTTCTTCAGACTGGGCGAATGTTTCCGAGGGATTAGGATCAGGAACACCATAAAAGATTAGGTTATTTCTATGTGATCGGTTTTCAGCGTCATCTATACGCCATTCCAAGCAGGTGGCCAGGTCAGTAATTTTAGTAGTTTCTGCTTTTACGCCTTCGATTTCATTTCGCAACGGGATGATGCTTTGGCAAAGTTTTTCGACTAGTGTCACTCTGGAAGTCAAATCAGACACCATGTTGTTCGTTTCCAGTAGTTGGTTCTTAATGCCTTTCATTTCAGTGATTATTTCTTTTTGGCCGGCTGATAGCTTTTCAGTTCTTTTAGTACAAGGTGAGCACTATCGGGACCCGGGTTAGACTCGATGTCTCCTCACAAGAGAAGCAAGGACCGAATGGCACAAACACTCTCAACAGCAATAGCGACACAGCACTGGGGGCTCGGCAGCTGCACCAGAAGATAATTGAAGCAAGACTACGAGTCGGCCTAGTTGGAACAAATTCATCTTTAAAACTTATTGTGCGCAAACAAACAGGGACGAAGAATAGAAGAAACACAAGAACGAGCGCTTTCTAACAAATGGTTTTATTTTTGAAGAACCACCTGCTTATATACCCACAGATCTGCGCGATCTAGTCAAACAGAGCACGCCTATAGCGCATATAATACACACAGATCTGCGCGATCAAGTCAAGAGAGCACATCTACAGTACATATACCACTTGTGATAAAAAACACAAAGACGTGGACCAAAACCACCCGGTCAACATAAGAACAGCAAGGTGCATGAAACATCCACTTACGATAAAAATGCGTTAAAGATGTGATGATAGAAGTGAATTTTCTTTATCCAACAATGAAACCGATGGATGGCTGATGCATTTTTCTTTTTGTTTTTCAATCCAGTGTGCTTCCACAATTTCCCTCGCGGTTTGATTCCTATTCCTATACAAAATGTTGGTGCTACTAAGACAGGGGGAGCAATTATGTTCTTGGCAATACATTGCCAAATGCGTGCTAGGGCGACCTTTCAGACTGGACAAGTGTTCCCTTAACCTCGTGTTAATGCATGTCGCAGTCTGCCCTACGTACACATGACTACATGTCATAGGGATCTGATAAACAACGTTCATCGCGCAATCAACAAATTGGTTCTTGCGCGGATGTTTAACATTACATTCTTTCTTTGCATCATTCTTTCTTTCAAACTTATTTTTAACCTTAGAGCACACACTACCTATTTTGTTTTTCGCCGAAAATACCACTTTTACTGCGTAACTACCAGCCACCTTATTAAGTCTGAGTGAAAGACCGTGCACATAGGGAATCACTGAAATCTTGGAAGCTACATCCTTTTGCCTTTGATTCTTTTTGCATTGTCCTTTATCCTGTTTAAGTTTGTTCATTTGCCTATCGCACGACGCCAACATCACAGCGAGCGGGTACCCAGCCTTTCTCAACCTATCAACTTGCTCAAAAAATGCGCTCTTTACGGTGTGGTGACATGAATTCAACAACACTGACCGGAAACATGAAATGACTATGCCATTCTTCACAAGCCTGGAATGATTTGAGGCATAATTCATTAGCGGTTTTCCAGCTCGGGGTGAAAATGACCAACATACATGTTCCTGTAGGAATTCTAACTTGACATCAAGAAATTGTAGCTTATCTACCGGTACTTCAGAAGTAAACGTTAAACCCTTGCCCTGAGAATTGAAGGCTTCTACAACCCTATTCCTGAAAGCACCCTTGTCTACATGACATCCTAAAATCAAGTAGTCATCGACATATCTGTATACCTTATTTACTACACCTTCTAAATCTTTGGCCAACTCTCTGTCTATGCTTCCCAAAAGAATGTTACTTAGGATGGGAGCTACCTCTGACCCGATGCACACACCCTTTGCCTGTACATACGTTTCACCACAGAATCCCCCTACATGTGTATTCGCTAAATAAAAATGCAGAAGTTCAAGAAAGGATTCAACGCCCATGCCGCACGTGTTGCGGAAAGACACCTCGTCATTCTCCTTAGTTATGCAATCTTTAACACTGCACATTAGGGGCCCATGCAGTAAGGAGTAGTAGAGATCTTGAACATCTATGCTGAATCCCCAGCTGCAGCTTGTCTTATCTGATGCCAGAAAATTCACAAGGCCTTCCGAGTTATTCAATAAGAACAGATCCTGTACTTCTAAAGAATTCAACATATTTTGCAGGAACTCAGCGACCATAACCTGCCAACACCCTCGCTCGGACACAATTGGCCTAAACGGAATTCCTTGTTTGTGGGTTTTTGCTGTAAAAAATATCCCCAATTTCATTCCTTTTGAGTTCTTTACAAGGAATTTACAAAAAACTCAAGGAATGAAATTCCTTGAGTTCTTATGTAAATCTTATGTATGGAAGCCTCACCAACACATTTATCCGGCCCTAATCTTCATACATTTGTACCGCAAGGAGTTGGCGTTTCTAGGCTTGACTACATGCTAGCAGCATTGGTCTTTGCGGTTGGTGCGCATGCGTTCTGTTGTTGGTAGGAAAGCGGCATTGGAGCATTAAATCAGTTGTTAGTCTGCGCCTGTGTCGTGTGGTTCTTTCTCTGTCTTGTTCTTTTTTGTGCAGTTTTTCTTCGTTCTCATAATGTCATACCAACTAGCCCCTCACCGTACGCTTCTATACTTATCTTTATCGGGCGACCACGTTTCGCCGCCTAACAAATGTAATCGCCCAGGGCGGGACGCGCCTGCTTGTATCCGAAGTTTCTGGAAAGTTATCGATGCATCTACCCGGCTGTCTGTTGTCGCCGAACCTTGTGTTATCTGATTTCATCGCGTGACGTGAATGGTGTAGAACTCTGTGGAAGGCCCGCGGGTCCGAACGATTAGTCTGGAACATTCGACGACTGCTGTATAAAAGCCGACGCGCTGGACCCGCTGATCAGATTTTTGACGATCGCTGACTTTGTTCGCCGCTCTCGTTGTGCTTTAAGTGTAGCCTGTTTTGTGGGCACAGGTTCGCCCAATAAAAGCTAGTTTTGCCTTTCACAGAATTGCTACTGTGTTCTTTGACGTCATGACCACGTGACATCTGGTGGAGGTGCTTTGCGTTCATGTACCGGACGACCCCACAAAGCAGTGACCCAAACCCTCACGCGGAAGACACCAACGTCGCCAAGAACCAGCGAGGTAGCAGCAGGCTGCAAGGGCTGCCCCCGGAGCACGGACTTTTGCCTGAGACGACTAGGAAGATGGCCACCAAGTCCACCCCAATGGCAGCCCCAGCGTCCCCCATCGAGCTGCAGCAGCCCAGGGAGCCTCCAACGTTCCGCGGTTCAACTTTCGAGGACCCGGAGAGCTGGCTTGAGACGTACGAGAGAGTCGCTACGTTTAACAACTGGAACAGCGACGACAAACTGCGATATGTCTTCTTCGTATTGGAAGACGCGGCCAGAACGTGGTTTGAGAACCGAGAAGCCACCTTAACGACCTGGGAACTTTTCCGTAGTGGCTTCCCGCAAACATTTACAAGCGTCGTGCGAAAAGAGCGAGCCCAATCTCTACTGGAGACCAGAGCGCAGCTGCCGAATGAGACGATTGCGATCTTCAATGAGGAAATGAGCCGTCTGTTCCGCCACGCCGACCCAGAAATTACCGAGGAGAAGAAAGTCCACCTGCTGATGCGTGGTGTGAAGGAGGAACTTTTTGCCGGAATGGTACGAAGCCCACCGAAGACCGTCGACGAGTTTCTTCGCGAGGCCACCAGCATCGAGAAGACACTCGAGATGTGAAACCGGCAATTCGATCGCCGCACGAACTCGACAAACTACGCCGGAGTTCAGTCACTGGCCACCGACGACCTACGCGAGACTATTCGAGCTGTCGTGCGCGAGGAGCTACAAAAGCTGTTCCCATCATCACAGCCTCAAGTGCCTTCGATTGCCGACGCTGTGCGTGAGGAGCTCCAACGACAACTTGGAGTAGCCCCTGAATCGCCGCAGCCTGAGCCGCAAGCGATGACCTACGCCGCCGTCGCACACCGTCAAGGTCCCCCTCCACAACCGCACCAGGGCCCTGTCACGCCGCAGTTCCGTCGTCCGCCGCCGCCGCCGGCACGACCACCCATCGCCCAGCGCACCTACGCTAGGAAGACGGACATTTGGCGCGCTGCGGAGAAGCGGGTCACGTCTACCGACGATGTCCATACCGGGAGATGGGACTGCGAGGTTTTGCCGTGAACGCTCCGCGCCCGCAGCAGGGTGAATGCCCCCGCGATATCACTGACTACCTCGCCGCTACTCAGTGGAGCTCTCGACGACCGTCGCGTTCGCCATCACCAGGCCGCTACCTGTCGCCGCAGCGCCGACCATACACTGGCCCAGCCCGGGGCCGGTCAGTGAGCCAATAATCGGAAAACTAAAAGCAGCAACCGATGGAGGTGCGGTTGCTGTTCGTCGAACTGACGAAGATCCTCCGCCGCCGACGAAGACACCGAAGAAACTACCTCGACGACATAACGACACGGCGCCGTCCCGACGAAATCAGGAAGCCAAGACTACACCGACGAAAGACGACTTGACGACGCGACGTTCCAACTTCAGTTCAACACGACGCAGCCGTGATCCAATGCCAAGACCTAACTGTAACGCAAGACAAAGAACCACCGACATCGATGTGCTTCTCGACGGCCACGCAGTCACCGCCTTAGTAGACACAGGAGCCGATTACTCCGTCATGAGTGGACCCATCGCCGCCCAGTTGAGGAAAGTTAAGACTGCATGGGAAGGCCCTCTAATTTGGACCGCTGGAGGACACCTCATTACGCCGACTGGGATCTGCACGGCAAGAATTACCGTTCATGACCGGACTTACCCTGCCATCTTTGTTATCCTCCAACAGTGTTCACGAGATGTCATTCTCGGCATGGACTTCCTGAATCAACATGGCGCAGTCATCAACCTGAAGTCGAAATCGATAACGCTGTCACAAGATCAAGCGATACCACCGGAGAGCTGTCGTAGTCACCATGCCTTGAGTGTGCTCGAAGATCAAGTGAGCATCCCACCGCGCTCCAGCATTATTATTTCCGTCGGCACCGAAACACCCGCTGACGTAGAAGGCGTCATCGAAGGCGACCAAGACCTACTGCTCGACCGTGAAATTTGCGTCGCAAGAGGGATCGCTCGACTCCACGGAGGGCAAGTGGAAGTTATGCTAACCAACTTCAGCCAAGAGTTCAAGCACATCAACAAGGGCACGACAATCGCATATATTGAGGAAATTGTGGAAACCAGCAATGCCTTTGTCCTCTCGGATTCAGCCGCATCTACCCCATGAGCATAGTCCCTGAACCAGACTTCGACATGAATCCAAGTCTTCCTATGAGTAAGCAGCAACAGATCAGAAGTTTTCTCCGACGATACAAAGACTGCATTTCGACGTCATCGAGGATTCGACAAACACCAGTTGCAAAGCATCGCATAATAACCGAAGAGAGCGCTCGACCACTCTGCCAGAGCCCTTACCGAGTTTCGACGCGAGAACGTGAAGCTATTAGGCAACAAGTCGACGAAATGCTGCACGACGACCTCATCCAGCCGTCGAAAAGCCCGTGGGCATCTCCTGTAGTCCTGGTGAAGAAAAAGGACGGAACCCTACGCTTCTGCGTCGATTCTCGTCGACTGAACAAGATCACGAAGAAGGATGTGTACCCCCTTCCACGGATAGACGATGCATTGGATCGGCTCTGCAACGCTAAATACTTCTCATCGATGGACCTCAAGTCTGGCTACTGGCAAATTTCTATGCTGCCTACTAAATGTTTCAGGTCTGAAGACCGCTTTATAATTGTGCTTCCATGCCCAGAAGCAGTGTGTGGTTCTTTTTGCAAATTACTGTTGTTGTTGAGTGGCGACATAGAGCAAAACCCTGGTCCCAATGATAACGTTATGGCTGAATTGCTTAAAACTGTAAAAGAAACAAACACGCGTTGTATTCGCATTGAAACAAACCAAACCAGTATGTCACAGGCGATAGAAGAGCTTAAACTCTCACACCAGTCCATCACACTTAGCATCACCGATATGAATGAACGCCTACAAGCTCTAGAATGTGTGACTACTCGCTTTGAGACGTTGCAACAAGAAATGAGTGACACGTGTCAAAATATAAAACACGTGCAGCGAGAAACCGCCACACTTCGTGGGCGACTTAACGATGCCGAAGACAGGTCACGACGAGAAAATCTTATATTCTTCGGGATACCCGATGGCCCGTCTGAGAATGCGCGTCAATGCGAAGAAACAATTATCTCCATCGCCTCAGACAAACTGGATATACGTTTACCACCTGATAGTATAGAGCGTTCACATCGAATCGGGAAATTTGCCAGCGGCAAGAATAGGCCTCTAGTGGTGAAGTTTACCACATTCAAGACAAAAGAGCTGGTGTTTTCCAAACGGTCGTCTTTCGCGGGAACAGGTATCAGCGTAAGCGAAGACTTTTGCGAAGCCACACGTCACGCCCGGAAGAAACTTTTGGAATTCGGTAGAGGCTTGAACAGTAACTTCAAATTAAACTACAAAAGACTATTTTCGGAAGGAAAGTGCTACATGTTCAATGCCGACGAAAATTCCGTCATTGAAGTGAACACTGGCAGTCAAACGAGGAATGCTGTGGCCACCTCCCCAGGAGCAACGCGTTCTGGACGTGTCTATGCGGGAAATAAATAGGCTCACGCGAGGGGTGGAGGCCAATCGGCAACAGCATCCGTAATCCTTACTAATATTCGGAGCGTTTTTCCTAAAAGAGATGGTTTGAACAGTTTAATTAACGATACTGGAGCTGATGTTGTTGTACTAACGGAAACCTGGCTCTCTGACAAAATAGAGACACGCGAGCTCTTTCAATGCAACAAGAAATTTACTGTATATCGGCTAGACCGCACCGATAGAATAGGCGGTGGTGTTTTAATTGCTATTAACTCTAGTTTTGAATCATTCCTTTTGAATGTAACCACTAATTTGGAATTACTCTGGTGCTGCCTATCTATTAATTTCAAAAAAATAATCATAGGGGTGTGTTATCGTCCCCCTAATCCCGATAGTGCTTTTGCAGACAAAATTCATGACACCCTAAGCGAAATATCCGTTCGATTTCCTGGATCACCTATGTTTCTTTTAGGAGACTTTAATTTCCCCACTATCGACTGGTCGCGTTCCTGCCCTTTTTCTAATCCAACATCTGCAGAGGCTACAGGATTTCTTAACGTTTGTGCAGATTTTAACCTTGCACAGCTCGTTATCAAACCAACACGTGTCACATCTACTACAAGTTCGTTGCTCGACTTGATTCTGACCACTCATGCTGATAAGGTTTCACCAGTAACCCACGTGCCTGGCTTAAGCGACCATGACATCTTACACTTTAACATTTCCATCCCGCCTACAAAAGTAAAGAAACACACCAAGTATATTAGGGATTACAAAAAGGCTAACTTTAACGCTATAAACTCTGAGTTATCATCCTTTCTTGACTACTTCCTTCTAACACATGTAGACCTATCAGTTCAAGAAATGTGGTTGTCTTTTAAAACTACAGTAATGCACCTTATCTACAAATATATTCCACTTAGAATAATTCATCAATCTTCTAACGCCCCCTGGTACAATAACCATCTGAAAAGATTATCCAACAAAAAATCCAGACTTTTTCGTTCCGCCAAAAGGTCATTAAACGCTGATCGATGGCTAGCATATACATCCGCTGCGAAAACCTACACAAGCGCTTTAAAGATGTCCAAATTTAACTTCTTTAACTCAACCCTACCGTCTCTGTTAAAAACTAACCCAAAACGTTTTTGGAACGTTATGAAATGTACCAAAGATAGCGCTATAAGTCTCGTAAACGATTCAGGCGATCAAGTTCCGAATCATCTTTGCGCTTCTGTACTAAACAACACGTTTGCCCAATCATTCTGCACAGAAAATTTAAGTAACTATCCCCCTTTTACATCCCCTAACTTTCCGGCGATGGATCCCATTACCCTGGACCCAGCAGGTATCCGAGCCAGAATTTTCACGATAAAGCGGTCATCATCATGTGGTATTGACGGTATTAATTCCAAGTTTCTCCAAAACACTGCAGAATACAGCTCCATCATACTTACCTTTATTTTTACTAGATCACTTAACGACAGTGCCCTACCCATTGATTGGAAAACCGGTAAGGTTACCCCATTTTTTAAATCGGGAAACCCACATCACCCTTTGAATTACAGACCCATCTCATTAACTTCGGTACCCTGCAAAATTTTTGAGCACATCATTTTCACTCACCTTGTAAACTTTCTTGAATCAAACAATTTTTTTAGCCCTTATCAGCACGGTTTCAGAAAATCTTTTTCTTGTGAAACACAACTAATAACATTCACTAAAGACTTGCATGCGTTCTTGGACTCAGGTTTTGCGACGGACTGTATTTTTTTAGACTTTTCTAAAGCCTTCGATAAAGTTAATCACGAATTACTTATCTATAAGCTAAGCCTTCTAAATATTGACCCTTTAATATTCAAATGGATTTGCAGCTTTCTTTCTAATCGTACCCAATATGTAACCATCAATGACAATGACTCACCAGAGGTGCCAGTAGAATCGGGTGTACCCCAAGGCTCTGTGTTGGCGCCTTTACTTTTCCTCATTTATATTAACGACCTGCCTAACCAAATCACTAGCTCTATTTGTTTGTTTGCCGACGATTGCGTAATTTACCGAAAAATAACTAATGATTCTGATATGGTTACATTACAATCAGACCTTGATAACGTTACAACCTGGTGCTCCCGCTGGCACATGAATCTTAACACTTCAAAATGCAAATTCATGAGAATCTCACGCAGCCAAGTATCTTTTTATAACTACCATCTTAACAACATCCCACTTGAATCAGTATCTTGTTATAAATATCTCGGAGTGCACATTACAAATAATCTCTCATGGAAACGACATATCGAACACATTACATCAAAAGCTAACCGCATGCTGGGCTATCTTAAACGAAATTTTTCACTCGCACCTTCTTCCCTGAAAAAACAGCTATATGTCACCTACATTCGGCCTAATCTAGAGTATGCATCCTCAATATGGGACCCTCATCAATTAACCTTAATTAACAGCTTAGAAGCTGTGCAGAATCGGTCCGTTCGTTTTATTCTCAACAATTACCAGCGCACAGCAAGCGTAACTAGCATCAGACTTGCCCTCAACATACCTCTCCTTTCCAAACGCAGAAAAATCGCTCGCCTTTGTCTGTTTCATAAAATATACCACTTAATTCCTACACTCAAATCACGCTTTATCGAACCAGCCCATTTTACTTCCGCACGCTTGGACCATCGTCATAAGGTGAACATCCCATTCCACAAAACGTCTACCTATGGTAATTCATTTCTTCCAAAATCATGCCAGGAATGGAATCACCTACCGGATCCACTAGTCTGTATAACTAACACAGATAACTTCCGTAAGGCACTTACTAATATTATCTAGTATGCCTTGATGTGAATGTATAAGGAAGCAATTCCGCTTTCTCCTGAATATTATTGTTGATAAGCTTTCTTTTTTATTATTTACCTAATCTGCAAACATTGTGTATTATATTATGCTTTATTTTCTATCATTCTGTGCTTATTGTCTCACTCTAACCTGTCCTATATACCATGTATTTATATTTAATCTGTATTACTGAAGTTTTCCGTTTTTCTTTGTATAATTATATTTTTACCGCATTATGCTTTTTTGTTTTTTGTGTCGCTCTCGAGTTATTTTTACATTGTACCATGCATTGTCATCTAATTAGTATTAGTGTTTCCTTTCTCCTTTCTTGCATACTTATCTGTATTTATTAGCCCCTCCCCTCTATAATGCTTCATTGTAAGCCCTGAGGGTACTATAAATATAAATATAAATAAATAAATAGAAGTCTATGAGAGAGATTGCGAAGACTGCCTTCATCATGCCAGACGGCCTCTACGAGTTCAAGGTCATGCCATTCGGACTGTGCTCAGTGCCTGCAACGTTTCAGCGTGTCAAGGACACGGTGTTAGCCGGACGGAAGTGGCAGACGTGCCTTGTTTACTTGGATGACGTCGTTGCCTTCGCCGGAAATTTCGACGGTCACCTTAGGCGGCTTGCGACAATGTTAGAGGCCATTAAGTCATCAGGGCTCACTCTGAAGCCGGAAAAGTGCCGCTTCGCTTACGACGAGCTTTTGTTCCTAGGCCACGTCATCAGCAAATCAAGAGTACGCCCCGACCCACAGAAGACAGCTGCCATTGCAAAATTCCCGAAGCCAACCGACAAGAAGGCAGTGCACAGATTCCTTGGCATGTGTGCCTACTATAGGCGCTTTGTCAAGGACTTTTCACGCATCGCGGAGCCGCTAACATATCTAACCAAATGTGATGTTGAGTTCAAGTGGGAAACGCCGCAGGCCAAGGCATTTCAAGAACTCAAACGACGCATGCAGTCGCCGCCGGTACTTGCACACTTCGACGAGGACGCCGATACCGACATCCACACTGACGCCAGAAGCCTAGGCCTCGGTGCCGTCCTAGTCCAGAGGAAAGAAAGACTTGAACGGGTGATATCGTATGCTAGCCGGTCGCTGTCAAAAACGGAAAGCAATTATTCTACGACTGAAAAGGAATGCCCCGCCATCATTTGGGCTACAGCTAAATTCCGCCCTTACCTCTGTGGGAGGCCATTCAAAGTCGTCAGTGACCATCACGCGTTGTGTTGGCTAGCTAACTCAGGGTGCTAGAGTGCTATTCTCGACACGCATGGCGGCTGCACAGCCGCCATTATCTGCCATGTTTACACTCTGATTGGCTGTGGAGAGCTCACGTGCCTTGACATTTGTGCCGGGAAACGGAAGTTTTGCGGAATGTCATTTTGCGCTTTCATCAAGATGGTGAAACGTGACGTGGAGCTGCAAATTTTATGGATTAATACATTTTTTTGGTCCTTGGCAGATATATTGTGATGTTAGCGCTTCAAAAAGAATGTGAGCGGTAGCGTGCAGAAGCCAGTGCAATGCACCTGCAAATGCGCAAATATGTGGTGGCGATCCAATATATGCGCCATGCCAGCTTGCTGATTGGCTGAAGGAATATCTCGTGAGGAGCGTCATAGAAAGGGCTGTTTCGTAAACGTCATTTCGATGATGCGTGACGTTGCGCTGGGCCGCCATTGCTGAGATTTTCCGCCATAATTTTTGCTGCGACGAGCCACACGAATTATGCTAATGAGCAGCCATATGCAATGGCAGCAGAGAGGAATGCGCATCGCCACATTTTCCCTGTCGTTTGGCACCACGAAAATCTTTTGTTCATAACGCGTTCTCATAGTATTTGCATTGCTCTAGGGTGGTGTTGGCATTTGTGTTTGGGGCCATGATTTTTTAAAAGAACGCGTTTATACGAATTAATATTGTTTAAACATAGCAAACTTTCGGCAATGTTGTCCACTTTTCACTGCTGCATCTGTATTGTAATCAAGATCAATCCCTTTTCGCACAATAAAGAGTTATGACAACAGCCTCTTTCTCATTTATAAGAAAGAAATGTACGCAAGACGGCGCCTTGAAGTTACCTCCGTCGGTGCTAGTAACCAGCGAAATGAACAAGAGATGGCAGCGCTGGCGCTTGCGTCGCTCTAGTGGATATCTCTGGCGCGCGCAACGCTATAGGTGATATTCGGCCGTTTCTCAGCGAGCCGAGTCGGGCTGAGTCACTGGCGTTTCACGAGGTACACTCTTAGAACGGTTGCACCCTTTGGTGTGTAAATTTCTCCCACAACGATAATCGTCATCTGCCTAGCTTGCGTTTCCTTTCTTGAAAACTCGGCGCTCGCTACTTTCCTGTCGAGAATGCTACGTCACACTGATAACGCGGCGCCGTTCGTGACTGGGAAGTACCGGGCTCGCCGCGTTAGAGAAAGGAAACGCGGGCAAGACGGATGACGTTTATTGTTGTGGGACAAGATAAGCCCCAAAGGGTGTAAATTTTTCTAAGAGTGTAGCGATAACGCGGCCTACACTCTTAGAAATATTTATACCCTCTGGGGCGTATCTTGTCCCACAACAATAATCGTCATCTGTCTTGCCCGCATTTCCGTTTTTTAATGCTGCAAGCCCGGTACTTCCCAGTCACGAACGGCATGCGCGTTATCAGTGTGACGCAGCTTCTCGAAAGAAAAGTAGCAAGCGCCGAGCTTTCAAGAAAGGAAACTCAGGCAAGACAGATGACGATTATCGTTGTGGGACAAGATAAGCCCCAAAGGGTGTAAATATTTATAAGAGTGTAGAACGTGCGCGCATCACCACTGGTAGGTCGCGTATGTTGTCTCAAGCAAGAAAACAAGCGCGTTGGCGCCAACATGCGATGACTCATTCCATTTTCCGGGGACACGCGTCCCAGCTATTGAAGCAGACGATAGCTTGAACGCAGCAGACGACGGAAGCGAGAAGCGTTTTCGACAGAATAATCATATGCTTTGAGATAGCTGCTTTATTTTTACTGCGGAGGTAAACTGTTTTGCTTTACCGATAACGCTATATTCAGTGCCTTCATTTCAATTTCTTAGGCGAAACGTCAAGTTGGCGTCACGTTACGTAAGCAAAACGGGGCCAGCAGCGCCATTATGTTTGCGTTGCGCCTACGTCATGCATCGAAGAAAATGGTGGGATGTCCAGAATAGCGCCCTTAAAGGACCCTTCAGGACGGCTGGCATGGTGGAGCCTCAGACTACAAGAATACGACATCACTGTAACCTACAAGTCCGGACGAAAACACTCAGATGCCGATTGCCTATCCGCGCTCCCATTGACCCACCGCCGCAAGATGACGAGGATGACGACGCCTTCCTTAGAATAACAAGCGCGGAAGACATCGCCGAACATCAACGAGGAGACCCGGAGCTAAAAGCCCTAGTCGAGTATTTGGAAGGGCACACCGACGTTGTCTCTAGGGCATTTAAGCGTGGATTGTCTGCGTTCACGCTTCAAAACAGCCTACTCGTGAAGAACTTCTCACTAGTCTGTGCCAACTACCTTCTTGTTGTTCCGTCGGCGCTGCGTCCAGAAGTACTGCACGCCCTACATGACGATCCGACCGCTGGGCACCTCGGATTCTCCCGAACGCTGTGGAGGATACAGGAAAGGTATTACTGGCCGCATCTGACCACTGACGTCGCCCGTTACGTCAAGACATGCCGAGACTGTCAGCGACGTAAGACACCACTGACAAGGCTAGTAGGATTACTACAGCCGATCAAGCCTTCTTACCGACCTTTTCAGCAGATCAGGATGGACTTGTTGGGACCATTTCTGACATCAACTTCCGGAAATAAGTGGTTCGTCGTGGCGACGGACTATCTCACCCTTTTCGCTGAAACTAAAGCTCTACCAAAAGGCAGCGCAGCCGAAGTGGCGAAATTTTTCGTCGAGAACATCCTGCTGCGACATGGTGCTCCAGAAGTCCTCATCACCGACAGAGGAACGGCTTTTACAGCAGAGCTCACCCAAGCCATTCTGCAGTACAGCCATACAAGTCACAGGAGGACAACTGCCTACCATCTGCAGACTAATGGTCTCACAGAGCGCCTGAACAAGACCCTCGCCGACATGCTAGCAATGTACGTCGACGTCGAGCACAAGACGTGGGATGCGGTCCTGCCGTATGTAACCTTCGCTCACAACACGGCGGTGCAAGAAACAACACAGATCACGCCGTTTAAGCTAGTTTATGGCAGGAACCCAACGACGACGCTCTACGCCATGCTGCCCCACGTCACTGACGAAGAGAACGTTGACGTCGCTAGCTATCTCCAGCGCGCCGAAGAAGCCCGACAGCTCGCCCGCCTACGGATCAAAAACCAACAGAGGACCGACAGCCAACACTACAACATCCGACGACGCTTCGTCGAGTACAAGCCCGGCGACCGTGTTTGGGTTTGGACACCTATACGCCGACGAGGACTGAGTGAGAAACTATTACGCCGCTATTTCGGACCCTACAAGCTCATTCGACGTATTGGCGCACTGGACTATGAGGTCGTGCCAGACGGAATTTCGCATTCACAGCGGCGCCGCACACGATCTGAAGTGGTCCACGTGGTGCGTCTGAAACCCTTTTACGGACGCTGACGAACTTCCTTATTTTTGTTTTCTTTGCTACGGGTGTTTTTCTTTATTACTTTCATTTGTATGCAGCATCAGGTCGATGCTTTCTAAGAGGGGGGTATTGACACGTGTACTTGTCTTCATCGGGCGACACGTTTCACCGCCTAACAAATGTTATCGCACAGCGCAGGACGCGCTTGTATGTGAGGGAAGTTTCTGGATTGTTATCGATGGTTCCATCCAGTGTCTGTGACCGAACCTTGTGTAATCTGATTGCATGTGTGCGCAATGCGAATGTAGAACTTTGTGGAAGGCGCGCAGGTCCCAGTGATTAGTCTGCAACATTCGACGATTGATGTAAAAAGCCAGCGCGCTTGACCCGCTGATCAGATTTTCGAGGATCGCCGACTGTGTTCGCCGCTCTCGTTGTGCTTTAAGTGTAGCCTGTTTTGTGGGCACAGGTTCGCCCAATAAAAGCTAGTTTTGCCTTTCACAGAATTGCTACTGTGTTCTTTGACGTCACGACCACGTGACAATATGGCATCCTTTCACTAAAGAAGATATTAATAAAGTAGAAGGTATTCAAAAGCGGGCCGTTCGTTATATATATAACAGTTTTGGGCACACGTCGATGACAGCCTTGCTAAGCAGAGGCAATCTGCCAACTCTAACCCAAAGGAATCGTGTTCTCAGATTAAAATTTTTGTTTCAGCTCATTAAGGGATACTACAGCGTAGATAGTTCTGAGATCATTTCCTTTTCAACAGGTTATGCTACAAGGCAACGGCATGCACTAACAATTACCCCCTTCAATAGCCGCAAAAATTGCTTTAAATACTCATTTTTTCCTAGGGTCGTAACTGAATGGAATCAGCTGTCCAACAATGTGGTGTTGCAGCCATCCCTGAATTTGTTCATGTCCCATATTGTGTAATTTTCTTATTTTAGCTCTGTTACATTTGCACTTGCAGTAGATGCATTCATTCAGTTGTACTCGAAGCGTATCTTTTATTTCATGATATCTGTATTGTCTTTTTACTAGTACATGAATTTTTCTTTTGTTTGCCCTGCTAATCATGTCATAATGATGTATCCCTATCCTGGAAAAATCCCGTAACGGGATTGCAGTATTTGTAAATAAAAAAATAATTAAATAATTCATTCCCACTCCCCAAAGTCCCTTTTATACAAGGTTCTTTCAGATTGTAGCACCACCTTATATACACAAGTGGCCACCTCTACATCCCTCCTTTTCACTTCTTATGAGACAGGGCCCTACAAGTCCAACCTTTGCGGTGGTCTTACTACACATCCGCTGCGAGTCTGTTTCACCGTTTCCTGTGGCGTTACTTCTGGCTGCATTGGATCTTCTTGGGGTGCTGCAGGCTGCATGATCTTGGGAGGGACAGGCGGAGAAGCTGCCGGTTGAACTGGCCTCGCTTCCGATGAATGAAGTACCAGGTGTCAACGATTAGGCTGAAGGACGCCTCTGGAGGTCTGAACAAGGTAGGACCGCGGATGCTGAGCCTGCGAGAGTACATCACCATTGCAGCGTGTGTCAGTGACCCATACATAGTCTCTAGGACTCAGAGGGGCCAATTGGCTTGAACCATGACGTCGATTGTAGTTCATCGCTTGCCGTGCCTTGTTCCATGAGTCCTTTTCCCTGAAACTTGTATGGCATGGTAACGAAGGCACCAGTTGTTCCGGTAGTTTCATGAGACGAGTTTATAATTTCCTTCCCATTAGGGCTTGAGCCGGGGAAATGCCGTTGGGACCAGGCGTGTTACGGTACGACAGTAAGGCGAGGTAAGGATCAGGACCTTTGAAGAGCAAGTCTTTCACTGGCACCATGCGCTCTGCCTCTCCATTGCTCTGGGGGTACCTCAGGCTGCTGGTCTCATGATGGAAGCCGTATGACCGCGCAAACTCGGCGAAACCGTTGGACACAAACTGCGGTCCGTTGTCGGTCCGGACGATGTCAGGTATGCCAAAACAGGTAATACAGCTCTTGATCGCTGAGATGACTGCTGGTGCCGTAGTGGACCCCATGGAGACTAAAGGAAACCTGGAATAATAGTCAACAATCAGGACGTAATCGCGCCCTCTAAGTTGAAGCAGATCGATGCCAAGGTGCTGCCATGGTCTGTCGGGTGTCATCGTGGACAACATAGGCTCAGAACGCTGAACTCGAGTCTCAGCGCATATGGCACAGTGGGTCACCATATGCTCAACATGCATGTTGCAGTTAGGCCACCAAACAGACTCCCTTACCCGTTCTTAGCAGCGACGCACTCCCTGATGCCCTTCATGTAATAGGGCGAGAATGTCCTGGCGCAAGGCTGAAGGAATGACAAGTCGTCGGTCCAGCAAAAGGATGCCATCGTAGATGCTCAATCTGTCTTTCTCCTTCCAAAATGGAGCGATCTGCAGCGGCACCTTGTTTATTTATTTACTTGAACCTCAAGGGTCCCTGGTGGGACATTACATGAGGGGTGGGCGCAAGAACGGCGGTTAACAATGAATGTTACATGAGAATCGTGACGATGACATGGCTTCCTCGATGGCAGTCTTGAAATGGGCTGGATCAGGGATTAGTGCTAAGTCACAGGGAAGGCAATTCCAGTCGTGAGCTGTGTGGACAAAAAATTATTTCTGAAATGTAGTTGTTCGGCAACGATGTGGGATGATGTTTTTGATGATGATGTTTTTGTCTGGCCATCCTTTCGTGCAATACATCATGACCGCAGAGCAGACTCCATCTTGGGCTTGGTGTACGCGGACATCTTCTAGCTGTCTTGCTACAAGAGGCAGTAATTCCTTGAACACTTCACTGACAAACAACTCCAGGGTGTCTACCATGCGAGTAGTTGGCAAATCAGAGGGAGCTCGTGACAAAGTGTTCGCCGTAGCCAAGTGCTTTACAGGCACATATTTCACCACGTACTGATATTGCATCAGTTTTATCCACATCCATTGTATGCGAGGCAGCACGAGTTCTAGGTCCTTGTCACCCAAAAGGGTGACCAGAGGAAGGTGATCTGTGTCTACCTCGAAGCTTAGGCCACAAAGGAACTGGTCGTACCGTGAAATGGCCCAAGTCATCGCGAGGCCTTCCTTTTCTGTTTGATTATAACGTGCTTCCATCGGAGTAAGCGCCCTCGAAGCATATGCTACAGCACGTCGAGTACCTTCAGGCTGGTCCTGTAGGAGTACAGCTCCCAGACCGTAGGAGCTGGCATCCGCGGATACTACAGTGTGGTAGCAAGAATTGTATTTTGCTATGTACGTGTCGGAGCTCAGCAGCAACTTGAGGCACGAGAAGGCCTTTTCTTGACTAGGACCCCAAGTCCAGGTGCTGTTCTTGTTTAGGAGGGAACGAGTGAACTCCGTAATGTCGCATAAGTGAGGTATGAACCGTGTGACGCGATTCATCATTCCCAGCAATCGTCGTACTCTGCTGACGTCGGTTGGTGGCGGCAGATCTCTGACAGCATTCACCTTGTCCAGGTCTGGCGAGATCCCATCTGCCTGAATCACTACTCCAAGGAACATATTTAACAGGGATAGGCGTGCTAGTTGGTGGTCGATATTGGAATGCATCATGTAACCGCGCAAACAATAAAAGACAAAGAAAGAAACACACAGGACAGGCGCGGAACTTCAACTTCAAAGATAAAGTTCCACGCCTGTCCTGGGTGTTTCTTTCTTTGTCCTTCGTTGTTTGCGTGGTTACATGATGCATTCCAACTCCAAGGAACTTGCCCGAGCTGACCCGAAACGCACACTTCTTTTCGTTAAGGTTGACAGCCTCCTCCTCAAGGCAAGCTAGGACTGCAGCCAGACGCTCGTCGTGCTCTTGACGATCTTTCCCGAAGATTAGAATGTCATCAATCAGGTTCATGACTTAAGGCAAGCACTCAAGAACCCTCGACATTAACTGCTGGAAATACTCTGGTGCCATGGCTATACCAAAAGGGAGTCTCTTGTAACAGTACCGGCCGAACGGCGTTATAAATGTCGTGAGTTCCTGGCTGTCGGTACTAAGCTTCACCTGATGGAAACTAGACCGCGCATCCAACTTGGAGAATACTCGCACTCCGCCCAACTGGATGAGGATCTGTTCTACCGTCGGCAAGATAAAGCGCTCCCTTTCGATGACTTCGTTCAGCTTCGTCAGATCGACGCAGATTCTGTAGCCGCCCGATGATTTGGGCACGACTACAAGCCCGAAGCACCACTCAGTTGGAATGTTTACCTTCCTTATGACGTCCTGCGACTCCAGGTCGTCCAGCTCTTTCTTGACAACATCGTTTAAAGGAATTGGAATCCGCCTTGGGGCACTCAGGAAAAATGGACGAACGCCGGGTTTAACGCGAATGCGATATTCGGCTTGCCGAAATTTTCCCAACCCTAGGAAAATCTTGGCTGGGGGGAATGAAGGCACTCGGCAGAATCCAGGAAGTGAACAACACCAAGGGCTTCAATTGCAGGGAGCCCAAGCAGGTGAGTGTGCTGATGTTCAACCACGTACAAGGTCTGCACTGTGGACTTGTCACCCCACTGTAAGGTTGCTTTAAAGGTACCAAGAATGTGCAGACTCTGTTCACCAGGGCCCAAGACTTCCCCTTCAACATCATCCAGCAACTGCGGTCGGCCTGGGAAAGACGGTGAGACAACAGAGATTTCCGTGCCAGTCTATCTTAAACTCGGTCGGGTGCTCGTGTTTGCGTACTCCAGGGTAGTGTATCGTACTGCTGTCGAGTTGTAGCGGCGCCTGCCTATCGAAGCTCGACTGACGTTACTTATTGGGTAGCATGGTGTCGTCGGCGGGCTGAGGCATCCGGTAGACCATGGCGACCAAGCAAGGGCGAGACGATTTCTAGTGCGAAACTTGCACGGTTTATTCAAAAGTTGGTGAAAATTGAAGAGAAGAGAATGAAGTGATCAAAAGTACATTTCGGAGCCCCTTAAATAGGCTCTCTACAATCGTGGGAGGGATCTTGCTTCCGTCGACGTCACGTGATTGAAATGAGGAGGCCTTCCTGCCTCCTGGAATTGTAGACGCTTGTCCGTCTCCCTTGCGCGTTGCTGGTTTGTGGAAGTGCTCCTTTTGGCCGTTCAAGGAATGGGTCTTTCTAAAGTCGCACACACACATACAAAAGAGGCCTGTACACTGCGGGGTCATGAATACTTTGTTTAGCGCAAAAACACAGACACAAGAAAGACGACAGGACAAGGCGACAGGTCCTCTTTCTTGTGTCTGTCTTTTTGCGCTAAACAAAGTATTCATGGATTCGCACCAACTAGCCCGCCAACGCATTGTGCATTACACTGTGGGGCTTCCGCCAGACCGGCAGACACTCGAAATGGTCATGGCAAATTAAGAAGTCGCACTTCATTTCGACGAGGCCTGGTGGAAGAAGGTCGGGTGAGAGAAAGTTCTTTCTGCACGAGGTGCGAGACACCAACCATAGCAGGCGAAGTCACGCCTCATTTCAACGAGGCAGGGTGAGAGATCATCATCATCATCATCATCAGCCTGGTTACGCCCACTGCAGGGCAAAGGCCTCTCCCATACTTCTCCAACAACCCCGGTCATGTACTAATTGTGGCCATGCCGTCCCTGCAAACTTCTTAATCTCATCCGCCCACCTGACTTTCTGCCGCCCCCTGCTACGCTTCCCTCCCCTTGGGATCCAGTCCGTAACCCTTAATGACCATCGGTTATCTTCCCTCCTCATTACATGTCCTGCCCATGCCCATTTCTTTTTCTTGATTTCAACTAAGATGTCATTAACTCGCGTTTGTTCCCTCACCCAATCTGCTCTTTTCTTATCCCTTAACGTTACACCTATCATTCTTCTTTCCATAGCTCGTTGTGTCGTCCTCAATTTGAGTAGAACCCTTTTCGTAAGCCTCCAGGTTTCTGCCCCGTAGGTGAGTACTGGTAAGACACAGCTATTATATACTTTTCTCTTGAGGGATAACGGCAACCTGATGTTCATGATTTGGGAATGCCTGCCAAACGCACTCCAGCCCATTCTTATTCTTCTGATTATTTCCGTCTCATGATCCGGATCCGCCGTCATTACCTGCCCTAAGTAGATGTATTCCCTTACGACTTCCAGTGCCTCGCTGCCTATTGTAAATTGCTGTTCTCTCCCGAGACTGTTAAGCATTACTTTAGTTTTCTGCATATTAATTTTTAGACCCACTCTTCTGCTTTGCCTCTCCAGGTCAGTGAGCATGCATTGCAATTGGTCCCCTGAGTTACTAAGCAAGGCAATATCATCAGCGAACCGCAAGTTGCTAAGGTATTCTCCATCAACTTTTATCCCCAATTCTTCCCACTCCAGGCCTCTGAATACCTCCTGTAAACATGCTGTGAATAGCATTGGAGATATCGTATCTCCCTGTCTGACGCCTTTCTTTATAGGGATTTTGTTGCTTGCTTTATGAAGGACTACGGTGGCTGTGGAGCCGCTATAGATATCTTCCAGTATTTTTACATATGGCTCATCTACACCCTGATTCCGTAATGCCTCCATGACTGCTGAGGTTTCGACTGAATCAAACGCTTTCTCGTAATCAATGAAAGTTATATACAACGGTTGCTTATATTCTGCACATTTCTCTATCACTTGATTGATAGTGTGAATATGGTCAATTGTTGAGTAGCCTTTACGGAATCCTGCCTGGTCCTTTGGTTGACAGAAGTCTAAGGTGTTCCTGATTCTATTTGCAATTACCTTAGTAAATACTTTGTAGGCAACGGACAGTAAGCTGATCGGTCTATAATTTTTCAAGTCTTTGGCGTCCCCTTTCTTATGGATTAGGATTATGTTAGCGTTCTTCCAAGATTCCGGTACGCTCAAGGTCATGAGGCATTGCGTATACAGGGCGGCCAGTTTCTCTAGAACAATCTGTCCACCATCCTTCAACAAATCTGCTGTTACCTGATCCTCCCCAGCTGCCTTCCCCTTTTGCATATCTCCTAAGGCTTTCTTTACTTCTTCCGGCGTTACCTGTGGGATTTCGAATTCCTCTAGACTATTTTCTCTTCCATTATCGTCGTGCGTGCCACTGGTACTGTATAAATCTCTATAGAACTCCTCAGCCACTTCAACTATCTCATCCATATTAGTAATGATATTGCCGGCTTTGTCTCTTAACGCATACATCTGATTCTTGCCAATTCCTAGTTTCTTCTTCACTGTTTTTAGGCTTCCTCCGCTCCTGAGAGCATGTTCAATTCTATCCATATTATACTTCCTTATGTCAGCTGCCTTACGCTTGTTGATTAACTTCGGAAGTTCTGCCACTTCTATTCTAGCTGTAGGGTTAGATGCTTTCATACATTGGCGTTTCTTGATCAGATCTTTCGTCTCCTGCGATAGTTTGCTGGTATCCTGCCTAACGGAGTTACCACCGACTTCCATTGCACACTCCTTAATGATGCCCACGAGATTGTCGTTCATTGCTTCAACACTAAGGTCCTCTTCCTGAGTTAAAGCTGAATACCTGTTCTGTAGCTTGATCTGGAATTCCTCTATTTTCCCTCTTACCACTAACTCATTGATCGGCTTCTTATGTACCAGTTTCTTCCGTTCCCTCCTCAGGTCTAGGCTAATTCGAGTTCTTACCATCCTGTGGTCACTGCAGCGCACCTTGCCGAGCACGTCCACATCTTGTATGATGCCAGGGTTAGCGCAGAGTATGAAGCCTATTTCATTTCTAGTCTCGCCGTCCGGGCTCCTCCACGTCCACTTTCGGCTATCCCGCTTGCGGAAGAAGGTATTCATTATCCTCATATTATTCTGTTCCGCAAACTCTACTAATAACTCTCCCCTGCTATTCCTTGTACCTATGCCATATTCCCCCACTGCTTTGTCTCCAGCCTGCTTCTTGCCTACCTTGGCATTAAAGTCGCCCATTAGTATAGTGTATTTGGTTTTCACTCTCCCCACCGCCGATTCCACGTCTTCATAGAAGCTTTCGACTTCCTGGTCATCATGACTGGATGTAGGGGCGTAGACCTGTACAATCTTCATTTTGTACCTCTTATTAAGTTTCACAACAGAGATGTGGTAGCCATGGTAGCCATGGTATAGCCAACAGGGTGAGAGATGGTCGGTTGAAATTCCTTTCTGCACATGGTGCCAGACGCCAACCCTAACATCGTTCACTAGTATGTCTATGTACCTTGCTCGTCGTGAATCCATGTTATGAAGTTCAATGGAACCCAGTCACTCATTTGCGTTCTTCTTCATGCACACTTTGGCAAAATGGCCTAGCTTTCTACAGTAGTGGCAAACTGATTTTCTGGCTGGGCAGTCTTTGCGAGAGTGACGCTGTTGCCCACAACCTAGCCGGGTGCTCAGACTGGTTGCAGAAACGTGGCGAAGGGGTGGGCGTATCGTTTCGCCGAGCCGAGTCAATATTTAGCATTTCGGCAAGAGCGTTATCCATAGTCAATCTAGCGTGTGATAACTGCTCTTTTTCTGCGTCCTCATGTATGCGGGCTTGGCACAGTGCTTCCTCAGCGGTAAGTTTTGTGCACCAGCACAATTGATAAGACAATTTCTCGTCACGCATGCCTACGACGAATCTGTCACGAAAAGGCACTCCTCGACGAGCTGGCTGTTATAGCTACAGCACTTTACCAGGTTGCGTAATGCCGAAAAAAAGATCATCCACAGATTCGCCTGGCTGCTGAGTGCAGCGGTGGAAATGACGACTTTCGTATATCTCATTTACTGGATGCACGAAGTGCGAATCCAGCTTTTCTCTGACGGCAGTGAAAGAAAGAGCTTCCGGTGTTGCCACCCCCAAGGACGAAAGAATGGTCATGACTTACGCTCCCATTCAATTAAAAAATGTCCGTACCTGGGCCTCGTCGCCGGCACTGTGGAGGCCAGCCACAAAAGCGTAATCCTTGAACGTCGAAATCTATGTTGACCATTCTTCCGGGTTTGAAAACGTGAAGTTGTCCAGTGGGCGCAGACCAGATGCGCCAGCGTGAACAATGTGCACTTTTGGTTCGGTGGCCTCGGCGGGGGTGGATGCCGAGTCAGACATGTCAGCGTTAACGGCGGGATCCCACTTCTAACTCCATGTTCTGCACAGGAGCCGAGCGACGAGGCGGACTAACGGCAAGGCGGAAACCAAAACAAAACAGTGTTTATTCCCACTCCCCAAAGCCCCTTTTATACAAGGTCCTTCCAGCTTGTACCGCCACCTTATATACACAGGTGGCGGCCTCTACGGTGTGTTTGGCAGACATTCTCAGATCATGAACAGCAGGTTGCCATTATCCCTCAAGAGAAAAGCCTATAACAGTTGTGTCTTACCAGTATTCACCTACGGGGCAGAAACCTGGAGGCTTACGAAAAGGGTTCTACTTAAATTGAGGATGACGCAACGAGCTATGGAAAGAAGAATGATGGGTGTAACGTTAAGGGATAAGAAGAGATCAGATTGGGTGAGGGAACAAACACAAGTTAATGACATCTTAGTTGAAATCGAGAAAAAGAAATGGGCATGGGCAGGGTACGTAATGAGGAGGGAAGATAACTGATGGTCATTAAGGGTTACGGACTGGATTCCAAAGGAAGGGAAACGCAGCAGGGGGCAGCAGAAAGTTAGGTGGGTTGATGAGATAAGTTTGCAGGAACAACATGGCACACAATTAGCACATGACCAGGGTAGTTGGAGAAGTATGGGAGAGGCCTTTGCCCTGCAGTGGGCGTAGCCAGGCTGATGATGATGATGCTGTGTGCACCGGAACTACTGCCATTAATCAATGCTTAGACGAGTTTGAAGACAGATCCTGGAGCGAAAACCTAATCTTTTTTGGGCTGGATGACAAACAATCCAAGTCATGGGCAGAGGTAATCTTGCACAATCTACTGACATCAATGCTTGAACTTCAGCTCACGGATGAAGCTATTTCTCGTGCTAATTGGTTAGGGAAATATCTGCCAAATAAACGCCGCCCCCCTATCACCCGGTTTTCGAGTTTTAAGGTGAAGGATTCAATTTTCACGGCTAGATTGAAACTAAAGGCAGCTGGCATCAACGTTAAGGAGGATTATTGCATTTCCACTCGTACATCTCGGAAAAATCTGTCTGAATTCGGGAAGGCTAACAGCAAACGCTACTCCGTTAAATACAGTAAGCTTTATATGAACAATAAATGTTATATGCACGTGTTGTCCCCGGATAGTGTTTGCGATGTTGATGCTCGTGTTGTTCCATCCTTTCACAACAGTGAAAGCGCCTCCCGTGGTCATAATTCCTCTCCATCATAACAATCACCGAAACCAATTCATTTTTCAGGTGAAATTTCACCTCTTTTTTTTTTAACATACGCAGCGTTGTCAGCAAGTGTGATCTGTCATCATTTGTTGACACATGCAATGCTGATGTCATCATACTAATGGAAACCTGGTTATGTTCAAGGATATGCAACATGAAATATTTGAATGTGAAAAGGGTTTCAATTTTTACCGATGTGACAGCAGTGATAAAGCAGGAGATGGTGTCCTAATCGCTGTCTCTGATAACTTTCACTCCTTTCACATTCCTGTCATTAGCACTTTAGAATTAGTGTGCACGTGTATTCGTGCCAGATACCGTGACATGATCTTTTGTGCCTGTTACCACTCACCAACCGCACCTTCACCTTTTTGTTCCGAGCTTTATGACGCATTGAATAGCATTATACTCAGGTACCCTCACTCACCAATATTTCTAATGGGTGATTTTAATTTCCCTAAAATAATGTGGTATGACACGTATCCAATACCCTCTGTTACTTCTGGTTGCGAAGAGGATTTTGTGAATCTATGTTATGACTTTAACTTTGGGCAACTAATAACTGAGCCAACCCGAACAACGTCTACAAGTGCCAACATACTTGACCTAGTCGTCACTAATTTCCCTGATGTTGTTACCTTCCTCAACTTGATTAGAAAGACGGCGCCAAATAAAACAACACACGAGGAAGGGAGACACGAGACAAGCACGTAGGCGCTAGCCCACCAGCACATGCTCAGTGACTTCCTCCACATGTTGCCTGGCCTAAGTGACCATTGTTTCATAAACGTTATGCTAGAGGGCAACATCAAGCGAGTTCCAAAGAAAAGGAAACATATATGGGATTATTCTAAAGCTGATTTCATTTCGATTAACAAGGGATTATCACATTTCATTGATGACTACGTGCCTAATTTTTCCGAACAAACCATTGAGTATAATTGGCATTTGTTTAAAAATAAAGTGAATTACCTGATTAATAAATGTGTGTCATTATGTATTATTCCTTGCGGACATCGTTTGGTGTGGTTCAATACTTCTTTAAAACACCTTCTCAATAAAAAAAAAGCGTACGTTTCGCAAAGCTAAGTGATCGAACAACTCTTGAGTTGTGGAATAAGTACCATCTCGCTTTTTGGCATTTAAACATACAGCATGTGAAGCGAAGGATGTTTTTTTCAATAAAACTTTCCCATCATTACTTATAGAAAATCCCAAAAAATTCTGAACATAATTGGTGGTTCGAAAGACAGTACAATCTCATTAAGCAATAATGACGCCCTGTTCCACTTTCTCTCTGTTCCACTTTCTCAATGTTGCTCCTTATTAAACGAAACGTTCGCAATGCCTTTTTCCCAAGTGTCAGCTGTTTCCCAAGTGACATCTGCGTATTGTAGAATGGATTACCCAACAATGGATCCTGTGCTTATAGATTCTCTTGGTGCATTGCACTTAATGAAGAACTTGAAATTGTCTTCGTCATGCAGAATGGACGGCATCAACACAAAATTTTTGAAGAACACTGCAATGTACTCCTCTATTATATTAACAGAACTTTTTTTGCAGTCGATCGCTTCTGCCCAGTTACCTCGCGATTGGAAGGTGGGCAAGGTGGTATCAGTTTTCAAGTGTGGTAACATCAATTCACCATATAATTACAGGCCTATATCATTAACTAGCATTCCTTGAAAATTATTAGAACATATTTACTCATGTTTAGTTAATTTCCTCAAGTCTAATGCAATCTTACGATGAAACAGGATGGGTTTTGTAAATCATTTTCGTGTGAGACGCAACTAATTTTCTTGACCAATGAACTTTTAGCTGCTCTTGACAATGGGTGTTTTGTCGACTGCATATTCCTAGATTTTCAGACAGCATTTCATTTTGTTTCTCACCCTCTACTTCATTTAAAGTTAAGCAAATCAAATAACGATCCTAACATTTTTGCCTGGATTGAAAATTTTCTTTCTAATAGAATGCAATTTGTGACAGCTAACAATTTTGATTTCTCTTCCTGTCCAGTTACTTCTGGGGTGCCGCAGGGTTCTGTCCTCTGCCCACTTGTATACTTAGTCTATATTAACAACCGGGCTAATGTAGTTCAATCATCCATCAGGCTATGCGCTGATGACTGCGTAATTTATCTCATGATATCATCTGACACTGTTCTTGCAGCACTTCAATCTGAACTCGACGCAATAACTAACTGGTGCAATGCATGGCCAATGCATTTGAACATTAGAAAGTGTAAAGTAATGAGAATCTCCCGAAAAGCTTCTACTTGTAACCCTCCTCTTTATCACATTGGTGGCTCTGTACTAGACGAGGTTACCACGTATAAGTATTTAGGTGTTCACCTGACTGCTAACCTTTCTTGCCAAACCCATGTTAACTACGTCGTTAACAATGCTAATCGCACATTAAGTTTCTTATGCCGCAACTTTTCAAGAGCACCATCTTCTCTTAAATTAACATTATACAAACACTTGTAAGGTGTAAGCTTGAATATGCATGCACTTTGTGGTATCCCAGCAAAGAATTTCTTAATAATCAATTAGAATCAGTACAAAACTGTAGTGCGCATTTCCTTCTGTCAAATTATTCCCGCTTTTAAAGTGTATCGTAGATGAAACACATCTTGAAACTTCCCAACATTTCTCTGTGCAGAAAAGAGTTTTGTTGATCCTTATTTCATTAGATTTTTCATAATGCACATCTGAAAAATGAACTTCTTAATGAGCCATCTTATTTATTTGTTTGTCCCCTCACCAGAGCAGGATTGGCCACCCTGGTGCAGTACTTGGCCACAAACTCCTATATGAACACAACAATCAAACCCCGGCCCTCAGTCCCCAGCAGCTGCGAAGCAACTGACCACGGCGGCGGTCAGACCTGCGACGCTGCAGAGGGTGCTAAGAATCCCTGGCTCCGGACAGGCCGCCATTGGAATATGAACCTGGCAACGTTTAACTCTAGAACATTATTTAGTGAGGCGAGTCTAGCAGTGCTATTGGAAGAATTAGAGGGCAGTAAATTGGGTATAATAGGGCTCAGTGAAGTTAGAAGGCCAAAAGAAGCACATACAGTGCTAAAAAGCGGGCACGTCCTGTGCTACCGGGGCTTAGCAGACAGACGAGAACTAGGAGTCGGATTCCTGATCAATAAGAACATAGCTGGTAACATACGGGAATTCTATAGCATTAACGAGAGGGTGGCAGGTCTTGTTGTGAAACTTAATAAGAGGTACAAAATGAAGGTTGTACAGGTCTACGCCCTTACATCCAGTCATGATGACCAGGAAGTCGAAAGCTTCTAAGAAGACGTGGAATCGGCGATGGGTAAAATCAAAACAAAATACACTATACTGATGGGCGACTTCAATGCCAAGGTAGGCAAGAAGCAGGCTGGAGACAAGGAAGTGGGGGAATATGGCATAGGCACTACGAATAGCAGGGGACAGTTATTAGTAGAGTTTGCGGAAAAGAATAATATGCGGATAATGAATACCCTCTTCCGCAAGCAATATAGCCGGAAGTGGACGTGGAGGAGCCCGAACGGCGAGACTAGAAATGAAATAAGACTTCATACTCTGCGCTAACCCTGGCATCATACAAGATGAGGACGTGCTCAGCAAGGTGCGCTGCAGTGACCATAGGATGGTAAGAACTCGAATTAGCCTAGACCTGAGGATGGAACGGAAGCAAATGGTACATAAGAAGTCGATCAATGAATTAGCGGTAAGAGGGAAAATAGAGGAATTCCAGATCAAGCTACAGAACAGGTATTCGGCTTTAACTCAGGAAGAGGACCTTAGTATTGAAGCAATGAACGACAATCTTGTGGGCATCACTCAGGAGTGTGCAATAGAAGTCGGTGGTAACTCTGTTAGACAGGATACCAGTAAGCTATCGCAGGAGACAAAAGATCTGATCAAGAAACGCCAATGTATGAAAGCCTCTAACCCTACAGCAAGAATAGAATTGGCAGAACTTTCGAAGTTAATCAACAAGCGTAAGACAGCTGACATCAGGAAGTATATGGATAGAATTGAACATGCTCTCAGGAATGGAGGAAGCCTAAAAGCAGTGAATAAGAAATTAGGAATTGGCAAGAATCAGATGTATGCATTAAGAGACAAAGCTGGCAATATCATTACTAATATGGATGAGATAGTTCAAGTGGCTGAGGAGTTCTATAGAGATTTATACAGTACCAGTGGCACCCACGACGATAATGAAAGATAATAGTCTAGAGGAATTCGAAATTCCACAGGTAACGCCGGAAGAAGTAAAGAAAGCCTTGGAAGCTATGCAAAGGGGGAAGGCAGCTGAGGAGGATCAGGTAACAGCAGATTTGTTGAAAGATGGTGGACAGATTGTTCTAGAGAAACTGGCCACCCTGTATACGCAATGCCTCATGACTTCGAGCGTACTAGAATCTTGGAAAAACGCTAACATAATCCTAATCCATATGAAAGGGGACGCCAAAGACTTGAAAAATTATAGACCGATCAGTTTACTGTCCGTTGCCTACAAAGTATTTTTTAAGGTAATTGCAAATAAAATCAGGAACACCATAGACTTCCGTCAACCAAAGGACCAGGCAGGATTCCGTAAAGGCTACTCAACAATGTACCATATTTACACTATCAATCAGGTGATAGAAAAATGTGCGGAATATAACCAACCTTTATATATAGCTTTCATTGATTACAAGAAAGCGTTTGATTCAGTCGAAACCTCAGCAGTCATGGAGGCATTGCGGAATCAGGGTGTAAGCGAGCCGTATGTAAAAATACTGAAGGATATCTATAGCGGGTCCACAGCCACCGTAGTCCTCCATAAAGAAAGCAAAAAAATCCCAATAAAGAAAGGTGTCAGGCAGGGAGATACGACCTCCCCAATGCTCTTCACAGCGTGTTTACAGGAGGTATTCAGAGACCTGGATTGGGAAGAATTGGGGATAAGTAGTTAATGGAGAATACCTTAGTAACTTGCGATTTGCTGGTAATATTGTCTTGCTTAGTAACTCAGGGGACCAACTGCAGTGCATGCTCACTGACCTGGAGAGGCGAAGCCAAAGGGTGGGTCTAAAAATTAATCTGCAGAAAACTAAAGTGATGTTTAACAGTCACGGAAGAGAACAGCAGTTTACAATACGTAGTGAGGCACTGGAAGTGGTAAGGGAATACATCTACTTAGGACAGGTAGTGACTGCGAATCCGGATCATGAGACTGAAATAATCAGGAGAATAAGAATGGGCTGGGGTGCGTTTGGCAGGCATTCTCAGATCATGAACAGCAGGTTGCCATTATCCCTCAAGAGAAAAGTTTATAACAGCTGTGTCTTACCAGTACTCACGTACGGGGCAGAAACCTGGAGGCTTACGAAAAGGGTTCTGCTTAAATTGAGGACGACGCAACGAGCTATGGAAAGAAGAATGATAGGTGTAACGTTAAGGGATAAGAGCAGATTGGGTGAGGGAACAAACGCGAGTTAATGATATCTTAGTTGAAATCAAGAAAAAGAAATGGTCATGGGCAGGACACGTAATGAGGAGGGAAGATAACCGACGGTCATTAAGAGTTACGGAATGGATCCCAAGGGAAGGGAAGCGTAGCAGAGGGCGGCAGAAAGTTAGGTGGGCGGATGAGACTAAGAAGTTTACAGGGACAACATGGCCACAATTGGTACATGACCGGGGTAGTTGGAGAAGTATGGGAGAGGCCTTTGCCCTGCAGTGGGCATAACCAGGCTGATGATGATGATGATTTATTTGTCTTGTTGTACTAATCACCAAATCCCTTTTTGCCATACTAACTTATTTTCCTATTCACTCTTGCCAAAGACATCGAGGGAATTGAACCACTTGCCCACCTCCATCATCGCCATTCCCAGTGTTTCTGCATTTAAATCTGCTCTCGACAATTAGTATTGTATATATTAGCCGCCAACAATCACAATTATGGTATTTTTCCCCACTCTCTTCTGTAACACCTTCGGGCATTCAGGTAATGAAATAAATAAATATATAAATAAATAAATTGTTATAGCCAATAATGCGGCAGGGGAACATCATAGTAAGCAATTTATTTTCCCATGGAAAACACACTAATGTTCGCAGGTGCAGCAGGTGCACAATGCTACATCCAGGTATTACTAAAACCAGTAATGCTATAAGTGGACTTGACTGTACTTCTTCCTCCCTAATTAAAATGTTTGACCCTTCTGCTTTTTTCGTGCAACCTTGTTATAACAATCATCAGTGGCACTTTCCTGGCACCTGAATATTGTTACAAGTGGAACCAACTGTAGTGTTAAATTCCATTCTGTTACCATGTGTTTCAACAAAGTTCATACAGCTAAAAGACAGCACAGGGTATAAAAAACGTCTGCAGGAGGTTCCTCAAACACTTAGAATAACAGAAAGTCGAGCTAGTTGGCAGCGATTCATGTTAGGAAAAAGTCAGGCATGCAGATACGGACACAAGAAGGAAACAGACAACACAAACACCATACCGTTTGCCTTGTCCATTTCCCTCTTCTTGTGTCTTTGTCTGCACGTCTGACCTTTTAATGGGATCAGTATTCTTCGCCTACTTCAGGAGTTATGAGTCTATCTATCTAGCACCTTACGCCAACCCAGTTGTCCAAAATGTCTACCAGCTTAAGCTGCTAAGTATGTGCTGCTGATCGCACTACGGTCATGGTCGATCCATCGTCGTCATTCCAGCTTTGTCATCTGACTCTAATCACGCTGTCATCACGCCTTCTACGCTGACTCAGTGGTTCTAATTGTCGAATAGCTTGGGCCACTAGGTATGCGCTCGTAGCGGTGATACCGTCGTGGTCATTACATAGTCCTCGTTCCAGCTTTGTCAATCGCCTCTTGTCAAGCTGTCATCGTCACCCCATCGTCGTCAGGCTATTTTCGTCATACACACTTCGTGATACAGTCATCATTATGCCATTTTCATCATACAATCATCGTCATCCAATTGTCCTCATACCGTTGTCATGCCAGCACCATCCTACCGTCATCGTTATGACTGTTTCATGTCGTGAGCTGTGCCGCTATAATTGCGAAATACCGTTTGGCGCAACCCCATAGTCCTGTGCACCAATGTGTCGGATGATCTTGTAGGGCCCAAAATAGCACAGTAAAGCTTCTTACTAAGTCCTCGTCAGTGTATCTGAGTCCAAACCCATAGGTTACCAGGCTGGTATTACACTTAGCGTCATCGAAGATTGCAGTGCCTGATGTCAGTCCTCTGCTGATTCTTGATGCGCAGGCAGGGGAGCTAGCTGTCAGAGCCCTCCGTCAGAGAGGAGCTCCGCAGCGTGGTGGTGGTGAACGATGACTAACCACGAGCAGCTGTGCTCGCCGGTGTTTATTCGATGCACTGATAGATGTTTCCCACCAATCCTGGCAAGCCACTGAGCCTGGTGGGTCAATAAAGATTATGCCGAGGGAGCGTTCCATGCTCGTCACAGTAGTTCTTGCGAGTGTACAGGAAAACCCAACGTACCAAGCTGTTTGAACATCATGCCAAGCATGCATGACTTCTGGCCGGAGTGCTGTGGATACAAAGAGAATGATGATGATGATGATGTATGGGGTTTTATGGCGCAAGGGCCAGGTATGGCCAAAGAGCGCCATGTCTGTGGTAATGAGTTTGCTGTGTAATTATAACTACTGTGAAATTGGTGTGACGTGGCTGTAAAGGGGCCTTAAAATATACGCTCTAAAGTGCGTAAAATCTGCATTATAAAATTACGGCAATGACGTATGACTTGTACTATGAACATTTAGATGCATATAAAAAGAATGATACGATAGGTAAAATATATCAGATTATAAGTAATGCTAGAGCACTACTGCCTCCTTAGAGCCCTTGAAGCACAAGGGCCTGGAGGCATGTGCTATGCAAAACAATTATCGCAGTGGCATCCTCTGGAGAGAGGAGGCGCTACGAATGCATGGGACTAATAACATGTAAGACGACATTTCTGAGGAAACCTAGGACTGTGTCTGTATTAAAAAGCGGTTCTGGACCAAGAAGCATTGCAGGATGAAGAGGAATGTGCTGTCGGTATGCTAATGAAAAATGTCTCTTTCTCTCAGATTCGGCTTCCCGACACTCCAGGAGGACGTGGAGTACGGTCAGCCTCTCCCCGCATCTACCACAGGTTGGAGGCTCACTTCCGGTGAGTAGAAAATTATGGGTGGCAAACGTGTGTCCTATTCTGAGACGACAGAATAGGGCATCTGTTCGGCACGATTTTGTAGTAGAGGGCCAGAATCCTAACTGTGGTTTTATCAGGTGGAGCTTATTATCCATTTCCGTGTCCCACATGCGTTGCCAGTGGTCTCGCAATCTCCTTTGCAAGAAAGGCCTCAGATCTGTGACAGGCACCGCACCGGTAGGGTTAACAGCTTGCGTTGCGATTGACGTGGCCATCTCGTCCACCAGAACGTTACCCTCAATGCTCCTATGGCCAGGCACCCAGCATATAATGATACACTGGTTAGATCTGTACGCTATACACAAGACAGAATATAGTTCATTAGGTATTGGATTCTTGTGTGTATAGAGTGACATCAGGGCCTTCATGACACTTAGGGAGTCTGTATATATCGCTGACTTTTGGAGTTTTTATTTTCTTATATGCTTCACAGCAGACAGTAATGTGTAGGCCTTGGCCGTAAATATACTTGTTTCTGGATGTAGTACATCGGATTCTGAGAAGGATGGGCCGACGGCAGCATACGACACCCCGGCATTAGACTTCGAAGCGTCTGTGTAGAACTTTGCGCAGGAGTGCTTGTGCTGGAGTTCTAGGAAATGAGTTCGTATTTTGATCTCTGGTGCGTGTTTTGTTACTTCTAAAAAGGATATGTCACATTCTATGACCTGCCACTCCCAAGGCGGTAACAACTTGGTTGGATGCATTAGGCGAAGCTCGAGGAGTGGGACACGCATTTCATCACTAAGCTTCCTCACTCGAAGCGAGAAAGGCTTTCTTACAGAGGGGCGATTATGGAAAAGTGTAGTGCAGGTCGTATCGTCAACAGTGTTAAAACATGGATGTTGATGATTGGATTGTATATTTAGGAAATATGTAAGGCTGATGTAAGTTTTCTGTAGATGGAGGGACCATTCATTTGATTCCGCGTATAAGCTTTCAATCGGGCTTGTTCTGAATGCGCCAGTGGTTAACCGGATACCTAGATGGTGAACAGGATCTAGCATCTTTAGCGCGCTCGGGGCGGCAGAGTTATATACTACAGCACCATAATCCCATCGAGACCGAATTAGGCTCTTGTATAGGTTCATTAAACACTTCCTGTCACTACCCCATGTAGTCTGGGATAGAAGTTTCATTAAGTTCATTGTTTTTAGACATTTTTCTTTCAGATATTTAATGTGTGGAATGAAAGTGAGTCTGTAGTCAAGTATAATACCCAGGAATTTGTGCTCTTTGTTGACAGGTATTTGGTGTCCACGCAGTTCTAAGGAAGGATCCGGAAACAGGCCTCTCTTTCTTGTAAAAAGAACACAAGAGCTTTTGTGGGGGTTGATTTTAAATCAGTTTTTGTCTGCCCACTTGGAAATCTTGTTCAAGCCCTGATGCACCTGTCTCTCGCATACTGAGAGGTTACAGGATTTGAAGCCGATTTGAATGTCGTCAACGTAGACAGAATAAGGAATGGCAGGTGGTAGCGAAGCACGAAACGTGTTCATCTTCACGATGAAGAGCGTACAACTCAGCACGCCTCCCTGTGGTACACCTGTTTCTTGTGTGAAAGGTCGCGACAATACGTTGCCAATTTTCACTCGGAAGATGCGATTCAACAAATAGCTTTCAATTATTTTCAGCATATTGCCACAGATGCCCATTTCCGACAAGTCTCGCAAGATGCCGTAGCGCCATGTTGTGTCATATGCCTTCTCCATGTCAAGGAATATTGACAGGAAAAACTGCTTATGTACAAATGCGTCCCGAATGTATCCTTCAATGCGTACAAGGTGATCTGTTGTCGACCGGCCTTTTCTGAAACCACACTGATAGGGATCAAGTATATTGTTGAGTTCAAGGAAATGTATGAGCCTGCGATTAATCATTTTTTCAAAAGCCTTACACAGGCAGCTTGTAAGAGCTATCGGGCGATAGCTTGCCGCCATGGATGGGTCTTTCCCCTGCTTCAAAACAGGGACCACAATTGCTTCTTTCCATGCAGTTGGAAAGCATCCCGCAGCCCAAATAGTGTTGAAAATTGTGAGTAGTGTAACTTGGGTGTCATTGTGTAGGTTTTTGATCATTTCATACATCATTCTGTCAGAACCCGGTACGGAGCTCTTGCATGATCTCAAGGCAGCTCTGAAGTCGGCAATACTAAAAGGACAGTTGTATGGTTCATTCCTTCGACATTTTCTTATGAGTGGTTTACATTCTTCTATTTGTTTGTATTTGAGAAAGGATTCTGAATAATTTGTTGGACTTGACACGCTCTCAAAGTGTTCCCCAAGTGAGTCTGCCTGATCTTGCAGTGTATCACCCTGTGTATTTACCAGAGGGAGTGAATACGTTGGTCGACCTCTAATTCTATTTACCCTGTTCCAGACTTTGGCCTCATCTGTAAACGAGTTAATACTTGACAAAAAGTTCTGCCAACTTTCTCTTCGGGCCTGCCTGCGGGTTCTCCTGCCTTGAGATTTTACTTTCTTAAAGTTGATAAGATTCTCTGCAGTGGGGGAAGCGCGTAGCAACCCCCCCGCTTTGTTCTGTTTCTTACGAGCAATCCTACATTCGTCGTTCCACCACGGGACACGCTGTCTGCATGCCAAGCCACTTCCTTCAGATATGCATTTAGATGCGGCATCTATTATGAACGCTGTAAAATACTCCACAGCGGCATCAATTTCTAAAGACATATCAGCCCATGAGATGCTAGATAGAGTTCGAAATTTCTCCCAGTCGGCTGCATCTATCTTCCACCTAGGAGCTTGTGGGGGAAATTCATTTTCTTTAGATGTTCTTAGCAGTGCGGGGAAGTGATTGCTCCCGTAAGGATTGCTCGTAACTTCCCATTTGAGATCGGGCAGTATAGATGCGGAAACTATACTAAGATCTATTGACGAAAAGGATCTGTTTGCAAAAGAGCAATATGTGGGTTCTTTCTTATTTAGAAGGCACGCTCCAGAAGAAAAAAGGAACTGTTCAACAAGACGACCTCGCGCATCGATACGAGAGTCTCCCCACAATGTGCTGTGTGCATTGACATCGCCAAGAACAACATAAGGTTCTGGCAATGCATCTATGAAGGACTGAAATTCAGGTTTGTTTAATTTGTAATGTGGGGGTATGTAAAGCAAACAAATAGTGACGAGCTTGTTTAGCAGGACAACTCGAACAGCCACTGCTTCGAGGGCCGTTCGTAGCTGTAAACGTTGACACGCTATGCTTTTCTGAATTACAATGGCAACACCGCCCGATGATGCGATAGCATCATCGCGATCTTTGTGAAAAGTAACGTGCTGTCGAAGAAAATTTGTGTGTTTTGGTTTTAAGTGTGTTTCCTGTAAACACAGCATTTTTGGATTGTGTTGGTGGATGAGTTCTTTCAAATCATCAAGGTTTCTAAGGAGACCTCTGATGTTGCATTGAATAATTTGTGTATCCATATTTAAAGTAAATTAGCGCTGTGGGTACAAAAACGGAAATTATGCCTTAGACTACAGAGCCCTTTCGAGGCCCTGTAATCGGGGTTTTGCCCTTTCTGGAGCGTTCGAGGGAGCCTCGCCGCTCCTTAGACGCTTGGTGCGCCTTGAGGATAGGTGTAGTGTCCATTGCCTCTTGTGAGGCGCCGGACACGTGCTCTTGCGAGCGGGAAGTTACCAGCGAGGGGCCCGCCTTGGAGGGCAAGACCCCTGCACCCACCAGCCCGGAGGTCGATGGGGCTCCCTGGGGGATTTGGCTGCGCCGGCCGTTGCCAGCGCTGGAAGGGACCTGGGAAGTTGAGGCAGCCTCGGCTACGCCCACCTTCGGGGTCGATGGTCCCTTCTCCTCGGTTGACGGAGCAGCGCTAGCTGCAACCGCTGTGGGGGCAGATGGCATAACTGCCGACTCACTGTTTGTGGGTCGGACAGCTGCCGGAGGCCGTTGTGACGCTACCCCCTGACGCGTCACATCGGCAAAGGTTTTCTTTGGCAGGTAGGATACCCGCCTTCGTGCCTCCTTGAAACTTATTTTTTCCTTTACTTTAACTGTTACGATTTCCTTTTCTTTTTTCCAAGACGGGCACAACCGCGAGTATGCGGCATGCTCGCCATCACAATTAACACAATGTGGAGTGTTCTGGCACGTTTCGGAGTAATGTTCTTTGTCACTGCACTTGGCACAAGTCAGTCGGCCTCGACAGTTCTGTGAACTGTGGCCGAAACGTTGGCACTTAAAGCATCTGAAAGGATTGGAAACGTATGGCCGAACACGAAGTTTGATATAACCGGCCTCGATGGACTCGGGAAGGACACTTGAGCCGAAGGTGAGTATCAGGTGTTTCGTCTTGATCTCTTTTCCATCTCGCCTCATCTTAATTCGTTTAACATTGATAACATTCTGGTCACTGAAGCCCTCCAAGAGTTCAAGAGTTCAGCCTCAGTGAGCTCCATCAAGTCATCGTCAGAGACAACACCACGGGTGGTGTTCATCGTGCGGTGCGGGGTTATAATTATTTGGGTTTCTCCAAATGACACTAGTTTTGACAATTTTTCATATTGTTTTTGATCGCGGAGCTCCAAGAGGAGGTCACCACTTAAAGAAGGGAATTGCGCTAAAAAAGACACGGACGAGTAAGGACATGGACGGGCACAAACTCGCGACTGATTTTATTCAGAAAGAACATAAATATATATATACCTAGATTTTTATTCAATCATTGCCTAAGCGCACATACCAAGAACGTTTTCTCTTTCTTATACAAATTGATACTAGAATCGCTTACGCATTCATCACCTGACTTATCAATGTAAAAAGCCTCTGCGAGTTCACGTGCTACCTGGTTACGACTGCACCTTAAGATTTTGGTTCTAGATAGCAAAGGCTGGCATGCTTTATCAGGCGTAGCCAAAGGGCATGCGCCGCAATCTAAGGGCAAATTTGACCCTTTTTCGTTAACCATAGAAAGCTTATGTTCCCTTAGTCGTTCAGCACAACGAGGGGATGCAGCAGAGCTTGCATACAAGTCTGCACGACGCCAGTCGTACGCCGTCACTATAACCAAATATGGTGTACCCAAGGTTGGATAGCCACACAGGGTTAACCCTTGCCGCTAGGAGAAAGGAAATAAAAAGAAGAGAGAAGGAGACAGGAAAGGTCAAAAAGTGAGAGATAAAGACAAAGATTCGAGGAGGGAGAGACAGGAAAAGGCGACTGCCGATGTCCTCCAGATGGGTCAGTCTGGAGGTGCCGTCTATGTGAAGCCGAGGCCGAAGAGGTGTGTTGCCTCCGCCGGGGGGCTTTAAAGGTCCAAACACCCAGCATCGGCTCAACCCCCAGGATCCCCCTTTCCCCAGACACGGCTAAGCCGCGCCTGGCTACATGCGGGAGGGTCCAACCCTCGTGTGCTCGGGTACGTGGTGTCGCAACACACCAAACACCTGCTCACGCAGACGGCCCTGCGGGGGACACAAAGAGAAGGTCGTTTGCGTAGACTGGAGAGAAGTTATTCTTTATGAGGACATAGTTCTGTAGCGAAAATGAAGAAAATCAACACCTAAACACCTTCAGGATAAAGTCAGTCTTGCCTTCTAAGTATTAAGCTAGGCTTCTTAGTTCCATGTCTGCTTACTGCTGTTCGGCGAAGTCATCAGTACTTATTGTCCCCAACGTGTCCTTGTCTTGGTCATCTTGCGGAGGCGGATCAATAGGGGCGTGAGACAGTCAACTGGCATCAGAGTGTTTCCATCCAGATTTGTAGACCCCGGTGACGTCAAATTCTTGCAATTTAAGGGTCCACCGTGCTAAGCGCTCTGAAGGGTCCTTTAAGTTTGCCAGCCAGCACAATGCGTGATGGTCACTCACAACTTCGAAGGGCCTACCATATAGGTAAGGATGAAACTTTGCAGTAGCGAAATGATGGCAAGACATTCTTTTTTTCATCTTAGAATAATTGGCTTCTGCTTTCGATAGTGAGCAGCTAGCGTAAGCTATGACCTTTTCAAACGTCTTTTCTTTGGACTAGCACGGCACCGAGGCCTGCACTACTTGCGTTGGTATGGATTTCTGCATCAGTATTTTCGTCAAATGAGTGAGTACTGGTGGTGACCGCAACGTCATTTAAACTCTTGGAATGCTTCGCTTGCCGCATGAACTCAGCATCTGATTTTGAGATATGGGTCAGTGGCTCAGTGATGCCAGACAGGTCCTTAATGAAGTGCCTATTGTAGCCACAGAGGCCAAGTAATCTGCGCATTGCTTTCTTGTCAATGGGCTGAGAGAATTTCGCTATCGCAGCTGTTTTCTGTGCGTCTTCACGGACTTTGAAATTGTTATTGACGTGGCCCAAGAACATGAGCTTTTTACGCGAAGCGGCATTTAGCCAGCTTCAGGGTAAGCACAGATGACTTGATTGCTTCGAGAACGGTTCCAAGCCACCTCAGGTGATTGCCGAAGTTTCTGGCAGACAAAGATGTCATCCAAGTAGATGAGACACATCTGCCACTTTAGACTTGCCAGGACCGTATGCATCACGCGGTGGAATGTTGCAGGCACAGAGAAATGTTTGAATGGCATGACCATGAACTCGTAGAGGTCGTCCGGTGTGACGAAGGTGGTCTTCTCACGATCCCTCTCATCGACTCCTATTTGCCAGTAACCAGTCTTGAGATCCATTGCTGAAAAGTACTTGGCATTGCAAAGCCGGCCTAATGCGTTGTCTATCCATGGGAGGGGATATACGTCCCTCTTCGTGATATTGTTCAAGTGCTAATAATTGACGCAGAAGCACAGACTTGTATCTTCTTTCACTAAGACACTAGGAGACGCCCACAGACTCTGCAATGGCTCGATAACTTCATCGTGCAGCATTTCATCGACTTGCTGCTTTATGGCTTCTCGTTCCCGCATCGAAACTCGGTATGGGCTCTGACAGAGTGGCCGAGCACATTCTTCGGTGATTATGCGATGCTTAACAACTGGTATTTGTCAAATCCTTGTTGACAAAGAAAAAGAGCCCTTGTATTGCTGGAGTAGACCCTTGAGCTGTTTTTGCTTTTCCCTGGGAAAACATTGAGGAAGTTGCAACTGTCAGCGATGCATTTGTCCTCTCAGATTCTACCGAAACTACAACAATACGTGTTCCTGAACAAACTTTCCTTGACCCATCTGGATGGCGCACTGCTGACGACAAGCCCATTTGTTTTTACTGCCGTCGAATCGGGCACATTTCTCGGCACTGTTGCCTACTGCCTACTCTCGCCCCCCAGGTAGCCCTTCTCGTCCCTATGCCACACGCTCCGATAGTGCCGCCACTGATTCTTCTGCGCCGAACCACCCCTATTCTCGTTCGCTCCTTTTCACCGACTCCCTTCGGACATCGGTCCCAGCCGGAAAACTAGACGATGCAGCACCTTGAGGTGACCCTGCATTGCTCCCTGGGCCACCAAATACTCTACTGACGTTGCCAACTCATCTGAACTTTCTTGACATGTAAGTCGACAGTGTTTCTGTATCTGCTCTTATAGACACTGGGGCGCATTTGTCGGTATTGAGCGCTGACCTTCGTAACCGCCTGAAAAAAATAATCACGCTCGCCATGACGCCTGTTGTCCGTGTCCCCAATGGCAGAACAGCCCCCGTAATTGGTATATGTGCCGCTCGCGTCTCCTTCGCCAATCGCTCCACTATTGTGCTATTCACAGTGATTGCCCACTGTCCCCACGACATCATCCTCGGCTTAGACTTCCTCTCCGCACATTCTGCTCTTATCGATTGTTCCGCCAGTACTCTCCGCCTTGACCTGCCTGTTCTGTATCCCGCTGAACCACACCCCAGTCGCCTCAGTTCCATGGACTTTGTTCCCTTGCTACCTTCGGCACTGACTTACATTGACTTAGTGTCATACCCACCAGTGCCCGACGGTCACTACATCGCAGCTCCTATGCAACACGTCCTCCTTACACCCGAGATCACAGTACCTCATACAGTTTTATCTATTACGGCGAATTGCGTCTGGCTGCCAGTGGTCAATTTTGGCTTGACGACACAAGTGCTGCCACGCGGGATGTCGCTGGCCCAGCTTTGCTCACTCGAGGATCACTTAGTAGCGTCTATTGCAGTAGATGACAATTCAGCCGATCCTCCTCCACCATCACCGACTTACAGAAAATGACTGCCCCTGACATGCAGTTCGAGCATGCTGGTGAGCTCTACTGCATTCTGTTTTCCTACCACTATATTTTTTACTTTAACGATCGTCCTTTGGCCGAAACTACAGGTGTTAAACATCGCATTAATACCGGCGATGCCCCTCCTATTCATCGCCGCCCATATCGAGTGTCACCGGCCGAGCATCAAGTTATTCATGCAGAAGTTCGCAAAATGCTTGCCAAGAACATTATTGAACCGTCATGTAGTCCATGGGCATCACCTGTTGTACTGGTAAAAAAGAAGGATGGCTCATGGCGCTTTGCGTGGATTGACGGCACTTTAACAGGGTTACCAAAAAGGATGTGTATCCCCTACCTCAGATTGATGACGTCCTTGACTGCCTCCACGGTGCTCGCTATTTCTCCTCTATTGACTTTCTTTCCAGCTATTGGCAGATTGCCGTGGACGATCTCGACTACGAGAAGACTGCTTTTGTAACATCCGACGGTCTTTATCAATTCAAAGTGATGCCGTACGGTCTATGTAACGCCCCTGCCACTTTTGAATGCACGATGGACTACCTTCTTCACAGCTTCAAATGGTCCACGTGCCTGTGCTACTAGGACGATGTTATAGTATTCTACCCAACGTTCGCTACGCACCTTGAGCGTCTCTCAGCAGTCCTGGATGTTTTTCGTCCAGCCGGTCTGCAACTCAACGCATCGAAGTGCCAATTTGGCCGTCGCCAGATTACCGTCCTCGGGCAACTCATTGACGCGAACGGAGTGCAACCAGACCCAGGCAAGATTCATGCTGTTATGCACTTCCCTGCTCCGAAGTGTGTCAAGCATGTGCACAGCTTCATCGACCTTTGTTCGTACTTCCACCATTTCGTGAAAAATTTCACCACCATAGCACGACCACTAACCGAACTTTTGAAAAAAGACGCCCCTTTCCAGTGGGATGATAACGAGGCCTCTGCATTCTCGCATCTAATCGACCTTCTCACAACGCCTCACATTCTCGCCCATTTCGATTCTTCTGCGCCTACCGAAGTCCGTACTGATGCCAGCGGACACGAAATTGGCGCAGTACTGGCACAACGCCAGCGCGGCCACGACCGTGTTATCGCTTACGCCAGCAGCCTCCTCTCACCCGCGGAGCGCAACTATTCCATCACTGAGCGTGAGTGTCTGGCCCTAGTTTGGGTGGTTGCGAAATTCCGCCCATACTTATATGGCCGACCCTTTTCCCTTGTCACAGACCATCACGCGCTCTGCTGGCTATGCTCATTGAAATACTCGGTTGCTGGGCCTTACGCCTCCAGGAATATACAAATCTGGCCGACTACACAAGGATGCTGACTGCCTGTCTCGCTACCCGGTAGACGAGCCTGACGACGCCGACAGTAGGGCCGCCAACGGCATTTTCTCTGTGTCTGCGTTCGCTAATATCGCCAATGTGCAGTACCAAGACCTATCGCTGCGAGCACTCATCGAGTGTCTGCACTCTTCACCTACCGGCGCATCCGTTCGCTGATATGTCCTCCAGGGCGGCATTCTGTACTGGAGGACCTTCCTCACTGATGGATCTGATCTTCTTGTCGTGCCAAAACATCTGGTCTCGCTTGCTCCGTCCGACGCTATGTTTCTGTCTGTGATCCCTGCCAACGTCGGAAAACAACTCAGGTGCTACCTGCCGGTCATCTCCAGCCGATCACCGTCCCTGTGGAACTGTTCTTTCGTGTTGGATTAGACCTCCTCTGTCCCTTTCTTATGTCATCCGCTGGGAACAAATGGGTAGCCGTCGCAACTGATTACGCCACCAGATACGCTATCACGCGGGCGCTCCCTACCAGTTGCGCCAGTGACGTCACGGACTTCCTCTTGCGTGACATTATCTTGCTTCATGGCGCCCCGCGACAGCTGCTTACTGATCGTGGTCGTAACTTTCTCTCGAAAGTTATAGCTGACATTGTGCGTTCCTGCTCCACTCAACACAAGCTGACTACCTCACACCATCCTCAAACCAATGGCCTGACAGAGCGGTTAAACCGTACTCTTACCGATATGTTGTCCAAGTACATTTCCAAGGGCCACCACGACTGGGACATTGCCTTTCCTTATGTCACACTTGCGTATCATTCTTCCCGGCCCGACAACGCCGGATTTTCTCCATTTTATCTACTGTATGGTTGCGAACTGACCTTGCCCCTTGACACGGCACTTCCTCCTGCTGCAATCTCAACAAGCGAGTCTGCACGCAACGACATCGCCCTCGCCGACCATGCACGCCAGCTTGCCCGTGCTTGACTGACGGCCTCGCAAGCCACTCAGCAGCGTCAGTACAACGCCCGCCACCGTGACGTACAGTTTTCGCCTGTTTCGCTGTGGTCGCCCTCTCGTCCCGTCGGACTTTCAGAGGAGCTCCTTTCACGATACACAGGGGTTTACCAAGTGCTGCGCCGGGTAACGCCTGTGACATACGAAATTGCTCCTGTGAGTTCAACCTCGTCCTCTAATCTGGCATCTAGTGATGTCGTGCACGTCAGTAGGCTCAAGGCCTACTCCACTGCTTCCGAGTCTGGCCTTTAGTAGCTCCGGGAAAGTGCTTTTGCCGCTGGGGGTAGTGCTACAGAACAGTATTTGCGATCACGAAGAGGCAAGAAGTGTGAAGACAACGATGACGATGAGAGACTAGTGCGGGCTGTTGCCTCTTGGCCAAGTGCAGCATATTTCCTTGTAAATACACTGGTATACAGCTTTTCGTCTGCGTCTTGCTACGTAACAATATCAATTCTAAAATATTACAAAATACCTCTTCCATTTCTAGTCAGATATTATCCTATTTATTCAACCATTCCTTAGCGTCAGGGAAGCTACCAGATGGCTGGAAGGTTTCAAAAATCGTCCCTGTGCTCAAAAGCGGTAACAGCCATTCAACCAATTATTATCGTCCAATCGCGCTCACATGCATTTGTTGCGAGCTGCTGCAACATATCGCGCCTCATGTTTTTAGTCACCTAGAATCAAACGACTTTTTCTTCTCTAATCAACACAGATTCAAAAAATTTTTCTTGCGACATGCGATTATTGAAATTTACCGCCGACTTACACTTCAGCCTGGATGGCAATAAACAAACTTATAGCATGTTCCTTGATTTTTCAAAAGCCTTCAATCGCGTAGCTCATGGTCGACTAATATCCAAATTATCAGCATTTAGACTACATTCACTTACATTAACTTGGATCCGGAATTTCCTTTTTCTCCATGAACAAACAGTTCACAGTGGTTGATAACTTTTCCTCCCCTCGTTGTCATGTACCTTCCGGTGTTCCTCAGTGAATTGTTCTAGGGCCCCTTTTATTTTTTTAGCTATACTAATGACCTACCGCTCAACATATCATCATGCATGCGCTTATTTGCAGATGATTGTATCATATATCGTACAACCATGGATGTCGAAGACCACATCGCTCTGCAAAATGACCTTAACATTATTTGCCATTGGTGCAACATCTGGCTTAACCCGTCGTGGTTGCTCGGTGACTATGGTGTTGGGATGCTAAGCACGAGGTCGCGGGATCGAATCCCGGCCACGGCGGCCATATTTCGATAGGGGAAAAATGCAAAAACACCCATGTACTTAGATTTAGACGCGTGTTAAAGAACCCCAGGTGGTGAAAATTTCCAAAGTCCTACACTACAGCATGCCTCATAATCAGAAAGTGGTTTTGGCACATAAAACCCCACAATTTAATTTTGACATCTGGCTTATGTCCCTTAACCTATCCAAATGCAGGCTCATAACCTTCAGTCGCAAACGCAATAATTCCAACCTTTACATGTCTTAGATACTATACCTGAATTCCTTCCATTGTGTAAGTACCTTGGTGTGCATTTAACACATGATCTTTCCTGGGCCTTTCACATCACCACTATTTGTGTCAAGGCTTCCAGAACTTTGGGTAATGTACGTCGTAATTTATGAAGCTGCCCGACCAATGTCCGTAAACTTGCCTACCTAACATACGTCCGTCCTCAGCTCAAGTTTGCATCATCAATCTGGTCTCCTCACCAAAAATACATAATTTCCATGCTTGAAGTGATACAAAGCCGTGCTACTGGTTTCATCTCTCAAAAATACAGCCGTCATCTCAGCATAACTCAAATAAAAACTGATAATACTCTCGAATCCTTAAACACTCATAATTCTGTTGCTATCGTTTGTTTGCTACACAAGTATATAAACTGCGCTTATCTCTCACCTCTACCCCTCAAATTCCCCATGTGCATGTCCAATCGATTAAACAATCATCGCTCTTTCAAACACATTTACGGCCATACGCAAGCATTCAACTCATCGACACTGCCCAGAGCAATAACATTATGGAAAGATCATCCCAATGAAATCGTTGTAGAAACCGATCCCGCATCGTTCCGCAACCTAGTGTATCAACTTTATATATGTTAAATACTGTAACAATGTTTTGTTATGAATACATGCGGGTGTATTGTCACCATTATGTTCTCTTTTTTTACCGTAACAGATGTTGCCGTGCACCTATTGCCTGCGCACTGAACATGCTGTCTCCACCCCTTGTGTATCTTAAATTCTTGCATTATCGCGCCTTTCGAAACCAAAACTGTTTTGCAAGTATGGTGTACTTGTTTCATGTTAACCTTTTGTTTATTTGTACTATACAACTGCATTGTATTGTTTGATACTGCGTTGCTTCTGTTAAACTTGTGTATGATTCAATCGCCCTCCTCACTCAATGTTCCTGACTGAACTTGTAAGAAAACCTGAATAAACAAATAAATAAATAAACTTCCGCAGGTAGGGAACGATCCCACGTCTTCGCATTACGCATGCGGTGCTCTAACCAATTGAGCTACCACGGCATGGTTTCCCATCCGCTTTCTTAGGCATTATGTGTAACTACTAGAACTAACCTTGGGAGTTTTAGCCAGCACCAGCACTCACAAACCTTGGCGGCGCATGTGGAACATCCTTTCTGCCGCAGGCGTCACGAGTACGTGGTCTTTCTGGGTGAAGGCAACCGGTCAATAAACCCGCACATGCTACCTGAAAGCGTCAATGTTGCTGGATTTGAGACCCTCGTTATGTAAAAACGAGAAGAGGGTTAACTGAGGGCCACTCACATTTTGATGCATTTCGATGCATGCGAGAGGCACCTCTGCATGCCAGACAAGGCAGACATTAAGGTTTAGCATTGTGATCGGTATAACAAAGACCGTTCTGCAGAGCAAGGGACCTCTGATATTTCTTTGCAAAAAATAAGTTCTTGTGTTTTTGACCCTTTGTTCACGTGAAGATGCCATTTATGACTGCCACAATCCACCTGGATTCGTGAACGAGGGAGGGCTCGAGGCGCCCTTCATTAGACAGACACTCCGCAGCGTGGTGGTCATGAACGATGACTGACCGCCGAGCAGCTGTGCTCGTCGGTGTTTATTGGGTGCGGTGAACAATGTTGCCTATTGAGCCCGGCGGGTCAACGAAGATTATGCCCGAGGGGGCGTCACATGCTTGTTACACCCCCTTACCTCCAGTTTGTTTGTTAAATAAAAGAAACAAATGTCCATGTTCAGAGCATAAGGCTCTGCTGCCATCCCAGCCAAGTCGACGGTGCCTGCTATCCAGGCGAGTAACAGTCTGGCGGCCCCCACGGTCGAGTACTCCGCCTGGGCACAGGTATTGATGGACCGGGTGTGGCAACGCTGGGTATTGGCTGATACAGCCTCACTCTATCCGGAGGGTCCGCAGTGGTCAGCCTTGTGAGTGGTGCCGCACTTGACACCAGCCCAAAGGGCGCCGCACCGCTGGCAGCGCTTGCCACCTCCGAGGTGGGCGGTGCTCCACTGGAAGCAACTGGTGTTGCTGCTAGTCCTCCTGCAGGCAGCAAGTCTGAAGTGGCAGTCGAGGGTGCTGGCCAGGTCCCAAGGCGAGGCCTAACATGGTCAGCATGTCTGTGCCACGTAGCCCCATCTGGCATGTGGACGAGCAGTGATGAAGCACTGGCAGGGGATACCACCTGTCCGGCGGATCAGGATGGGCAAGGACAGAAGTTCCTGGCGAAAACTGGAGCTCCCAACTTCGGTAAAGGCACGGGATGGCACTCTCGGTCAGCAGCCAACTTCTGCTTCAGTTGCTTCAAGAGCATGGTGGATCGGAGGTCCGGATGCAAGATGTCCAAGGGTGTCTTGACCATCTGACCCAGCAGGAGCTCACAGGGGGCACGGCCAGTGACGTCGTGGGGCATGGTCTGGTACTGAAACAGTATCCGGGCAATGTGAATCCGGAAATCCCTAGTCTGGCTCTTCTTGAGCTTCTCCTTGATGGTTTGCACCACCCGCTCGGCTGCACCGTTTGAAGCAGGGTGGTATGGCGGAACCATCATCTGGCAGATTACGTTCGTCAGCCAGGCCAGGTACTCTGTGCTGGCGAAAGCAGGACCATTATCGGACATGATGATGTCCGGCAACCCCTGGACGGTGAAGACCTGTCGTAGCGCTGCAATGGTCACGCCTGCTGATGGAGTGGGGACACGTAGAACCTCCATTCACTTCAAATAGGCATCCACCATGACCAGGAAGTAATGGCCCTTGAAGGGCCCCACAATATCCACATGCAGGCGGGACCAGAGTCTCTGGGGGCATGGCCAAGGGGTGATTTTCACATGACGCGAGGCCTGCTGATGCTCCTGGCAGATTTGACAGCTCTGCACCATGTGAACGATATCCTGGTCCAGGCCAGGCCACCAAACATGGGACCGGGCCACCATCTTGGTCTTTTCCATCCCAGGATGACCCGCAAGCAGCAACTGCAGGACCCTGGATTGGAGACTTTGTGGGATCACCGCCCTGGAATCCCACAGTAGGCAGCCCTGCTGCAAGTTCAGCTTGGAGGTCTTGTGGCTATAGGCCTGCTGAACCAATTCCTTTCCACGGGACACCGCCTTGACCACCTGAGACAGGACTGCGTCCCGGCTGGTCACTTGTGATAGCGCAGATCTGGTGAGTACCTCCGGGTATGCGCGCTCCAACACGAACACTTCAGCATGTTCTGGAATGACAGGCAGTAAGGGGAAGGCAGCTCAGGACATCAGCAGGTCACAGGTCCTTTCCCGCATGGTAAACCGGCTGGTAACTGTAAGCTGCCAGCCTCAAGGCCAAGTGTACCACTCGAGGTAATGCCTGTACAGGAATTGCCTTGTCAGGCCCCAGCAGCCCCAACAGCGGTTCGTGGTCCATGACAGCCTCGAACTTCCGTTCAACGCCAAACATGAGGGCCAGGCCTTCCTTGTCCAGCTGGCTGTAGCGTTGCTCTGCAGCTTGAAGCTGACGAGAAGCAAATGACACAGGGCTTTCCTGGCCATCGTTGTCCTGTGTGCCAGGACTGCTCCCACGCCGTACGGCGACACATCTACGGTCAGGACAACAGGCTTGGCAGGATCGAAGTGTACTAGGACTGGAGCCTTGGTGATTAGCTCTCTGCTGTGCTGGAAGGCCAGGTCCTGCTCCTTCTTCCGGACCCAATGCTGACCATCTTGATGCAGAAGATGGAGCGGCTGTAGATGCTCCGACAGGTTGGGCAGGAAACTCCTGCAGAAGTTGATGAGGCCGAGGTAGCTCTGAAGCTCCTTCTTGTTCTGGGGCTTAGGCGCCTTGAGCACAGCATCAACTTTACGGGGAGCTGGGGCTAGGCCAGCCTGGGAAATGACATGTTCCGAGTACTCAACACTGGGGGCCAGGAAAATGCACTTTTCCAGCTTGAGCTTGAGGCCGGCGTCCTGCAGTCGTGCCAGGACATCGTGCAGGTTTTCAGCTGGCCAGGGAAATGTTCCACTGTTTGGCCTTGGGTGTGTCACTTACCGGAAGAACACGTGGACGTGTGCCTCGTAAATTGGCGAAGCGGACTCCTCGAACGGCTCGAGCCTTCCATACAGCGGCATGGCAGCAGCAATGGGGGGCGGTGTTTCGCCGCTCACGGCGGCATGGGACGATTCGTGGGTACTCGTCGCCAAGCGTCCTGATCCGCCGGGGTTCATGAATGAGGGAGGGCTTGAGGCACCCTCCGTTAGAGGCTCCACAGCGTGGTGGTGATGAACGACAAATGACCGCCGAGCAGCTGTGCTCGTCGGTGTTTATTGGGTGTGGTGACCAATGTTGCCTACCGAGCCGGGCAGGCCACCGAGCCTGGCGTGCCAATGAAGATTATGCCCAAGGGGGCGTCACATGCTTGTTACACAAGCTACGACTCCCGTCGTACCGAAGCAAAAAACACCAGGTACTGAGCATACAAGAAAAATTGGACATCACTCATGCTATCGAACGTGGCACGAAGAAGTCGGCGCTGGCACACGACGTGACACTAAGCTCAGCGTTACCGCTGCTGTGACCGCGAGAATATGTCTGCTATGAAGTTTGAGTGTTTGCCATCATTGCCTCTGTTGTTGACAGTGATGAGGACAACACAGAAAGTGACAGCACAGGCAATTCAGGCCTGACAGTGGCCGAAGCTGCTCATTATGTTAGCCTCATGAATGCAATCGTTGTGACGAGAACAGCACCCTACGACTGCTCTAGTGCTGCTGCGCCTGGGTACGAATAGTATGCAACGCCAATGAGAAATCTGCCATGCAAGTGTTTGCCAAGAAGAAGAGTCTGGCTGAAAAGCTGGCTCGCAACTTCAGTAAGCTTGAGGCAGCTGTCGTTACTGTTAGCCCGCCGCAGCATCAAACGAAAATAACGCTTTTGTAATGCAAAATGAATAAATATGCAAAGTGAATGCATGTGTTTGCCCTTTCATCGCACTCTCTCCGAGTTCAGTTTTTGACATGTAAGTGGGTGATCTCGTGCTATTTCGGTTAAACAGTACTACCGTTTAGTACATACTTTTTCCGAGCTCCGGCCAACTGCGCTTTAACGAGGTTTCACTGTAAGTGAATGCCGCTTCCTCTTCGAGTTTGTTTCCATCTTCGTCTAGGATAGGTCGTTGTATTGTTCCAGAATTCCTGCCTAATAATTTTATGTGGTGGTTCCAAAATATTCTAGGTGCGGCCTTCTTTTTCTTACGTGTTTCTGACAGCCAACGCTCACTTTCACCTTCCATCTATGCTTGCACCACTATTTGAACCATAGACTTTATCTCCCAGTATATTTCCCATTTAAGAGCCACTTTATCCTGTGGCAACTGTGTCTTTTTTGCCTGCCTGTGCTCTCGGGATGCTTTCTGTCATTTGGTAATTGCTTCTCGTATCTCCCTGTTTCACCAGCTTTTTGGCTTCTTGCCTTTCCCACGAATCTGTTCTTTCTCTTTCTGTATATCTGTCGTTATTACACTTAGACGCTCACTATATACCCACTCTTGGCCATTCGCAAAGTTCTTCCTCAATTCTTGTGACTGTATCTGTTATTTGTTCAGGGTTAAAATTTGGACTGGTCATTTTGCACTCCTTCCTCTCTTTCCCAACTACATATCCAATTTTTTAAATGATGAGTTTATGGTCACTTCCTATGCTGCTATACCCTTCCTCGTCAATGACCATTTCTTTCATCTTATGAGTTCCTTCTGTCATCAGACAGTAATGATCGATTGCTGGTTTCCCACTTCCCATGTGATCTGCCCTTCACACTTAAGCCCTGTATTCACGATAACGAGGTTATGTTGCTCACAAAGGTCTAGCATTGACTTCCCGTTGTTGTCAATATAGCCATCTAGATCCTGTATGTGGGCATTCACGTCACCTAATAGGATAATTTCGGCATCATTCCCGAAACCCTTAATATCAGCACTTATGCATTCCACTAACTCTTGATTCTTCTCTGCACAATTATTTCTGGTCCACAAATACGTTACGCCCAGCCAAGATTCTTTTTCCACTCATTGTACCTGATAACCAAAGATGCTCTTGACATTTCATACTCTTTTCCACTTGGCTCCCTGGTGGATTTGGCTCCCTGATGGACTCCCCTTCTCGTTCTTTCAGACTTAGTTCTGTTGCACCTTTCCCAAACATAATTCTCAATCACTTGTGTCCTTCCAAGTCTCTAAGGTGTGTTTTTGTAACTGCAGACACCTCTATTTATTCTCATTTCACTGCTCCTCAATCTCTGCCTACTTTTCCTTTCTTCTGCTGCCCTGTATGCTGATGTAGCCTATTGTTGGCGAGCTGTCTCGTTTTCCTCCTTTTTCTGTTATTAACGGCGATGCTATTCTGAAGTTCCCCTAGGGGACCTTCATTACTCCCTACTCTGGCTCCTGAGCGCCTGTGGGCCTCCTAAAAAGCAACAGCACGACCAACAAGTCGCCAGCCCACTTCTCGTCCAAGCCTGTAGTGGCTTGGACGAGAAGTGGGCTGGCGACTTGTTGGTCGTGCTGTTGCTTTTTAGGAGGCGGCTTGGACGAGAAGTGGGCTGGCGACTTGTTGATCCAAGTGGATCCCATCTCATTCAAAACCACCACACCTTCTCACTTCCCTGTTTGCCTTGACAACCTCAAAACCCTTCTCTTGGCTCATTTTCTATATCGCCTCATTAGCAGCCACTACGGCTCTTTGTATGTGACTGTCACATACAGGCACTTCCTTCACCGTGCACACAATGATCTGCACCGGAGGGGACAGCTCGCGCAAGTCGTCTACCCCCTTCGCCAAGCGCTGGGCAAGTCCTGTCCCTTTCCTGTTTAGGACCTCATTTAGCCCACCTGCTACTATGACAAGGTTGCACACGTGGGCATTTTCCGCGAGCATTGCTTTTGCTTGCTCCATGACAGAACCCAGTGTCCACCCTGAAAATGTACCTACCGCCACTTTTTTATCGCCTTTTACCCTCTCCAGAATTGCTTCTGAGCACCTGGACAGGTTCGAGTTGCCGGCGATAATCGCTATTTCACTCTCTCCTTCCTCTTACCTGCTTCCCATTGTCTTTTTCCGTGTGATTCGGAATTGACAAGGGACACTGACTCCTACGCTCCTGCTTTTTTCGCGTGGCAGCCTCAAGGTAGGTGCCGCTCTTTCCAGCTAACCCCTCACCACATTACACGCATTCCATGTACTTTGCTGGTACTCTGTCTCCTGTCACGTCGGGGGACTGTTTTCCATTTTCGTGACTACACTCATTCACAATGGCAGCCCTGTTCAGCTGTTCCACGGCTGCTTGAAGTCTTTCTTCCGTGCATCATGCTCCATATTTAGCTAATTTTTTAACTGTTCAACCTGTTTGACAAGCTCATCCTAGAAAGCCTCCATTTTTTTCAGCCTAGGATCGACATCACAGTGTGTGCCGATTGACTTGATTCCTTCTCCATTCTCGTCGGTCCCCTCCTCTGCCTTGAGGGATCCCCCGCACACTGAACGCTTTCCCGGCTTTCTTGCCATGTATTGACCGGCTTTCTCTAATGCAAATACTACAACACTATAATAATGCAGAGCACATGCCTTCCAGCAAAAACCAATATGCACAGTATCTATAAATCCTTAAAATGCCACAAAGTAATTCTCACCAATGTTTTAAAAGCAATCAATGCCGTGCAGACTTAAGGGAAGCCTAGTTCTTACACACATTCAACCACGCTCTCACTTTCCTACCAAAGCACATAGTAAAATTGCTAATAGCTGTTAGTCTTGCCACTTCCAAGCAACTATTTAAAGGCTATAAAGACTTAATGTCCCACCCGGCTGCATGTGTTGAAGCCCATATTGCGAAAGGACGCTCTGACTATCCTGCAAAACCAAATATACACGAAACACACCTGTGCACATGAAAGTAGAAAGGAAAAAAAGGAAACTACCCAATTATTATTTAAAGGCTAAGAAAATCAGTAAATAAAAAACAGAAGCAAGTTCAAAGCATGCACAAAAAAAACTTATGATTTCGTCGCAGCCACGGAGCCCTAGAAAAATATGTCCATCCGCCCCAATATCTCGTTTCTGTCTGGCTCCTGCACTAATGGATCTCCCTAGTGGCACAACACGGAAGCACGAAGTACCAGCTTTCGCCACTCGCACATTTTCATTTATTTAATAAATTTTTATCCTCCTCCTCTTATGTAAGAAACGAACAAAGTACAGTAGAACCTTGTTGGTACGATCCTATTTTGTACAATTTCCTTGCACCAACGTTAACACATTTTTACCGTTCAATATCTTCCCAGATAAATGTGATCTTTCGTTATCAACGTTCAATATATCTCGAAAGTGTGATCATATGATAACTTTTCTGGCCACTAGACCCTATGTGAACAAGAAAAGGTGCGACGCATGCATGTTCGAGAGCAGTAGGGGCCCTCAACGGCAGCTTCCCTGCAGTACTCACCCCCCTGTGTCACATGAAAATGCCGTCAGGCACTAGGTTTCCTATTCTTGTACCGAGCAAATCTTGTGGGTCGTAGCGCATCACCATTCACAGCTACCACCGCCAACCCATTGCGTTAAGCATCTTCATCGTTCTGTTTCACAGTGCTTGTGGTGCAGTGCCGTTGGAAGCGTACTGCACACTATTAAAGGGACCCTGAAACGATTTTGACAATTTTATACAAACATACTGAGTCGTTAGAGTAGGTCCTTTTGATAATTAATTGACACATCTAAGTGCTCCGCGTAAAGCATGTAATCTATTATAACGTTTTAAAAGTGCACATGGCTGCTGATCGCAGCACACTGCTCGGCGGAATATTAAGCTGCCCCTACCCATACGATCGAAATTACCCATATGACGTCAGTGGGGCGAGCTATCCGATTGGCTGACCAGGGCCGCATGATCGATAATTTTTCCAACTTTATGGTGAACAAATGATGTTCGTAATAGTTGGAATGTAAGTTAGTTTTTATAAAAAGAAAGTAACATAAAGAGAATGCACAAGAACAATTTTTCAGTACACTTAAGCACTTCCGGCAGACAGCAAGTGTCGTCTGCTTGTGTTACAACGTGCTCCGTCTTTGACGAGAGCTCCGCCATCAGTGTCGGTCTGTCTTTTCGCGAGCGCTATGATTCAACTTTGTTGCGGTGTGGAATACAAACATAGCAACTGGCAATATGTCAAGCTGCGACATCGTGTCCCTCTGCAAGCCAGTAGACGAGCGGACTGGCTGCAGCGCATCGGACTGCCGCTACCCAATCGGCACCAGGATTTGCGCGATTGCGGCCGTCACTTTACACCGAAAGATTACTAACGCAATAGCATTTCGCGAGTCTGGTATTAGGGTAAACGCAAGCGCAAGGTGACATGGCCTGGCCATGTCCCCTTGCGTGTCGTTTCATGGGATGAACAGAAGCGCAAATGTGAATGGTCTGCACGGTGCAGCCACCTGGTGGCATAGAGCTCAACCACACACAACAGCAGAGACAAAATGTATTCTTTGCTGCTGGTGTAAATTTTTCGCAGGAGTGTAATCATTAATATGTTGCTTTTATAAATGTTTCAAATGTTTTACACTTGCTTAGAGCAATATTAGTTCTTTCTTTGGCTGGTTAAGCTCTGCGCCAAAGGGTGGCTGGACCGTGGAGATTGATCAGGCAGTTAACTACGTCTACGCTAAAGTTCCTTTATCAGCTTGAGTTTATGCCTCCACCGTTCTATTGAAATGTTCAGCTAGTGTGTGATTACCGGAATACCAGACAAGTTCGGCGCTATGACAGAATGCTCGCAACGCACGCTGCTTTGATAGTTCTCACTTGGGGATTGACGGCCAAGCAGCTAGCGGAGTGGTTTCGTGCGGGTGGGGGCGGGCTCCAAAACAACCGGAAGTGGACGATGTGATGTTGCATTGTGATGCAGAACCAGTGAAGGCAGAGCTTAGCCCCGAACGCTCAGCGAGTGAGTTGAGGAGGAAAAGCATGGCTAGGGAAGAGGGTAACTTGTAGCTCCATTAATACATAATGTTTCACTTAAATTGGGGTGCGAATGTTCTACTTAAGCTGTACCCTATGCATCTATAAAATTTGTCCGAACTGTTTCAGGGGCCCTTTAATAGGTGATAACCCAAACGCACTTCCATTCCCTGCTGCAGGTGGTGCAAAGTGAGCATCATGTTTCACTTATCCGCATTGGATTCTGGCATTTCCCACCAGCTCGGTTCCGTTTCGTTTCCCATCACTGTCTTAAAATGACAACGCATGTCTCGAGCCACTCAGGCTCCAGCAGATAGATGCGCATCAGTGTCTTGTGCTGCAACGATTCAAGCAATGCTTCGAATTATGTAGATATCAACCACAGTTGAATCTGCTCAAGTATTTAGTTCCTTTGGATTGTACGTTTTCCCAGTTAGTACATTTCTTCTTGCATTGTTTCTTCTGCCCCCAGAATTTATAAACAAGGTTCTATTGTAATCAACCTCTTAAAACAAAATTAATTAGTTTTGAAAGAATTCCCTTTCAGCCTCAGCTGATTTAGTGTTTCCGTTTAGCACAGCATCGGGAATTATCGCCATACAATACAATGCAATAGCAAGAGTGCACTGCAATAAAACAGTACCTGGCACCATTCTGCTTGACCTGGACCTTGGTGTCATGCTCTCCAGCAAGCAGCTCCATGTGAAAGTTGCGGAAGGTGCTCTCAATGATGTTCACCTTGCTCACCACACATCGGATGTTCTTTACCTTATCCAGGTACACCTAGAAATTACAAGAAACCACTTTTGAGTAACAAAGCAGTTTGGCTAGCTGGAGGTTGCTTGTGCTAACAAGTGGGCACATGTACACAACAATGCCTTCATTCACACTTGCATCTTATGTAGTCATTCGAATAACTGCATTAGCTCTGAGACTTGAAATGCTATGGAAGGAAGGGATGTCCTAGAGACATCAGAGGTCACACACTGTGGCAGTACCACACAGTTAATTTCTTCAGTGCATGAAACAGACTGAAAATGTAACAAGGAGTATATTTATTAAGATCATTCCAACCAAAGCACATACAAAAGCATCCAGTCACAAAGAGTGTAATATTCTGGCAGAAAAACTATGTGTTAGTTATAGACAGTTCTATCAATTACAAATTATGATTCTCAATTCACAAGCAGCAGCAGCAGCAGCTTCCCTTCTCTTGGCACCTATTCTGTAACCCTAATCGTCCACCTGTTATCTAAGCTGCGTATTACATGACCTGCCCAGCTCCATTTCTTTCTCTTAATGTCAATTAGAATATCGGCTATACCCGTTTGCTCTCTGATCCAAACCGCTCTCTTTCCGTCTCTTAACGTTATGCCTAGCATTCTTTATTCCATTGCTCTTTGCGTGGTCCTTAGCTTGTTCTCAAGCTTCTTTGTCAGTCTCCAAGTTTCCACTCCATATGTCAGCACCGATAAAATGCACTGATTGTACACCTTCCTTTTCAATGATAATGGTGAGCTTCCAGTCAGGAGCTGACAATGTCTGCTGTATGCGCTTCAACCCATTTTGATTTTTCTGTGAATTTCCTTCTCACGATCAAAGTTCCCGCTGATTAATTGACCTAGGTAAACATACTCCTTCACATACTCTAGCGGCCGACTGGCGGATGATCCTGAACTCTTGTTCCTTTGCCTGGCTACATATCATCATCTTTGTCTTCTGCATATTAACCTTCAACCCCACTCTTACACATTCTCTGTTAAGGTCCTCAATCATTTCTTGTAACTAGTCTGCATTGTTGCTGAATAGAACAATGTCATTGCCAAACCGAAGGTTGCCAAGACATTCGTCATTAATCCTTACTCCTAAGCCTTCCCAGTTTAATAGTTTGAATACTTCTTTCAAGCATGCAGTGAATAGCATTGGAGAGATTGTGTCTCCCTGTCTGACCCCTTTCTTTATAGGTATCGTCCTGCTTTTCTTGTGTAAAATTAACGTAGCTATAGAACCTCTGTAGATATTTTCCAAGGTATTTACGTAAGTGGCTTGTACTCCTTGATTACGCAATGCCTCTATGACTGCTAATATCTCTACTGAACCAAATGCCTTTTCGTAATCAATGAAACTAGCAGTTACTATGAGGTTAGTAACTGCTATAGCACGATTAGAAGTGACTGTCGTGGTCTTTCAGTCTTGCCATGCCCCCTACGGTGTACTTCTATTGCCCATGATGTGTACTGCGTATGCTTGCTGCTGATGTGTGGCAACATTGAGTTAAAGCCCGGCCCCACTGATGGCAGTGAGGCCTCTCTGGAATCCATGTTGAAAGAGTTGCTGTTAGGTCAGAACAAGTTGGCAGTGGACGTGGCTGCGCTCAGGGAGCAACAGAATAAGGTGGAAAATGTTATAGCTGATTGGGGAGCCAGATTCATTGAACTGGAAAACGAGTCTCACATATAGATGACCGCGAGTGTACGATAAGATTACTGGAGGCGAAGTTAACTGATCTGGAGTCAGGCGATCCAATCTGGTACTCTTTGGCATTCTGGAAGATGCCGGCGAAACTGAACCTATTCACAAAAATAAAGTTCTTCACGAGGTGTTTTCTGCAAAGCTTGCTGTTCCTTGCAAATCTGTCGGCAGAATTCATCTTGTTAACAAAAATAACAAGAGAACAGTCATTTACTTCCAAGATGTTACCGAAAAACAGCTTGTCTTAAAAAGTGCATATAAATTAATGGGTAGTCGAATATCAATTCAAAACAATTACTCGGGCAGCACAATAAGGAAACGAAAACTCTTGTGGGATAGTGCTAAAAGTGAAAGAAAACAAGGCAAGAAAGTTCGCTTAATTAATGATAAGATGCATGTTAACAATGAGCTATTCACATGGGATGACAGTAAGAACTTGAGGATAAAAATTGACAGCCATAAAAGTACTTGGAAAAATGATTGACTTGCCTCCACTGTCTTGCCTCCACTAGCGCTCACTCTGTTTTCCATTCCCTTTGACCACCCCTACCTTCTTCCTTTTTGCTCTTTCTGAGCTGCGCTACAAGCCTAAAACAGTCATAACATACCAACTCGCCCAAACTGCCATGCTTTTGACCTACCTCCTTCCTGTTTTGCTCTTTCTGAGCTGCGCTACAAGCCTAAAACTTGCCTCCGCTGACACTTCCGCTAGTGCTAAATAACTGAGAATATTAAACATCAATGCCCGCAGTGTCATTAATAAATCGGAAACCTTGAGGCAACTATCATGGGTTACAATCCCCATGTAGTTGTGATAACAGAAACATGGTTGCATGACAATATTGAAGATGCTGTTGTGTTCCCTTCATCTTATCGAGCATGTCACCGTGACAGGTGTACTAGAGGGGGCGGGGTAGCAGCTTTAGTAAAAGGAACTATATCAGCTACTCTGTTATGTCAGACCGATAACTTGGAATCTATTACAATAAAGCTTACTTGCTGAGATAAATCATTTTTGCTATTCGCAGTTTATTGAGCACCTGACTTGCCCCCAGAATTCTTTCGTGATCTTTTTGAACACATGGTTTCATTTACAAGCGATAAAGCACTACTTGTAGGCGACTTCAACCTAACAGATATTGATTAGGAGAACGGGTTTTTCTGCACCGGGATTAATTCACACTTAGGTTACTTGCATGACATCATTTTGTCTCACAATCTACAACAGGTTGTAAAACAGCCAACGTGCACTTATGGGACATCAACAACCATACTTGACCTCATTTTTGTCAGTCGTTCATTAGAAAACTTCTTTGTTTCGGTTGAACCTGGAATTTCTGATCATAGTCTGGTATATTTTTCTTGTTCTTTGGAAGTGCTTAACACCAAAAACTGCAAAACAACCACTGTTAAAGATTTTTCTCGTGCCGGAGACGAAAGTGTCTAGGATTACCTTGAGCAATACCTTGATAACTTTCACGATAACAATGCTACTGTGCTTTGGGATAAGTTTAAAGAAATTAGCACTCACTGCCTTAGCAACTTTATTCCTAATAAAACTAAAAAAATACTTCCAAGACTACTCCCTGGACAACAAGAAAGATCTTGCACCTTAAAAGAAAAGTTAAGCGCTGAAGACAATGATGTGCCTCACATGTTTCAATTCACAAAATCCAAAATAATCTAAACCAAGAAGTACGGCAAGCTAAGCGCTGGTATTTTTGCCATACATTGTCAAATTTCATTAAAAGGGCCCCCGAAGATTTTGGGCTTTTCTAAGCACAAAAACCAAGTCAACTGACCAAATTGTTCACGAGGGCCATGTCATTGTCGAAAAACAATGTATTGGGGAGCAATTCAATAATTATTTTCAGAATGTTTTTTCAAATTTCGATGATAGTCTAAACCTTAACTGCATTTCACGTAACTCAACCTCTGATATTGTTTCGCAACCAGGTGTAGTGTTGATGTTGCGGAACCTCAAAGCTAAATAATCTCGTGGACCAAAAAACATACCAAATGCTTTTCTGCGCAAGTATGCTGAAGCGTTAGCCCTTTTTCCTGTTGTTATCTTTCGTTCCTCATTATCTTCGGCTAATCTTCCTACAGACTGGCTAACTGCATGTGTCGTTCCCATACAGAAAAAAGATGACAAAACCCTAGTATCTAGCTATAGTCCGGTATCATTAACTTTATCATGTTGCAAGTTAATTGAACATGTAGCTAATGAAATAACCAAATTGCTAAGTGACAACAACGTACAGTTTCCTCATCAGCATGGTTTCCAGGAGAGTTTCTCTACTGTAACACAATTAACCACAATTATTCACAACTTTGCAAGTGCTGTTGACAAGTCAATCCAAACTGACATAATATTTTTGGACTAAGAAAGCGTTTTACCTTGTTCCTCACACTAAACTTATAGAAAAACTACAGCCGATAGACCTTCCAGCCTATATTAACTGGATGGCGGGCTTATCTGTCTAATCACAAGCAGTTTGTTTCAATTGATAATTACTCTTCTAACAAACTTTCAGTAACCTCTGGAGTACCTCAAGGTAGTGTGCTAGGACCTTTACTATTTCTAACATACATAAACGACATCATAATTAAGGGTTCGACGAAAGTTCGTCTGGTCAGGCATGCAAATGAAGGGAATTACGGTCACTGACCAAATCTGATGAATAATCTGACGTTTCGGAACCGCGTATGCGTTCCTTGTTCACCGAGTTGGACAGGAAATCGTCGTCACTTATATAGCCAGCATGTGACGTAATGAACATGCGTAAACGGCAGGCATAGTCCCTGGTGTCCGGTTCATCGTAGCTGGCGTCGATTGAATGATTAGAGATTCTAGCAGCCGTCGGGATGACACGTTCTTTTCTTTGGCAGCAACAGTGGCATTGTCCCAGTCAATATTGCGATTATGTTCTTGCGCATGCTTGGCAATGGCGTTCGTCGTGCGACTATTATTTCGTACGTCACGTTTATGTTCCTTAAGGCGTCTGGAGAACTTCCGTTTCACCAATATATACTCTGTGGCAATCAGCGCATGGTATCTTATACACAACTCCTGGGAACGATTCAACAGGTAACCTGTCTTTCACATTCATGAGCTGGTTTCAGAGCTAGCTGCTCGGGATGTGGACAATGCGCAAATCGCATTTTGAAAATACGCGCGACAGTGCCTCGCAGGCTATATAAGTGACGACGATTTCCTGTCCAACTCAGTGAACAACGAACCCGTACGCGGTTCCGAAACGTCAGATTATTCATCAGACTTGGCCAGTGACCGTAATTCCCTTCATAAACAACATCGCAAACGAAATTTCTTATTCTGTTCAAGTTAGACTATTTGCTGATGAATGTGTGTTGTATAACGAGGATACTTGCCATGAAGATCAATTAATGCTTAACTGTGACCTTCAAAACATTCTTTCCTGGTGCAGTCGGTCGGGCATGGAAATGAACAGAGAACGAGCTGTTTGCATGTCCATAACAAAAAATTTTTGTCTATACCCTCGGCTCTGAACCGCTGACCAAAGTCAGCCAATATAAATATCTTGGAATCACAGCAACCAGTGACGTCAGCTGAAATAGCCACATTTCTAAAGTATGTAACTCATCTTAGCAGCGGTGGCGTAACTCATCTATAACTCATCTTTGCAGCGGAAGCGCAGTAGTGGCGTAGAGGTAGAACACCCGCCTCGCATGCAAGAGGTCCGTGGTTCGAATCTCCGTGCCGCGCAAATTTCCACCGGATTTTAAAAAAAATCCGTGTGTTGATAAAATTGCATAAACAGGCCTGGAGTGTGGCCTGATCCTGATCCAGTGACCAGAACCGGTAATGCACTCCCTCACCAGAGCAGGATTTGCCACCCTGGTGCAGTACTTGGCCACAACCTCCTATATGAACATAACAATCAAACACCGGCCCTCAGTCCCCAGCAGCTGCAAAGAAACTGACCACGGCGGCAGTCAGACCTGCGACGCAGCAGAGGTTGCTAAGAACTCCTGGCTCCAGACAGGCCCCCATTGGAATATGAACCTAACAACGCTTAATGCTAGAACGATGAGGCAAGTCTAGCAGTGCTATCGGAGGAATTACAGGGCAGTAAATAGAATATAATAGGGCTCAGTGAAGTTAGGAAGCCAAAAGAAGCACATACAGTGCTAAAAAGCGGGCACGTCTGGCACTACCGGGGCTTAGCAGAGAGACGAGAACTAGGAGTCGGATTCCTGATTAATAAGAACATAGCTGGTAACATACAGGAATTTTATAGCATTAACAAGAGGGTGGCAGGCCTTGTAGTGAAACTTAGTAAGAGGTACAAAATGAACGTTGTACAGGTCTACGCCCCTACATCCAGTCATAATGACCAGGAAGTCGAAAGCTTCTATGAAGACATGGAATCGGCAATGGGTAGAGTGAAAACAAAATACACTATACTGTTGGGCGAATTCTCAATGCCAAGGTAGGCAAGAAGCAGGCTGGAGACAAGGCAGTGGGGGAATATGGCATAGACACTAGGAATAGCAGGGGAGAGTTATTAGTAGAGTTTGCAGAACAGAATAATATGCGGATAATGAATACCTTCTTCCGCAAGCGGGATAGCCGAAAGTGGACATGGAGGAGCCCGAACGGCGAGACTAAAATGAAATAGATTTTATACTCTGCGCTAACCATGGCATCATACAAAATGTGGACGTGCTCAGCAAGGTGCGCTGCAGTGATCATAGGATGGTAAGAACTTCAATTAGCCTAGACCTGAGGAGGGAACGGAAGAAACTGGTACATAAGAAGCCGATCAATGAGTTAGCGGTAAGAGGGAAAATAGAGGAATTCCGGATCAAGCTACAGAACAGGTATTCGGCTTTAACTCAGGAAGAGGACCTTAGTGTTGAAGCAATGAAGGACAATCTTGTGGGCATCATTAAGGAGTGTGGAATAGAAGTCAAACTCCATTAGACAGGATACCAGTAAGCTATCACAGGAGACGAAAGCTCTGATCAGGAAACGCCAATGTATGAAAGCCTCAAACCCTACAGCTAGAATAGAACTGGCAGAACTTTCGAAGTTAATCAACAAGCGTAAGACTGCTGACATAAGGAAGTATAATATCGATAGAATTGAACATGCTCTCAGGAACGGAGGAAGCCTAAAAGCAGTGAAGAAGAAACCAGGAATTGGCAAGAATCAGATGTATGCGTTAAGAGACAAAGCCGGCAATATCATTACTAATATGGATGAGATCGTTCAAGTGGCTGAGTTCTATAGAGATATATACAGTACCAGTGGCACCCATGACGATAATGGAAGAGAGAATAGTTTAGAGGAATTCGAAATCCCACAGGTAACGCTGGAAGTAAAGAAAGCCTTGGGAGCTATGCAAAGGGGGAAGGCAGCTGGGGAGGATCAGGTAACAGCAGAGTTGTTGAAGGATGGTGGGCAGATCGTTCTAGAAAAACTGGCCACCCTGTATACGCAATGCCTCATGACTTAGAGCGTACCTCAGTCTTGGAAAAACGCTAACATAATCCTAATCCATAAGAAAGGGGATGCCAAAGACTTGAAAAATGACTGTCAATCAGGTGATAGAGAAATGTGCGGAATATAACCTACCTTTATATATAGCGTTCATTGATTACGAGAAAGCGTTTGATTCTGTCGAAACCTCAGCAGTCATGGAGGCATTACGGAATCAGGGTGTAGATGAGCCGTATGCAAAAATACTGCAAGATATCTATAGCGGCTCCACAGCCACCGTAGTCCTCCATAAAGAAAGCAACAGAATCCCAATAAAGAAAGGCGTCAGGCAGGGAGATACAATCTCTCCAATGTTATTCACAGCGTGTTTACAGGAGGTATTCAGAGACCTGGATTGGGAAGAATTGGGGTTAAAAGTTAATGGAGAATACCTTAGTAACTTGCGATTCGCTGATGATATTGCCTTGCTTAGTAACTCAGGGGACCAATTGCAATGCATGCTCACTGACCTGGAGAGGCAAAGCAGAAGAGTCGGTCTAAAAATTAATCTGCAGAAAACTAAAGTAATGTTTAACAGTCTCAGAAGAGAACAGCAATTTACAATAGGTAGCGAGGCACTGGAAGTGGTAAGGGAATACATCTACTTAGGGCAGGTAGTGACGGCAGATCCGGATCATGAGACGGAAATAATCAGAAGAATAAGAATGGGCTGGGGTGCGTTTGGCAGGCATTCTTAGATCATGAACAGCAGGTTGCCATTATCCCTCAAGATAAAAGTGGAAATAATCAGAAGAATAAGAATGGGCTGGGGTGCGTTTGGCAGGCATTCACTTCTTCCATTTTATTGCGTGTTCAAGAGCAGCCCCGCTCGCCAACTGCTTTAACCTTGTCTTCCCTGGTTGTCTTGTCGATGAGCAATACGAGAACAAGGTGAAAGCAAAAGCCAACGTTTCGACAAGTGGACTTGTCTTCTTCAAGGCTTTGAAGAAGACAAGTACAGTTGTCGAAACGTTGGCTCCTGCTTTCACCTTGTTCTCGTTTTGCTCATCGTCCTGAATTTCCGTCTCATGACTTCCCCTGTTTTCCCGGTTGTCTTGTGCAATGCATGACATTTTGTGCCACTGCTTTCTCGCTGTGGACTCAACATCCTCCCAGGGCCGCAATGTGGTCGTTTGCCTGCAAAGGGTACAACCGTTGATCAGTACGCCTGATTTGCTGGCCATTTGGGAAAGCGATTCTGAAATATCTCTCGAGGCTGCCCGTTTGAAAATGCCTCGACCATTCTGCCGAGTTTCCACTGCGGCACCGGCACGATGTCATCCTTGACAATTACCAAGTCACCAATGTGCAGCCAGGATGAAGGTGATGGTTGACGGAGCTGAGCAGAAGCAAATATTTTTCTTTCCGTTGTTTCTATAATCGGTGCAGAAGCTTTTCTCTGTACTTCACCCGCCTTTACAAGTCATGCGTAATGTAGCTAGGCAAACAGGAGGTAGTTCTTGCTGGTAGTCTCACTACGTGCTTGCCATTAGCGCCTCTGAATCTTCAGTGTCCTGCAGAGCTGCGTTAGAGGGCGGCAGTCGAGAATCGCTTGTACTTCAGCCAGCACTGTGAGTAGTTTTTCATAAGTGAGGGTGTTTCGTCCAATGCAGTGCTTCAGCACATCCTTAATTGTCCAAATGACATGCTCCCAGAAACCACCCCATCACGGAGCTTGTCCTGTGATGAATTTCCACCTGATGCACTGAGCGCTTGCGTGGTCGTGGACGGTCTCGCTGAGCAGCAATCGCAGTTGTTTGGAACAGCTGCGGAATGCCATGGCGTTATCAGAATACCTATACTGTAGATGAAATGCCATGCTTGGATGTAAAACGACGAAAGGCAAGGATGAATGCTTGCGCTGTCATGTCCAAGGTTACTTTTAGGTGCACTGCTGGTGTCACCGCACAGGAGAAAACGGCAATATAAAGCTTCGCAGACTCAAGCGTAGAGCGGCAGTAAAGTGGGCTGCAATAACCTACTGTCACAATGTCGAACGGTGATGTTTCTGCTATGCAGCCTTTCAGTAATGGTGCCACCGGGCCTGATGCTGGAAGCCAACGTCAACGGCAACACGGCAAGCACAACTGAAGCAACTTCTTAATGATTCGTCTTCTCTTTGAGATCCAAAATCTTGACCAGAGGTCCAGAAGCGTAACTTCAATTCCAGCAGGCAGAAGCCGGACATGTGTTGCAGATACCAAGAGCCATATAAACACGTGGTCACTTGGCAACAGGATTGGGTGTTTAAGTTCCTCTGGCCCATCAAGTTCCTGTAAGCGGCCTCCAGCTCTAAGCAGCCTGCCGCATCTTTTTTTTGGGGTGAAGGCAACTGGTCAATAAACCCACACATGCTACCTGAAGGCATCAATGTTGCCATATTCGAGACCCTTGTTATATAATGAACGAGAAGAAAGGGGGTTAACCGAGAGGCCCGATTTTTATTAGTCATATCACAGGAAGCCAACAAACATTGACACTAAGTACAACATAGGGGAAATTATTTGTGCTTAATAAATGAAATAAAGAAACGATAAATTAATGGAAATTAAAGTGAATGAAAAAACAACATGAATACCCAAGAAAGTGGATGGGGAAACGGTGCCGTGGTAGTTCAATTGGTAGAGCATCGCACGCGAAATGCGAAGGTTGTGGGATCGTTCCCCACCTGCGGCAAGTTGTTTTTACAGCCGCTTTAATTTCCATTAATCGTTTCTTTATTTCATTTATTAAGCCCAAGTAATTTCCCCTATGTTGTCCTTCGTGTCAATGTTTGTTGGCTTTTTGTGATATGACTAATAAAAATCGGGCCCTTCGATTAACCTCCTTTTTTCTATGTAGGACATGCTACACGCCAGGGGGATTTCGTACACAACTCACACATTGCATTTGGCATACGGCTTGGTATGGTTCTTGCCACAGCCGCGCCAGCTTAAAAGGGGCTGAAAAGACAAGGGGGACTCCAAACCTGCCTGCCACCTCGTTTAGGTTGTGAGTGACTCTGTGAATATACGGTACCACTTCAGGTCTTACGGCCATAGTAGTCGTCCTCACCCTTGCTTTGCTCCTAGATCCTTTTACCTTCTGCAGGAGAGTTTCAACCACTGGCGTTACCATTGAGTCAGGGAACCCTGCCGTCTTAAGATGGGAAATATGATTTTCAAAGGCAAGCTGCATCCTCTGCACACACGACTTGCGGAGAGCCGATTCTAACTAAGCAGAGCATCGCTACTCCACGTTTTACAATCTTTGACCGAAAGGAGTCATATGGCACTGTGCCCGAGGGAAGTACTGCCAGCACACGTGGCCTTAAGCAAAGGATATGCATAGGTCTAAAATACGCTGTGAATTGCTGAGTGGAAGTTCGTCAGTAAAAGCAAGCCCTTTACCGAGTTGTCTGAAAATGGCTAGAGTGCTGTCACAAGTAGTTAAACTTTCTTGCTCATTAAAAACAATTAAAAAGCCATCCATATATTAAAAACATTTGAAATGTTTAAGAACGCACCCCCAAACGCCTGCATCAGCTTGTGCATTGCGCCGCTTTTGTGCAACATTTTTTGAGCTACCATAGACAAAGCACTTGGTCAGGCATTTGGGGGTGCGTTTTTAAACATTTGAAATGTTTTTAGATATATGGATGAGTTTCTAATTGTTTTTAACGGGCAAGGAAGTTTAACTACTTATGACAGCATTTTATCCATTTTTAGACAACTCGGTAAAGGGCTTTCTTTTACTCATGAACTTCCACTCTACAATTCCCTGCATTTGTTAGACCTATGCATTTCCTTTGCTTAAGGCCAAGCGTGCTGGCAATACTTCCCTGGGCACAGAAGGGTTTGGTGCCATATGACTCCTCCAAGTTAAAAATTGTAAAATTTGGAGTAGCGATGCTCTGCTTAGAATCGGCTCTCCGCAAGTCGTGTCTGAACAGGATGCAGCTTGGCTTTGACAATCAGACTTCCAATCTTAAGACAGCAGAGTTCCCTGACTTGGTAGTAACGCTAGTGGTGAAAACTCTCCTGCAGAAGGTAAAAGGATCTAGGAGCAAAGCAAGGGTGAGGACGACTACTATGGCCGTAAGACCTGAAGTGGTACCGTATATTCACAGGGTCACTCACAACCTAAGCAAGGTGGCAAGCAGGTTTAGAGGCCCCCTTGTCTTTTCAGCCCCTCTTAAGCTGGTGTGGCTCTGCCCTCGCACCTCCCATGATCCTAAAGGAAGGCAAGACTGTGGCAAGAGCCATACCAAGCCGTATGCAAAATGCAATGTAGGAGGTGTGTACGAAATCCCCCTGGCATGTGGCAAGTGCTACATAGTGCAGACAGGACATTGCCTGAATGATCGAGCCAGGGAACACGAACAAAAGTTAACGAAAGATAAATTGGAGCACTTGCCTGCGCACTGCAATGCCTGCCCCTGTGCACCACTTTTTAAGGAGATAAAAGATTCTGGGGAGAAGCCAGGACCAGACTGCATGCGAACTGGTGGAGGCATATCACATAGAAAGGCCACGACTGTGTTAGTGACACTTCCATTAGGTTGTTAAAATCGGAGATAGATTTCTTTTTTATTATTGGTTGCCCCGCTAGGCTGATGAGTGTTCTTGTTTGCTGTGTTCTGTACATGTTCTATTTGTCTATACATGTCCAAGGGTTGCCAAGAATAAACCAGCTGAAAGTTACGCCCGTGTCGTTTTTGTGTTCTCTTCTGCTGTCCCCGTCTTTATTTACAGTCAATATGATATGCTATAATCAAGACGTCCATTTCTGTCTGCACGCCATAAATAGTTTTATATAGTATCAGATTTTTTCTTATGCTTACTGTGCAGTACAAAATAAACCAATAGCTTTATACAGTTGAACCCACTTAAAACAATATTCAAGTGCCACGAAAACTCTGTTATAACCAATAATTGTTATAAACAGGTTGCATGAAAAAAAAGCAAAAAAAATAGAGGGATGGCAGAGCTGTTGTGAGAAAATTATAATGGGGAAGAGGCCAGTGCCCCTCCCCACCACCTTTCTCCATCCAGCTGCTGATTATGTTGACTTGTTTAACTGTTTAACTTTGCTTCCTGTGCGCTGCGATCGTATGTAACAAGCCCGCGCCTGTCAGCATTCAAGAATAGCACTGCTATAACAACTGCCAAGAGGGTCTGAGCCATAACATCCGCAATGCAACATCCAACGTAAAATTACTTGCTTACAGAGCACTGGTAAGACCAGTGATTGAATATGGGAAAACTGTGTGGGATCCCTACACCGCATCTAACATAGCAAAAAATTGAAAAAGTTCAGAGAGTGGCTTTCCGTTTTATCTATAATATCGCCACATCTACTCACTGACCGAGTTATGTAAACAAGCAAACCTTGAAACACTTGAAGGCAGAACAAAGGTTGAAAAGATGAAGTGTCTTTTCCTGCTAATCCACAGTCACTTTAAGATTAATACAACACAGTACTTTACAGTTCATCCCAACGAACTATCTAGACATTGCCACAGTATATACATTCCTGTGCGACTTTCTCATAATGATTGCTTTATATACAGCTTTTCTCCTCGAGTTATTAAAGAGTGGAATCTGCTTCCTGACTCCAGCGTGAGAAGTGACTCCCTTGATGTATTTAATGAATGCCTCGAATCATTCATACACCACAGCGCACCTAGACAATAGTATAAGTCCCTGCCTCAACTTGTGTATTCTGTATTCTTGTTTGTTAATTTAGCTGTTTTTCTTGTCTGCTGCATTTGTTTGTATATTGTGTAGGATGTGCTTTTTAATGTGTATTTATTTATTTATTTATTTACAATACCCCTAAAGGCCCTCGAAGGAGGGTATTACATGGGGGGGGGGGGGGGCTACAAGAAAAAACACAAGTGTACATTCAGGTGTGGCATACATAAAAAGAAAAACATATACAAGACATTTTTTTTTTCCGCTCAACAAGGCAGTGTAGTTATCACCATTCAACCAAGAAACCAAAAAACAAAAAACAAAAAAACAAAAAAAAGAAAGAAAAAGCAACATACATAAAAACATCAGGAGCGAGCAACAACTCACAAAGCATCAAAAATATCAGGGAAACACACTTAATAAGAAAACACAATATTTTTAACAGCGCATCACAGTAGTGCAAATTGTTTCCTTAAATTTGGCTATGTCAGTTTCCAGGGCTATGTATGAGGGTAAATCGTTCCAATCGATGATAGTGCGTGGTACGAAGGATTGAGCGAAAGTTGATGACTGACACAAAATGCGTTTCACTTTGTTAGGGTGATCGCGACGAGCAAAGATAATCGGCGGTGACTGAAAAAAATCATCACGAAGTGAGGTATGGTGGAAAATTTTATGAAATAGTGATAAGCGAGAATGTTTTTGACGAAGGCTCAAGGATTGCAAACCGGCACGTTTCTTTAAAGATGTAACACTGGTGAATGTTGAATAATCTGAAAAAATAAATCGAGCAGCGCGGTTCTGCAGGGCTTCAAGGTTAGAGGCTAGATATACCTGATGGGGATCCCAAATTGCCGCAGCATATTCAATTTTCGGGCAAATGATTGTGGCATATGCCTGTTTTCGTACGAGTGGTGGCGCTTGCTTGAGGGTTCGTTTAAGTATTCCAAGAGTACGGTTAGCAGCTGCCAGGGTTAAATTTATATGGTGATGCCACGTTAGGTCAGACTGGAAATGAAGGCCAAGATATTTGTAGGAAGTGGAAGACTCAATCGTGCTGTTATTAATGAAGTAAGTGTTTTCAATTCGAGACTTTCGGCCGTTAAATGTCATGAACTTGGTTTTAGAGATATCAAGCGACATTAGCCATTTGGAGCACCATAAGGCAATTGCATCAAGGTCAGATTGCAAGCATTGGCGATCGATATCAGAGGAAATTGTGCGGTAAATTACGACATCATTGGCAAAGAGACAAACCCGGGACGTTACACAAGAAGGAAGATCGTTAATATATATTAAGAAAAGTAAAGGACCTAGCACGCTGCCCTGGGGGACACCAGAAGTAACGTGGGCAAAAGAAGAATTGTAGTTGTTAGCGGAAGTAAACTGGAGCCTGGAGGAAAGAAAAGCTTTAACCCATGCGAGGACGTTAGGATGAATGTTTAGGCATGCAAGCTTGAGAAGTAATCTGTGGTGCGGAACGCGATCGAAAGCTTTGGAGAAATCAAGGAAAACTGCATCTACTTGTAAACCAGTGTCAACGGATGAGTGTAAGTCATGAACAAACCCTGCAAGTTATGTTTCACAAGAGTAGCCCTTGCGGAAACCGTGCTGATATTGGTATATTATGTTGTGGCTTTCTAAGTATGTGGCAATTTGGGAGTGAATGACGTGTTCCATGACCTTGCATATGGTACTTGTTAGCGAAATAGGTCTGTAGTTGCATGTTGAAGAACGGTCGCCTGACTTGAAAAAGGGTGCTACCTTGGCTATTCGCCAAACATCGGGGATAGTGCCTGTCGTGAGGGATTGTGAAAAAAGGGCCGTCAGAATACCACAGATGCCATGGCGTGTATTTTTCAGTATAGTGTTATTGATACCATAATGATCACATGTAGAAGAAATTTTCAGTTTACTTAAAAGGGAAAATATGCCCGCTTCGGTTATATCAATTCCTGGCATGTCGACGTCAGATATACAATCCTTCATAGGTGCGGTAGTAATATCCTCGCAGGTAAAGACAGCCATGAATGTCTCATTTAGAAGTTCTGCGCATTGCGATTCTGGAAGTGAAGTGTTGTTGCTATCATGAAGAGTTATATCAGGATGTTGTTTGGGATTCACGATGCGCCAGAATCTTCGAGGGTTATTTTTAAGCATCGATGTTAGGTTATGGCAAAAGAAATGACGGCGTGTGGTTTTAAGTAATGCTTGGTATTTCTTATCGCAGGCTCTGTAACGCAGCCCAGAAACCGACGTAACGTTTTTATCGGCCCGTCTGTAGAGTCTCTTTTTTTTTATTGTTTAAACGTCGAAGCTGCTGCGTGAACCAGGGAGCAGTACGGTTGCTTTTTATTGTAATAGTAGGTATGAATTTTTCTATTAGTTCTTTGAGGAATTTTTTAAACAGAAGCCAATTTTCTTCTACCCTGAATGATAGGTGCCTCTCAATAAAGTGCTCTGAAAAACTCAATAATCCAGAATTCATACTAGCAAAGTTGGCTCTGTTGTAGCATGTGATTTTTTTTTTTGGTGGCTTGTGTGTTAAACGGACGTGTGAGGTTGCCGGTGATAACGGCGTGGTCAGAAAGGCCATCTAATACCTGTGTCACACGGGCACATCTGGAAAGCCTTCCAGTCAACGGCCTTTGAAACGCCACAACTCTATCGACTCAAAGGAGTTGTCGCGCTGCTACACGGCACTTTTGAAAGGCCGTTGAGGGGTTCAGGCGTTTCTCGCATTATTGTGTGGCGCTGCGGATCTTTATTTTCGTTTTCATGTCACAAAAAGTTAAACAATATTAAAACCATTTAAAAACACTATAATTTCTTTTATGTTTGTTTATACTGTACACTAAAAAATTGTTTATACCTTGCCATACAAATATATGTTTAGTTCTTAAGTTGTTGAGTAGCGAAACTGCGGCAACCTTTGCGCCGCTTTATGCGGCTGCCGTTTTGGTGTGTGTTCGCACATGTCAAGTGGCAAAAACACTTTATTGAATAATGAATAACACTCATATATAGTACTTTCAGAACATTTGGTTTGATTTGTTCTTTCTAACCGTGAGTACGAGCACACTGTGAACGAGAGGGCATGTTTGCGCTGTTTCCGCTTCCGTTGCTCAAAGGCCATCGAGATTTCGATAGAGTTGTAGGGTGCTTCGTTGACTCAATAGACTATTGACTCGGCGGCCTTCGAAACCGCCCGTGTAGCAGCTCGAACTTGACCTTTGAGTCAACTGACTATCGGTTGGAAGGCCTTCCAAACGCCCGTGTGACACAAGTATAAGTGGGTGATATCAGTGCAAAGGTCAGGATTGTTTGTAAGGATCAGGTCGAGAATATTTGCAGAGGTTGCCGAGTGCCGTGTAGGTTGATCTATTGTGTTAAGCGAGTGGTCTAGGCAAGTGTTAAAGGAGTACTGACACAAAAAAAATCCACATGGTTTTTTTTTGCTTTAATAAGTAGTTAATGACCCAGCAATTACAGCACGAAACCTCATTTACTTCAGAGCGCGACAGGTAATTATTTGCAGTCCTTTTTGTAGCGACCAGTCTAAGTTTCGGTTCCAGAGAGCAACGAGACGGGACCAACGGGAATGTAAACAAGGTGGTCACGTGTTCGCAAGAAGCCATGACGTATGCTCTGACGCGCAGCCAGCGCGCGAGCAACTTTCTGAATATTCTCGTGCGACTGACGCATCGGTCGGACTACCGCAGCCAATGACAGCGCCGGTAGCGTAAACGTCATGGCCACGTGGTAGACCCGGCGGGGCGGGGCCGGCCAGCGGGCGCCTCGCCGCTCCGATCATGTCTGTCTTTTTTTTCTCTCCCTGGTCGAAACGCGGGCCTCTTTCGCCGCTGACGGCGGCACATAAATGGGCTACAATTTGTTTCTGACACGAAATAACTTCTAGAATAAGGTGACCTCGAAAGAGTGCGAGTTATAAAACATTGTGCGAAATAGTAAATCATTGGCGTTATTTCTACTCGGACGCGGTAAGCGCAGACGCGCCAGCAATCGTCTGTATACGAAGCGGCTCGCCTGACTGGCCTGTTTACTCATCGCTACTAAAGGCACCGGAAAAACTGATTGTATTTTCACTTAAGAGAAACATAAATGTTCAGACATTGATTGTGCTGATGAATTTAGGCGCTTTATTACGAGCTGCAGACGCATCGCAAGCACACTCGGCCCCGGATAGACAGCCGGCGAGCTAGGCCTACATCGTCTCCCAGCGATCGCAAGCTCGCTTGGCATGCTCGTTCGCTTCTGTCGGCGTCAATGAAATCAAATGTGCTGCAATTTAAGCGTGACATAACTGTGTACACGTTGTGCCGACTAACATAGGCGCTTCGTTATACGAGCTGCAAGCGATCGTGTCACAGTATGTCGCCAAACTGCAATCGTATGACACGTTTTTCGGCTGCTACATCTGTTGCAGCTTCGACGGGGCGGCCGGACAGAGGACCTACCGCATGAGGCTTAAATGACAGGGACGCACAGCGCCGCAGAAAAAGAGCCGGACTACTCAAGTCGGGGACTAGGCAAAGAATGATCTTATTACAGCGAGGGGAAACACAGCAGGCAACTTACAGCATTTGGCGCTGAGTGGCACCCTGATGTAAACGACCCAAAACCGAAACTGGAAGCCAACACAGGATACCACATCACCTCTCCCTTGAGAGGAAAATGCGCTACGTACTCGCTCTCCTCGCAACAAAAGCAAGTCATGAGCTACAGAGCACATGTTAGCACTGTAACACGCGTGTTTTGTGATGACATCTTTATGCAATAGAAAATGATATCTTTGGCTTCCCCTTTTTAGGAGAAACACATAACATGAAGACTGAAAATAAATATGTATGCACTACAGTGCAATCATAAAAGTTTCAGTACCCGTCTTGGGAAGACGATGAGATGCACACTTGCACACACAGATCATACATGAAAAAGAGTTCACAAAGTACAAAAAGTAGACAGTGCGAACATCTGTGCGCCCCCTGGGACAGCACTGATGGCTGGCTCATTCACCCTGAGCCTGACTCGAGGCAGCTCTGTGGCTGTCATGAATTGAACATTGTGCGTAAAACCCCTTCACAGTCCAAGAAGTTGGGTCAGTCCCCCCTTAAGGATGCTAAAGACGTAAGTAATGTTCGAAAACATTTTGGCATGAAAGGCCAATTCGTATGGCGGTCAGTACTGTAGAAATGATGTGCGCACTGAACGATTACGCTACAAGAAATAATGTATCCTCTATACCAGTAGTAACTGGAAGAAACGGTGGAAGACAATCATCAAGGGAAGGGTAGGCACTGGAGTGACTCTTTTTCTGTGATATCATAAGAAGCCTGTGGGTTTTCAAGAACAAGAAAATGTGCGAGGTGCGCACGGTAGGGAACATTATAATAGGTGCCTGCCATGACAGCTTCACCGCAATACTCACCCACCCTTCTCGTGTGAAAACGCCCGCACGCACTCAGTTCCTCATTTTGGTACCAGCAAATCTTCTCCACAGTTGTCGCACATGGCATTCACAGCTATCACCGCCAATCCTATTGCGACAAGCTGTGTTTCTGTTTCACAGAAAATATCTGTTTCACAGCGCGTGATGCCGTTGGAAGCGTAGCATATGCTTTTGATAGGCAATAACCAAAATAGCCAATAACCCTTCCCTGCTGCAGACTGTGATCGTATATGTTTTCCGGCCGCTAGATCCCATGTGAACAAGAAAAGGCATGAGGCACGCGCGATTGAGAACAGTATACGGCCACCCGTCTCACGTGAAAACGACAGTGCGTACAGTTTTTTATTTCAGTGTCAGCAAATCTCCGGCCGGGTTGTTGCACGCCGCATTCACAGCTATCGCCTCTAACCCTATTGCAATAAGTGTCTTCACCTACCTGTTTTACAGCCCGCGGTGCGTAGTGCGCTGTGCCATTGGCAGCGTGCTGCACGTATTTAGTAGGCGATAATCCAAATGCGGCGCCGTTCTCTGCCGCAGGCGGCACGATGTGACCATCCCGTTTCGCTTCGGTGACATCATGCGTTGCCCACTAGCCCGGTTTCATTTTGGTTTCCTGTCGCTCTCTTAAAACATCACGCAATAGGAAAACAATAAACCGCCTCTCCGGTTGCCGGAGCACCACCAGTTCGACGTGTGTCAGTGTCTCATGCCGCAACGATCTGCGCAACTCTTCACATTACATAGATGTCAACAATAGTTGGGTCTGTCAAATTTTTTCAGTTACTTTGGATCTTACGTTTTCCCAGTTAGCACATTTTTTTCTCGCGGTTTGTTCCAAACCTTTTGAACAAGGCGCTACTGTATTTAGCTGAACTTAATTGAAAACCGTTTTCAAGTGGTACTCTTGATTCATTTCATCCAGTCTGTAATGGATGTTTGCCGCTTCTGTTCAAATCGGTGAGCAGCCACAAACGATGTCATCTCACCTAATAACCTTCAAAATCCTTCTGTGTCTTCATGCTGATGGAAAAAGTTTACAGGGGGTTAAAGCAGGCATCTGTCGCCTCACAGGTTATCAGTGCAGGCTCTGAGCTAGCGAAAGTACAAAGGAGCGCGCTGAGCGCACGGCAAAGCAGTGCACCTACAGGACAGTCTAATTGACATTGTGCAAAGTGGGGAAGGAGAAACGAGGTGAAGTGTTGCAGATTGTCAGTGTTGTAGGCAGAGGCGTGCTGGGTTAACCGCCTTTGGCAGTGGCTGCAGGTTTCGTTTGCAATATGGACATACGAGGTTCATCTCGTGATAACATTGTCCTCGCACGCCGTACGCTGTGTGTGGGAGTGAAAGGTTGCAACAGTGAGCCGACGATGGAGGCTCAATTTCGTGTGCGCAAAGGAGGAAAGGGGGGAGAGGGGGAAGCACACCATCTTTGTTTGCGCGCATGGCAGCGGGGAGGGGAAGGAGGGGGGAGTGCTGTACTGCGGCCACGTGAAGTCGCTGGGGCTTTATCTTGAACGCAATCTTTTTCAGGGGCACAGTCTAGGTGGGCCGATGGCTCATAGCTTTGCATGAACTGTGTTCTCTACGCTCAGTGTGCACTGAAGCGATAGACAGCGTGGTCACTTCGCTCGCTGCTACTGTTGCAATTCCTTATGCCAGCGTTTTCACAGCGAGCGTCCGCGGTTATCGAGTGTGATGTATTCATGTTTGCCTGTGCACTCTGACACCATGCTTGTTAATAAATTAGTAAGCGAATGTTTACAAGGGGGCGTTCTACTTGGCTGCTGCGTATGGCACGGCCGCTTGTGCCCTGCCTTAAATATAACCTGTGACGTGGAGTCTAGACGCACCGAGGGCCAGCTTCAGATGCGCTATAGCACCTAAACGTTTGCGTGTCACTCGCATTCACGAAATGAAGCTTCACTGTCTCTTTTTGTTTTCTCATCTTGTTTTCACCTCTGTCCATGAGCGATGTGTGCCGCAGGCCTCCAGTAGGATGCATCGATGCATGCGCCTGCGGGCACGGCGCGCTGAGATGAAAGAGAATGTGAAGAAAAGAAAAAGGAAGAGAGCTTAACCTGACGGAGTAATCTGGTTTGCCACGAGACACCCTAGCTTCTAGGATCGCTAGCGGTGGTGGTCACTCTGAATGTTCGTCTTAACCGAAGAGCACATCTGAGGCGGTTCGTCCTAAGCGGATTTTTTTTGCATTGAGTCTATGGAAAACCAAAGAAATTTTCCCATGTTGTTCGTTCTATGCAAGAATTCGGCTTAACCAAGTTAGTCCTAACGAGAGTTCACTGTACACAGGTACCAATTACAGAGGCACCACTCCTGTGAGTTTTCAGCCGCCCCCTGCAAAGTGACATAGTTAGGCCAAATGACGTCGGTTGAGCGAGCTATCGGATTGGCTACCCAGGTTGCATCATCAATAATTTTTCCTATTTTATGGTGTATATTTAATGCTGTATAAAAGTGAAATGTCATGTTTAGAGGCCCTTGGTTAGAACTTAGCACGTTGGTGCGCCACCTGCGCTTGGTGAAAAATCTTAATCTTTTAGTTTCCAATAGGGTGCTCCCTTACAGCGGTGTTTTGTGGATTGCGTAACCATTATCATTTATGGTCCTTAGGCCCTATACACCACTTGTCATTGTCGCAAATGTCATCTTTTACAATTGTTTTATCCCCTTTTGCCTGGTTACCATGTGATTTTTGACGAGTGAGTTGCGCTGCCAGATTTGCGTATATATTGTGCGTTTCTGTCAATAAAGCCTCAGTTGATAGAAAGCGCTCGTCCGTTCTCCTCTTGTGTCGTCTGTTTGGCACTTTAGTACTTCAGTAACATGCACCAACTAGCCCAACAAGAAGTTCTGCTTGAATTTCTTCATAAGCTTGAGTTTAAGCCTGCACTGGTCCGTCGAAACGCCCAGCTCGCCTGTGATTACCATATTACCAGACACATTCGGCGCTGCGACAGAATGCTCACAACGCATGCTCCTTCTTTAGCTCTCACTTGGGGCCGACTGCCAAGCAGCTGGCGAAGAGTTTGGAGAGGCTTCGCGTACTCGCTCCTAGAGAACCGGAAGTCGACGACACAATGTGCCATCATGACGCAGAGCCAGTGAAGGCAGAGCTTAGCCCCAATCACTGGGCGAACGAGTTGAGGAGAAAATGCATGATTATGGAGGAAGGTAACTTGTAATCGTCCGCAGCTCTCTTAATATGAGATGTTTCACACAAATTGTGTTGCGAATGATTAACTTTAGCTGTACCCTACGCGTCTACAAAATTTGTTCGAACCGTTTCAGGGGGCCTTTAATATCAACTTGTGGCACACGCAGATGCACATCTCACACATGACAATGAAGGTGTTATGTTGTAGCCCACATCCAGGCTTACATACATCACCTGCCGCTCAGGGCCATTTTGGTTTTACCAGTATTCGGTGCCAGTGTTGCACTATGTTCAGTACCAGTCAGCCCCAGCCTCTTCATCCCCTCCCCCGCAAGGTGGGGGAACAAGTAAAGAAAGCTTAACTTTAAACAAGTAAGCAGTGACCCGCACCTGGCCGATTAGCTTCTTGTAAGGCTGCAAGTGGTCGCGAAGGTTGAGGTGCAGCACGTGGCCAATCACACTGTATCCCGAAGCATCCGGCTGGCCAATCACAGCACGCAACACATCTTCAGCTGTCCAGTTGTCATAGGAAAGTGACACCTGGCGTTCCCCCAGCACGGAGACCCCTGCTTCAGAGAGTGCAGCCCGAGCAGCTGGGTCAAGTTCATCAAGTGTCGAAACCTGCAAATAAGGTAAGTTAACACACAACAGTGGTCCGACGCAGAGCCTTACGGCTAGTTCAGGGTGCACTAAAAAAGGCACAAATGCAACAGAACTCATATTAGTAAACCAGTTCAACACAATCACGATTTAAGTAGAATGCTATGCGAAAACACACAGCACACATTGCTGATGCTGACAGAGCAAACAACAAAAACAAATCTGCAAAAGGCAAACTTACAACAGCGCACACTCTTATAAAGCCAAACCTCATAATAATGAAGCTGCATCACAAAAATACCTTTCTTAATCTGATATTTGTTAGGGGACACGACATCGGAATGGACACTCCAGAATGGAGTGTTTACCCTGTCTGCTCTATGCTGGCAACCCTGCTACTTTGTACCCCTGCTCTACTGCCTGATACGGCCTCTCTGTGCGGCGACACTTCGTGTATGGTGGAAATGCCCGAGAATATGACACTGCAGCCAAAGCTGTCCATTCATCACTACCTGCACTGCCAACCCTGGCTGTCGACTGCCACTATAAGCATGGGAGGCGCCAAATTTAAGCAGTTTCCCGCAGAGCCTCACTTGGGACGCAACATCGGTCTAAGAATGGAGAGTTTACCCTGTCTGCTTTTACAGGCTACCCTGCAGCTTTGTACCCCGGCTCTACTGCCCGACGCAGCCTTTCTGTGCAGCGACACTTCATGTGCGGTGGAAATGCCCGAGGATATGACACTGCATCGTCATCATCATCATCAGCCTATTTATGTCCATTGCAGGACGAAGGCCTCTACTTGCGATCTCCAATTACCCCTGTCCTGCACCAACCGATTCCTACTAGCACCCGCAAATTTCCTAATTTCGTCGCACCATCTAGTCTTCTGCCATCCTTTACTGTGCTTCCCTTCTCTTGGTACCCATTTTGTCACTCTGATGGTCCAACAGTTATCTAATCTGCGCATTACATGACCAGCCCAGTGCCATTGTTTTCTTTTAATGTCTGTTAGAATATCATCTATACTTGTTTGCTCTCTGATCCAAACCACTTTCTTTCTGTCTCTTAAAGTTATGCCTAGCATTCTTCGTTCCAAAGCTCTTTGCACGGTCCTTAACTTGTTCTCAAGCTTCATTGTCAGTCTCCAAGTCTCTGCCCCATATGTTAGCACCGGTAAAATGCACTGATTGTATACTTTCCTTTTCAATGATAACGGTAAGCTCCCAGTCAGGAGCTCCCGACGTCTGCCGTATGCGATCCAACCCATTTTTATTCTTCTGTGAATTTCCTTCTCATGGTCAGGGTTCCCTGTGATTAGTTGACCTAGGTAAACATATTCCTTCACGGACTCTAGAGGCTCACTTGCGATCTTGAACTCTAGTTCCATTGCCCTGTTATTTATCATTGTCTTCTGCATATTAATCTTCAGCCCCACTCTTACACTCTCCCTGTTAAGGTCCTCAATCATTTGTTGCAACTCATCCGCAGTGTTGCTGAATAGAACAATGTCATCAGCAAACTAAATGTTGCTTTGGTATTCGCCGTCAATCCTTGCTCCAACACCTTCCCAGTTTAATAGCTTGAATACTTCTTCCAAGAATCCCTGGCTCCGGACAGGCCGCCATTGGAATATAAACCTGCAACGTTTAACGCTAGAACGTTATCTAGTGAGGCGAGTCTTGACATAAAAATTGTTACAGCGCAATCACATACAGCCACAAAGTATGAAGGACGGGACACAAGCGCTGACTGTCAACTAAATTTTATTGACGGAAGACGGATGCCTTATATAAGGGGAAAGGCAGAAGTGAACGGGGAAGGGAGTGATACAATCGGGGAAAAATGACAATGCGCATCGATGAACGAATGTGTGAGCAGTCAATGAAATCAGCGCAGAAAAAACAAGAAAACTAGAAAAACTAAAAAAACACTAGCAAAAGGTGAGGGATACTAACAAACATTGAAATCAGTAAGCAGTCGCTTCAAAAAAATGAAGCTCTGCAGCAAAAAGTGATACAGAAGGGGTGCTTACGCACTTGCTGCCATATTTGTGTATGTGGAACGCGTCCAAAGTGACGCGCGCCGTCGCGTCGGCACTCTTGCCGAGAATCTTCGTCTCTCCCAAACGAGCCTCGCATCCTGTGCATTCAATTACGTGCGCGACCAAATGTGCGTACTTGTCCTTTAAGTATCTTAAATTTCGGGCATGTTCCCCCAAGCATTCATTCACGCAGTGGCCGGTTTGGCCGACATAAGCCTTTCCACACTTCAAGGAAATGGCGTAGACCACTCCTGTGGAACACTTGATGAACGGCTTCTCATGTTTTAGCTGACAACCTCTTCTTTTAGAGTTGCAGATGCGTGGGCATAACTGTGCCAGCTTGTTGGGTGCCGAAAAAACAACGGAAACCCCATGCGTGTTGGCTACCTTCTTGAGACTGTGGGAAGTCTTGTGCAGGTACGGCACAACCAAAGGCTTGTCTGTCTTCTGACGGTCATCTTTTCCTCGTGTTCCCAGTTTTAGCTTCTGAAGGAGGGTCTCAGACACTGCAATCAAGACCGAATGAGGGAACCTCACCGCCAAAAGTCGGCTGGCCTGATTCTCAAAAAAATCTGCATCAGGTACGGGCACGACTTCTGAAGAGACGATTCCAAACAGTGCGATGCTATACCCCTTTTTACAGTTTTGGAATGCGTTGAATCATATGGTAACAAGTCCTTTTTTGCGCGAGGGAAGTAGTCCCAGCAAACGTGCTTTTCATGAAAGGTTAGTCTCAGGTCTAAAAACTGTAAGACATCTGCGTCAGGTAGTTCGTGGGTAAAATTTAGCCCAAGTGCATGCTTGTCAAAAGCGTTTAAAACTTCACCTACTGTAGAGAGGTAGGTGAAGGCCGTCTGTTTTTTTAAAAGCACTAAAAAGTCATCTACGTACCTAAAAACCTTTAAAACGAACCCCCCCAAAAAAGACCTATCTAAAAGTTTATCTACTTTTGCTAGAAAAATATCACAAAGAATTGGAGCCACGCAGGACCCAATGCAGATACCGTTGCGCTGCAACAAAGGCAGGTTGTCAAAAACAATAAAAGTAGATTTCAGGTAAAACTGCAATAACGATATAAAATTATCTACTGACAAGCCTGTTGAATTCCGGAATGACACTTCGCCGTTTGCTTCAACGCATTCTCTAACAGCCAACAAAAGCTGATCTTGAGGCACAGAATAAAACAAGTCTTGTACATCTACGGAAAACCAAAGCCAATGTTATCTGTGCTCTCAAGAAACAGCGCGACATCCATAGATTTCTTTGTTTTTTTAGTTTTTCTAGTTTTCTTGTTCTTTCTGCGCTGATTCCGTTGACTGCTTGCACGTTCATTCATCCACGCGCATTGTCATTTTTCCCCGATTGAATCACTCCCTTCCCCGTTCACTTCTGCCTTTCCCCTTATATAAGGCATCCGTCTTCCGTCAATAAAATTTAGTTGACAGTCAGCGCTTGTGTCCCGTCCTTCATACTTTGTGGTTGCATGTGATTGCGCTGTAACAACTTTTATGTCAAGTATGCACCAACTCGCCCAGAAAAAAGTTTTAATGAGGCGAGTCTAGCAGTGCTATTGGAGGAATTAGAGGGCAGTAAATGGGATATAATAAGGCTCAGTGAAGTTAGGAGGCCAAAAGAAGCATGTACAGTGCTAAAAAGCGGGCACGTCATGTGCTACTGATGCTTAGCGGAGAGACGAGAACTAGGAGTCGGATTTCTCATTAATAAGAATATAGCTAGTAACATACAGGAATTCTATAGCATTAACAAGAAGGTGGCAGGTCTTCTTGCGAAACTTAATAATAGGTACAAAATAAAGGTCGTACAGGTATACGCCGCTACATCCAGTCATGACCAGGAAGTCTAAAGGTTCTATGAAGACATGGAATCGGCGATGGGTAAAGCCAAAACAAAATACACTATACTGATGTGCGACTTCAATGCCAAGGTAGGCAAGAAGTAGGCTGGAGACAAGTAAGTGGGGGAATATGGCACAGGCACTAGGAATAGCAGGGGAGAGCAATTACTAGACTTTGCGGAACAGAATAATATGTGGATAATGAATATCTTATTCCGCAAGCGGGATAGCCGAAAGTGGACGTGGAGGAGCCCGAATGGCGAGACTAGAAATGAAATAGATTTTATACTCTGCGCTAACCATGGCATCATACAAAATGTGGACGTGCTCAGCAAGGTGCGCTGCAGTGATCATAGGATGGTAAGAACTTCAATTAGCCTAGACCTGAGGAGGGAACGGAAGAAACTGGTACATAAGAAGCCGATCAATGAGTTAGCGGTAAGAGGGAAAATAGAGGAATTCCGGATCAAGCTACAGAACAGGTATTCGGCTTTAACTCAGGAAGAGGACCTTAGTGTTGAAGCAATGAAGGACAATCTTGTGGGCATCATTAAGGAGTGTGGAATAGAAGTCAAACTCCATTAGACAGGATACCAGTAAGCTATCACAGGAGACGAAAGCTCTGATCAAGAAACGCCAATGTATGAAAGCCTCTAACCCTACAGCTAGAATAGAACTGGCAGAACTTTCAAAGTTAATCAACAAGCGTAAGACTGCTGACATAAGGAAGTATAATATGGATAGAATTGAACATGCTCTCAGGAACGGAGGAAGCCTAAAAGCAGTGAAGAAGAAACTAGGAATTGGCAAGAATCAGATGTATGCGTTAAGAGACAAAGCCGGCAATATCATTACTAATATGGATGAGATATTTCCAAGTGGCTGAGGAGTTGTATAGATATTTATACAGTACCAGTGGCACCCACGATGATAATGGAAGAGAGAATAGTCTAGAGGAATTCGAAATCCCACAAGTCACGCCGGAAGAAGTAAAGAAAGCCTTGGGAGCTATGCAAAGGGGGAAGGCAGCTGGGGAGGATCAAGTAACATCAGATTTGTTGAAGGATGGTGGGCAGATTGTTCTAGAGAAACTGGCCAGCCTGTATACGCAATGCCTCATGACCTCGAGCGTACCGGATTCTTGGAAGAACGCTAACATAATCCTAATCCATAAGAAAGGGGACGCCAAAGACTAGAAAAATTATAGACCGATCAGCTTACTGTCAGTTGCCTACGAACTATTTACTAAGGTAATCGCAAATAGAATCAGGAACACCTTAGACTTCTGTCAAGCAAAGGACCAGGCAGCATTCCGTAAAGGCTACTCAACAATAGACCATATTCACACTATCAATCAGGTGATAGAGAAATGTGCGGAATATAACCAACAATTATATATAGCTTTCATTGATTACGAGAAACCGTTTGATTCTGTCGAAACCTCAGCAGTCATGGAGGCATTACGGAATCAAGGTGTAGACGAGCCGTACTTAAAATACTGAAAGATATCTATAGCAGCTCTACAGCCACCGTAGTCCTCCATAACGAAAGCAACAGAATCTCAATAAAGAAAGGCGTCAGGCAGGGAGATACAATCTCTCCAATGTTATTCACAGCGTGTTTAGAGGAGGTATTCAGAGACCTGGATTGGGAAGAGTTGGGGATAAAAGTTAATGCAGAATACCTTAGTAACTTGCGATTCGCTGATGATATTGCCTTGCTTAGTAACTCAGGGGACCAATTGCAAGGCATGCTCACTGACCTGGAGAGGCAAAGCAGAAGAGTGGGTCTAAAAATTAATCTGCAGAAAACTAAAGTAACGTTTAACAGTCTCGGAAGAGAACAGCAATTTACAATACGTAGCGAGGCACTGGAAGTGGTAAGGGAATACATCTACTTAGGGCAGGTAGTGACGGCGCATCCGGATCATGAGACGGAAATAATTAGAAGAATAAGAATGGGCTGGGGTGCGTTTCGCAGGCATTCTCAGATCATGAACAGCAGGTTGCCATTATCCCTCAAGAGAAAAGTGTATAATAGCTGTGTCTTACCAGTACTCACCTACGGGGCAGAAACCTGGAGGCTTACGAAAAGGGTTCTACTTAAACTGAGGACGACGCAACGAGCTATGGAAAGAAGAATGATGGGTGTAACATTAAGGGATGAGAAAAGAGCAGATTGGGTGAGGGAACAAATGCAAGTTAATGACATCTTAGTGGAAATCAAGAAAAAGAAATGGGCATGGGCGGTACATGTAATGAGGAGGGAAGATAACCGATGGTCATTAAGGGTTACGGACTGGATTCGAAGGCAAGGGAAGCGTAGCAGGGGGCGGCAAAAAGTGAGGTGGACGGATGAGATTAAGAAGTTTGCAGGGACGACATGGCCACAATTAGTACATGACCGGGGTTGTTGGAGAAGTATGGGAGAGGCCTTTGCCCTGCAGTGGGCGTAACCAGGATGATGATGATGATGATGTTCAGTGACATCGTGCCTCAGCACCACTAATAGTGAAACAGCACAAACCTTGGCTGGGTCTAGGTGAAATCTCTTTCTGGCACCACCGGCACCCTCCTGCACAGCCTTGAAGTTTGGCAGCTTCAGCAGGTATTTGCGCATGTGTGTCATGATGGCTGCAACGTCTTTGATGTCCGCCTCAAAGCTTGGCACAGATGCAACTGTGTCAAATGCAGCCCGCTTCAGTTCAACCATGCCGAGCACGCCTGCGGGGGGCCGGATGGCACGACTCAGATCCTGTGCTGCTGCCATGGCGACGGCGAAGTGAGGACAGGAGTGCTGCGCCGTCCTGGTGTCGGAATGTTGCCAGTGACTGCCAGGCTGGTATAGGGTGCAGAGCAGATGAGTCTTGCCAATGAATGAATGAAGCAAAATGTAGGCACGCTTTCTGAGTTGATGAATGACCTGCAGAGGCACAAAATGAACGAAAAAACAATGCATTAGATACTAAATTGTAGGGTTTTATGCACTAAAACCACTCTGTATTTATGATGCACACAATAGTGGGGGCTACGGAACAATTTCGGCCACCTAGGGTGTGTTTATGGGTGTACCTAAATGTACATGTGCACATTAAGGTAATTTAGCATGTACCTAATGTGTACACAAGTGTTTTTGCACTTTGTGCCACCGAAATTCAGCCACCGCAGCTGGGATCAAACCTCAAGCTCAGCAGCACAGCCACTAAACTACTGGAGCGAGTTACAGCAGGCAGTGTTGCCACATGGATTGAATTGCAAGAGGACAAGACTGATCACTGATTCAGTAGCCAGAGTGAACCCATTAAATTCCGCCTGTGCGGCAATCCGCAGCGCCTGGTGTTCCGGGGCACATTTTGCTGCTTCAATCAGCGTGTTCTGCACTGTAAGAAAATCATTCTAAAATCTGCTACAGATCTCACATTTACAATACGTTTGGTATATTTTTTTCACAAAACGCTTCTACATAAGATTCAGTAAACAAGGTGAAAGTGAGTATAGAAAAGTTTAAAATGTGCAGAAATGCAGAGTACACCTTTGCTATTTTTCTCCCTCAGACTAGAATCTTTTGGGCTTGAAAACTAAGCACAGCCTTGAATGGTTCTACTACATTTTTCATGAGTCTGGTGCTCTGGTTGCAATGGCTGCAACAACAGAGTAGGGTCTAGTGAGCGAGAAGCTTTCCATTGTTTTACTAACAACTCCTGCTGAAAGTGCAGCCTGCAATGTGCTGTCATCTATGAAACACTCTTCAAAAAATCCGCTTTAAAGGCGGCCGATGCAGCACTAGTCCCCTGCACATTGGCCTCTTCTAGTGTGGCCGGCTCGGCGTTGGCTGCAGAAGCGAATGAAGTTGAAAAGTATGAAATATTAGTGATATCTAGGTGAAGGCTAGATTTAAAACTGAGGTTGAACAGCGCGAATAAAACAAGGACACGAAACAAGTACAACACACAAGCGCTGACTGCCAACTGGAAGTTTATTTGAAATTCTTCAGCAATTTCATACCTTTTCCAGCATACCTTTATACCTTTTCCAGAGAGCAACACAGATGGGCAACTTACACAGTTATTGTTTCTGATCATTTTGAATGCCTCGATGATCTCCCTAGTGGCTGTCAAAAAAAGAAATCATGTTCCTATCGTGGTAGCGGCCTACAGTGAATGATTTTACCAGAAATAAATCTATGTACAACCGTAACATTTTTCTTCCAGTTGTACGATGGTATCAGTGGCGTAGCCAGAAATTTCATTCGGGAGGGGGGGCTCACATTGCAGCTTGGTCTCCTCCTCAAGAGGAAGCTTTAGCTCGGGTGCTCATATCTACATACATGTAGGAGAATTTGTTTTTCTCGGCAACCAATGCACCAAATTTGACGAGGTTTGTTGCATTTAAAAGAGAAGCTTAAATTCTAGTGACTGTTGGTTTCGAATTTTTCATTTAGGTTGTCAATTCTTTATTAAAGGTTCACCAAAATCGCAAATTTTTACAAATCTAAACTATCAAGTTTAAAACAATGTAACTCAGCAATGAAAAATGATATCACAATTCTGTGAACTGCACCTAATAGTACATCTACAGCGGACAAAATTTCTATGTTACACGTGAATCTCAAGAAATTTAGCATTATGGAAATACGGCTTCAGCAGAATCTTTGTACACGGCGTAACCAATTCACGTAAGATACGAATTGACACACCAAATTTGTCTGCTTTGACTCTTATAATAGATGCCGTTTACTGAACAGCGACATGTGTGCTTGATGCAGAGCTATTAGTTTGTAAATGATGTGCTTCTATTTTTTTTTTAACTTTCGAGTTTTTCAAATTATTTAAACAATGTTCACGCCCTAAATTGAAATTCCGCTTGCAACAGACACTAGAATTTAACTTTCTCTCTAAAATGCAACACACTTCATTAAAAGCGATCCGGCGGTTATCACAGCAAAGCGCTTCTGCGTTTTACATGTATTTGCATAGGCCACGTTGGAGTTGGGCGCGAGCTAAAGCTTCCTGTTAAACAATTTGTCTGGGGATCAAATACATAAATAATAACTGCATTGTCATTGCTAAAGATGCTGCAAACGAATTCTTGAACACTAAGCACTGTCAAAACAAGTGAAATATGTATTTTTTCATAAAAGAATACACTTGTATGCGCCACAAACTGTGCCCAAAATAACAGAGATCAATTCTTCCATGTTTTTTCTCTATTTAATAAGTAAATAAAATATCACACAAACTTTAGAACTATATCAGTTCGAAACCAGCAAGGCAGTGCATGCCGCTGATATGAAAAATGTAAAGGCCATGAAATTAACAAGATGAGGACAAATATTGTAATGAAACTTTGTCATTCAAGAACCTTGTTTAAATTCTTGTACATATGCAACAGCCAGTGAAAAATCTCAACGACGCTGTCATTTGTTCCGATGTATTACGCAGGAGCAGCTGTCACTGGTTGTGTATTGTGAGTAATTGCACCGAAATTATAGCCGCAACAGAGAGCACGTATAAAAAGCAAGAGTTCTGCAAAATAAACGAGGACTAGTCAAATGAAAGTCAGCCAATGCGATATGTGACAAACCGGGTAGCTTATTTAAAGGTAGTCTCTATGATCATTTAGACATTTGTCCCGTTGTCTAACGAGTCGCGCGATTCTCATCTCATTAAATTCCTTGGGTTGCTGCTTCAAAAAGTCTGCAACTGACTATTTCACGTCATCGTCCGACAACAATCTGGTTCACTTGAGCTGTTTTTTTCAAATGCTCCAAAAAGTGGAAGTCACAAGGCGACAGGTCTGGGCTGTATGGCGGATGTTGCAGCATTTCATGGGCTTAGTGGCATGTCAGTGATGGGCCATCCTAACCGACTTCCCTTCTTCGCTAGGCAGTTCTTGGTGCTGGCCTGGATTCTGAAGCTAACATCGTGCTTTGAACAGCCTGCCTGGATTCCACTGCCAGCCGACGAGGACCCCCCGCATTGCCATGGCGAGCTGCGCCAGACCTACCTCTACGAAACATCGGAGTGCGCATCACAGATTACACCACTTCTGTCGCTGTGGTGTCATCAGCTGACGCCCTGGCTTCCTGGCACACTATCTTCGATTGACAGCGCCATCTTCCCTCGGATTCCCGATATAAAGCCTAGACAAACCATCGCCACGCTCAGTGGGCTTGGCGGCATGTCAGTGATGGACCATCCTAACCGACTTCACTTCTTCGCTACGCAGGTAACAAATTGCTGTTGCCTTTTCGCTAAACGCACTGGTTACCGAACATTACTCGTGCTGCCAAGCCCATGGCGCTCTCTTTGTATAGTATTTGACTGTGCTCACATGCTATTGAAATTACTTTTGTTGGCAGGAGATATTGAGACTAATCCTGGACCTAGAAATGATACAACTGCACTTCCTGCTGATATGCTTGATGTTCTGAAGACGTTGCAAATCGGGCAGTCGGCCATGCTTGAGCAGCTAAATTCAATTAGGTCAACCCTTGCTGATCATGAGAAAACGTTCAGCAAACTCGGCACACGGTTGACCAAGATTGAATCCGACCTGTTGTCACTTTCGAATATAAAGTCCCAAGTAAATAACATAGAAAGCGTCGCTAATAGCAGCGCTGCTCAGGTAACTGTGCTGACTGACCGCATTAATGAGATAGAAAACAGATCCTGAAGATGTAACCTGGTTTTTTACGGGCTCAGCAATGTGCGAAATGAGTCATGGCGTGTTTCTGAGGAATCGATAATTGAACACTGCCACAAAAACCTGGGCGTAACTATTCAAAGTAGTGATATAGAACGTGCCCACAGACTTGGAACTTTTCAGCAGGGAAAACAGAGGCCAATAATAGTAAAATTCGCCCACTTTAAAGATAAAGAAGGAATCCTTTTCTTAAGAAGTAAGCTGAAGGTCACCGAATACGGCATTAGCGAAGACTTCTCCCCGGAAACTCGTCTGGCCAGAAGACGTCTAATCCAATTTGGAAAACTGCAACAATCTTCATTCAAGCTCCGTTATGACAAACTTATCTCTGGCCGAAAAACCTACGTTTATGATCACGCCAAACAGTCGGTTGTCGAACGTCAATCCTAGCAGCAAGTGCAAAAGCCACTGAGGCCGACTCAGCGTGTTAAGCACAATCTATTGTTGCTCTTCATTAACATCTGCAGCCTGATACCCAAACAGGATTCGTTATGCAGCCTCATTTCCTCGTCGTCCAGTAACATTGTTGTACTAATGGAAACATGGTTAAATTCCACAATACTTGATTGCAAAATTCTTCCTGAATTACCACAGTTTCATATTTTTCGCAAAGAGAGGTGCGATGGAACCCATGGGGGCAGTGTGGCTATTGCGACTCATCGCCAACTTAAGTGCTCTTTTGTAAATATAAGAACACTTCTAGAAATGGTTTCAACATGCTGCCATGCCACTTCACCGCGCATGCTCATCGGCTGTTGCTATCGTCCACCCAGCACTGATAGCTCCTTTCTTTCGTTTTCTCACGATGCGTTGTTTGAACTAACAATGGCTTATCCTAACACCCCCATATTGCTACTCGCGGACTTCAACTTTCCAACTATAGATTGGAGTAACGTTGCATCATGTCTAACACAAACAAACATGGCTAGTGAATTTATAAACATTTGCTTGCTGTTCGGTCTATCGCAGCTTGTTACTAAACCTACGTGAATAACTCAACACTCATCAAATATCCCAGATCTCGTCTTAGCGTCACACCCCGATAAGATGCCTCCTCTTACGTACATCAGTGGTCTTAGCGATCACACCGTCATCCATGCCACGTTTCCTTGCAATATACTCAAAAGTAAAATATCAAAGAAAGTACTAACACTATATGATAAAGCCGATTATTCAAGCATTAATCGTGAACTTTCTATCTTTCATGAGCAATTTGCCCTTATGTATCAGCAGCGGTTGACCGAGAGTAACTGGGCACTTTTCAAAACAAAAATGCTGCGTTTAATAGGTCTTTATATTCTAACTATCAGGATAAATGAAAGAGCGCGTTCCCCCTGGTTCAACACTACTTTAAAGTGCTTAAACAATAAGAAAAATGATTATTTTGTGTAGCCAAATGCTCAGGTTCTTCTTCTGCCTGGGAAAAGATATAACAAGGCTACGAAAGAATATAACTTATTAAAAGTACGCACAAAACGTAATTTCTTTTCTACTACCGTCCCAAACATGTTGCATTCTAACCCGCGGCGTTTTTGGAAAGCGATAAAACCCGAAACTAATAGCTCTTATTTCTCTATGTGATAATTCTGGCTCACCCATTTCCGACTCAAATGTTCCTGATGCCTTGAACCTTGCATTTTGTTCAATGTCTACAAAAGAACCTGCCAATGAACTACCAGATTTACCATTTTTCGATTTTACACCAATGGATGGTATTAATTTTAGGCCGGAAGGCATCATTAAGGTAATAGATGGCCTGAAGTGCTCATCATCCTGTGGGATTGACGGTATTAATGCCAAAGTGTTAAAAAATATGAAGTATGTCTGTAGTTCGATCCTCTGTATCATCTTTCATCAATCACTTGACACAGGCATTGTTCCAAGAGACTGGAAAACAGGGAAGGTAATTCCAGTCTTCAAGAAAGGTGGTCGGTCTTCCCCAGGTAACTACCGCCGCATTTCACTCACCACCGTATGCTCCAAAATCATGGAACATGTAATTTACTCTCATGTTGCTAACTTCCTAACTTCAGTGAAGTTCTTTCACCCTAATCAACATGGCTTCAGGAAAGATCACTCATGCGAAACGTAGTTAGCTTTATTTATTCATGATATTCATTTAAACCTCGACTCTAACATTCCAACTGACGCCCTGATTTTAGATTTCGAAAAGGCTTTCGATAAGGTTCCACATTCTCACCTTTTACTAAAATTATCACGCCTAAACATCCACCCACTTGTTCTTAACTGGATCCAGTGTTTTTTAACTAACCGAAAAGAGTTTGTATATGCTAACAACCTTACATCTTCCCTTTCCTCCGTTCTATCTGGTGTACCTCAGGGCACTCTTCTTGGGCTACTCCTATTTTTAATCTACATTAATGACCTGCCATTCACTGTAACCTCTGCAATACGTCTTTTCACTGATGACTGTGTCCTATACCGCCCTATCAATACCGTCGCAGACGTCTCTACTCTTCAGGAGGATCTCTTTCATATTCAAGACTGGTGTGCTACATGGCTCATGTCCCTAAACGTTAGTAAGACTGCATATTTCATTCCATCGTCGACCTAACTACATTCCCCCTGCCTACAAGATTAACAACTGCACTTTATCTACTACCGACTCCTTCAAGTACTTAGGAATTCACCTATCCAAAGATTAGTCTTGGAAAAATCATGTAAGCCACATGATTAATTCAGCTAACAAAATTCTTGGTTATCTTCGCCGTCGTAATCTCTTCATGGCACAACCGCCCGTGAAATCAGTTGCCTATAAAACGCTTGTGCGACCAAAACTTGAATATGCATGTGCTATCTTTGACCCTTACCAAACTAATCTCACTAAAGCCCTTGAAAGCGTTCAAAACCGTGCTGCTAGATTTATTCTTTCAGATTACTCATATCACACTAGCGTTTCATCACTAAAATCTAAACTAAACCTATTGCCTCTTGCCTCTCGTCGTCGCATCTCTCGCCTATGCCTCCATCACAGGTTTTTTTATTCCATACCTCGTGACAGCCAGCTGGTCCAGCTGGCTCATCGTGTTCGTCGAACAGGCCATCCGAACTCGGTAATCCCACCACAAGCCTGCACCGCTACGTTCCTGCAGTCATTCTTTGTCCGAACTGCCCGAGACTGGAATGGCCTTCCCAGACAAACTGCACTCATCTGCGATACAGCACGCTTTAGATCTGCCATTGAATGTTCCGACTCATCTTTGTAATTTCCACATCATCAATCCCGCCTTTTACATGCCCACCCCTCATGTTATGTCCTATTTTGGACCCTTGGGGTATTAATAAATAAAAAAAAATTTTTTCCCACTCGAACATTGCCAATTTTGTATTAACCACATCAGCGACGTAGGGACAGCATTGTCGTGGAACAAGATGACCCGATTCATCAATTTTCCACGTAGTTTGTTCTTAATTGTGCAGCCGATCTGGTGTTTTACAATAACGAAACAAATTGATAGACTCTCAAGATTTAGCAAATTCTATTTGTAATGGCCCCTGACGATCGAAAAAAAAAAAGTCAACAACACCTTCCCGGCAGAAATGACGGCCTTTCCTTTCTTTGGGGTGGTGAATTCGAATGTTTCTACTGTAAGCTTTGCTGTCGTGTTTCAGGCTCATAGAAGTGGCACCATGGTTCGTCCTCGATCACAATTAGAAACAAGAAGTCGTCACTCTTATTGTGATACGGGATCAGATGAGTCACGGCAGCGCCGAGCTTCTCCGTCATCTGAAGGTGGTTCAAAATCTTGGGCAACCATTGCGCACACAAGAGCGGATAACCGAGATGTTCATGAATTATGGCGTGAACCGAACCGTGACTGATGTTCACACACACTGCCAGTTCATCGATTCTTATCCTCCGTTCTTGTCTCATCAGCCCATCAACCTTTGCTATTTTGTTTGGGGTGATTGCATGATGGCTTTGGCCCGGCCTTGGATTGTCTTTGCAATTTTCACATCCTTCTTTGAACGGTTTGCTCCAACGCTTCACAGTGGCCAATGAAATACAATGTTCAGCGTAACTGCAACCATACAGTGATTAATTTTTGTTTAGGAAACACCTTCAGCTGTCAAAAACGTCACCACACCATGCTGCTCAACTTCTAGAGCGTCCATTATGTCGTGCAACCATGTTCAAGCCAGTGTGAGAGAGCATTAAACAACCTTGATACTCACACCTGCGTGTCACTTTTGTAATAAAGAGATGCCTCTGTGTCACGTGCATGCCTCGCAGATGATGGACCGAACAATTATTGCACGGGGTGGGTTGGCTCACTTTCATTTTACTCGCCTTCGTACATTATAATTGCGAAGACACAGCTTGATAAAAGGCAAATTAGTGTCACTGGAAACAAAGTTCACTGCATGTATACACAAAACCTCGCAACAAGATATTTAAATCTATGCATAAGTGTCCAATAAATCTACATATCTAAGAAAAGTCACTGTATATAATGCGTCAAACAAGGTAAATAAACATGTTGCGCAATCACAGATTCACACAATCCTAGAACCTGCCCCCATTCGGTCCACTCTACCCGACGTACCGCGTGCGACGGAAGGCAGCGCACTTCCTCCCCGCTTTTCTTTTTTGCACACACAAGACTGAGCCACCATCGTCGACTCAACCATGCTCCTCCCCCCCCCCCCCCCACGCTTTCACTCGCACATACAGCATGCGGAGCGTGGTCACGATGTTATCTCCCTTGGACTTTATACAGAAGATGAGGGCAACGACAGGAATGTGCCTGGAGTGTAGATATAATTGCCATCGCAATAATATAATAAGAGTGTCCGGCAACTGAAGTGTCTCGTGGCCCATTACCCTCTGCAAAAGAAATAACACAATCGAACTTTCACCATGCGACAATTCGCTGCGCCGCAACTACGTCTTTATTTTTTCTCTTGTGGGGCGGGGGCACCGAAATGAAAAAGCGCAAAGTATGTTGACCACAATCAAATGCTGACTTTGGGCACTTAATGTAGCTATCAAAAGAATATCTGCTAGCCATATCTGCTATCTAAAGAACGTCTGCTAGCCAGAAAGTGCCAAAAACTCTGCCAGGCGAAAATCCACTCGGCCAAAGAAAAGTGGACGGGCGCCGAAGTGCGTCGCCGCGCAGTGGTCGGAGCAACACGAGAAAAACGCATGCGCTCTGGCTGCCTCTGGACGCCTGCGGGTAGGGTAGCGAGGACTAAAAAATTAAAGAGGCTCAATGTGTCCTCGTGAATAAAAGTCGAAGTAGAAAAAATAAAGAAGAACGCAGTTAGCTAGGCTGACTTTAGTGTCTTGACATGGATGCTTTAGTGTAGGTGAAAAAAAAAATGTTGATATTTTTTGTGTCATCACGGCAGAAATGAACCACCACAACGCTTCATCTCATCTGACCTCGCTGCTGGCTTTGTCAACTTCTCTGATATTGTGTTGGTTTGGCTTGTCTCATTGTATGGTCCTCCCCCCCCCCCCCCCCCCAATGTAAGACTTTAGAAAAGTAAATGCACCTTTAGCGTCCAATATTTATAGTAACATGAAACCCATAAAGTTCCACAATTGAAAATCTAAAGCACAACTTTGGAAATGTCACTGCACCTTTCACATCGAAAGTTTATGAGAACTTTATACCCATAAATTTCGGAATTGACATTCATGCGCTGCGTAGATTCCGCGGCCTCCGCAAGATGTTGCGGCGAGCCCCTTCACCATCAAACCACCCTCGAAACCTTGTGCTCGGATGGGGCTGCTTGGCATTATGCGACTCCCGGTGCATGGGCGCTGACGCGAAATCCAGCCAGAGTTCGCAAGGTTTGCGCTCAAATGTCTTTTTGAGCGCGAAAAAGATATTCTAGAGAAAATTCAGAATGATTTCCGGCACCGGGGATTGCTTGGGTGGGCGGTGCATGGACAGCATGAAAACATTTCGAGGGATGGGGGGGGGGGGAGGGGCTGAAACTCCATAAGCCCCCTCCCCGCCCCCTGGCTACGCCCCTGGATGGTATATATGTGGTAACCATGTGCAATAAAAACTCTTGTTAGTTGCGCTGTGTCTTCGTTGCCTTCTCTTGTCCTCATGTTTTTTTGCACTTTGCCTCAAGCTATGCATTACCAACGAGCCCACTGGTCTGTTTTTTTAATTCAGGCGCCGACTCGCATTCCCTGGAGTGAAACTCGGGATCCTTGACTCGGCGTCGCCTCTTCTCAGCCGCAGCTTCGGCGCGGTGTTCCGGATCAGCTCGGCAACGACGCATTGCTTCTCGCTGACAGTGTGGCGCTCTTCCTGGTAGGCCACTTCTTCGGGCATCTGGACTTTCTTCAGTTTTCCCAAAACAGCAGCACATACGCACGGAATAGAGGAGGCGAGAGGTGTGTCGCCGCGCTGGCTGTTCCAAGCTTTTACTCACCTGTGACGTCATGAACCTGTGCTACGTGCGTCGGTGCGCGAAAGTTACATGGCTCGGTGCTCTCGCGGGTGGTTGCTAGGCAACGCGAGGCGGTGCACAGCTGGGCCGAGTTTTCTGGTAACGCTCCACAGCGAACTAGAAGCTTAAACAGCTCCGCTGTTAATAAGCCTATCAATGAAAACTACAAATCTTTTGCAGAAACTCTTTCAGCAATATGGGTGAAACACCAGGCAGGAAGTGGGCTTCAGCCCAAGCCACCTATGGCTTTGTCTTTTGAATGTGTGCACACAGCACTCGTCGTCTATGTGTGGACCGTGCACTTCCATCGGCTCTGCACCAAGCAGGGTGTCTACCAAGTTGACATTTCCAAATTCCCTGAGTTTTCCAGGTTTTCCCTGAGCGCCTTTGCAATATTCCCTGAGTGATGCAGAACTATGTTTTATGTCAAGATGGGCTGAAACCATATCGCCCAATGCTGTCACCGTCTAGTAAACATACAAAAGAATTAAACTTAGTCCAATTTGAATACTAAAGAGTAGACTTTATGTTATTCAAAAAGAGAATAGAAGGGAGGGTTTAGTAAAATGCAGAGCAAATAAGATGTTTTCGAAAAAAAATTGCAAATTGAGTCGGACATTCTCAAATACAAATAAAAAGGAGATGCATACAGAAGCAAATAGTTTTGAATATGAGCTACTTCTATAAACTGATAGCAAGCTCAGTGGTATGAGGCCCAAATGCTGTCACTATTGAGATTCTCCTTCAACAGCTCGTAAGTCAACCTCAACTGTCCTGACATACTCTCAGCCCACACACGTCTATGTGTTTTGTTTCACTGCTTTAAAGAGTTTATTTTGGTTTGGATGAGAGACACCTGCATCTCTGCATCAGCCAACACTTCCTTTTTGAGCTCAAGCTCCTTCAAAACGGCAGCAACACGCTTCCTTTCCCGTTCATTCCTCAATGCGTAGGTCTTTTCTGTTCTTGTCCTCCTTCCGCCACTCGTTCGCCTACACACCACTTGAAGCAGCTTCTTGGTCAGTTGCACAGTCCACGTCTGATTTTTCGAATCCCCTGGGGCCGCGAAAACGTCAGAAAAATTGGCCAGTTGGAAAAAATAATTGCATGTCATTTAGTTTATTTATTTATTTATTTGAGTACCCTAAGGGCCCGTTAGGGAATTACATAGGGGGGGACGGAAAAGTTCAAGCATGAATGAAATCTGTACAATGTAAATACATGAAGGCATTAGGAACCATAAAAAACATCTAGCAGAAGCAAACAAAAAAAGAAAAGAAAGAAAGAAGTAACGAAGTTTATACAATGTCCAGTAGCGTGAAACACGCATAAGAACCTAAAATGTGATGCAAACAGTCAGTACCCATCAGAACACGAGTTTAAGGATACAATCGAATAATGATTTGGGTAAACAGCCTACACAGATACATATCATATGAAACAGAATGAATTTTATACAATGCCAAGCACTTGAAAACACTGTTTAAGTAAATATTCATGGAAATGTGGGTACGGACAAGTTGACACACTCTAAAAAGGTTAGCAGTGCTGCATGAAATGATGATGATTCCGTAAGCGAGACAATGTTTGCAGGTAGCGAGTTCCATTCGGCAATAGACAAAACTAGAGGCGAATTTTGATAAGCGTTAGTCCTGGCAAATATACGTTTTACTTTATGAACATGGTCTGTGTGGGTAGAGATGTGGGGAGCGGGAAGAATATGGGCTCGAGCGAATGCAATGTTGTTGTGGCAAAGGCTATGGAAGTAGTGCCTTTAAGGGCTCAAACCGCCACAGGTACATTCGAAAACGCTCTGAAGGCCTGCCAGTGCACGTATTAGGCATATCGGTGCTCGTACTGTGACATGAAATACCGGGTGCATGCGTGTGTAAATAAGGAATACATACTGTGTCCCATGGCAATAGCCCCGTCCCACACTTGTTATGCTTCACTGCAATACTTTTGCGTATGCTTCACCAAGTAACATTTATGTACAGAGGCGAAGCTGACTTTCGGGAACCAGCATTATGCAACACATCGTGCTTTCCAAGCTTCTAAGCCAACCGCGAGAACCACAAAAGCAGAGACCGTGCCATTGCTGACAGCAGCGAATTCTTTCAATAAAAACACGACAACCAATGCCAAGAAGCTTCATAGCGAACCTCGAAGCAGCTAGGCCTAGCGTTGCCGACGTTATAGTGAACTAGAACACCATACCGACGTGGTGGCTACGGCTGCCAGTGGATCTGCGTTCGAAAGCGCCAGTTCCACGGTTCCAAGCGGCAAGGTAATAAAAATGGCAGCGGTGGTGGCTTTGATTAATGCGGTTTCGGACCAGACGTCACGGCAAAACCTCCGGAAAATCGGGCAGCAAGGAGTTCTTACGTATGAAATTTAAGATGTCCTGATACATTGTCTCTATGGTGTAGGTGGTGGTGCCACGAAGGCGTCCAAATTATCAGGAATCCGGAAAGTCGGTGGTTGACTGTACACTGGAAACTCCTCCAGCCAATGACAGGGCGCCAAAGACGATTCATTACGATTCCAGCTGTTAATCGAGCCAGCATTACCTCTACTTTCGACCATTTCAATAAAATTACAGCTCGAAAGGTGTAAGTGGCCCACACAAATCGATGCCAACGCGCCCGAACGGCCGGGTAGGGCAGGGTGAGGCTGCAGACCAGCTGGCGAGAGGTGAGGTGAAGATTTTCGGCGCTGGCAGTCGGGGCATGAGCGAACTAACTTTTGAATGTAGTTGTACATTCCTCGCCAGTAGTAACGTCGTCGGAGGCGCTGGTAGGTTTTGAAAAGTCCTGAGTGAGCACATTGTGGATCAGAGTGGAACGACGCGCAGATTTCAGAACGCAGGCTTCGAGGTACAACTAATAACCACTGGCGGCCATCAGAGGCGTAATTGCGTCGGCGAAGCAGGTCGTCGCAAATGGTGAAATGGCGAGCTTGACGGCGCGGAGACGCTGCTTGCGCGCGACAGCGTAAGACGTGTGGTGTGTCGGCTCCGTCGATTTTCGGCTGGAGTCACGGCTCAATCCTCTGCACCCCAGCAAGACCGACGTCAATCGACGCAGCAAACCGTCTGGACCACGTGGATACTAATGTTCACCAGGTGGGACCACTTTTGAAGATTTTACGACCGTATTACACCCGCCTACGTGGGCGACGCCGTTAGGCCACACGGCGACGCCGACTCCCGGCGGCGTGGAACCGGCCTCCCGAGGTAAAATGGCGGCTGCCGCGTCATTCCTGAGGGGTTACGATCCCGACGCCATGGCCTGGACGACGGTTTCAACATCAGAAGATCAAAACTCCGCTCCTATTCCGACATTTCGGTACCAATCTCTCAATGAAGCGGTCGCGCGTCGCTCGCTCGTTCAAGCCAAGACGGCGGCGTCCATCGCCGCTTCAGCCTCCGGCCCACCGGCCGCCAAGACGCAGCCTCCCGCTTCGCGCGCTGCGGGAAGCAAACGCAAGGCCCTTACCAAATGGAAGCCTCGGCCATTTCCAAAACAGGGCCCTGATGACTTCGTGGTCATGCTCAAGCCACGCGAACATGTGTCGCTGCATCAAGCCTTCTCGGAGAACCGCTACGGTGCCGCCATTACGGCCTACCTCGAGCCTGAGGTGGCAAGGTCTGTTACGGTTCTGCCATCCCGTGAACAAAACCTGATATTGATCCACACCCCGAACCCGGCAGCGGCAGATCGGCTCCTCGGGGACTTCTCAATCAACACCGACCGTGGGCCGATTCCGCTCCACGGATACCTTAGGCAAGACGGAGGCAATATCTGCCACGGCGTCATCGCCGTCAGCAACTCTGACACCCCTGAATCGCTTCGAGAGCAGGTGCAATGGAGAGCAGGCACCATTGTCGAGGTGAGGAAATTCGGCTCCTCTAACAAAGCTTGGGTAACCTTCGCCGGGAGGGAGAAACCGCGTTTTGTGCACTATGAGAACATGCTCATCCCAGTGCAAACCTACTACCGGACAATCCCGGCCTGCGGCCTGTGTGGGGCTGTCGGCCACCGAGCGGATGCTTGTCCCAACACGCAGCAGAACACGTGTGGACTCTGCGGACAACAAGCCCCGCTTGTGGAGGGGGTGTGGGCCCCTCACGAGTGTGTTCCACGGCGCTGTGTTTGTGGCGGCGGACACGCCACAAACTCACGTGAGTGTGCGGCAAAATTCTGCACACACAAGATGGCCGCCCCGAAGGGCGGGACAAAGAGGAAAATGGCGGCCAAGAACAAGAGCCGCCATCTTGGCCTCCCTGGTGAGTCACCGAGCCGGGACGACAGCAACACCGAGAAGCCGGCACCGAGAAGCTCTACCGGAGGAGCCGGCAAGCGACCGCCGACGCAGCCGCCACCACACGGCGACACTGGAAAACTGTCGACGTCGCCACCACGAGGCGAGGCCAGGGCCTGGGCCAACGCCATGAAACACGGAACGCAGGTGAGCGGTACGGGCAGGGCTGCCTCCTCTTCCCCTACCTCCTCCCCCCCTGCGGCACACAGTGCCGAGCAAGCCAAGATTGCAGCTCTCGAGGGCCAAATTGAGATGCTGCTCAAAAAAATTACGCTCCTGGAATCGCAGTCAAAACAGCCTACCACTCCCCCCTCTACCCCCGCAACTGAGGCTATGGAGAGTGAGCCCGCGGCACCGAATGCAGCACTGAGCGTGGAAGCTGCACTTGAGGCCCGTCTAGAGGACCGCATAGATGCCCGTTTCAACACCCTAGAAAGTCAAATTTCCGCGGCAATCACCTCCGCCATCGCCAAAATAACTGAAAGCATACCGACAATCGTCGCACAGCACATCGCTCAATCCTCGCGTGGCGTCCGACAAACCGGCGGTCTTATAAAAGATGTGTCTGGCCGCTGTCCGAAAACGTCGCGACGCACCATTGAAATTGAAGTAGAAGACAATGACAGCTGCTCGCTCTCCGGACTGGAGGATGCTCCCCTCCCCGCGAGTGCTGGCTCCGGAGCAGCGTCCCTTCAATCGGTCTTTCCCTTCAATGACCATGGCGGACAGCCCTCAAATTAAGCGTTCTCTCCGTACCAATTCGGCCACCCCCATCCAAATTACCCAATGGAACTGCCGGGGATTCCGCTCCCGCGCCAAGCGGGCGGACCTCCGGCTTTTCCTGTCAACATTCGCTTCACTCCCCGCGGTGGTTGCCCTCCAGGAGCCAGGGAGCGGCGCCACCCTTACAAATTATACCACGTTCCAGCAGGACCCCTCTTCCTGTATCTGCGTGCACAAAAATTATACAGCCAACCAGGTTGATTTGGAACTCAATACTGATTATTCCTATGTGATGGTCACCCTTCTTCCGCTTAAGAAACAAAACGCACCATTCCATATACTCAACATCTATTGTTCTCCCAAGCTCAAAAATGTAACTTTCGCAGCCCTCTTCAGTCGCGCCCTGAAGGCTGCGGGCAGGGACCCCCTGGTGATCATGGGCGATTTCAACGCTCACAGCACACTCTGGGGGTACATGCGTGAAGAAAAGCGCGGGCGCAAGCTAGCGGAACTTGCGTCCACGCTGGGCCTGACTCTTCACACCGACCCTGCACATCCAACGCGGGTGGGTAACTCCGTGACTCGGGACACGTGTCCGGACCTTACCTTCACCAAAAACATTAGACACGCAGAATGGGCCAACACCGAGGAAACCCTCGGCAGTGACCACTGCATACTCAACACAACCGTCAGAAGCAAACCATTGGCAAGATCCCATGCCCAAGCCCGCCTACCCGACTGGACCAAGTTCCGGCAAAACTACACTAATTCGGCCCCTATCCACGAAAAAGGTTACCACGCGTGGTCGCAAGAATTGGTTGCGCACCTTCGTTCGGCGGAAACTCAAGTTCAACTATCGGAGGCCACGCCGGAGGTCGACAACCACCTCCTGCACCTATGGGAGGCGCGGCACAGCCTCGTCCGTAGGTGGCGCCGCCAAAAACACAATCGGAGGCTCAAAATTCGCATCGCCGAGCTCACCCAACGAGCGGCAGAGTACGCGGCCCAGCTCGCCGACTCGAATTGGGTGGACCGATGCAACACGGCCGCTAGACAAATGTCTAGCCAGAGCACCTGGCGTCTCTTTCGCGCCTTGATCGATCCGACTCAAACCAGAGCCGAGACACAAAAACATCTCCAACGGGCTATCCATAGCTTCGACGGAGACATCTCAAAATTAGCATGCAAACTACGCGATCAATACCTTTGTATACAACAGGACCCCCGAGGGCCAGCGTACTCGTATGCAGGTTCCGAGAACGCGGAGCTGGACCAACCGTTCCAGCTCCACGACCTGAAGGCGGCCCTCAATAAAATGAAGCGAGGAACGGCGCCGGGAAGAGACAAAATAACAGTGAAACTACTTGCCAACCTTCCCGACCCGGCCTACGAGGCGCTCCTCGCATACATAAACTCAATCTGGCTCGGTGAGGCAATCCTCCCAATCGAATGGAAGACCGCCCTGGTCACTTTCATTCCGAAAGCCGGCAAAGCCATAACCACGGACAACCTCCGCCCAATCTCCCTCACGTCTTGTGCGGGAAAGCTGATGGAGACTATGGTGCGAGATAGGCTGTCCGAGTATCTGGAAAACCAAAATGTTTTTGCAGACACCATGTTCGGGTTCCGCCCGCACCGGTCCGCGCAAGATGTTCTGCTTCAACTAGACCGCGAAATTCTAATTCTAAATCCCGTCGAATACCCCCTCAATGACAAGGCAGTACTCGCCCTCGATTTGAAGGGGGCTTTCGACAATGTCACACACGACATAATTCTGACACACCTCTCCCAAACCAACTGTGGACACAACACGTTTCAGTACGTTAAACAATTTCTCTCCGACCGGCAATCGTACATCCGGATACAAGATGAAGAACACGGCCCCTACCAATTAGGCACCAGAGGTACCCCGCAGGGCGCGGTCCTCTCACCCCTACTATTCAATTTGGCAATGCTGAAACTTCCGGCTCAGCTAGAGAATGTAGAAGGCATACAGCACGCGCTGTATGCCGACGACATCACCATCTGGGCTAAACATGAATCGGTAGGAGACATTGAAGCCAACCTGCAGCAAGCGGCGGAGATCGTGGATGCCTACGCCCGCCGCTGCGGCCTTCAATGCTCCCCGGCCAAATCGCAATTTGTGCACATTCGCCCCTCACCGAAGTGCACTACCAAAATCGAACTGTCCCTACCAAATGGACCCATCACAGAATACGATCAGATCAGCGTACTGGGTCTCTTTATTCATAAACACCGCCGAGTCGACACAACACTGGCCAAACTGCGCAAGGTGGGGGACCAGGTGGGCCGCATGGTTCGCCGGGTTTCCAATAAACGTGGGGGGTTACGGTGCAAAGACGCTTTGCGGCTGGCGCATGCATTCGTAACCAGTCGAGTGTTGTACTCGACTCCTTACCTCCACCTTCGCAGGTTTGACGAGAATGCCCTCGAGGTGATTCTCCATAAAATTTACAAGCGTGCTCTCGACCTCCCGATCAACACATCCAACCAGCGCCTCCTCGGCCTGGGAATGGTCAACACCTTCGTGGAACTCCGAGAAGCACACTTGACAAACCACTACACAAGACTCTCAAAGACGCCATCGGGTCGCCGCCTTCTTGCCCGACTACACATCCACCATCCAACACTGACGGAGGAGCGCGTGCGCATCCCGGAAATCTGGAGATACGCCCTGCACGTGCGCCCTCTTCCGGCCAACATGACACGAGACGACCATAGTGGCCGGCGCCTCGCGCGCGCGGAAGCGTTGGCACGTCACTATGGGAACAAGCACGGAGTATTCTACGTGGACGCCTCCGGCCCACACCATGGGGGTTGGTTTACGGCCGCAGTCATCCACCAAACACCGCGGTGAACGGCCTTACGTTCAAAGCACAAGACATAACACATGCGGAAGAGGTGGCTATCACGCTCGCCGCCGCAGATCAGGACTCGCGGGTCATTATTAGCGACTCACGAGGGGCCTGCAGGAACATTGAAAGGGGCTTTATTCTCTATTTGGCGTACCGCTTACTTCAAGGCAGCAATTATCTCGGGGTCCCCGCGCCCCGCACAATAGTATGGACTCCCGCGCACGAGGGTCTCGAGGGCAACGAAGCGGCCGACGCCGCTGCCCGCGCGCTCACTCTCCGGGCATCGCCTTCGCCTCCCGTCGCTGCGGACTCCGACCCCAATCCGGTATTTACCTTCAAGGAAATCACCCAACACTACCAATATGGCCATGCAATCTTTCCTAAGCCCTGTAAGGGCCTCACGAAGGTGGATGAGCGTTTACTCCTTCGCCTCTATACTAAAACACTGTTGTGCCCGGCAATCCAAAAACATTTCGACCCTGCGTGCACAGGGAAGTGCCCGCACTGTGAGGAAAAATATTCGGACATTTTCCACATGGTGTGGGCATGCCAATCAACCCCTCACCTTCCCCCTATACCCAACCCTACCCGGGAGGACTGGGAGGCGGCCCTGCTCGGCTGCTCCGACCTGGCGAGCCAGAAGGCCCTGGTCGGCCGTGCCCGAGCCGCGGCTACAGCCAATGGGTTCCTGTAATGAGGTGCCCACCTAGTTTCTATAAGGAACGGCCCCTTAAGGACTGCTCCACACGCTCCCTGTAAATACTTCAAACAATAAAGTTTTTCAGTCAGTCAGTCAGTTGACGGCGCAATGCATGAGTGGTTGGCTGCGATGACGGATCAGCAAGGCAGTCTATGATGGAGGCAATTCAGGGGTCCTTGCACTGCTCAGAAGCGATGGTCCCAATGTCGACGGAAAAAACGTCAACCTGGGATATTGCGCAGCAGGCACTGTCGTCTGGCAAGGAAGAATGTGAGAGGGCGTCAGCATCAGCATGCTGGCGTCCGTTGCGGTACAGTACGCGGATATCGTAATCCTGTAAGCGAAGTGCCCAGCGGGCGAGACGGCCTGAGGGATCCTTCAATGATGACAGACAGCATAGTGCATGGTGGTTCGTGACGACATCAAACTGGAGACCATACAAATAGGGCCGGAACTTGGTAAGCGCCCAGATGATTGCCAGGCATTCTTTTTCCGTGACGGTGTAATTGGTCTCGGCTTTAGTAAGCATACGGCTCGCATATGCCACAACATATTGAGGAAACCCTTCTTTGCGCTGCGCTAGGACCGTGCCGAGGCGAACACCGCTGGCATCTGTGTGTACCTCAATAGGTGCCGTTGGGTCATAGTGGCGCAAAATGGGAGGAGACGTCAGCAAACGACGGAGCTTAGTGAATGCCCTGTCGCACTCGTACGACCATGAATGGAGAGGTCCGTTGCTGCCAAGGAGCTTCGTCAGGGGCAATATGAAGGCGGCGAAATTGCGAATGAAGCGCCTGAAGTAGGAACACAAACTTACAAAACTGCGCAGTTCTTTGACGGACGTCGGTTAAGGGAAATTCAGCTACGGCACGAAGTTTGTCTGGATTGAGGAGGATTCCATCTTTCGAGATGACGTAACCTAGTATCGTGAGCTGTCGCGCTGCAAATCAGCACTTCTTTAGGTTCAGTTGGAGGCCAGCTTTTGCTAAGCACGTCAAAACACGCCGTAGGCGTTGAAGGTGCGTGGTGAAGTCAGAGGCAAAAACAACGTCGTCGAGATAACATAAGCACGTGTGCCACTTCAAACCGCGGAGAACTTTGTCCATCATGCGTTCAAAGGTTGCTGGCACATTACAAAGTCCAAACGGCATGACGTTAAATTCGTATAAGCCGTCGGGTGTGACAAAGGCTGTCTTCAGCCTATCGACGTCAGCCATGGGTACTTGCCAATAGCCGGAGTGTAAATCTAGAGATGAAAAGAATTCTGCTCCTTGTAGGCTATCGATGGCGTTATCGATTCGCGGCAGCGGGTATACATCTTTGCGAGTGATTTTGTTCAGGCACCGATAGTCTACACAAAACCGTACCGAGCCATCTTTTTTCGTAACAAGGACGACAGGGGATGCCCATGGACTATTCGAGGGTCGGATCACTTCGCGGTGAAGCATATCGTCCATTTGCTCATTAATCACACGACGTTCTGTGGCAGAGACGCGATATGGTCGTTGCCGCAATGGCAGTTGGGAGCCAGTGTCAATATGGTGCGTGACAGCAGACGCCCGGCCCAGGGACTGTTGCCCGACATCAAAAGAACGAAATTCTTCTAAGATGCCCAGAAGCTGCGAACGCTGAGGTGGGGTGAGGCCATCGGCAATAGATGAATCGAACACACCTGTGGGCAAAGGGTCGGTCGTAGAGAGAGAACCGAGCGTGTTGTAACTGGCGCAGGACGTGTCTTCAGGAACATCCGTAATTTGTACGGCGTCGATCACTTCCACATGGCCAAGACATTTGCCTTGAAGCAGCATCACAGGGTATGAGAAGGGGTTACAGACAAAAATAGCTGTGGAGCCCTGTTTGACGTTCGCAGTCGCAAAAGGCAGCAGCAGACCTTTTCGAGTATAAAAGCGGCCCGACGGAGAAAGTAGTGCGATGGCGTCAGAGAGACTGCTGCAATGCATTGATACAATCACTGACGAGTTGGGAGGAACGTTGGTGTCGTGCCTGACGAGTAGTTTGCTCGCAAAAGAAGCATTATCGGCAAGCGTAATATATGAGATCGGCAACAGTTCTAGTTCGGCCCGTGCGCAATGAATGACGGCATCATGGCGGGCGAGAAAGTTCCACCCCAGGATAACTTCGTGGGAGCACGAGGAAATCACAACAAAATTCGACGGCGTATACAACGTCCTCGATGAGAACACGAGCAGTGCACGCCGCAATCGGGTGAATACGCTGTGCGCCTGCTGTGCGGAGGGCGAATCCAGCAATGGGCGTCGTAACCTTTCGAAGGAAGCGACAAAGCTTTGCGTCCATAACTGATACAGCGGCTCCGGAATCCACGAGGGCATATGTGCGCACACCGTCAACTAACACGTCTATCACATGGGTCGGGCTATGTTGAGGACTTTCGCGTTTCGACGGCGTCGCAGCCTTTGCCTCATGGACTGCGATGATTAGTTTTCCTCATCGCGAGCTTCTGGACGAGGCCGCATCGATGATGGGGAGCGTCGGCGTGGAGGAGTTTAGCGGCGAATGTTGGCGGACCAGCGGAATGGTGGTGACGCAGCCCGAGGTTCATCGTCGTAATAAGGGCGGGGAGAACCCGCCGTAGAACTTGGCACATATGGTGTAGCGCCAGGCGACTGCACGCGACTACAGTGGCGTGCGACGTGGCCTGCATAGCCGCACGCAAAACATATCGGTCGATTGTTCGCTGTACGCCACCGAGTCGTTGCGGCAGGTCCCTTCCATGTGGAAAGATGCGTTGGACGTGGCGGCTGGTGAAGTGATTGCATAGCAGGCTGTTGTCGGGGCATAGCGAGGACTTCGGCGTAAGTGAAAGATCCCCGTTGAGGGAGTTGTTGAGGCTGGGTGACGACTTCCGCGGAGCTGAGTGGCACAGCCGTCGGGATGTGTTGGGGCTTGGCCATGACTTCGGCGTAGCTGTGAGGCGCAACCGCTGGTGGTGCTCAGGCAAAGCCTCGTGCAGTTCTTGCGCTATGACACAGCGAAGCAGAGGCGCAAAACTTGGCGTAGGCATGTGTACCGACTGCGGCTGTGCAAAATCCATCAACGAGAGTTGCCAGGCAACTTCCTCGCGGACGAACGCCTTCTTTGTTCGTCTTTGTCACACCGAGCTAATAGCTCGACGTGACAAAGCTTTTGCTGCGCAGTTGGGTGATTTGGGCGTTGTGAAGGTTTTTAGATATGTAGATGATTTTTTGGTATGTTTAGATAGATCACTACTTGATCCGGCTACCAGTTCCCATGTAGATTGCCATTTTGACTGTTCAAACCCTGCTGTTAGCTGTATTCTTGCCTCATTCAATGAGTATTATAGGCCACTTACGTTCACTGCTGAATTTCCAGCGCAGGGCAATATCAGGTTTTTAGACTTGCGTTTGCATTTCAAAGCTGAACCCGTGTGTTGGGTATATGAGCCCAGAGCTAATAAGCCGCCCTTGAGGTACAGTTCTGCACACTCTAAACTCATAAAAAGAAGTATCGTACGTTCTTTCCTGTCATGCGCTCTATCTAAGTCATGTGCTCACTTGCTAGATGAAGGCCTTAGTAAGCAGGTGGCTCGTCTGGAAGCAGGGAACTATCCGAGACATATCATTATCTTGGTTGCTGAAGGCCTGCATCGTCAAAGGAAACTAACTTCACTCATGAGCGATGAGCAGATGACGAAAGAGAAAGGAAAGAAGAAAGGGACAAATGAAAAGTGGCGGTAATTCCCTACTTTCATAAGGTTTCCCACAACCTAAAAAAGGTTGGGAAACATTCTGGTGTAAACGTTGTGTTTACAGCACCTAACAAACTCTTGAGGTCGAGTGTGATGAGCTGTCCCATGAGGAAACGAAAGCCTAGTTGCGCTACCGCGCACAAAGATCCTTTTGTTACACGCACTCGCAATGTTGTGTATAAGATCCCACTCTCGTGTGGGAAGTACTACGTGGACCAGACGGGCAGATGTTTAAACGTGCGTCTGGCGGAGCATAGTAACAAAGTGGAGAGCATCGCAATAGATGGGCATCTGGCTGCCCATTGTAGAAAATGTGACGCGAAGGCACCACGCTTCCCGCTATTAAAACAAACTGTTCTTGTTTATCGCCACAGGAATAAAATTACGAGGGAAATTGTGGAAGCAGCCGAGATAGCCAGAGCAGGTGACGAGTGCGTTAGCACGCAGTCTATATTTTTATCAAGGAAAGAGCTTGAATTTTTGGGCATAATGGTCACATGACTGTCTTTTCCTCCTTCCCTTCAGTGTGTTCTATTGCAGTGGCGTCCCAGTGAGTATATATGTACTCACCAGCTGCAATAAATCAATTGTTTTATGTTAGCGCTCGTCCTGTGTTCTGCTTGTCCCTCTGTCAAAATTTCTTGCGCTATGTTTCCCAGTCTGAATGGATCAAAACTCAGCAAGAAAAACTTTTTTTTTTCTGGTACATCGCCTGTAGGCAACTCTCTTCAATAAAGGGTTATAGCAACACAGCCAAATCAGACAGTTAAAAAAACATGAGTGCAATTATTAAGTCTTAAGATACGTTGTAAATATCAGACAGCTAGTAATTTCCTCGTAAGAGCTGAAAGTTTTTATTTTTCTCATTTTCTTCCTTTTTTATTCCACACTACATTTAAGTATCGATCAAGTTTGCCGAAAATGTGTTGCATATCTAGCCGCGTTCATGGCCGCATGCGTACGGGTGACTCTGAAACCACGATGTTAGAACCATTGAGAAATACTATGCCGTGTCATCTGCTGCAATCAGCAAAGCCCCTATTGCGCGGAAAATTTCAAGCATGTTTTCAGGCATTTGAGATATACGAAATTGACGGACTAGAAGTGAGCGCATTGTGCAAAATATTATTACTTTTGAGTCAGCTCTATATTTTTGCTTACACAATAGCAGCCTTTAAGAGAGTTTATAGCATTTTGTGGTTTTTCTTTCTTCCTTTTTTTTTGCCTTTTTGGTGACACTTCTCATACATAGCAGCCCCCCCCCCCCATATCAGGCTTAAATATTGAGAACTAGGGGGCATATTCTCGGACGATCACTTTCAGTCATATTATCACTTTTGCGTGACGTATCGCTTACCCAGCCAATCAGTGCACACTGAAAGTAATGTCTCCAAAAACAACCGTCTTAGAATACATCTCTAAGAGAGTGATGTGGCCATATCACGCTGTCATTCTGATAGCGCCCAGACTGTTAACATGTGACGTCTACGTTACCCCTTTCCAAGTGTACACATATCGCTCCCTCCCATGAATAAAGCACTTTCGTTACCGGACCGCCGGCCGGCCTACATGGTGGCAGCGGAGCCCAGTTGAGATGTCGACGACACCGCCGCCGCCTACGACGTTGCCAGTTCCATCGACTCTACTACCGACGCCGAAACCCCTGGATACGTCAGACGACGCCTGGCTTGGTTGGAGAACATGGAAGAGTGAGTTCAAACTGTTTGCCACTGCTACTCAATTGACTAAGCAGCCAACCGTTGTGCAGGCAGCAACTTTTCTCGTGAGCATAGGTGAAGAAGGCAGGAAAGCATTCAGCACTTTCAAGTTTGACGCGGACGAGGACAGAAATGACGTCAAAGTTCTGATTAAGAAATTCGAGGTCTACTATAAGCCAGCAAACAACTTAACCCTCCACAAATTTCGCTTTGGTTCAAGGGACCAGAAAGAAGGCGAACCATTTAATGACTGGTTGAACGAATTGAAAATTTTAGCCAAGAACTGTGAATTTGGACTTCTAGAAGACCGCATGCTACGCAGCCGTATCGTTCTAGGCGTCCGAGACAAGCGTTTGCAGCAGAAACTGTTTGCGGAAAACCCTTCTTACCAAAAAACGGTATAAATTTGCCGCATTGAAGAGCAAGGAAAGCAGCACTTCCAAGAGATAAGCACAGCAACGGGCGGAGAGCACACTACGATAGTGAACTCGGTTGCGACAGAAAGGAAGCTGTGCAGTAGGTGTGGCTACCAGATGCATCGTGGTGGAAATTGTCCAGCGAGAGGAAAGAATTGCAGGAAGTGCGGTGCACAGAACCACTTTGCCCAGGTTTGCAAATCAGTCGGTGCCATGCATAACGCCAGCCTTCAAGGAAAAGAGCTGCGGGAGGTACGGGCCGAGACAGACGATTTTTTTCTTGCGGGGCTAGCGATAAACTCGCTTGAATTTGATAAATGGACAGCAGCAGTTTACATCGAAGGCTAACCTTTCACGTGCAAACTGGACACAGGAGAAAACTGTTGCGTTATCTCTAAAAACGAGCTGGAAAGATTACCTAAGCCAAAGGAAGCCTGCAAGGTGACCCTAACAGCGTTCTTTGGTCAAAGGACTACGGCACAAGCAAAAATCAAGCTTCTGCTTTGCGATAACAACAAAAAATGCGAAGAACAATTTTTCGGCGTCGAGCACAATGTTCCAGTCACGCTCAGCGGGGCAGTTGCAGAGCGCCTGGGGTTTATATACCGCATACAGAAAGTCGCCAGTGAAGAACTATATCCCCCAGCCCAACCTTTCGCAGATGTTTTCAGTGGGCTAGAACAACTGAAAGGTGTGGAGTACTCGATGAAGCTAAAACCCGGCAGCGCGGGAACCGTCGTGCCTGCTAGGAGGGTCCCCGTCGCTTGCAAGACAAAGTTCGGGCAGAACTGCAGCGCATGGAGCAGCAAGGCGTCATTACTAATGTAAATGAACCAACCGAATGGTCGAGCCACATGGTGACCGTGGTGAAAAAAGAAAAAGTGCGTATTTGCCTCGATCCAACCGCCCTGAACAAACAGTTGCTTCAAGAAAATTACCCCATGCCAACTTTAGAAGACATGGTTCTGCGGCTGTCCGGGGCAAGATTTTTTTTCTACGCTTGATGCAGCATTGGGATTTTGGCAGATTAAGCTAACGGAAGAAAGTTAAAAAATCTGCACTATGAGTACGCCATACGGGCGCTATCGATTCCTCCGAATGCCCTTTGGAATATCGTCAGCCCCAGAAATTTTTCAAGCTGCAATGCATCGTTTGTTAGACGGTTTACCCGGTGTCGCAGTTGTAATGGATGATATACTAGTCTGGGGCAAGACAAAAGATGAGCATGACTGCAACCTGACACTCGTACTGATGCGCTGCCGTGAGCACAATCTGCGACTTGACCTCAAAAAATTCACCTTCCTGCAGGCGCAGGTTCGCTACTTGCGACACATCCTCACTACGGAAGGCCTGCGCATCGACCCGGAGCGTGTTCAGGACATTCTGGAAATACCCGAACCTAAGACCAGTAAGCAACTGCGAATTTTTCTCGGCACAATGAACTATGCACAGCGTTTCATTCCCAACATGTCTGTATTGACGGAACCGCTAAGAGAACTACTGCGAAAAGATAACGCATGGGTCTGGACAGAAAAACAACAGGCCAGTTTTGAAGCACTGTGCCAGGCACTGATAACGGCGCCGATTCTTTCCTACTTCGACCCAAAGAAGGCAGTCATGCTTTCTGTTGATGCTAGCCAGTCGGGCGTAGGGGCTGTTTTGATGCAAGACAGCCATCCCGTAGCCTTCTCGTCCAGATCTCTAACAGAAGCACAGCAGCATTATGCGCAGATTGAAAAAGAAACGCTTGCGATAGTACATGGGTGCACGAAGTTCCATGATTATATTTTCGGCCAAGCAGACGTGATCGTCGAAATGGATCACCAGCCTTTGATACCGATCTTCACCAAGCCCCTGCATCAGTGCCCGCTTCATTTGCAGCGCATGCGCCTGAGCTTGCAGCGCTACGCAATAACTTTGCAATAAAAACCGGGTAAATAGCTATTCCTAGCGGACGCGTTATCGCGGTTTCCTAATAAGATGGCACTGCAAGAGGAAACCAAGCAGTTTCAAGTGAATGTGCTTGACTATGTTTCAGCGTCGGAACACCGCTTGAAAACCTTGCGGGATGCTACAAACGAGGATCCGGCACTTATCATCCGTGAATACGCAGAGACGGCATGGACAAACCACAAGCATGGCGTCCCAGAGCCGGGAAGGCCATACTGGACCTACAGGGAAGAAGTTCACGCACAAGATGGGCTAGTCTTCTGAAGCAACAAGGTAATTATACCGCAATCGAAACGGGCAGAGATCATGCAGCTCCTTCACACAGCGCATGCTGGAGCAGATAAGATGAAAGCGAGGGCCAGCAGTGTAATGTTTTGGCCAAATATGTCCACAGATATTAAACAGTTTTGCAAGACCTACAAGGTATGCCAGATGCGCCAGCCACGAAACCAGAAAATGCCCCTTTTGAGCCATGATGTTCCGACCCTGCCATGGGAATCTGTAGGCGTGGATCTGTTTCACTATGGCGGTCGGGAGTTCGCCGTCATGGTTGACTTCTATTCCTTTTTCTTTGAAGTCTGAGAACTTCGTCACACCACGTCTAATGTGCTCAAGACTTGGTGTGCACAAGTTTTTTAGGTGCATGGGCTGCCACAGAAGCTGTATAGTGACAATGGGCCCCCCTTCAGTAGCTCAGATTTCAAAGACTTTTTAAGAAAACTAGACATTGTGCATGTCACGTCAAGTCCATATCACCCGCGTTCTAATGGCATGACGGAACGAGCTGTTCAGGAAGCCAAGAAGCTGCTCAAAAAGTGCTCTTTACGCACACCAGGTTTTGAAATTGCTCTGCTTGAGTGGCGTAATACTCCCAGGGACCCGGTTCTGAAGTCTCCTGTGCAGAGGCTCATGGGGCGGCAGACTCGGACCTTCCTGCCGGTACCAACAACTCACCTGGAGCCAGAGGTTATGCCCAGCAAGGATGTCCACGACCGTTTCCAGGCGATCCGGCGCTGGCAAAAGATCCACTACGACCGCAGCGCCAGGAACCTTCCCCCCTGACGCCGGGACAACGCGTAACGACGTACGAAATTCTCCAGAGAACCTGGTCTCCAGCTATTGTTCTAAGGCCAGCCGCAATGCCAAGAACTACGATTGTGAAGACCAAAGACGGCCGTGAAATTCGTCGCACAAGAGAGCACCTGCGGGAGGCATCACCTCAACCGGAACCAGAATCAACCTCACAGGGGCCTTCAACCTGGACAACAGCAGTTACGCAGGAGCACAAGATTGCGTCGAGAACCCTGTCGATACCCGTTGCCAGATGAAACTACTAGACCTTCTCATCATTAAAGGGGAGATGTGGCCATATCACGCTGTCATTCTGATAGCGCCCAGACTGTTAACACGTGACGTCTACGTCACCCCTTTCCAAGTGTACATATATCGCTCCCTCCCATGAATAAAGCACTTTCGTTACAGGACCGCCGGCCGGCCTACAAGTGATATGGCTGCAGAAGTCCACAGCCAGTCACTCTTGAGTCATGCAGGCCCGTGGGAGCCATTAAGTCCATTATTTAGAAATGGCGCCTGATGACATAACGGATGGGATGGATGGATGTTATGAGTGTCCCCTTTGGAACGGAGTGGTGGGTTGCGCCACTAAGCTCTTGCTATTACACTGCTTAATGTCCTACCTAGGTTAAACAATAAAAAAAGGAAAAAAATACCATGAACTACCACACCCAAATTTTCTGATCCCCTATTGCAAACTGCTTTTGTACGTCTTCGGCTTTTGTCGTTTCCCTACTTTCCTTCCACCAATCCTCCAATCACCTCTTACTAATACCTATTGCGGACATGTTTACTTTACCACTGCTCCCACTGAATTCAAGGGCTTCAAGGAGGCCAGTGGTGCTTAAATCGACCGCTGGGTAGACGTCCTCACTTTCTAATAAAACATGCTCCATCGTTTCCCTAGCTTTATCGCAGCAAGCACACGCTTCTTCTTCTTTCTTATGTCTCGCTTTATAGGTGCGTGTTTTAAGGCATCCTGATCTCGCTTCGAAAAGTAATGAGCTTCCCTTTGAGTTATCATAAATGGTTTCTTTCCTGATTTCATTTTTTCCTCTTAAGTAGTTATTCATGGCAGGTTTCTTTTCCATTGCCGCCACCCATGAGATTATTTCAGCCTCCCTGACTTTCCGCTTGACCTTCTTTGTTGCTGTATTGCCCACCCTACAGGCCGCATACTTGCTGGTAAGCTTCCTAGTTCTTTAAGTACACTGTGAATCAATGTTTTTTCCAGTACAGATACATGAACATTCTCCCAGACCATTTACTTTCTTCCATATTACTCAGCTGTTATTCATACTCAATTTTACTGCGAGCTTCGCTCACTTTAAAACTAGTCCAGCCCATATCACCCTGCACAGCTTCATTTGTAGTGTTCCCGTGAGCGCCCAATGCGGGGCGACCCACTGACCTTTGGTTCCCGTCGAGTCCTGATTGTATCCCTGATTTAAAGCAAACAACCGCATTTCCAAAAGTAAGTCCTGGAACCATTACACCTTTCCACATTCCTCGTAGGACCTCATACCTATTGTATCCCCATATCGCTCTGTGCTTCACTATGGCTGAATTTCTCTTCCTCTTCACTGCTATTGTTTTTTCCTGTGTTTCCATACATCTATTGCCTTCGTTGATTCATATACCAAGGTATTTATATTCTGTTACCCGAGGTAATTCCTGGCCCTGCATCTCCACTGTCTGTTCACTGTTTTCAACGCCTGTCGACACTTGGCAGTTGACACTGCCACCTTGTGAGAAATGGCACAAAGCTGTTACTTCACCCGCCATGAGGAATGCCAATACACCCTCGCCTCCTCTACCTTCGCTCTTATGTAGAGGAGGCCATGAGGATGAGACACCGGCCGAGAAAGCGAGTGATGCTGTAGGCAGCTGCACTAAGACAAGGTGAATATCCCTGCTTCTTGTTAGACTGCTCTCTGCTCGTTCATCCCGCGTCCGGAAAGCCAACACGTCTTGTTGGGAAGACCCAATAAACTGTTGGCTCTGTGGTTATCGCTGTGTGTGGTCTCTGCACCTGCAGGTGTGCCTACGATGGTCGGTAGGTGCACGATTGGACACTAGGCAGCGCTTGCAGCACCTCCTGCACAGGAGCTGTGGAACCCGCCTACAGGGCGGCTGCTCTACATTGGCCACCACTTGAAGCTTAGGATGCTTAAGCATAATAAAAATAATCATCATCAGGCTGGTTACGCCCACTGCAGGGCAAAGGCCTCTCCCATACTTCTCCAACTACCCCGGTCATGTACTAATTGTGGCCATGTCGTCCCTGCAAACTTCTTAATCTCATCCGCCCACCTAACTTTCTGCCATCCCCTGCTACGCTTCCCTTCCCGCGGAATACAGTTTGTAACCCTTAATGACCATCAGTTATTCCCTCCTCATTACATGTCCGGCCCATGCCCATTTCTTTTTCTTGATTTCATTTTTTCATTTTTTCAGATGACATTAACTCGCGTTTGTTCCCTCGCCCAACCTGCTCTTTTCTTATCCCTGAATGTTACACCTATAATTCTTTCCATAGCTTGTTGCGTCATCCTCAATTTAAGTAGAACCCCTCTCGTAAGCCTCCAGGCTTCTGCTCTGTTTGTGAGTACTGGTAAGACACAGCTATTATATACCTTTCTCTTGAGGGATAATGGCAACCTGCTGTTCATGATCTGAGAATGCCTGCCAAATGCACCCCAGCCCATTCTTATTCTTCTGACTATTTCCGTCTCATGATCCAGATCCGCCGTCACTATCTGCCCTAAGTAGATGTATTCCCTTACCACTTCCAGTGCCTCGCTACCTATTGTAAATTGCTGTTCTCTTTCGAGACTGTTAAACATTACTTTAGTTTTCTGCAGATTAATTTTTAAACCCACCCTTCTGCTTTGCCTCTCCAGGTCAGTGAACATGCATTGCAATAGGTCCCGTGAGTTACTAAGCAAGGCAATATCATCAGCGAATCGCAAGTTACTAAGGTATTCTCCATTGACTTTTATCCCCAATTCTTCCCAATCCAGGTCTCTGAATACCTCCTGTAAACATGCTGTGAACAGCATTGGAGAGATTGTATCTCCCTGCATGACGCCTTTCTTTATTGGGATTTTGTTGCTTTCTTTATAGAGGACTATGGTGGCTGCGGAGCCGCTAGAGATAGCATTATGCTTACGCATAATGGGCTCCACTTATTCGATAAGCTCGACTGCCTGAGTGACATCTGACCACTGGCAGCACTTATTTTTTCTTTGTCACAAACGACAATTTTCCACAAACTCTAGTCTCCCCCCAAATCCAAAGGCTCTGCCGTTGTTGCTGTGTTTGTGCTAGTTTCACAGTGCCTGTTAACATGGGATCATATTAACAAACTTGATTGCATTGCTTCTTATGAAAAATAATTTGTCCCCTAACTGTTGACCCAATTTGACACTAAGATACTTTTGTGTCCTCTAAGTTATGCAGCAAGAGCAAACACAAGGAAGAAAACAAGCAGTGTATTTTGTCTAGAGTGTGAAATGCTTCTTACTAGCAATGCTTTAAGGGAAGCTCAACATAATTCTCATTAAGCACCACAAATCACTTCTCAATTAATTAAATAACCAAACTAAACAAAGTACAGTCAAAGCTTGATGAAATGTTAATGGTTTATTGGAATTTTGGTCCAGTAGGAATTTTGATAAAGTCTCAATCAAAAATAAATTAAGTACAACGTGTTCTCTTTTAGGACGAGTTGAACACTTTGCTAGCCACGATGTACAATCATACGTGGCAACTTGTAAACTTACAATTTGTAAAACACTCACAGACATAACACAGGGAGAGGAAAAGGGGGCTGCACATTTTTGTTTAAACTTGCCCTCAGCACACACGTTTTGTGGGATACATATATATCTACACCTTTTATTTACGATCATTTATGTTTAGAGGCCGCACATAAGGAGCAGCAAGCTTTGGCACAGCAGTGACTTAGAAGCACTACAGTGCTTTAAGATATAAGTGACTATTTCAGTTACTTTGATTCTGCCGGTTACGCATGCTTCTACAAATTGTCTGAATGAACTTGCATGAACCAAGTAGTCTCCTGTTTAGCAGCTTTGCGTTGCCACAAATGAGCCAGCACAGGCACTATTGCAATTTCTTTCTTCACTCTTGCTCGCCCCATCCTTCAAAACCTTTAAAATATTTTCACAAACAATTCATTTTCGTAAAACTTAATCCAACATTCATAAAAATCATTGAAGGAGCCCAAGTTCGCCAACTTCACGGCTAATATGGGAAAGTTGGCAGGTATGTATATCAAACTAATTTCTGAGCAAACGCAAGACCTCTCAGAGAAAGTACATGGCCACAGCAAACAGTTGCAATGCCAGCACACGGAATCGCGATCTTCCGTGATCATGGCAGAAGTTTTCGTGCTTAAAGAAGTACTGGCTGAAGATAGTGTTTCCAATGTTGCCACTCTCTCCTCCCACATGACACGATTACACCTGGCAAATATGAAGGGTAGGAAATTACAATGCTTTTTAACTTGATACTAAGGTTGGTCTCTAAATGCCAAACCTGGCATGGTCATCATTATCATGACATTATGACAAAGAACTAAATTTGTTAATGTCGCATAGCAATACAGTTAGGTACGATGACAATGCACATAAAGGAATGAACGATGGTACGCGTAGGAGGCATTGTGATTTCGGAAATGGAGTGAGTCACTGTATCATGATGCCTCCTGGGCATCGAAACTGGTTCATGAGAACAAACATTACAGTGAATTATTCTGGGTGCTCGGGCACTTGCCAGCTTTTCTTGGCCACTTAATTAATGCAAAGAAAAATTACAAGTCATTACAAATGTCACGTGAGCCCTCCTTGAAAAGTGCTCACTACAAGTGAGCTGAGGTACCATTTGAAGTCCTATGGCAGAGTAACAGGCCAAGTATGAACTGTCCTTCTTCAAAGTGCCTGTTGCATGGCAGTATCAACAATACCTATAATTTGCGTTCTATATGTATCCCTTTAGAAATTAGAGGGCAAGTGTAAGGGTGCTAAGGCCAACTAAATGCAAAGCAAAATAATTTTTCTTCTGTTGTAACACCTTGGTCTTCAGGCAGGGAGATACTATATCTCCAATGCTATTCACAGCGTGTTTACAGGAGGTATTCAGAGACCTCGATTGGGAAGAATTGGGAATAAAAGTTAATGGAGAATGCCTTAGTAACTTGCGATTCGCTGATGATATTGCCTTGCTTAGTAACTCAGCACACCAACTGCAATGCATGCTCACTGACCTAGAGAGGCAAAGCAAAAGAGTGGGTCTAAAAATTAATCTGCAGAAAACTAAAGTAATGTTTAACAGTCTCGGAAGGGAACAGCAATTTACAATAGGTAGCGAGGCACTGGAAGTGGTAAGGGAATACATCTACTTAGGGCAGATAGTGACGGCGGATCTGGATCATGAGACGGAAATAATCAGAAGAATAAGAATGGGCCGGGGTGCATTTGGCAGGCATTCTCAGATCATGAACAGCAGGTTGCCATTATCCCTCAAGAGAAAGGTATATAATAGCTGTGTCTTACCAGTACTCACAAACAGGGCAGAAGCCTGGAGGCTTACGAGAGGGGTTCTACTTAAATTGAGGACGACGCAACGAGCTATGGAAAGAAGAATGATGGGCCTAACGTTAAGGGATAAGAAAAGAGCAGATTGGGTGAGGGAACAAATGCAAGTTAATGATATCTTAGTTGAAATCAAGAAAAAGAAATGGGCATGGGCAGGACATGTAATGAGGAGGGAAGGTAACCGATGTTCATTAAGGGTTACGGACTGGATTCCAAAGGAAGGGAAGCATAGCAGGGGGCGGCAGAAAGTTAGGTGGGCGGGTGAGATCAAGAAGTTTGCATTGACGACATGGCCACAATTAGTACATGACTGGGGTTGTTGGAGAAGTATGGGAGAGGCCTTTGCCCTGCAGTGGGCGTAACCAGGCTGCTGATGATGATGTCCGACCACGGTCTGTGAGCAGTTGGTGTGGAGCACCATGCTGCAGAATCACATCACGCAAAAGAAAATCGGTGACATCTGTGGCGCAGCTTGTTGGAAGCACTCTGGTGAGGGCATAGCACGTGGCGTAATCTGTCGCCACAGCGACCCACTTGTTGCCAGACGTGGATAGAGTCCAAGCCAAAGCGAAAGAACAGCTTTGAAGGAATGCTAAGCGGGTGAAGGCACCCAGCTGGGAGCGTCGATGGTGTTTTTCGGCGCTGGCATTTCTCACATGCCGCAACGTATTTCCTGACAGAGTGGGCAAGGCCTGGCCAAAAGAAGTGTTGGAAAACCCGGTCGTAGGTTCGGGAGACGCCAAGGTGACCTGCCGTTGGTAAATCGTAATGTTCTTGGAGAACAGCTGACTGGCGGTTTTTAGGAATGACGAGGAGTAGAGCAGCACCGTCGGGGCATACATTGTACCGGTATAATACACCATCCGGAGAACAAACAGGTGAAGGGACGAGTCAGAAGGCGAAGATTGCAAGCCATCAATGATGGCGAGCAAGGTGGCATCACGGCGTTGCTCGTCGGCAACATGTAGGAGCTGAGACAGAGAAAACGCAAGCGTCGGTAACGGGGTCAGGGTCGGTGGTGGTTCGTCCACTGGATAGCGTGATAAACAGTCTGCATCTTGATGTAATCAGCCCGACTTGTACACTACTGCACAGGAATATTCTCGCCGGCCAAGCCGGCCGGTAAGATCCTTGAGTGAGAAAAGCCAGCAGAGCACATGGCGGTCCGTGATTACAGAGAAGTGCGTGCCATACAAGTACAGGCGGAGTTTGGAAACTGCCCAGACGAGAGCACAATCTGTAATCGAATAGTTGAGCTCCGCTGCAGTGAGGAGGCGGCTAACGTAGGCGATAACACGACTTTGGCCCTGTTGGCGCTGGGCTAAGACGGCTCCGATACCGTGACCACTGGTATCAGTATGCACCTCTGTAGGAGAGGACGGGTCAAAGTGGGCTAGTACAGTCGCCGACCGATTTTCCGGACTCCAAAAATTCGGACATGCCCGATTATTCGGTCAGCTTCGCGGCACCGCCATTCTCCCCATAGACCATAATGTATAACAACTGCCGAAAGTTCGGACACCTTGCAACCTCTCGTCTGATTTTTCGGACACTCCTTTAGCCAACTCGGTCGAGAGCACCATGCACCGACTCTGACCGGTGCATGGTTCGACTTGCTGAACGCCATTTTTGTTTTAAACGGAGCTTCCTTGCTGCCCCACGAAGTGGCGCTACTGGAAATCCCTGCTCATCATCATCGTTTCTGCCTGGTTAGAAGAGTGGCTCTGCAGCAGTTCCGGTTTCAGCTTAGTAAGCCATGTCAAGACAATCCAGCAGCTGATTTGTTTCTTTGCGCAAGACGCTGCGAGCAAGCCGCGTTTTTCGTTTGTGCGACTGGTGTCGGCACGGTGGTGTTTGCTTTGTGTGCTGTGTCGAGGTTTCGGTGATCCAACGCGGCATACGTAAACATCGCGTCAAGGGTCTAATGGCGCCGACAGTGCCCGCGCAGACTGCGCTGGGGAATGCCAGCAAGCGGGTGCAGGGAGGCCTAAGATTTGTCGCCTTCCGATGTGCTCCCTACTGACGCGGAAAATGTTCTGCCGAGACCTGCGCAGTGGTGGCATTGCGATTCCGGACACCGTCTCATTTGACAGTTTCACAGGTGCTGACACTGCTGTACTGACATGCGTAGAACTCGACAACGGCAAGATCATTCGTCAGGTTTCTGCTGCACCGCCGGACGATGACTCTGAGTCGGAAGATGACGCACCATGTGCTACACTGCCGTCGCATGCGGAGCGTGTACAAGCAGTGACTGTGCTTTCAGCCGCCAATAGTGACCGTACGACCCTCTCCGAGATTCAGGCTTATCTGATTGCGCGTAAACGGATCAGCGTGCAACGGCGCATTCACGATTTCTTCCAAGCCTACTGCCGAGCCCGAATAAGTGCGTGGAAATAAAGGATTTCATTTTTTTTTTCTTAATCTGCTTTTTCGGACACCTGTTTATTCGGACATTTTCGCAGTCCCCGTGAGGTCCGAATAAACGGTCGGCGACTGTATAGGTGGCGTGGTGAGAATGTTGGTGAGGGGGCCAAATGTGGCAGTTTGAGCGGGGCCCCATGTAAACAGCATGTCCTTCTCCAGAAGATCAGTAAGTGGTCGGGCAATTGCTGTGAAGTCTTTAACGAAGCGTCAGAAGTAGAAGTAGAGTCCTACAAAACTTCGGACATCTTTGACGGACTGGGGCACAGGAAAAGACGTGACAGCACAAATTTTCTCCACGTATGGTTGAATACCGGAAGCGTTGATGAGGTGGCCCAGCACTGTAATCTGCAGACGACCGAAGGGACACTTCCATGAATTTAGTTAGAGCCCAGCTTCGTGAAAGACTTGAAGAACAGCGGATAAGCGCTCAAGGTATGTTTCAAATGTAGGCGAAAATATGAGAATGTCGTCTAGGTATGTTGGCCATTTGAACCATTCAAGCAAAAAGTCCACCATACGTTCGAACGATGCTGGGGCGTTGCATAGACCGAATGGGATAACCTTGAGTTGACATACACCATCAGGGGTGACAAACGCTGTCTTTTTTTGGTCTTTTCCTCCACAGAAGTTTGCCAATAACGAGACCGAAGGTCTATTGATGAGAAATAGTTGGCACTGTGGAGACAATCAAGGCCATCGTCAATGCAAGGCAAGGGGTAGACGTCTTTCTTGGTAATGCCGTTTAGATGACGATAATCTTTGCAGAATCGCCATATGCCATCTTTCTTTTTAACAAGCACTACAGACAACGCCCAAGGGCTCGAAGAATGTTCAACAATGCCTCTGGCAAGCACCTCGTTCACTTCATCTTGAATAACCTTACGCTCTGAAACAGAAACCCAATATGGCCAGCGATGAATAGGACTGGCATCACCAGTATTTATGTGATTTTTAACAATTTGAAGTCTGGCCCAATTTGCGATTGTCCACGTCGAAGATGTCGTGGTAGGAAACCAAAAGGCGACACAGAGCTGCTGCTTGTTCAGGCAATAGGTCTGTAGCAATCATGGGATGAAATGTTGCGTCAGGGCAAATAGCATCCTGTGGACATGGTAAAGAATCTGAGCAGACGTCTACTGAAAACGTGGCGACGTGATCATCTCTGATAACACACAGCATGGCAACCAATATGCCTTAAGGTAGAACTTCGTTTGTCAGGTCATATGGCCTGACATAGGGTCGGCATATGGGCAAGGAGATGAGGAAAAAGAGTTCAAATATGGCGACGTCCAGGAGGTGCGGCAGCGACTAGCGATGTGGCCAATGCGGAGGCAACGGAAGCAAATGGGCTTGTCATTCGGAGTTCTCCACTCGGTAGGTGTCACGATCCGCCCGGGTTCATGAACAAGGGAGGGCTTGAGGCACACTCCGTTAGGCGGACGCTCTGCAGCGTGGTGGTGATGAACGATCACTGACCACCGAGCAGCTGCGCTCGTCAGTGTTTATTGTGGTGCAGTGACTGATGTTGCCTACCAAGCCTGGTGGACCAACAAAGATTATGCCCGAGGGAGGCGTCACATGCTTGCTACACCCCTTACCCCCAGTTTGTTTGTCAACTAAAATAAACAAACGTCCAATTTCAAAGTACAAGGCTTTGCCTCCACCCTAGTCGGGTCGACGGTGCCTGCTACCCAGGCGACTAACGGTCCGGTGGCCTCCGCCATCAAGTACTCCGCCTGGGCACCGGTGTTGACGGGCCGGAAGTGGCAATGCCGGGTGCTGTCTGAGACAGTCTCGCTCCAGCCGGAGGGTCCGCAGTGGTCGGCACTGTGAGTGGTGATGGGCTCGACACCGGCCCAATGGGCGCCACACCACTGGCAACGCTTGCTGCCACCGAGGTGGGCGGTGCTCCGCTGGAAGCGACTTGTGCTGCCGCTAATCCTCCTGCGGACTGTAACTCTGAAGTGACAGTTAAGGGTACTCGCCACGTCCCGAAACGAGGCCCACCATGGTCGGCATGTCTGTGCCCCGTGGCCACGTCTGGCATGCCGATGAGCAGCGATGAGGCAGTGGCAGGAGACACCACCTGTCCTGCGGACCAGGGTGGGCCATGACGGAAGTTCCTGGTGAAAACTGGAGCTCCCGACTCCGGCAAAGGCCAGGAACGGCCCCCTCAGTCAGCAGCCAGCTTCTGCTTCAGCTGCTTGAGAAGCACTGTGGATCGGAGGTCCGAATGCAAGACGTCCAAACGTGTCTGACCATCCGACCCAGCAGGAGTTCACAGGGGGCACGGCCAGTGACACTGTGGGGTGTGGTTTGGTACTGAAACAGTATCCGGGAAATCTGCGTCTGGAAATCCCCAGTCTGGCTCTTCTTGAGCTTGTCCTTGATAGCCTGCACCAACAGCTCGGCTGCACCATTTGAAGCAGGGTGGTATGGCGGAACCATCATCCAGCGGATTCTGTTTGTCAGCCAGGCCGCGTACTCTGTGCTGGCAAAAGCAGGACCATTGTCGGACACAATGACGTCCGGCAACCCTGCGCAGCGAAGACCTGTCGTAGCGCTGCAATGGTCATGCCTGCTGATGGAGTGGTGTCAGGTAGAACCTCCACCCACTTTGAAAAGGCGTCCACCACCGCCAGGAAGTAGTGGCCTTTGAAGGGCTCCCCAAAATCCACATGTAGGCAGGACCAGGGTCTCTGTGGCAACGGCCAGGGGGTGACTTCCACATGACGTGAGGCCTGTTGATGCTCCTGGCAGATTTGGCAGCTCTGCACCATGTGAGCAATGTACTGGTGCAGGCCAGGCCACCAAACATGGGACCGGGCCAGCATCTCGGTCTTTTCCATGCCAGGATGACCCATGAGCAGCAACTGCAGGACCCTGGACCGGAGACTTTGTGGGATCACCACCCTTGAACCCCACAGTAGGCAGCGCTGCTGCAAGCTCAGCTCAGCGACCTTGTAGCTATAGGCCTGCTGAACCAATTCTTCCCCACGAGACACCGCCTTGACCACCTGAGACAAGACAGGGTCCCAGCTGGTCGCTTGCGATACCGCAGATCTGGAGAGCACCTCCGGATACATATGCTCCAGCATAAACACTTGAGCAGGTTCTGGAACAGCATCAAGCACCTCTGGCGGGGGTAGGCGGCTCAGGGCATAAGCAGGTCCCAGGTCCTTTCCCGGACGGTAAACCAGCTGGTAACTGTAAGCTGCCAGCCTCAAGGCCCAGCGTACCACTCGAGGTGATGCCTGCACAAGAACTGCCTTGTCAGGCCCCAGCAGCCCCAACAGCGGCTTGTAGTCCGTGACCGCCTCGAACTTCCGGCCCCACAGATACGGGTGAAAGTGTTTGACACCGAACACGAGGGCCAGGCCTTTCTTGTCCAGCTGGCTGTAGCGTTGCTCTGCAGCATGAAGCCGACGAGAAGCAAACGACACAGGGCATTCCTGACTGTTCCCGGACGGCTCCAACACCGTGCGGCGACGCATCTACAATCAGGGCGACAGGCTTGGCAGGATCGAAGTGTACCAGCACTGGAGCCTGGTGATTAGGTCCCTGCTGTGCCGGAAGACCCAGTCCTGCTCCTTCTTCCAGACCCATTGCTCACCATATTGAAGCAGAAGATGGAGTGGCTGTAGATGCTCCGACAGGTTTGGCAGGAAACTCCTGTAGAAGTTGATGAGGCCGAGGTAGCTCTGAAGCTCCTTCCTTTTCTGGGGCTTAGGCGCCTTGAGCACAGCATTAACGTTGCGGGGAGGCGGGGCTAGGCCAGCCTGGGAAATGACATGTCCCAAGTACTCAACACTGGGGGCCAGGAAAATGCACTTTTCCAGCTTGAGCTTCAGACCGTCGTCCTGCAGCCGTGCCAGGACGTTGTGCAGGTTTTGCAGGTGGTCCCCGTCGTCGCTGCCAGTAACCAGGATGTCATCCAAGCACACCACCACGTGCTTCATGCCCCTGAAGAGGTTGTCCATCTCCCTCTGAAATATGGCTGGGGCCAAGGCCACGCCAAACGGTAAGTGCGTGTACTGAAAGATCCCCAAAGTGACATACTTCCGGGAGGCATCCTGGAGCACCAGCTGCTGGTAACCATCTCTGATGTCGAGCTTGGTGAACTTCTGTCCACCGTACAATGCTGACCAGAGATCCTCAATCTGGGGCAACGGGTACTTCTTGACGGTAGCAAGAGGGTTGATGGTAACCTTGTAATCCCCGCAGATCCTGACACTGGCATCTCGCTTGAGGACTGGAACGATGGGAGCGGCCCATTGAGACGTCTCGACGGGCGCCAGGATGTCCTCTCGCTGTAACCGTTACAGCTCCTGGGTGACCCCTTCCTTCAGGGCGAACGGCAGTGGGCGAAGCTTGAAAAAACGTGGCCGGGCTCCCTCAGGTACATAGACGCCAGCCGTCATGCCGGCGAATGTGCCTACCCCTGGCTGGATCAAGGACTTGAACTTGGTCAGGAGGCTGGGGACGTCTTTCACTGCATGCAGGCTGGCTTCCTGGTACTCTGGCAGACAAATGCCCAGTGCATGAATCCAGTTTCGGCCTAGCAGCGTCGGCGACGACCCCTTGGTTAAGTAAAGGGGAAGGGTTGCCTCCCTGTCTCCAAAGCGGGCACTGACCTGTGCCTGACCCTGGACCTGGGAGAACCGCCCAGAATAGCTGCGCAGCATTATGCCCGAAGCCTCGATGGACATGCCGAGGAAGGTATGCTTGAAGAATTTCGCGGCCATTTTTTTATAAGTAAGAAAAGAAAAAAGAAATGGCAGTAGTTTGCATCCATTTGTTTTTCCACATTAGCACTTATATTCGTTTTCGTGGCTTTCCGTTTGTACTCCTGTATATCACGAGCATGCATTCGCAACGATGAAAGGTTGCTGGTACGCCTGGAGTAGCTGCACAGCATTACGTCCGAAGCCTCGACGGACACGCCGGGGAAGGTATGCTTGAATTGTTTCCCGGCCATGACAGACACGCGGGCCCCTGTGTCCAGCTCCATGGAAATGGGGTGCCCGCAGATTTCGACAGTCAGCATGTATGGCGGCACAGACGACGGTACAAAGCCTGTGTGCCACATGTCGAAAATCGGAGGGTCCTCAGCCACGACGTGGAGGCTGGCCGTGAAATAACGTGAGCCTGCTGCCGCACGCCCCCGCCACGTACCCTTGTGACGGCTACCCTGGCCGCGGGCTTGTGTGGTACCTGGGCTTGAACCAGGCTGCTGCTGCTGCTGTTTGTCCTCCCCCTTTGGCATACATGTTCCAGGTGCCCAGTTTTCCTGCACGTAAAGCATTATGCATTATGCTTGCTAACTGGCACTGTGAGGGGGAATGGGCACCACCACAGCGACCGCAGGCACTGCCCTTTGTCGCCAACTTGTTGACAGTTGCTTCCGCCAACAATGAGCCAGTCGCACAGGCAATATCGCCGGTGTCCTTGGCAGCAGCTTCCACTGCCAGCGCTGCCTTCACGGCGTTGTCCAGCGAGGGGTCGGGAAGTTCCAGGAGTCGCGTCTGCATGGCGTGGTTTTGATGCCGCAGACAAAACGATCCCGGAGCAGCGAGTCTAGTCCCCAAAAGCACAGGCACTCGCAATGCAGCAACGAACTGCTCCAGGGTCTCTCCTTCCCGGCGGCTCCGGTTGTTGAAGCGGAAACGCTCCATTAGCGTGGACGGCGCTCGCTGAAATGCGAGCGCAGTATGGCAAGCAGCTCACCCAGCATCTTAACATGCAGCATGGCTAGCTTGAGAAGGTCGAGCAGGAGACCGAAGACGCAGGTCCCCTAGCTGGCCAGGAAAATGTCCCGCTGTTTGGCCTCGGGTGTGTCGTTTGCCCGGAAGAACACGTGGAGTTGTTCCTCGTAAATTGGCCAGGCAGACCCATCTGCCTCGAACGGCTCGAGCCTTCCATAGAGCAGCATGGCAGCAGCAATGGGGGGGCGGTGTTTCGCCGCTCACGGTGGCGTGGGACGATCCATGGGTACTTGTCGCCAGTGCCACGATCTGCCTGGGTTTGTGAACAAGGGAGGGCTCGAGGCACCCTCCGTTAAACGGACGCTCCGCAGCGTGGTGGTGACGAACGATGACTGACCCCGAGCAGCTGTGCTCGTTGGCGTTTATTGCGGTGCGGTGACCAAAGTTGTCTAACTGAGCCTGGCAGGCCATCGAGCCTGGTGGGCCAATGAAGATTATGCCCGAGGGGGCGTAACATGCTTGCTACAGTAGGGTTGCAGTATCGGGGATGGGAATACAGGTTGTTGTGAGGCGTAGCTGGCGGCACTGGTCAGGCGTCAGGCCGGGAGACGGAGCAGGCAGCAGGAAAACCTAAGTTTGCGAATCCTCACCGCACAACTGCCTGAATGAGACAGATCACTGGGACTGGTTGGTCAATGGTGGGGTCAAGTGGGCATGAATGGAATGGTGCAGGACTTGTAGCCTTGAGCTCGCAGCGAAATACGCGTGAAGTGCTCATTTAAGGGTGGTGAAGTGGTAAGGTCGACGCAAAATGACATTGCGGCCATGTTAGGAAGCCGGGAGAACTGTGGAATGACGTGGCAGCTTTTGGCGAGCTCAAAGCGGTGGCATTCCTTGACAACGACATCAATGGTGGACACATTGTTGAAGACCAACAAGTTGAACGCATCGTCCGCAAACCCTTTGAGTATGTGGCCGACTTTGTCAACCATGGCCATTTTCTTGTCAACTTTTCGGCAAAGAGCAAATATGTCTTGTATGTACGAGACATATGATTCAGTAGAAGACTGAACTCGGGTAGCAAGCTCTTTTCTAGCAGCCAGCTGCCAAACAGTGGGATTTCCAACGAGGTCGCTGAGCTTCGCCTTGAAAGCATCCCAGCTACAGATCTCGACCTCATGTGTCCGGAACCAGACACGAGGAGTTCCGCCCAAGTAGAATAGGACATTCATTAGCTAGCATAATCGTAGAGCCCCAGCGGTTGTTTCGGCTAACCCGCTCACACAGGCTGAGCCAGTCCTCAACGTCGACATTATCTTGGTCGGAGAATATGCCAGGACCACAGGGATTGGTAATCGCAGCGTACATTGTTGGCGGGGTTGCAGGAGTAGAAGGAGTTGAGGTGTCGTCACCGGGAGCCGTGGCAGAAAGCGGGATGGTACGGCCACTGCGGAGCTTCGTGGCGAGGACGGGGAACGGCACCCTCCATTAAAATTTTTCGAGAACAAAGGATCAAGAACTGGAGACTATTTACAAAGTATATTTACAAAGGATAATTGCAGCACTAGCCAGTTCAGTCGACAGCTCGGGAGTCAAAGAGCGTCCGCAGTCTTTGTCGGGGCGCCCACGTGCATCGTCCACAGGAAACACGCAATATGCATGTATCAATATATATATTGTGATGCAGCAGTTATCACGACGTCTATTCCACGTCAAAGATGCAGCGAACCGACCACACCCACAGCACGGATCACTCGAGAGCCAGCCCCACAAGCGATGATGAAGAACCCCATATGAACTCCACATGATGATGAAGATGACAAAGAATAGCTTATATATTCCTACAATATATATATATATATATATATATATATATATATATATATATATATATCATAAGAAGCCACAATGACCCCAAGGACAGCATGGAGGAAATTACTTGTGCTGACTAACTGAATTAAAGAAATTATAAATTAATGGAAATGAAAGTGGATGAAAAAACATCATGCCGCAGATGGGGAACGATCCCATGTCTTTGCATTAAGTAATGGTGCTCCATGCAATGGTTCCACATAATAGTGTCTATGAAGTAATGCAATGACATGGACACCATTACGTAATAAGAAGTCGTGGAATCATTCCCCAGCTGCGGCAAATTGTTTATTCATCCACTTTCATTTCCATTAATTTATCATTTCTTTAATTCAATAAGTAAGTACAGGTGATTTCCCCTATGTTGTCTGGGGTGTTCTTGTTGGCTTTTTATGATATGATTAATAAAGATCGGGCCCCTGGGTCAACTCCCTTTCTTCTAAGATATTGTCTGTAGATAAGCCTGTAAGATAAGCCTGTAGCTTCCATCTCGGACCTCGTTTCACCCTGTAAATAAACATAATTCGTAACAATATGTATGTATTATTTATATTTCCGTTTATCTATATATTCAACATACATACATATCATATTTTCATGTACTATATCAATTGCATTTTTTACTTCACTGACTGTATTTCTGCTGTATATCTTGCATTTTTTTTGTTCAAATCATTCAAGTTCACGTCTTTACGTCCCCCCTTATGTAATGCCTTCAGGCCTTTAAGGAGAAATACATAAAACACAACCTTTAATAACAGTTGCACTTGAAGAAACTTCATGCGGCCTTGAAGAATTGTTCATTGAAGTGACGGCCTTAATGAGTACTTACAAGACCTCATAGTAGCAAACAGCTTAATTTCACAGCACGAGTCCTCTTGTACCATTAAGAATCTGGCATCTCTTGGTAGTGTAATCTTCCTTCATAAAGTTGTTTTATACTTCGCTATCACTCATACTGCTTCGCCTTTCTGACGAAACTGCAGACTCTCTCTCTCTCTTTTCTTTTTCTGTGAATCTGAGTATAAGCGCTGTTACACATGACTGCTGTTGATCCTGATTTCGAGGGAATCCGGCTTGGCCTCATTTTGATTACTGACTGAATTGTACTGGGTGTCCCAACTATCATTCACAAAGACTTAAAAAAAAGAGCAGTTGCGTTACTCGAAGAAAACCTAGTGCATATTTTTTCCAGTACAGTGGAGTAGCCACCAGTAATTACTTTGTTACTGAGATTTCATTTGATAATTGCAATTAATTATCTAACCTGAGAAGTGGCCTTAATTGTCAAAGTGTCAATGAGGCGTTTTGTAGGCATCCCTAAATGACATCTAACTGCAGTGCTTTCAGAGACATACTAATTGCATACATTTTTTTCCGACTGGCAAAGAAACCTAAAAAATATTGAAACTACCACATGACTGCACTCACACCCACATCATAAAGCAGCGCCCTCAAATAGGCTGACTGAAAGCAACTATGTTGCCGGTTGCAAACCCATAGAGACAGCACATCACCTTGACAATGATACAGAAGAAGCACCAACAGTAGGTTTTATGGCTTCAGAGCTATTCCTTTCTTTAATTTCTACGTCACACTTATTATCCATCTCTCAAGGCCGACTGATCACACTGATAACAAAAGCCCCAAGATAACCTGGCTGAAGCGCCGCTCAGACCATGCACAAAACGCGGAAAACAATGAAATAGGCATAGAATGTTTCAAAATCCAGGCTCTGCTTGCACTGCATCAAAAGCGGGCGCGCACAGCTATATTTCACGGCAGAAACTTGCTTCGAACAAAAGCCAAATTAAAGTGACGGTTTTATTTTTGATGAGAGTGCATAGTGCTGCAGAAACAGGTTCGTGACAAAAAATAAAAGCGGAATAAACAGACCGGCAAGCGAATTACGTGTAGAGAAAAGGCAAAACCAGTTAGTTCAAGAAAATAAATTTACCACTTTTGAATGAGCCGAATTGTCAATCATGACGTGTGCACAAAAAAATAAAAATAGAGTAACAATAAAATAAAAGTCCACGCACAATCTTCTCTGGGATTTATTTGAATGATGCATAAGCATTTCGTAGTACAGTAAAAGCTTGTTAATTCGGATCTCACGGAACCGGGAAGAACATCCAAATTATCCGAATGCCGAATTAATGAATTAACAGGAAAAACAACATTAAAATCACGTTGGAAAAGCACACCTTTATTTACTTAAGTATTTTGCAATAGTCTGCTTTTTCGCGCAAATTCCGGCTGACATCACAATTTTTCTTAACCGTTACAAGAGGCCAACAGCCTGCAAACTGCCCGAAGTGCTCAGGCAAACGTCCTCCAATATCAAAGGCACCTCCGTGACTTCTCGCGAGGTGCGATGAGGTCAAGGCTGCACCTCCTCGCATGACTCTTCGTCTGAATCATGGTCTTCCCGGGCACCAGTGACATCATTAATAATTTTTTCAGTGGTCAGGAGACAAGTCGTGGTGACACAATCATCAATTGCGATGTAGACCTGAAGGGTCACATCTGTGGGTAGGTCAGCTTCAAAGGTCAGGCAGTCATCATCAGTGGACTCGGCTGACACCTCGTCGGCTACTGCCACATGCTCGGGCCTCACAAAACCGCTGTGCCGAAAACAGTAGGCAAGACTTGCAGAGGTGTATTTTTCCACACGTGGGTAATGATGTGCACTGCGCGCCGAGCAAGTCCACTTCATACAGCTTTCTGAGCATAAGATCATTTACTGTAGCAGGTGCTTTCGGTACTTCGACTTCACGTAGTGAATGATATCCTGGTCCACCGGCTGAAGGGCACATGTAGTGTTGGGCGGCAAAAAAACTACCTTGACGCTCTTCAGTTCGACTGTACAGTTATGTGCACTGCAGTTGTCAACAACCATAATTATCTTGTGGTCCTTAGACGTGAAGTGCCGGTCTAACTGCTGCAGCCAGCCTCGAAAATTGTCCGACGTCATCCAAGCCTTCCTGTTCGCTCTGTACTCGACAGGAAGGCTTTTGATGTTTTTAAAACAACATGGCTTATGCGCCGTCCCGATGACAACAAGAGGCAAGTGCTCCGTGCCAGTCATTCTGGCGGCAAGAAGCACAGTTTTTCAATTCAATTCAACTCAGTCTTTACTTTTCACTTGGACAGAGGAGACAGGACTAAAAGCTTGTAAGCTTGACAGAGGTCCTGCCCCCTTTATCAACTTGACAGTACAGTACACAGACAGAGATTTTCAATTTTCCAAATAAACACTGAAACAAAATAACAAAACACTTTGTAAAAAGCAGCACTATGCATTGCAGCACAAACAGGTATTAGAAAAACAAATGACAGGTCATGGGGAAACGAAAAAGAAAAACAGGTATAGCTTTAAACTGAGAGCAATATTACATAATTTTGCTGAGAAAAAATTGCTTAATAGCATCACTTGCATGCTGAAAGGGCTCAACTCTTGGTTTAATTTATTTAATAATACTGGAAGAGTTTTAAGAAAGTGATTGCTCGGTATAATATGCCCTAGGCGTCGGCAGTAACCAAATTTCTTTATGTCTAGTCTGCAGGATATGCATGTTTTTCTCAAGTTTTGCCAGATAATATGTTCATCACTTCGTGAGAAGCGCTTATAGATCATTAAGAGTCTATAATTGTATAAATTATAAATTGGCAGGATTTCATATATGAAAAGCAAGGCATGTGTGGGAGAACAATAAGGAAGACCAGCAATGCATCTTACAGCTCTCTTTTGAAGAAAGTGAAGCTTGGATAAATTTGTGACACCCATAGTGCCCCAAACGATACAACAATATTGCAAGAGAAAGAGAACTAATGAGTTGTATAGCAATATCCTAACCTTGACAGGTAGAATACCGCGCAGGCGCAACATGACACTGACAGCTGAAGACACTTTTGATCTGATATAGTCAACATGATCATTCCAAGTCAAATGCTTTGAAAATATAACACCAAGGATTTTAACAGAATCTACTATTTCAACAGTATCACAGCTTAAGAACACGTTCAACGGCCTAGAAATTATATTCCTTTTTGGAAAATACAATATTATTTTTGTCTTTTTAAAATTAATTTTCAAACAATTTGATTTTGCCCATTTGCATTTGCATTTGCATTGTATTTTTTGCACTCAGTGTTCTGATTGCTTTCTCTTCAATGTCACTTTCTGATCTCCCGGATATGAACACCAAAGTGTCATCAGTGTAGGATACAATCTTTCCATCAATTACACATTGCACAATATCATTTATATAGATTAAAAATAAGAGCGGTCCCAAAATGCATCCTTGGGGGATTCCTGCACAAATATTTTGTATTGAGGACAACAAATTTTTAAAGTCTACATATTGTGTTCTGTTCAACAAATAAGATTTCATAAGGTCGCGAGCTTTTCCTCAGACACCATAGTTTGCCAGTTTATGCAGTAAAATTCTGTAGTTTATCAAGTCAAAATCCTTAGTAAAATCTATATATATGCCTGCACCTATTTCCTTATTTTGAAACATATCTATTATGATTTCTTTTTGAGTCAATAATGCTGTTTCAGTGGATTGATTCTTTCGAAACCCGTGCTGAAAGTCTAGGAGCAGGTTATGTTTTTCAAAGAAAAACAGTACCCTACCATGCATTAATTTTTCTATGCCCTTCGAGAACCCCGGCAGTATAGAAATTGGACGATAGTTACAAATCAAATTTTTGTCGCTGCTTTTAAAAACCAGTATCACTCGAGCCATTTGCAGTGCCTTTGGAAATACAGTGGTAGATAATACGAAATTGTAAATGTGAGTAACAGCGGGGCATATTAGGTGAAGAACATGTTTAATGGGTGCTATTTGGAGACCAGTTGCATCTACCGACTTGCTATTTTTAATACTACTTATGCACGAGAAAACTTCCGTGTAGTTTGTGGGCGCAACGAAAAGGGATGATGGACATCTGCTTCCCTTCATGAATTCAATGTAATTTTGGCTGCACTCTACCTGACTCTGGGATGCCTGTAAAATAAATAAATTATTGAAAGCATAAGCTAAACAGGTCCCATAAATTCGTTTTCCTTCATGCTGGAAGTTTTCGGAAGTATCACGGGTGTTTTGTTGCAATAAGCAATTCAGTTTCCGCCAGATTACATCCGATCGCTGTTCATCAGGGCTCCAACATACATTTGTGAAATAGGCGTCTCGAGCGATTTTTAGTTTTGATCTTAGATTATTTCTGTACTTTTTGAATTGCCAAAGCAACTGTTCATCTTTTGATTGTACAAACTGTGCGTACAATCAGTTCTTATGCTTGATCACTTGGAGCAAGTCGGACGTCATCCAGGGTTTCCGTGCCTTTGATGGCGTGGCTGTCTTTCTTAGTGGAAAATGTGCGTCATACATAGCCTTGAATGAAGTGATGAAGTTAAGGTAAGCGGTATCACTATTATCTGCCTCGAAAATGTGGTTCCAGGTCTGTTGGCTAATGGCAGAAAGGATTCAAGATTTTTTTTCGTTATATATTGTGTATAAATTATTTGCCTTTTGTGATTAACATGAACAGCCTTATCAGCTATCATGACAATCCCAAGATGATCCCTAATATCGGTATAAACTATGTCTGCAGTTACTAAATTACTGTCAACATTTGTAATGAATACATCTAATAAAGATTCCCTTTCTAAAGTCCCTCGCGTCGGCTTTGTTATTACGCTAAACAAACGATTAGCAGCAATTAAATGCTGTAGTTCTTTTTGGGATTGAGTCAATGAAAGCATATTTTTGTTAAATATATCACCACCTAGAACCATATCTATAGATTGATCAGATGCATAGCTAAAAATTGTTTCAAGAAATTCAAAGAAGCGATTAATGGCACCAGATGGTGGCCTGTAAATAACACAGAAAAGTTTGTTGGAACTTCGTTGAGTGAGCACCTCGTAATCAGTAGTTGTCGTCGTGTATTCTACAACTATTTCGCGCTATTATGTTTCTCGAAGCAGAAGCGCGCCACCGCCTCCCCTTTTATCCTTGTGGTTTTGATAAAAGCACTGATAGCCAGATCGGTGAAATACAATCGATGCTGGTGTGTACCAGGTTTCAGTCAACATTATCGCTGTAAGTGACACTCCGAAAGTATAAAGTAGAACAGCTAATTCATCTTCTTTGTTTGTTAAGGATCTGACGTTTAAATGAAAAACGGACAAAAAAGATTTTTTTGGTTTCACTATATGCTTAATTTCGTGTGGCTGATAACCCATATCGAGAAACAAATTTTAGGTGCCTGCAGGTATAACTACACAATTCGATGCAAATCATCAAACTGGGTGATCGCTATGACTGCTGAGGTATCCGTTCTGCACACAAATATTTTACCATTCCGAGTACATGCATATTTCCACTCGCACTCTTTTTTATTTGCATTTGCTGCACTGAACAGTTCTTTCATGAAAGGGCTCAAGTGCTCATTAATGAAGATAGGGGTTCTGGGTTCAAGTTCAATGTCCTCTGACGTTATCCTCAGCTTTCGAGCTTTCTCAAGAAAGCAGTCACTGACTGATCTGCGAGCAAACTGCACCACTAATTTGGAGCTTCTGTATTCCCCATAGTTCGAACGCGGTGACAGACCTCAATGTCTCCACTTTCAAGGGGCATCTTAATAGCCTTTGCTATCTTTTTTTGTGATCTCCATGACATTCTCATCTTGCGTCTTCGGAACATCTTTCACTTCAAAGTTGTGACACCGCATGTGCTGTTCATTTTGTAGAAGTTTCACTTCATGCTCTCAAACTTGAGCATGCAAAGCGTCTCGTTCCTTCTCTAAATTTGCTACGGATGTTCTTAGCTCTCCATTTTACCAATTCAACGCAGTTCATGGATGTTTTCATTTCTTCATAACTCTCGTTTATGAAACCAAGGCTGTTCTTTATCTCGCGGATGTCCTTTCTTATGTCCCTTTCGAGACTTTCCCATAGTTCGCGGAACTCTTGTTTAAGTTCTTGTTTCAGTTCTTCAAAAAGTTTAACAAGTTCCTTTGACATTGCCACTGGGCAAAGGGGAAAATAAGCTTGCAGTTCGGATAACGCAATGACAACAACAGTACACAAGAGCAAGTACAAGCGATAGTTGGTATGCAGCAGCAGCAGTCACGGCAAACAAAAAAAAAAAGAGCTCTTAGGCTAGTAGGGCAAAATTTTACCAACCTGAGAATGTACAGCAAAGAGCAAAGCGCTTGGAAAAGCATGAGATCGCCGTGACTACTGCTGCCAAGTGAGGCGTTGATGCATTCTTCGCCGGCTTTTCTGCTCTCCGCCAGGAATCCACGCAGGCGCAGTACACTAGGCTAGGAAACACCTTTTTTTATTGATTTATTTCGGATACTTTTCTGGCCCGAAGGCATTACAGAAAGGAGTGGTAAGTGAAAAAAAGAAACAGTACATAATTATACAATAGGTATTACAAAACGACAGAAAATACAGCAGTCTTGAAGTTGTCAATGTCAGAAATGGCATCGATGGAGGGAGGAAGGTCGTTCCAGTCAGCGTTGGTGTTAGGAATAAAAGAACCATGACAAATTTTTGTTCTGAAAAATGGAACACCAACTTTAAACATGTGGTCGAAGCAGGATGAAATGTATGAAGGGCGAGTAATAAGATGATCCTTTAATAGTGGGTTGTGGTGATACAGTCTGTGGAAAAGACAGTCTAAAACATTTACAGTGCAATGAAAGGTCCGGTAAAGTAAGTGTGTTTTTCATGGAAGTAATGCTGCCGTAACGGGAATAGTTAGATAAGATGAAACGTGCTGCGCGATTCTGGATGGATTCTAGTGTTTATCAGTGTGATTTGATAGGGAACCCATACTGTGGATGCATATTCTAGCTTTGGTCGCACTAATGTTTCATAGAGGGTAAGCTTTATCAGCATAGACACAGCAGAGAAATTTCTACGCAAGTATCCAAGAACCCGGTTAGCGTTATTAGTGATGTGTTTGATGTGTGTATGCCATGATAAGTTACGTGAAATGTGAACACCTAGGTATTTATACCAGTTGACGGATTCAAGAGAAGTATCGTGAAGTGTTGTCCATGTTAGTGCGGGACCGATACATGCATTTTTTTACATTTATTAACGTTTAGTCGCATGAGCCACATTAAAGAGCACTGTTCACAACATGGGTGCTGGCTGCTTTATAATGATACTACAGTTTTATCGCATCGTAAGGATCAGCTGACCAGAGAAATAATCGAAGACTTTCGCATTCACAAGAGAGGAGAGGGTTGTATCAGTCAGCCATCTGTACATCTAAGCCATGGTGAGGTTGCCTTTTTGGAAGAACACTAAAGGAAGAAAAAATTGTGTAATAAAAGATGTTTGTTAGGGATGCAACAAATACGATAGGATTGCACACCATGATAGATAGGTGCCATATCTTTGACGCCCAAGTATGCGCGTGCAAATGAATTTAAAAAATACCTTTAATCTTGCCTTGATTATCTTTGACGCCTGAGGGTGCGCAGGTATATAAATATGAAGTATGTGTTCTGAAACAAAATAGTTGCAAGTGCAGCGAGTGTCGTTTTTGTGTGTCTTCACTGTGTCTGTGTCAGTGCGCTGCTTCACCAGCAAGGTATGATGATAGCTTATGTCACAGCAAAACATGGGGGGAAGGGGGACAGAATCAAATGCATTTTGAAATCTAGAAATATACAGTCAGTCTGTACACCGAGATCGAATGAATGAAAAAGATTGTGGCTGAATTCTAGGAGGTGTGTCGAACAAGAAGAACCAGACTTAAAACCATGCTGATATTCGCTAAAAAAATTATTGTTTTCTAGATGTTTTATTATGGCACTGTATACTATGTGCTCCAGTGTTTTACTACACACACTCCTGTAGTTGGAGACAATATTTTTGGGTTACTTTTATGGATTGGTACCACTTTGCAACTTTCCACTCCTTAGGTAAACAAGAAGTACTCAACGATTTCTCGAACATATTAACCAGATAGTGGGCAATTATGTCAGAACAAGCCTTTAGCACATAAGAAGGTATACCATCAGGACCACTTGCAGAAGAAGCATTTATATTGTCAAGTAACTTAAGTATACCACTATGTGTCACGACCAGTTCCAGCATAGGTTTGAACACATTGTCGGGAATACGCAGTAATTCATTATGGCATGGAGTTGTGAAAGAATACTGGAAATAAAGATTGAAGCAAGAAGCTTTATCGAAGTCATCAGCAAGAAGGACACTACTGTTTTTTAAGCTCGGGATGCGAACTGATTCTTTGCTAATTGTTTTTAAACACTTCTTCATTTCTTTTGAGTTATTTTGTAACTTTGGGCCCAATGCTAAAAGTATTTTTCCTTAGCAACCTTGTTTTCGACTTTTATAACTTTTCCAAGGGTCTTTAGCATAACAAATACTGAAGGGTTACGCTGCTTTCTATAAGCATTCAGAAGACAATGTCTCTTATTAATCAATTGCTTGACCTACCGAGTAACCCAAGGCTTATACCTATGTTTTTTTGTTTTTTTTTTTGCAGACAAATGTTTACATGAAACATGTGTGTCAACCAACTGCTTTAGTGTGGAGGAAAATGTATCCCATAGGGTACTGCAATCTGTGGATTGAGCTAAGTGACTGAATTCCCGCAGGAATATGGCAAGATCAGTAGATCATTAATGAAACATAATTGCCTTTCTAAAAAAAATATACCTTCCTTGGGTGATCATATACACATCAGAAGGGGACGATCTGAACATGCGCCACAATGCAGTCATGGTCACTAATACCGGGAATTATGGCGTTATCAGACACAAGCAATGGCTGGTTTGAAAAAAGCATATCTAAGACAGAAGAAGAGGACCTTAGTGTTGAAACAATAAACAACAATCTTCTGGGCATCATTAAGAAGTGTGCAATAGAAGTCGGTGGTAACTCCGTTAGACAGGATACCTATCTATCCATATCTATATACCTATCTATGTCTATACCTATCTATATACACCTATCTATATACCTATATACCTATAGATACCTATCTACATATCCAGCTATCGCAGGAGACAAAAGATCTGATCAAGAAACACCAGTGTATGAAAGCCACTAACCCTACAGCTAGAACAGAACTGGCAGAACTGTCGAAGTTAATCCACAAGCATAAGACAGCTGACATAAGGAAGTATAATATGGATAGAATTGAACATGCTCTCAGGAACGGAGGAAGCCTAAAACCAGTGAAGAAGAAACTAGGAATCGGCAAGAATGAGATGTATGCATTAAGAGACAAAGCCAGCAATATCATTACTAATATGGATGAGATGAGATAGTCCAAGTGGCTCAGGAGTTCTATAGAGATTTATACAGTACCAGTGGCACATACGACGATAATGGGAGAGAGAATAGTCTAAAGGAACCTGAAATGCCAAAAGTAATGCCGGAAGAGGTGAAGAAAGCCTTGGGAGCTATCCAAAGGGGGAAGGCAGCTGTGGAGGATCAGGTAACAGCAGATTTGTTCAAGGATGGTGGGCAGATTGTTCTAGAAAAACTGGCCACGCTGTATACGCAATGCCTCATGACCTCGAGCATACAAGAATCTTGGAAGAACGCTAACATAATCCTAATCCATAAGAAAGGGGACACCAAAGACTTGAAAAATTATAGACCGATCAGCTTACTGTCCGTTGCCTACAAAGTATTTACAAAGGTAATCGCAAATAGAATCAGGAACACCTTAGACTTCTGTCAACCAAAAGACCAGGCAGGATTCCGTGAAGGCCACTCAACAATAGACCATATTCACACTATCAATCAGGTGATACAGAAATGTGCGGAACATAACCAACCCTTATATATAGTGTTCATTGATTACGAGAAAGCGTTTGATTCAGTCGAAACCTCAGCAGTCATGGAGGCATTACGGAATTAGGGTGTAGATGTAGATGAGCCGTATATAAAAATACTGAAGCGACTCCACAGCGATTGTAGTCCTCCATAAAGAAAGCAACAAAATTCCAATAAAGAAAGGCGTCAGGCAGGGAGATACGATCTCTCCAATGCTATTCACAGCGTGTTTACCAGAGGTTTTCAGAGACCTGGATTGGGCAGATTTGGGAATAAAAGTTAATGGAGAATGCCTTAGTAACTTGCGATTTGCTGATGATATTGCCTTGCTTAGTAACTCAGCACACCAACTGCAATGCATGCTCACTGACCTGGAGAGGCAAAGCAGAAGAGTGGGTCTAAAAATTAATCTGCAGAAAAATTAAGTAACGTTTAACAGTCTCGGAAGAGAACAGCAATTTACAATACGTAGCGAGGCACTGGAAGTGGTAAGGGAATACATCTACTTAGGGCAGGTAGTGACGGCGCATCCGGATCATGAGACGGAAATAATTAGAAGAATAAGAATGGGCTGGAGTGCGTTTCGCAGGCATTTTCAGATCATGAACAGCAGGTTGCCATTATCCCTCAAGAGAAAAGTGTATAATAGCTGTGTCTTACCAGTACTCACCTACGGGGCAGAAACCTGGAGGCTTACGAAAAGGGTTCTACTTAAACTGAGGACGACGCAACGAGCTATGGAAAGAAGAATGATGGGTGTAACGTTAAGGGATGAGAAAAGAGCAGATTGGGTGAGGGAACAAATGCGAGTTAATGACATCTTAGTGGAAATCAAGAAAAAGAAATGGGCATGGGCAGGACATGTAATGAGGAGAGAAGATAGCCGATAGTCATTAATTAAGGGTTACGGACTGGATTCCAAGGGAAGGGAAGTGTAGCAGGGGGCAGCAGAAAGCTAGGTGGGCGGATGAGATTAAGAAGTTTGCAGGGATGACAAGGCCACAATTAGTACATGGCCAGGGTAGTTGGAGAAGTATGGGAGAGGTCTTTGCCCTGCACTTGGCATTACCAGGCTGATGATGATGATGATGATGAAAACAGCAGAGCTATTCGGACCACACCTAGTAGGTTGACTAACAAACTGATAAATATCATTGGTAACTATTGCCTCGTGGAACGCTATAGACAGAGCGAAAGAATTAACAAGGACAGGCTTATTGTGAACCCACCTCACGCCAGGCATATTGAAATCACTGCCAATAAGATAGTCATTATTTATTACAGAAAGAAACTCGAAGAGGGCTGTGAAGGTCTTAGGCAATGTAGAAGTGGGGGAACAGTAAAAGGAGCCAATTGTCAGCAACTGCCCAGTTTGAAATCGGATATTGCACCAAACTGATTCGGGACAATCAGTTGAGATTAACCCAGGAGACAATTGCAAGCACGAGCCAACAAGTACAAAGACTCCACCACCATGCGCATTGCAATCGGAACGGTAAACGTGAAACAGGCAGAAAAACTTCGGAACTACCAACAGATTCATTGAGCCAAGACTGTACCTATAATCACTAGAGGTTTGACTGAAGAAGCCAAAGTAGCGAATTCACCAGTTTTGTTTTTTGTGCTTCAGCAGTTCACGACTAAAGTGGTAAGCTCTGAAATTGGATGACTGGAACATCCCACGCGCACACATTGCTTTGAGGACTGATTGTTTGGGTACCGCCCCTTCTTCTACTTTTTCAATTCAACAACATTATCCTGAATACCATTATAAACATAGCACTTCTTATCAATGAGTAGCTTATCATATCGAAGTTTGAAAGAGCAATCCTATGTTTCTGCATAACTTGCAAGTTTAGATTGCGCAAGCCTGACGTCAGGGCTGGAATACTCACGGATTGCAAGGTTACTACCCTCAAGCCTGATACCATGAGATAGCATACGTTCCTTATCCTTGAAGTTAACAAACCTAATAATGACAGGTATGTTTTTGTTTTCGTCAGATTTACCAAGCCAGTGAGCACGCCCTATACCTTCCGGAATAATCTGTTCACCCAGTTGCGTTTGAAAGAAAGACAGTACTTTTTCCTCCAATTCAGACCATGTCTCATCAGCTGAATCATCCAGGCCAGAAATAATGAGGTTGTTTCTTCTGGATCTGTTGCTCTCGTTATCAAGTAATGCCCTAATCTTCATCATATCATGACGAAGGGTGTCAAGAACCCACGGAGCTGAGGCTGCATTGCGCGTATCAATCTGTCTGAGAGAATGCATATCAGTTTCCAGAAGGTTCACCCTGCTAACAAGGGCTTGCACTGACATGTTCAGTACATTTTGCTGTTCTTTAACAACTAGTATTTTCTGAAGAAACCTCGCCTGATTTATTTCCAAACCTTTACCAACCTCAAAAATTTCAGTAATTTTGGGACTGTCAGAACATGTAGATGCTACATTGGTTCTGGGGCCAGGGTTACTCTCGATTATCTCCAGAGAGAATTAACAGAACACTCTATACAGCAACAGCAGCAACCAACCCTACAAGGCACTTTCGCAAAACATATAGCAAGTTGGGGATGCACGACACCGTTACTATATAACGATTAGAACTACGATACCATTTAGCAGGTTGTAAGTAACTGACCTGTGCGTATAACGGTTGTGAGAACATAGCCAAAGCGATGTCGTGCCCTGGAAACTCGGCTGACAAGTGCTGTTTATATATCTGCCCCTCGGATTGCATGATGCTGGAAGGCTTCGGTTGCCAGGTGAGATCAGATCGCAGTCAGTCTTGGATGCTGGCACGAAATTGGCTGGGAGCGGCGAAACTCAACCAGCACACCATCGATGAAGCTGGTCGAAGGCCACACCAGTGGCAATGGAATGCCCGGCATATCGAACCCCCCAAATGAAGCTTTCAGGAGGAACAGCGCCAAGACCTGTACGTAGAACAGTTGTGAAAGCATAGCCAAAGCGATGTCGTGCACCCAGGTACACCGCTTCGTTGGCGTTGAAGTGAGAGGCAGCACACAGGTGAATTCATTCGCTGCTGTGGGTGCTATGTTGAAAGCAATTGTCTTACGGAGGGCTGGTTTTTCTGTTGGGTAAGGATAGAAATGCTTACGCATTTAAAACCATCATATTTCAGTGTGCCCTCATTACTTAGGAATTCGTAAGCACCGTTGAACACCAGCTGCTTCCCCGAGGACGAGTTCGAATAGGGCTCATTCTACAGCTACACAGTACTGAGTACGCTTTATCACATCTTCTGTGGCTTTCTTGATGACTGACGCTGGCATTCTATGGCAGACATCCATTATCCTTGCCATGAGCTCATCAGACATATATCTTGATCATGTAAACACAATCTTTCACATAACCCCAAAGAAAGAAATCAAGTGGAGAAAGGTCAGGTGACCTAGCCAGCCAATTTACAGGCCCGTGCCTTCCAATCTATTGCACATGAAAAGTCGCATCCAGCCAGTTTCGTGTTCAGCTGTTGCTGTGTCCTGTGTACCACAGAAGTGGAAGACATGACAACGGGACTTTGCTGAGAAACTCACCCACCACTTCTTCAAGCATTTCGTCCACGTAATGCTGTCCAGTCAGTGTGTGATCAAAGATGTCATTATAGCACCGGCACAAATTTCGAACCGCACACTGAAGGACCACTGCTACTGGTGCCGAGTGCGAATTGGAATCACTCCAACAGTGTGCATTGTGCCAATTTACCGGGCCGTTTCTGCAAAAATTGACACCATCTGTGCACATGATGTTGCTCAAAAATTCTGGTGATTCATCGGCCTCTGTGAGGACCCAATTCGAGAAATTTAGACGATTCTTCAGGTCCCTATCTTTCACGCATTGTGCAGGTTAAAGTGGTACTGGTGAAAGGCCAAGTCATTTAGAATCCTCCAAACTGATGACTTGGGAATTGGTACCTGGGCAGCCACGTCCCGCGTGCTAGCATGAGGGTTTAAGGCCGTAAATGCTAGAACATCGGTGTGTAGGCTTGGACGCAAAGATGGAGTCCTCTGCCGCTGTTTTTGGAAGCTGCCGGTTTGTCTCAGGTTTTCATAATTTCTGATGATAGTCGATGCGCTTGGTGTACCGCCACACTTCCATGACTGATATACGCTTGAGGCCTTCCTCTTGTTGCCATTTGCAGCTCCGAAGGCGAGGATCATATTTTCCTTTTGTTCGTTAGAGAAAGACATGGCAACTGGGACAAAGCAAAACGCACCTTTAAGCTTTTGCACTGACATCAATTCGCTTTTGTGGTGGTAGGTTTTGTGGCAAAAAAATAAAGAGAAAAAAGACAGCATCCGTGCACTTTATGCTAAGACAACAGCTATCACAGTTTGTTTCCAACTATGACCAAACGCGACGTGTTACTTCAGCCAGGGCATGGAAGATAAGGAACTAGCTCAATCACGATGTTTTCCTTTCTTTCCTTTATTTCATTCTGGCTAACTCAGAAGGAGCCTGTTCGAGGGCGCTGCTTTATGATGCGGGTCGTAGTGCAGTCACATAGTATTTGTTATATTTCGCAGTGTTTATCAGTCGAAAAAAATTTTTACGCAATTAGTATGGCACTAAAATACCGCAGTTAGATGTCCCTTGTCTGTGTCTACTAATGACTCATTGACACATTGATAATTAGGATAGTATGCCTCGAGTTAGATAATTAATTACAGTTACCTATTAAATCTCAGTGATTAAAAATTCGGGGCAGCTATTCCACTATGCCGGAAACAACATGCACTAGGTTTTCTTGAACAGAATTTATTTTTTTATTAAATCAGGACGCATCATAGTTAATTGGGTCACCCTGTACATATTTATGACCTCTGTGTGCAAGTGATGGTGTTTGCATTTCTAATAAATGTTGTTGTGTTGGGTTTAGTGGCGCATAAGCAACTAAGGTTATCATATGCCCCTAATGCATGTTGCAAATTATTAGAAGAGATTCTTTTTTTTTTTTCATGAGTCATTAGCATTGCTTACTGGAAAGAGAAGCAATACTGAGAAACCTATTCACGTGCATTTCACACGCCATTGATAAAAGACTCTGCCAAAAGGGTCACTGAAGTCTGCAGGCTTTTTTTCAGGGTCAAAAAAACAGGCAAACCAATTTGAAGCGACGTGAACGTACATCAACATATTTCCTAGGCATAGGCTAGCCATACCTTTTAGAAAGAATTTTTATTTGGCTACTCCTTCTCTTTTAAAAATATAATAAACTTTGCCCTGTGGACATATTTAAATATATTGTGTATGTGCATGGTGTTTACAGTGGAAATTTAAAGCAATGTTGAAGCAAGGAAATACGGATGAGGCAGCCACCGCTAGTGCTTTTAATGCGCCTGTCCACCTATTATCGGGATTTGCAGAAATACAGCAAAAGTAAGAATTAAAAGCCATGCACGTCCGTGCCAACAATGATGCAGTAAGTCACAATAAAATTTGAAGTGAGAAGGTTGATGCAAGTCAAAAGAAACTTCAATTGATGTGGGTGACAAAACTCTGGTAATGACATTTTAGGTGTTTGTGTGTGTGGGGAGGAGGTAGGCTTCGGCATTGCCAGGCAGCAACCTCCGGAAACATACTGAGGAGGCTCAGGCCACGGAACCACCCCATAGTCAGCGCCTATGCTTGGAAGCACTGTTACTCCCCACCAGGCCTTCCTGTCACCAAAGAGCTGCTCATTTCTGGTGCTTGACCAAATCATTAACTACACTGTGCGGAAGAAAAGCATTCCAAAAATACTGCAACTTGCTTGCCTAGGAAATGCACAATAAGCACACAACCCCACAGTTTCTTTCTTTTTTTTATTTGCCTTGTCTCTGACACATTATGTCAATAAAATTGAGAAGTGCTTGCTCTAAGGCTAGTTTGTACATGCTGTTGAGAACGAAAATAGGGCAAAAACAGGGCAAGAAAGACCTACACAACACTGACTGGTCTATGGCAAAATATACTATTACGATACGATCAAGCGATGCTCGAGAAACGAGTCGCCGCGAGAACGACAAAGTATCAATCCCACAGTTTCTTTCTTTTTTTTATTTGCCTTGTCTCTGACACATTATGTCAATAATATTGAGAAGTGCTTGCTCTAAGGCTAGTTTGTACATGCTGTTGAGAACGAAAATAGGGCAAAAACGGGGCAAGAAAGACCTACACAACACTGACTGGTGTATGGCAAAATATATTATTACGATACGATCAAGCGATGCTCAAGAAACGAGCCGCCGCGAGAACAACGAAGTTGGTCGGTGCGCTTGGCGCGAGCAAGTGTCGGTCTGGCTGCTTGGCTCCAGTGTAAATAGCCTGTAAATAGCCTCTTCTGTCTGTGTCTTTCCACACGCAACATTCTGGTGGAGGTCAGCGATCCCCGTCCTCACCACGGAACTCAGAAGTGGTAAGCACACCGAGCTTGTCACCATGCCTCCCGGTGACGCGCACACCTTTGCAACGGCTTCGGCTTGTCCCACTGCTCCAATCGTCACGGTCGCCCCACATCGCGACCCAGATGTGTTCTCTGGCCAGGAGGGACAGAATGTTGACGACTGGATCAAACTCTATGAACACGCCAGTGCTAATAACAGGTGGGACCCAACGATTATGCTCGCCAATGTCATCCTTTATCTTGGCGGCACCACATGCGTGTGGCACCAAACGCATGACGACGAGATAACCAGTTGGGACAATTTCAAAGAGAAGCTATGGGAACTGCTCGGCGACTCCAATGGGCGCAAGGCTGCAGCGAGAAAGGCTCTTGCGTCTCATGTTCAGTCATCTACGGAGCCGTACGTTTCCCACATCCTCGATGTCTTGGCTCTATGCCGCAAAGCTGACGATGCTATGTCCGAAGCCGATAAAGTGTCGCATGTTCTAAAAGGCATCGCCGACAACGCTTCCAATTTGCTTGTTTTTGGCAACGTCTCGACTATCGACGCCATCATCAAAGAATGCCGCCGCCTTGAACAAGCTAAGAGCCGCCGTATCACAAGCCACATCACGCGGCTACCCAACACTGCTGCTACGTCGACATGTGAGGGTCGACCACGGCAGACCACCACCTGTGACGACGTCACCCGTATTGTTCGCCGCGAACTCGAGGCCACCTGTTTGCCAGCTTTCTCCACGACGCCTCCCAATCCGCCAACAACCACCATTGTGATGATCCAGGCCGTCGTCCGACAGGAATTTGAGAGCATGAGCTGAACTCCGTGTGTTCCACGTCTCAACCCAGCGTTCCCCAGTTCTCTAGCGGCCCTCCTCGTCCTCGGCAGTCCTTTTCCGCCACATCTCGCCACAACTCATCCAATTGGCGTACCCCTGATGACCGGCCGATCTGCTTCCACTGCGGTCACATCGGCCGCGTTGCTTGTCACTGCCGCAACCGATGGCCACCACCTCCTCGGACATACACCGCCGCTTATTCCCGTGCCTTTGGACCTTCCGTTCCCTATACCACCCACCATGAATCCAATGCCACTGATGCTCCTGCTCCGAACCTTCGGTACAGCCGCTCGCCCTTACCTCGACGCCATCAGTCTCGTTTGCCCCAACCCCGTCGCTTCTCTTCGCCGCCTATCGCCTCCCAAATCCAGCCGGAAAACTAGGCACTGCAGCTTCTGGAGGTGAAGCTGCGTTGTCGACCCTGCCTTCAAATCTCAGTCACGTTACCCAAGAACCGAAACCTTCGTGACGCTGACGTTGATGGCTATCCTGTCACGGCACTCATCGATACAGGAGCACATCTTTCAATTATGAGTGCTGCTTTTCGACGACTGAAGCTCCTCCCCCAGTGTCGGCACGCGTCGTCCGCGTTGCGGATGGCGCTACTGTGCCTATCATCGGCATGTGTCAGCATCGCCAGCTGCCACATTCCTGTCCTCTTCACCGTAATTGCTCATTGCCCCCACGACCTCATTCTCGGCCTCGATTTTCTCTCCGCACATTCTGCTCTTATTGACTGCTCTTCCAGTACCCTTCGCCTTGAGTTGCCAACGCTCGCAGAACCCTCTGACGCACCCCACTGCCGCTTACGTCCCACCAGCTTTCTTCGCCTGCAGCTAAAGTCAATAGCCGACATTGACCTGTTGTCTTTCCCACCAGTTCCTGATGGCGAGTACCTTGTCACTCCTTTGCCCGACATTCCAATAAGGTATGACGTTACAGTGCCTCACAGTACACTTAATATTACTGGGAACCGCACTCGCATGCCTATCTGTAACTTTGGATTGGCAAAGCAAATTCTACTGCAAGGTATTTGCCTTGCCACCGTTGATTGTCTCGGCGACCAATACGTGGCAGCGTCATCGACCGATGGTTCTCGCAAGCTTAGCAGGCCCCTCGCGCCAGCCTCGGGTGCCGATCCCGTATAAAGAAAATGGTTGCAACGGACCTGTCCTCGCTGTAGGCTGAAGAGCTTTGCCAAGTATTATCGTCCTACCGAGATATTTTCGACATCGACGATAGCCCTTTAGGCCAGACGCTCGTGGTCAAGCATCAGATTCTTACTGGTGATGCTACGCCTATTCACCGACGGCCGTATCGAGTTTCTGCGTCAGAACGCCAAGTAATTCAAAACGAAGTCAACAAAATGCTCGATAAAAACATCATTTAGCCTTCTTCGAGTCCTGGGTGTAACCTGTGTTGTTGGTTAAGAAGAAGGACGGCACGTGGCGCTTTTGTGTAGACTACCGTCATCTCAACAACATTATTAAGAAGGACGTCTACCCGCTCCCACGCATAGATGACGCCCTTGACTGCCTGCACGGTCTATTGATCTTCGTTCGGGATACTGGCAGATTGCTGTTGATGACATGGACAGAGAAAAAACCACATTCATCACACCTGATGGCCTATACCAATCAAGGTAATGCCTTTTGGATTATGCAACGCCCCTGCCACCTTCGAGCGTATGATGGACTCCTTGCTCCAAGGTTTCAAATGGTCCACATGCCTCTGCTAGCTCGACGACGTCATCATCTTCTCGCCGACGTTCGACACTCACCTTGAACGTCTCACAACTATACTTGACGTATTTCGAAAGGCGAAGCTGCAACTTAACTCATACAAATGTTGTTTTGGCCACCGGCAAATTACTCTTCTAGGCCATCTCGTTGACGCATCCGGAGTACAGCCTGATCCCGACAAAACTCGCGCTTTCAGAGAGTTTCCGGTTCCGAAGACAGCCGCAGACGTTCGAAGTTTTGTAGGCCTATGCTCGTACTTTCATTGTTTTGTTCCAGATTTTGCGACAATTGCTAGACCCCTAACTAACCTTTTGAAGAAAGGCGTACAATTCTCGTGGGGCACTGGCGAGGCAGCCGCCTTCTCTCGTCTCGTCACTCTTCTAACCTCACCACCCATTCTCGCCCACTTCGACCCTGATGCCCCTACAGAATTGCGTACAGATGCCAGCGGTCATGGCGTAGGTGCCTCCTCACACCAACGGAGCGCAATTATTCCATTACGGAACAAGAATGCCTTGCTGTTGAAGAGTACGCATTTGGGATAGTTGGTTCATGATTACGAGCAATAAAAACAGCGCTAAACGACAGAACGAGTCTGGGCGGTTGCGAAGTTCCGTCCTTACCTTTACAGTCGCCCTTTTTCCGTAGTCACTGACCATCATGCTCTCTGATGGCTCTCTTGGCTAAAAGATTCTACAGGCCGGCTTGGTTGATGGGCTTTGAGGCTACAAGAATTTTCATATTCTGTGGTGTACAAGTCTGGCCGCCTGCGCCAAGACGCTGACAGCTTGTCGCGTTACCCTGTTGACGACTCTGACTCCTCTAATATTGCCAGTGCTTCTTGCGTATTCTCTGTATCACAGCTGCTTCATTTCGCCTGACGAGCAACGCCGTGATGCCTACATCAGAGTACTTATCGACCGTTTTGAGCACTCTCCGGCCGATGCTACTCTACGCCTCTTTGTCCTCCGCGACGGTACTCTGCACCGTCGTAACCTTCATCCGGACGGCTTTGAGTTCCTACTTGTAATACCTAAACACCTCCGCTCCACCGTTATCGAAGAGCTCCACGACGTACCAACGGCAGGACATCTCGGCGTATCTCGAACCTATGACCGTGTACGTCGCCGTTTTTTCTGGCCGTGCCTTGCCCGTTCCGTACGACATTACGTCGCCGCTTGTGAAGTTTGCCAACGACGCAAGAAGCCTTCCCAGCTCCCCGCTGGTTACCTGCAGCCGCTCGACATCCCTGCCGAGCCCTTTCATCGTGTCGGCTTAGACCTTCTCGGCCCATTTCCGGAATCTACATCAGAGAACAAGTGTGTTGCAGTCGCGGCGGACTACGCGACCTGCTACGCCGTAACCCATGCTCTTCCGACCAGTTGCGCAACTGATGTTGCGGACTTCCTCCTACATGATATTATTTTGATGCATGGTGCTCCGCGTCAATTGCTAACAGACTGTGGCCATACGTTTCTGGCCAAAGCCATTGACGACATCATGCGTGCCTGCTCAATACAGCATAAATTTACCACCTCCTACCATCCCCAAACAAACGGCCTCACTGAGCGCTTGAACCGCACCCTTACAGACATGCTATCCAAATACGTTTCAGACAACCACTGTGACTGGGACCTGGCTCTACCTTAGATTACCTTTGCATACAACTCTTCCCGTCTCGAAACTGCTGGCTTTTCCCCGTTTTACCTCTTGTATGGCCGCGAACCAACGCTACCACTGGACACTGTGCGCCACACCACCGTCTGCCACAGCTTCAACTAGCGATTATGCCCGTGATGCAATCACCCATGCTAACCATGCTCGCCAACTTGCGCGCGCTCGTCTACAAGTGTCTCAAGACAAGCAGAAGCAACGCTTACGACCTCCATCACCGTGATGTCCATTTTGTGCCCGGCAGCCTCGTGTTGCTTTGGTCACCTTCGCGTAAAGTTGGCCTATGTGACAAACTCCTTTTTTGTTACACAGGCCAAAGTGACCAAATGTTACGAATGACCAAGTGTTACAAAGTGACCGATGTCACCTATGAAATTGTTCTAGCCACGCCCACTACGTCCTCCGCTGTGACAACCAGTGACATTGTCCACGTCGCCCGACTCAAGCCCTACAACTCTTCACGCGCCTTACATATTTAACAGCACCGTGACAGTGCTTTTGCCGCCACGGGGGGGGAGGGGGGGATAGTATTACGATATGATCAAGCGATGCTCAAGAAACGATCCGCCGCGAGAACGACGATGAAGTCGGTTGATGCGCTTGGCGCGAGCGAGTGTCGGCCTGGCTACCTGGCTCCAGTGTAAACAGCCTGTAAATAGCGTCTTCTGTCTGTGTCTTTCCCCACACAACAATATAAGGGCCAGGGAAGCTAAGAAACCACCACAACAAACAGGTGGGAGGGCAGGTAGGTGAATGGCCTCGAAGTCTATGCAGAAACGGAAGTGTAGAAATGCTACGGGCTGCCACATCGTTCAACAAGCTGGTGAACGTTGAAGAGTGTGACTGACTAGCAGAAAATAATGTTAAGAAGGGGAGTGGAGCGATGAATACAAGGAGGGGGAAGACGCACATAAAAGGCGTCAAGAACCAAATCGACAAATAATTATGGACGTGGGGTGCGTCTCGTCACTGCCCGACTGCTCAATACCAGAAGGCCATGGCCAGTCGCGTAGCTGAGGCTCGCCTGCCTCATCATATAACACGTGCTGCTTGCTGCGCAGAGCCCATCCTTATTAAACATCTCTGCAATTTTCAGAATAGACGGGTGTCAGGAGACACGGCACTTTCTAATCTCTCGAAGCTACTGGCCCTTATTTTACTGCGAACTACAGATGCCATAATTTTCAGAAAGGCTTCTAAACAAGAAACAGCCCGGTTCAGACTGTCTGCCTCATAACTTCCCAAGTATGATCCAACAACAATATGCGTCACGTGATAACCACAACACCATGATTGCAAGTTACTTCCCAACATCTCTTCAAACAAGTCGGACAGCAGGTCGCCGAAAGTTAGTGAAATTTTTATCATACAATACTATCGAAGTTCTAGCGCTGTGCTTCATTCCTGTACATTCCATTGGCTACGTGTTTTGTGTTTCATCCCTTGTGGACATGACTGCATGCGTACCTGTTGACCTGTGGGTTATTCACAAACTACTTACCTGGTTTGCTTTTGCTTTCCGTCAGTTTTTTTCATAATGCCACTGCATGTAACAAAGCACAACTGTATGTTTGCGTAAGTTGGCATTTACAGTTGTTTTCGCTGACTTTAACATGAACCAATGCACGTATTGGTATTCATGACGCCACTAAATGTATGTGATGTTTGTGGTCATGAAATGTTTCTTTTTTGATGCCACTGTTTCTACAAGTGCAAGCATGTAGAGATTGTGCTCACATTTTTTTCTTTCTCTCTCTCTCTCACTTCTTTCTTTTTTCTTACCGAGAAAAATGTATAAGTTGAACTCTGTGTGCTTGCAATCCCACTCTTGATGAAGGCTGTACCCCAGCCGAAACGTCAGTAATCCTGTTTTTCCTATGTGCACCTATTATTTGAACTATTTCTGTGCTGCATCCTGTAATTCGATGCTTCCTAAATATATATATATATATATATATATATATATATATATATATATATATATATATATATATATATATATTCTGACAAAGAAGCTTGAGAACAAGTTAAGGACTGCGCAAAGAGTGATGGAAGGAAGAATGCTAAGCATAGCATTAAGAGACCAAAAGAGAACGGTTTGGATCAGGGAGCAAATGGGTATAGCCAATATTCTAATTGACATAAAGAGAAAAAGAATGGAGCTGGGCAGGTCATGTAATGCGCAGGTTAGACAACCGTTGGTTACAGAATGGATACCAAGAGAAGGGAAATGCAGTTGAGCACGGCAGAAGACTAAGTGGAGAGATGAAATTAGGAAATTCGTAGGTGCTTGTTGGAATCTGTTGGCACAAGACAGGACTAATTGGAGATTGCAGGGAGAGGCCTTTGTCCTGCAGTGGACATAGAATAGGCTGATTATATATATATATATATATATAATCTACCTCGCTCTACCTGTACTTTTGCTTGTACTTTCTGGTGATGTTGAGCCAAACCCGGGCCCAATGTCCAAGGCGGAGGCGGATTCCTTTGCTACTATACTGGAAACAATACGCAGGCTAGAGGCAGCTGATGCCACTACTACGGAAAAAATACTTAAACTTGAGGAAGGGCAGGCTGCTTTAGTTGCGAAACTAAACTACGTCAAAAATGACCGTGCAGCTGCTTCAGAAACGGTGCGTCGACTTCAAGAAGCAAATGCGACTTTGCGGGCCGATCTAAAGGCAGCCCACGACAGGCAGTCTGCTGCAGATGGTGAGGTCAAGCTGCTGAGTACGAAGCTTTCTGCAGTGGAGTCGAGGACTTCACTTTTCACTTGAATGCCCAGGTGGCCCGGACCTAGGCTCTCATTCATTGAGTAAATTTTCTGAGCAGATTGAAAACATTTCTTCGAGGTGTGATGAAAACGAAAATAGAATGAGACGCTCAAACTTGCTGTTCTTTGGCATAGAAGATAATGCTCGAGAAGATTGGGCTGCATCGGAGCTGAAGATAATTTCTTTCTGCTCAGAGAAACTTGGTATCACTGTAACGGGTGCCCAGTTTGACAGAGTGCATAGAATAGGTAAGTTCGCTGATGAAAAGCGCAGACCTATCATTGCTAAGCTGACATATTTTAAAGATAAAGGACGCATCTTGGCTGCTGCGCACAAACTAAAAGGTTCTGGTTTCTACGTTCAAGAGGACTTTTCATTTTCTACACGACAAGCCAGAAAACAATTGATCGATCACACGAAAACAATAAATAAACCATTCAAACTTTCAGTTGACCGACTGTGCATTGATAACAAATCTTATGCATATGATGCCACAAAGCGTTCAGTAATAGAAATCAGCAGATAGCTAGACCAGGACACACGTGAAACACCGCTAACTCATCGCATTGCTACATCGTTAACAATATCATTCACTAATATTAGAAGCCTGATGTCGAAACGCGAACTCGTCTCATCTTATCTTGAAGCCTGCGACTGCACTATTCTTGCTCTCACCGAAACCTGGCTTTCCCCCGAGTTAGCCGATCCCGAAATTCTTCCCGCTAAGCTAACCTACAATACTTATCGCTGCGATCGCTCAGATAGAAGAGGTGGTGGCGTCCTCCTCAATATTAAAAAGACTATCGCATCATACATTATGGACACATCTTCAGGTCTGGAGATTGTCTGGGCCGCATGCCGCTGCCATTCCGCTAAAGTTTTAGTAGGCGTTTGTTACCGCCCTCCAAATTATAGTCATTGCTTCGCTGATGAACTGTGCAATAGCATTGCTAAAGCCACCCAGCTCTGTCCAACTGAGTTCACATACCTTATTGGCGACTTTAATCTTCCTCTCATTGATTGGCCTAACTTATCATCATCTTGCAGTTTTTCATCAGAATTCATTAGCCTAACATTAGATCATTAAAGAACCTACCTGTGGCTCCAACGTCTTAGATCTTATACTAACTAACGCCCCAGAAACTATAGAATAAGTAACACGGTTGGATAGTTTCAGTGACCACAGATTACTGAATGTATCCATCAGTATCCCATTACCATCTACAGGTGTCTTAAGTAAGACAATTCGTGACAACAAGGGAAATTACGAAGTAATCATCATTGAGCTAGAATCCTTTCTTGAACATCATTTTCTACCTTTGTTCCACACTATGTCTGTTCATGATAACTGGGTCACGTTCAGAGATAAGTTATGTGCATTGGTTGAGCAGAATATTCCTTTAATCAGAATAACTGAAGACAAAAACAAACCGTGGTTCACTACGTTCCTTCATCTACTCAGAAACAAAAAGAAACGTTCATACAGAACTGCAAAAGGAATCGGCACCCCGTCAGCTTGGGAAAGGTATCTTAACTGTTTAAGTTCTTACTGCTCTGCTCTCAATGTAGCCAAAAATAAATATTTTTCCCAAGACCTTCCTTCACTACTCAAATCTAATCCCAGAAAGTTCTGGCAAATTTTATCTCCTGAATGCAATACTAATGACATCTCGTTACACAATAAAGAAAACAACATTCCTATTCCTAACAATGAGTGCGCTCAAGTTTTTAATAAATTTTTCTCATCCGTATTCATGAAAGAAAGTATTACTAATTTGCCCGTTGTTGCAGACCTAGATTACCGGTGCATGCAACCTATTGAAATTACTATTGATGGTATTGTTAAGCTTATTAATTACTGGAAAGTTTCGTCTTCAGCAGGTATTGACAATATTAATTCTAAGTTACTAAAAGATACAGTATCAGTATCTAGCAAGTTTTTATTTCACATTTTTCACCAATCTTTAATCACAGGTCAGATACCCCAAGATTGGAAAACAGCCAAAGTCATACCCATCTTCAAAGATGCTGACAAAAACTTAGTTGAGAACTACTGACCGATATCGCTAACGTGCATATGCTGTAAAACGATGGAACATATTATTGCATCTCATGTTTACCAACATCTAGAGTCGAACAACTTCTTTTTTCATAATCAACATGGTTTCAGGAGAGGTTTGTCGTGCGAAACGCAACTGCTTGAATTTACGACAGATTTACATTTTAACATGGACTCAAACCTTCAGACTGACAGCATCTTTCTGGATTTTTCTAAAGCTTTTGACCACGTAGCTCATTGTCGCCTGTTTCTGAAGTTATCATTGAAACTTGATTCTATCTATCTTAACTCTATCCTGGCTTCGAAATTTTCTTTCTAACAGACAGCAGTTCTAACAGACAGCAGTTTACTTTCGCTAACAGCTTCTCCTCGCCCCTTTCAGATGTTTTATCTGGTGTACCACAAGGAAGCGTGCTTGGTCCCTTACTCTTTCTGATATACATTAATGACATACCCAATAACTTACCATCATGCATGCGCATTTTTGCTGACGACTGCATTATATATCGTTCTATTAACACCTCCAATGACCACCTGATCCTCCAAAATGATCTTAACCAAATTATTAATTGGTGTGACACCTGGCTAATGACTTTAAATTCATCAAAATGCAAAGTGATGTTCTTCACCCGCAAACGCACTAACTTGAACTATTCTTACTGTATTAAAAATGTCCCGTTATTTTGGACCTCATCATATAAATATTAGGCGTAAATCTTTCAACAAACCTCTCCTGGACTTCTCACATTAGCACCATCTGTACCAGTGCCTCTCAATCACTGGGTTACCTGCGACATAACCTTCGGAACTCACCTACACTTATCCGCAAACTGGCATTTCAAACATTTGTTCGCCCTCGACTTGAGTTCGCCGCTCCAGTCTGGTCTCCCCACCAAAATTACTTAATTACCATGCTGGAATCAATCCAAAACAGAGCCACACGTTTCATTTCCTGAATTTATGACTGCCGTTCTAGCGTAACTCAAATAAAGATTCACCTTTCACTTCAGCTGCTAAGTAATCGTCGCGGCATAGCCCTTTTGTCATTATTTCATAAATACGCCCACCACACTAACAAACGTTACCTACACCTAGAAATGTCATCGCACACGTGCCACAGATTATATAATCATCATAGCTTCACGCGCATCTATGGTAAAACAGAAGCATTTAACTGGTCTGCGATCCCACGTGCCATTCAGCTCTGGAACAACCTTCCCGACAACATAGTTGCGGAAACTGACCGCGAAAAATTCAAGCACTCACTGAACTCGCTTAACCCTTGTTAAAAGTTAATATCACACTCACTGTTCTGTGTTAGTTTTTCTACCTTTTTCTTGCACTGTTATACGTTTGTTACAAACTTATAGAGTTTCTTTTTATTGTACTCATATGCAGCTTTATGTAGCTAATGTTCCTCTGACTCTTAAGCTGTGCACTTGGCTGCTGCTTTCTTTTATTATTGTTGTTACTAGATTGTATGTACTTGATTGTATGCCCCCCTTACTCAATCCCCATGTAGGGGCCTTGTAAGGTATTTTACAAATAAATAAATAAAATATATATATATATATATATAAACGAGAAGAAAGGGGGTTAACTGAGGGGCCCGATTTTTATTAGTCATATCATAAGAAGCCAACAAACACTTACACCACCTTTGCGAAATGCGAAGGTTGTGGGTTCGGTTCTCACTTGCGGCAAGTTGTTTTTTCATGCACTTTAATTTCCATTAATTTATCGTTTCTGTGTTTCATTTATTACGCACAAGTTGGCTTCTTGTGATATATATATATATATATATATATATATATAGAGAGAGAGAGAGAGAGAGAGAGAGAGAGAGACAGAGAGAGAGAGAGATGAAGGAGGATGAGGAGTGGTAGTTGTCAGTGAAGAACCCCCCCCACCCCAAATAAATTTCTGGCTATGCCACTGCTGCACAGCACATGAAACTGCTAGCTTGCAAGTCACTAATACAACCGCAACTAGAATACACATCAGCCCCTCCCCTCCCCCTACTTGGAACCCTACCAGATCTGCCTCACAAATGGCCACGAAGCCTTTCAGAATCATGCTATCCGATTGATTCACTCTGCATTCTCATATGATAGCAGCGTAACTTTTTTTAAAAGCATATTCTGCTGTGTAAACCCTTTCTCAGCACCATTTTATTTCTAGCTTATCATTATTTCATACATTTTTTTGACAGTGTACTCAATCGTGCACTCAATTTTGCCACCGTCACGCATATCCCATCGCACAGGTTTAAACGTAACCTGTCCTCCTGCACATACTGTCAACAACCTTGCTTAGGATATTGCAGCAATTACCAGCTCATCTGCTTTCCCTGAAGAAGTTACCTCGCGTCACACATTGTAACAAGGTCACCATAATTTATTATTTTTTGTAAACCCATCCCTTATGTAAGAACCATGGCAGGGTCTGTAAGGTATTAAACCATTTGCTGCCAAAGCCGGCGAATCGCCGAGCATACGTGCAGTGGCAATGTTGCCGAAGCCGGCGAATCACCGGGCTGCCGATTTTATGATTTCCTGAAGCTGTTGATAGACGGCAGCACTTATCACCTTATCTGAAGATGCTTGGATATATTACCGATAGATGACAGTATTGAGCTGTGTCATTTGAACGCACTTTTCTATGTTCTCATTTTTTTTTTTCGTGTGGTGGCGTCTGGCGGCAGAAGGAACAGCGACCTCTAATGGACAGTGTGCTCTTTCCGAATGTGATATTGGATATCCTCTTGGTAGCGACAGGGATGAGCAGCCTCAAGGCAATGCCAGGTGTGTAAGGCTAAAGGAAAAAAAAGTTAAAGCCTCTGGGAGTGTGAAAAGTGTGGTGCTGCTTTTCACATGCCTGAGTGCTCCAAGATTTTTCACACGGTGAAACGCCTGCGAGTTGAAAAAACTTCACAGAGTAAAGTGTGAATATTTCTCAAGTGTCAATGAATGCATTTTGATAAGTGTCCAGCAAATATTTTGCTTAGGCGCTCATTACGCACAGAAAGGCGAGAGTGTGGCATGCGCGCACACTTTCGGTGAAACAATGCGCAGTACGGATGGCCCGCACGCGGACGCAGCGGGCAGCAGTGAATGGGTTAAAGTGAAAGCTTTCGCTATTGTGGTGACAGGCATTTATGAGGAGGTAGAATGAATAGTTGCATTTTGCCAGTTTAAATCATTTCTTACGGTGAGTGAAGGTAATTGATCCTTCTATTGGTAGTATTCAATTATTACGCAATACTTATCTTGCCAAATGCTTATCTCCTCACTATGAAACCAGGTGTGCTGCATCATATCTCGTGTTTTTTCTATTCATACACAGAAATAAATAATGTGATGCTACCAATCTGAGAGGGCAACAGTATTTGTTTCAACGTGAACACACAATGAATTGCTGCATTTAGCAATCAAGCTATCAGATGTGAGTGTCATGACTTACGGCACTGCTGCTATTATTGAAGTAGAGTAAAATGTTAAAAGCAGAAGCAAACATGAATAGAAATGAATACATTTTGGCAATGCAACCCGACGTCCAAAGTGATCACCAAATAAAAGTTTGGGCAGAACTCATCTACGATGACTATACCAATATGTGAATAGATTTTTTTAGAAGGAAATAAATTTACTGAACACTGAATGGTTTTTTGTTGTTGCTGCTGCTGCTATTGTTATATAACACATTTCTGTTATAAGTGTACTTTTGTACACTTATTAGCAAGATAATCATGGGTGTGTAATTGGTGATGGATATGTTTCTTATGATGATTACTATGAAGAGCGGCAGATACCCAATGATCCATGGTGGCAGTTCACTGAAGGGCGCAACACTCGCCAGTGGTACATACCCAGTGACCCAAGTTGTTTTTAGACTTCACTCGTCGGAATCGACTCATGTTTTTTGGTTATATAGTAAGATAGCCGAATATGAAAAAGACTGGTCTCACAGTGTCAAGAATTCCATTCGCCTTAAAACGTCGACATGCATTCGCAAGATGTAGTTTTCAGTGCCGCAGTGAAAGCCCCAAATGAACAGCGCGCTTTGCAAACAAGCCACCGGTGCTTACCATGAATGCGTTACCTCGGTCAGTCCTCGTCGGAATCGATGTTCTGCGGCCCGCTGGCCGTGTTTACGGCGGCGGCCAGATCGGCACCGCTCTTGCCCGAACTGAGGCGCTCGCGGATCAACTCGGCAATGGCCCTCTTGGTCCGCCTCTCGAGTTTCTCCAGCTTTTTGGTCACGTCGCGCTTCAAGTCCCAGTCGGGCTTCCTCGGAGCGAGTGAAGCTAGGTCGACCTCTTTGGCGAGGTCTTCCGAATCGCCGACGGCGATCTTCTCCTTGATCTCTTCTTCGATGGCAGCCGGAGAGATGTCCGGGATCACGGACTCCTTGAGTGCTTCGTCCTCGGGTCTGTAGGACCTGAATACCGGCTTTGGCAACGATTCCGGCACCGGTTGTTTGGCTTTGTCGTCTTCTTCGGCGTCGTTGGCGCCTGTTTTCTTCTCGCGTAACGCGCGAAGGCGTTCCTTTCGCTTCAACGCTTGCTCCTCTAGAGAACCGACTTGTTCGTCGGCGGCCATTACTCACGCAAACTGCGCAAACGTGCAAACCGCCCACGAACCCGCCATTCTAAAAAGCCGCTAGACAAGATTGGATTGGGTGGGCTAGACATGGCTAGACCTTCGGGATCACTCGTAGATCACTCGGGACATAGAGTATCTCACTGAAACTCTATGACTCGGGACAACGACCCCTTATACATAGAGTTTCCTACAAAAATTACATTTTTTGTAGGAAACTCTATGCCCTTATACACCAGATCGTGGTTTTAACCAATGCCTCCTTTACTAGATGCCAGCCGCGTTGTCCGTAAACTCGGTTCCGGGCCCTCTCTCTTTTCTCTCCTCCGCGAAAAGGCAACGAGCGCCGCTTGTGGCGGACGTCTGCAACTTAGATCACGTGCTGCGGCCTCTGAGATTACCACGGCATCTGCTGCCATCTCGGAGGCCGCAGGCGCGGCGGCACGGTTGCGGAGCAGACGACGTCGGCTGCGGGAAGCGCGTTGCGCGGAGCCGCGCAGACGACAGACTATGCTACATTTTTTGCTTGAATATTTGAATAAAGAAATAAAATCTCGATGTGTGTTAAGAAATGCCATGAAACATTTTTTAAGTTATCGAGAGTGGTTTACAAAGTTCTTAAACGCGCTTTACCAATATTGCGACAATAGTTGGAGTTAGCAGACGTGTTGCTTTGCATCAGTTTGTTTGTGAAGTATTTCGACTTGACAGACGTACTTCGTCGCAGGATTTGTTTAGGTGAATGCCGGCTCTTTACGCTCGCAGTTCCTGCGCCTTGTATCTCTCATTTATCCATCAATTTAAGGCCTCCTAAATGTGAATCCTTCTACCCGTAGTGTCCAACAAAGACTGCAGTCGTCATGCCTTATTGCTGTGTGCCGCAATGTAAGTCAAGCACTCAATGCCGACGTGCCGGCGTATCGTTTCATGAAATACCGGTCGACAGCGGTTTGCGTGAAAGATGGCTTGACGCTATTCCTAGGGAGAATGGATGCCCACACTAACTTCAAACTGTTCGGTAGTTTGCAGTTTGCACTTTCGGGAGTGCGATTTCAGAGAAAGCTGCAAAATGCGACGTCGACTTAAGCCTGGAGCGGTCCCCAGCTTGTTTACCGAGCGCTTTTCGCGAGAGCCAGACGCCGGGTGTGCCATAGCGGAAAAACGTAAGCGAGATTCGTCGCCCACAGGCGCGCTTGACTGCATGCTGCCTTCTGAAAGCAAAGTACTTTGCTCGCAGCCACACGATGAACAGTCAGCTGAGACAAACTGCAACGAGGACCCTTCTGGAACTGCCACATAATGTTGCCCAATAGCTGTTCCCGGCTGGAGTTTGGAACTTGTCGAGCGAAACCAAGAACGACCCGCTATGAGCAACCTTTTGTTTGGCGCGGCAGCCAGTAAAGATACCCTAAACGAGGACTCGGCGCCTAATCGGGGCCCTGGCTGTACTATTCCGATTGGTTCCTTGCCATCTGGTGGCTTGCAAGTTAAATCAGAAAACAACGGAGCGCATTTTTCAGAGCCTGCTGCAGGGGAGGACGATGACACACAAACAGAAGACCAAAGCGCTCTAACAGATTCAGTGAAGTTTGCATCTAAGAAGAAAAGGTAACCAACAAAGGCTTTGCGCTCGTTCAAGACGCAAACACCATGGAGCTCAAACCCGTCAAGCGTGTTTGTAGAAAAAAAGCGATGGCGACGAAAAGAACGTGCGCTGCGAGCAGAAAATGATAAACTGCGCAGAACTGTAGACGCCTACAAAGAAGAACTTGAAAATTTGAAAGAAGAGTGCTGCGTCTCTGCATTTCTGGAAGTTGTGGCTGACGCCGAGGAGGGGACGGCAAAAGCAGTGCTGCTCCTCGACCAAGTAAAAAATTATAAAAAGAAAACACCACGCTGGTCGGAAGTAACAATCAGTCATGGCATCGTAATGCGACACCTCTCGACAAAAGCCTACGAATACTTGAGGTGCGAAGAGCTTCTCAAGCTACCTTGCAGAACAACGCTACAAAAATACTTCGGTACTACGTCCGGCGAAGTCGGTTTCAGCGAGTTGGTTCGCTCCCGCCTGGAAGCGGAGCTTGAGAATCTGGACACACCACAGTCAAAAGTATGTAGCCTCGTTGTTGACGAGATGAGAATTAAACAAAAGTTGCTCTACCACAAGCAAAGGGACGCGTTCATTGGTGATGTCGACCTAGGTCCTGACCTCGAGTACCTTGCCCCTGCAGCTGAAGGTGAACATCTGGCGAATTCACTGCTGTGTTTCCTGCTTTGTGGCCTGCAAGCAAGATATAAGATCCCTGTTGGTTATTTCTTCACCAAAGGTTGCACTGGAGACCAGCTCGCCGAGGTCATTCGTCACGTCGTCATCAAAACAGCCAGTATTGGTTTTGACGTCATCAGAGTTGTAACCGACAATCACAAAATCAATGTAACTGCTATGGAAATTCTGAGTGGTGGAGAAGCAAAAACACGGGCACCGCATCCGGCAGATCCATCAATGGATATATTTTTCGCATTCGATCAGAGCCACGTCATAAAGAACATCAGGTCTCAATTCCTGGCCAAGGAATTTGGTGAAAGCAAGGAAATTTCATCAAAGTACATCAAAATGCTGTACAAGATGCAGAGACAATCAACAGTGCGGCCAATCAGGTTCCTTACAAGGAAGCACGTTTTCCCGTCGAATATTGAAAAAATGAATGTGAAGACGGCCGTGCAGTTATTTTCTCCTGCAGTGACTGCAGCGCTCAAATACCTCAGGGATCAGGCAGGTCACAGCTGCGATTTTGAATTTGCATCTGTGGGGCCGACTGTTGAGTTCATGCAAGCCTTCCACAAGTGGTTCACGTGCATGGACGTGAGCAATCTTCAGCAGCACATCCATCGCAATGACGAAGATGCTCGTCAGTTTTCTGAAATTGATGACCCAAGGCTGCATTGGCTTGAGGGCGAGTTCCTTTCCTACATTGAGCAGATGAAAACTAAAAGCCGCGCGGAAAACTTCCTGAGCAAGCAAACGCACCATGCGCTCGTCTTTACAACGATGTCAAACGTGGAATCTATTCGCTTCCTTCTTTCTCACAAGAAATTTAAGTTTGTGCTTACGCGCAAGTTTTCAAGTGACCCCATAGAGGCCATGTTTGGATTTCTGCGGCGTAGCTCCGGCTGCAACGATGCCCTGGATGTAAAGAGCGCAGTGTGCGGAATAGAAAAGATGCTCAAGACCGGCATCGTTGCCTCCTCCGCCCAAAGCAACGTGAGAAGCTCGACATCGTTTTCGTCGACACAGCTTCTACCAGTATGTCAGACTCGCACAAAGACCACGAGTACTGCAGAAAAGGTTTTAGATGCGGCGGTGAATAGGCTAAAGGAACAGTGCCTCTCAGACACGCCATGTGCGTCAAATCCAGATGTCGCCAGCGTGGCGATGGTCGGGGGATTTATTGTGAGAGCGGCAAGCGAAAACATCCCCTGCGCCGAATGCGTTGCAATGCTGCAAGGAACCAAAGCAAACACTCCCCTCCTTGGCCTTATCGCACATCAAGATCGCGGGGGGCTCATGTATCCAAGCCAAGAACTTGTGAAACTTCTCATATGCCTCAGGAAATTTGTCGACAGCGTACTCCCGCATAGGAAATCATTCTCAAGACCACTCAAGGTTTGCGTGGAAAGGAAAGTCGAACTCCTCGTAGGACTACCACTTCTGCGATGCGGCAACACAGATACCGTTCACCGCAGAAGGCTTTTGCATCTCATAACTACGAAGTTCATTAAGCCACTTTTCAGTAACTATGCACTTGGAACAACTGACAGACATGCCACTGTGAAGCTGCTGGAGCGCAAACCTATTTCACGAAAAATTATTAAAATGTAGACTCATTTGTCTACGCGTTTTGCCGCTGCAGTGATAATTCTCGGGCAGGACATTTGAACGACACACTCAAGGCCATCCAATTTAAGCGTGAAGAAGTAAACGTGCTCAGTTCCCACGAAGAATATGAATGCCTCAAGCCTGGCCATCCTTATCGCCGAAATTCTTTAGGGCCGGGATCAAAAATCTACGGGCACTTTGCTGAGCTAAACTGCGATAGCCGAAAGCCTATCTATGAGTGCCTGTGTTACTGTTGTCTGAACTGTTCTGCGAACGGACGCCGCCGTGGCCGCGAGCATGGGATGAAATCACAACCATATGGCTGCAAGGTTTGTCGCCGATGTCCACACGCGCATGTCCGCGCTCTCCCACGCGCCCACTCGCACAGCGCTACTGGCATGACGCCTCGTCTCCTTTCTCCCCTCGCCGGTGGTCACCGATTTCCTGCGTCCACCACGGACTGCGTCCTGACACTCATGAGCTACTAAAGGCTTAGGCCTTAAATACTTTGCCTGATGCGCGCAACGCGTTCTCTCTGAAAGCGACCTGTGCTACATTGAGCACGCGTGACCCGATCGAAAGCATCACTACCTCAACACGCATGAGTAATTACGTGCGACTTCCAAGAGACATGCTGCCGAACGCAAACGCTGCACATGGTTTGACGCGTTCTCTTGCGAGAGAGAGTGTCGGTGAACGCGAAATACAGCAATTCTTCCTTGAACTGCGCACAAGTTAACTTCATGTGTTACACCAGAACAATGGTGTTCTGTACAATGAATGAACTCGGTCGACCAAGCAGCACTTCAAAACAAACTGCAATTAAGCGCTATTTCGTTCAAGCGCGGCCGACGAGCAAGCAGAAGCAACAAGCGATGGACTAGTAGAAACTCGACGACCTCCGGACGGCTGGTGCATTGGCGGCGGCACCGACATCACAAGCTCAAACGTAAGGCCCAAGTTCATTTTAGAGTGCGTGTATCGATTGTATGCGTGTTACTGTGCATGCCACTGAAAAGCGTAAGTTAAGGTAGCCAGTTATTTAGTGTTCTTTGAAAAAACGCATTTGCCGCATAGTGAAAAAAGTCTTGAACAGTAACGCAAAGCTGATAAGACGTATAATATGTATGATCTACCAGCACCGTGCTGCATAATATAAGAAGCGGGCAAACAGTTGCGACAATGAAAATGACTAACGAACGAACATATGTATATAGGTGTATATATATATAAAAAAAAGAAGCCCACGAGAACGCTCGCTAGCAGACGCCCCTGCCTACCGGCGCCATCGATGCGCCGGCGGAAGCAGCCAGCCGCCGCCACCAGAAGTTGAAAAGGCAACGAGCGCCGCTTCACGGAATTTATGCTGAACTAAGGGAACCGCCGCCGCAATGGGAAAGCGAGCAACGCGGCTGGCATCTAGTAAAGGAGGCATTGTTTTAACCATAGAGTTTCATATTAGTATACTTTATTAGAAAGTCTATGGTTTTAACCACTACCTACTAAGCCCAAGACCTGCACAGATCTCCCTCCTCCAGCACGCCTGGTCTAGTTCTCCCCTTTTGCCGCTAGGGAAAGGACGTACGAGCAGAGTGGCGCTAGTTATAACCTGTTCACTGTCGTCTGCTTCTGCGACCTGTTCAGCGCTTGTCTTGCCACTACGGCAGGCACAAAGCGCTTTTATTGGCGTTAAATGAATAAATTCCCAAATATACAAAAGAAAACGTATTTGTGAATGCTTTGCGTTTAAATAGTGAAACCAAATGAGGAGGAGCGGTGCAAGAAATGTAAACAACGAGCATAGGGGGCAGCTGCAATGCTAGATCGACGGCATAAATTTACCTTTCCTAGCCTCCGTAAGAGACTGGTAAATTGTTTAAGAAGATTCATATGATAATCTAGCTTTTTTCATTTGATTACAGATAGCCTTATGTCGTAGATGACATTAGGATTTACTGCTGTGTGCCGTAGTGAAAGGCAGATGATCTGGTAAAAGTATAGTAAAAGTATTCACGAGTAGTCCTCCGCCCGATATGTGCAATAGGCTGATCGATTCTGTTTCAAGGGAAGGTGAGCATATATTGTTTTTAATGTCGTTGGATGTCTATCTCAGTAGAAAGTTTGCAAAAAATTTAGCGATCCCATCACTTTAAAACGTGCTGCACTGCAGGCCTTAAATAGTGTCACGGAACTCTTTTCAAACTGTAAAGCTAGCTTTTCTGCGTGGTACGGCGGCAGCATAACGGTGGTGCTTAAGATACGTACGCAGTGAAGCTGTGTGCGTAATTCACTTTTTGCACTCACGACGCATTCACGGACAACCTTTAAGAGTTAAAATGAGTGGTAATCGTTCTGTCGTCGAACATTACGGTGGTTTCAAGTTTCTAAAGAGCGCAGAAGGGAATTTTAACACGTATACAATGACACTGTTGTGTACATTACGAACTCTATAAACAACGTGACTTATAATTATTTGCCTGAAAAAAGGCAATATAGGAGCGGCTATTTAACGCTATTTTAGGGAGCAGCGGACTATACACGCTCCGACATTTGTAGGTTCGGGCAATCAACTTTGGGAGCGAAGTGACCGATCAAAGCCTTGTGACATCACTGTTACTGTGTTAGCAAAAGTAATCAACTAGACAAGCAGTTCGTCACAACACAACAGCTGCCGCACTAATTACAACGCCGCACAGCCGCCCACCGCGTAGCAGACGGATTGATGGATGGATGTTATGAGCGTCCCCTTTGGAACGGGGCGGTGGCTTGCGCCACCAAGCTCTTGCTACTATGCTACTTATATCCTACCTAGGTTAACCAATGAAAAAAAAAGGACCCTATGAACTATCACGTCCCAATTTTCTGATCCCCTATTGCGAACTGTGCTTTTGTACGTCTCCGTCTTTTGTCGTTTCCTTACTTTTCTTCCACCAATCCTCCAATCGCCTCTTACTAATGTCAATTGCGGACCTGTTTGCTTTACCACTGCTCCCGCTGAACCCAAGGGCTTCAATGAGGCCGGTGGTGCCTAAATCGACCGCTGGGTAGACGTCTTCACATTCTAATAGAATATGCTCCGTCGTTTCCCTAGCTTTACCGCAGCAAGCACATGCTTCTTCTTCCTTCTTATGAGCTTCCCTTTGAGTTATCATAAATGGTTTCTTTCCTGATTTCGTTTTTTTCCTCTTAAGTAGTTATTCATGGCAGGTTTCTTTTCCATTGCCGCCACCCATGAGATTAATTCAGCCTCTCTGACTTTCCGCTGGACATTCTTTGTTGCTGTGTTGCCCACCCTACAGGCCGCATACTTGCTGGTAAGCTTCCAAGTTCTTTTTCTCCACTGTGAATCAATGATTTTCCTGTACAGATACCTCAACACTCTCCCAGCCCATTTACTTTCTTCCATATTCCTCAGTCGTTCTTCCCAATCAATTTTACTGTGACCTTCCCTCACTTCAAAACTAGTCCAGCCCATATCCCCCTGCACAGCTTCATTTGTAGTCTTCCCGTGAGCGCCCAATGCGGGGCGACCCACTGAGCTTTGGTTCCCGTCGAGTCCTGATTGTACCCCTGATTTAAAGCAAACAACCGCATTTCCAAAAGTAAGTCCTGGAACCATTACCCCTTTCCACATACCTCGGAGGACGTCGTACCTATTGTATCCCCATAGCGCTCTGTGCTTCATTATGGCTGCATTTCTCTTCCCCTTGACTGTTATGGTTTTTTCCTGTGTTTCCATATATCCATTGCCTTTGTTTATCCATATACCAAGGTATTTATATTCTGTTACCCGAGGTATTTCTTGGCCCTGTATCTCCACTGTCTGTTCACTGTTTTCATTGAATACCATAACACCTGATTTTCTAACACAAAATTTCAAACCTAAATTGTTGCCTTCCTGTCCACAGATATTTGCCAGAAGTTGAAAATCACTTTGCTTGTTAGCGAGCAACACAATGTCGTCCGCATAAAATAAACCTGGGAGTTGCTGCTCTATTACAGTACCTGCCTGTTTGTATGAGAGATTACCACGACGAACAGGTTATAAAAGTGCCACCTACGGCCGTCGGTTGAACGAAAGTGCGTGCAAGCTGCTCCCATAGAAGCCGGATATCTGGGCAGGTCTGGAGGTTTTAACCACACTACGACCTACTGGAACTCCAGACCTGCACAGATATCCGGCTTCTATGGGAGCAGCTGGCTCCCAATGTCGTTCAACCGACGGCCATATAGGTGGCGCTTTCATAACCTGTTCGCCTTTTATAATGTGTTTTATAAACCTGTTCGGTGACGGAAAAGCACGAACAGTCTCTCATAGCAAAAGGGCGAAGAGATGCCGGGATAATGAAACATTGGGCATTGTGGGGGTACAACAGGTATGAGGTACTGAGAGGTATTTAGAAGGGAGTAATGGTGCCGGGGCTTACTTTCCGGAATGCGGTCCTGTGTTTGAGGGCAGAGCTTCAGTCGAGACTAGAAGTAAATCAGAGAGCTGTGGGAAGGTTAGCACTAGGTGCCCACGGGAAAACCACAAACGAAGCAGTACAGGGAGATATGGGCTAGGCATCGTTCGAAGCACGGGAAGCTCAGAGTAAAATCCTATACGAAAAACGTCTGAGGAAATTGGACGATAACAGGTGGGCAGTTAAGGTGTTTAAATACCTATACAGAAAGAGCGTTGACTCACAATGGCGGAAAATAACTAGGAAGCTAACCAGTAAGTATGCCAGACACGAGGACGAAGAAAGACAGAGCATTAAACGACAGGTTAAAAACGCGGAAGGTAAAAATTGGATAAATTCAATGGAAAAGAAGCATAGTGTGGAACTATATCGATACTGGAAACAGCAGATCAGCAAGGAAGCGTTTTATGATAAATAAAGAGGCAGTGCTTGACTCTTTGAAGCTAGATCAGGATGTCTTAGAACGCGGAGCTATAAAAAGAAATTTAACGAAGAAGAAGACACATGTACTGTGTGTGGTAAGTATGTAGAAACAATGGAACATCTCATACTAAAATGTGATGGTATCAAGCCCGATGTCGATGCGGCCAGTCACCCTTCCTGAGGCCCTAGGGTTCAGAGATAATAATAGTCATGTAAATAAATATGCGGTGGAAATGAGCAAAAGGCGATTGGGGGATTGGTGGCTCAAAATCAGAGAGGCGACATAAGGTTGAAAGGGTAGGAAGACGTAATTAAAGAAAATCGAGAAATTCAATAACGCACAACACAAATAAAAATAAAAGGCAAAATAAAAATCTGAGCATGGTGGCAACTGCCATCACCCCGTTTCAAAGGGGACGCTCCTTCCTACCTTCCATCCATCCATCCATCCATCGATCCGTCTGCTACGCGGTGGGCGGCTGTGCGGCGTTGTAATTAGTACGGCAGCTGTTGTGTTGTGACGAACTGCTTGTCTAGTTGGTGATTTTGGCTAAAACAGCGACAGTGATGTCACAAGTCTTTGATCGGTCACTTGGCTCCAAAAGTTGACTGCCCGAACCTAAAAAATGTCGCAGCGTGTAGTCCGCTGCTCTCTAAAACAGCGTTAAATAGCCGCTCCTATTGCCTTTTTTCAGGCAAATAATTATAAGTCACGTTGTTTATAGAGTTCGTAATGTACACAACAGTTTCATTGTATACGTGTTAAAATTCGCTTCTGCGCTCTTTAGAAACTTGAAACCACCGTAATGTTCGACGACAGAACGATTACCACTCATTTTAACTCTTAAAAGTGGTCCGTGAATGCGTCGTGAGCGCAAAAAGTGAATTACGCACACAGCTTCACTGCGTACGTATCTTAAGTACCGCCGTTATGCTGCCGCCGTACCACGCAGAAAAGCTAGCTTTAGAATTTCAAAAGAATTCCGTGACACGATTTTGGCCTGCAGTGCAGCACGTTTTAAAGCACTGGGATCGCTTTTGCAAGCTTTCTATTGAGCTAGACATCCAACGACATTAAAAACAAGATATGCTCACGTACCTTTCCTTGAAACAGAATCGATCAACCTATTGCACATATCGGGCGGAGGAAGCTTACTCGTGAATACTTTTACTATACTTTTACCGGACCATCTGTTCACTATACGGCACACAGCAGTACATCCTAATGTCATCTACAACATTAGGCTATCTGTAATCCACTAAAAAAAGCTAGATTATCCTATGAATCTTTCAAAACAATTTTCCAGTCTCTTACAGAGGCTAGGAAAGGGAAATTTATGCCGTCGATCTAGCATTGCAGCTGTCATCTATGCTCGTTGTTTACATTTCTTGCACCGCTCCTCCTCTTCTAGTTTCTCTATTCAAACGCAAAGCATTCGCAAATATGTTTTCTTTTGTATATTATATTTGTAAGTTTATTCGTTTACCGTCAATACAAGCGCTTTGCGCCTGCCGAAATGGCAGCACGAGCGCTGAACACATCGCAGAAGCAGACGACAGCAAACAGGTCATAACTAGCGCCACTCTGCTCGTACATTCTTTTCCTAGCGGCAAAAGGGGCGAACTAGACCAGGCGTGCTGGATGAGGGAGATCCTGTGCAGGTCTTGTGTTCAGTAGGTCGTGGTTTTAACCATATGGTTTTAAGCACGCCTACTGGCGCTTGTTATAACTTGTTCGTTGTCGTCCGCTTCTGCGATCTGTTCCAACGCTCGCGCCGCTATTTCGGCAGCCACGAAGCGTTTACGTTGTTTGTAAATGCACCAAATTCAAAAAAATTACCAATAAAAGAAAGTTTACGAAAGAGTGCTTCGCATTTCAATGACGACATAGTGTACAGAGTGCAATGTACAGAGTGCAATGGAGTGTACAGAGCAGGCACGTACCCAGGATTTTTTTTCGGGGGGGAGGGGGGCCCAACAAGTCCACCACCACCACCACCACCACCATTATCACCACCACCCCCATCATCATCATCATCATCATCATCATCAGCCTGTTTTATGTCCACTGCAGGACGAAGGCCTCTCTCTGCGATCTCCAATTACCCCTCTCCTGCGCCAACCCATTCCAACAAGAACCCGCGAATTTCCTAATTTCATCGCTCCACCTAGTGTTTTGTCGTCCTCGATTGCGTTTTCCTTCTCTTGGTACCCATTCTGTAACCCTAATGGTCCAACGGTTATCTAACCGGCGCATTACATGACCTGCCCAGGTACATTTTTTTCCTCTTGATGTCAATTAGAATATCGTCTATACCCGTTCGCTTTCTGATCCCCAAACCGCTCTCTTTCTCTCTCTTATTGTTATGCCTAGCAATCTTCGTTCGATCGCTCTTTGCGCGGTCCTTAACTGGCTCTTAAGACTCTGCCCCATATGTCAGCACTGGCAAAATTCACTGATTGCACACCTTACTTTTCAGTAATAATGGTAAGCTTCCAGTCAAGAGCTGGCAATTTCTGCCGTATGCGATCCAACCTATTTTTATTCTTCTGTGAATTTCCGTCTCATGATCAGGGATCCCTGTGATTAATTGACCTAGGTAGACGTACACATTGCAGTAGTACTCTGCAGATTCCGCGATAACCTGATTGATGACATGGATGTGATCCATTGTAAAGTATCTCTTCCTGAAGCCAACCTGTTCCCTTGGTTGACAAAATCCAGTGTTGCCCTTCACAGTCTTTAGTGGCCGACTGGCGATCCTGATCTCTTGTTCCTTTGCCCGGCTATTTATCATTATCTTCATCTTCTGCGTATTAATATTCTACCCCACTCTTAGACTCTCTCTGTTAAGGTATCCAATCATTTGTTGTAACTCGTCTGCATTGTTGTTCAATAGAACAATATCATCGGCAAACCGAAGGTTGCTGTGATATTTGCCGTCGACCTTTACTCCTAGGCCTTCCCAGTTTAATAGCTTGAATTCTTTTAAGCATGCAGTGAATAGCTTTGGAGAAATTGTGTCTCCCTGTCTGACCCCTTTCTCTATAGGTATCTCCCTGCTTTTCTTGTGTAGAATTAAGGTAGCTGTAGAACCTCTGTAGATATTCTTACGCGAAGGACGAGTCAGTAAGACGAGAAGCTATTTACAGATTATATTTACAACGGCTGCAGCGCTGACCAGTTAGATTCACAGCGCGAGCCCAGTTCGTTCTTCCTCCTCTTTTCTGGAGTGATGGCGCCCACGCACCTCGTTCAAACAAACAAATACCACACGCATGTAGCAATATTTTCCAAGCTTTTTACGTAAGCGTTCTGTACTCGTTGATTACGTAGTGCCTCTATGACTGCTGGTATCTCTAGTGAATCAAATGCATTTGCGTAATCTATATAAGCAACATAGAGAGGCTTATTTACTCTGCAGATTTCGCGATAACCTGATTGATGACATGGACGTGATCCATTGTAATGTAGCTCTGCCTGAAGCCAGCCTGTTCCCTTGGTTGACAAAATCCAGTGTTGCCCTTATTCTATTGGAGATTATTTTGGTAAATATTTTTATAATACTGGGAGCAAGCTAATAGACTTATAATTTTTCAATTCTTTAACGTCTCCTTTTTTGTGGATGAGTATAATGTCTGCATTCTTCCAGTTTTCTGGGACCCTTGCATTCGATAGACACTTCGTATAAAGAGCCGCCAATTTTCCAAGCGTTATGTCTCCTCCATCTTTGATTAAGTCGACTGTTATTCCACCTTCTCCTCCTGATCTTCATCATTTCATGTCTTGCAGGGCCCTTCTGACCTCATCGCTAGTTATAGAAGAGTTTCTGTATCCTGTTCATTACTGTTTCTAAGTGAGGTATCGTGACTCCTCTGGGTACTGTATACAGGTCAGCTTAAAATGTTTCCGCTGCTTTTACTATATCTTCGAGATTGCTGATGATATTATCCTTCTTATCTTTTAGTGCATACATTATGGCTTGTCCTATGCCAGGTTTCTTTTTGACTGATTTCAGGCTGCGTTCATTTTTTACGGCTTCTTCAGTCTTTCTTATGTTATAGTTTCGAATATCACTTATTTTCGCCTTGTTGATCAGTTTTGACAGTTCCGCGAATTGCGTAACGCTGTGCGGCCGCCAGTCCCATACAACCGCGTAGAGCGCAGGACTCTGCGATTCTAGACGTACTGCGCTCACCGCGAAAGGTTAGAAAAACACCCACATAAGCACAGCAGAGAAGTGGCTAGGTGAGGCGGTTCGACCGATAACTGTAGAAGCATCATTCAAAACAATTGTTCTCCACTTCCGGCGGCGTTTTCTCTACTTCCTTTTTAAATAAAAAGATGTTGATCCATAAATATTCTCATAAACAACGGTTAACTTTTTTATTATTCGCTTTTGCTTGCAGTTTGCTTGTTGCCTTGGCTCTCTCCCTTAGTAGATCGCTTAATTTCTCAACTCCTTGCGATTTTTGTTTCCAGTTGCCAATTTTGCACGAAAAGTGCTATACAATTAGGGAAAAACAGACGAGGTAACGGGCGACAGTCATCTTGCTTATGGGTTAAGGGTTATTGCAGGGTTTCATGATGGACTCTCTTTCACATTCTTTTATTTCCCACCTTATCTAACCCATATCACGTGTAGATGGTTCCGGGCATCTGCCAGCGTCGCGGCGAGCCGTAACTCAAGGAAATAATGAAGCAAAGGGAAAAGTTAAACGCAATTGGCGTTTTCTCTGGCCGCAACTCGTTCCATGAGAGTACAGACCAGCTGAGTAACAGCCGCATCCCCCTCCTGGTCCCAGGATCAGCCTAAACAAAGAAGGTTAAACTAACAAAATCAACAGCTATGGGCGTGACGGTTGAACAGATGGTGACAACTGAACGCATCTCGAGTTAATTGCGCGGGTGTGGAATCTATGAGAAAACTGTCCTTCACATTACAAGAGAGGCCGATAACTACCGCCATCTAAAAGGAGTGAACAAGGCAGCATAATGCTGACCGATGAACAGCTGCCAAGTCTCAACATTGATCTGGCGGCGCTTTAGGAATGTGTGAGGAGTGGTGGCGTGGGTGGGGAGGGGGGGGATATGCCACATGATTTCGGGGGGGGGGGGGCCAGGCCCCCCCGGCCCCCCCCCCCTGGGTACGTGCCTGGTACAGAGTACAGAGTGTACAGTGTATTCTTAGATCAACGGCCTGCAGTTCGAACACATATCGGTTTCGAGCTGCCACCTAAGCATACGACGGAGAGACGGAGCGAACACGGGCTAAATGCAAAGCCTTCGCTAACTGCAGAGAAAGGAGAGATATACATACGCGAAATATGTGAAAAGGAACGCCACCAGAGAAAGACGAACCCAAAAATTGGAGGACGCTTAAGCTTCGTCTTCAAGAGTGGAACGCGACAGCGTTCCTGTCGACCCGCCAAGGGGTGTAAGACAATGGGTACAGGGCAGCCATCACTTACGAGGGGCCCCGCATAGGACGCGGTGAGCGTCGAGCCATATGGTCGAGCAACGCAGCGTTCGGCGCAGCAACGAAACGTGCGCCTGAGCAAGCGGAACGAACCAAAGAACTCGGTATCTCGGAGGGGGAAATGATGCACGCCAGCCAAACGTCGTGATCGGCACGGGCCGAAAGATAGACAGATAGTGATCTAAAGAAAGGAAGGCCGCATGATTCTGCAGAGGGAGCAAGGCGAAGCGTTGTCAGGGGAGAGAGAGTCCATGCCGCGACCCGCCTCGCACCGGTCCTCGTACAGCTTCAATGCGCGCGTGGCGCGCTATCTGTCGGGCAGCGCCGTACATGGAGAGGAGGGGGTCTTCTATGTTTGCCGCAAGATGGCTCTGCGTGTGCGGAAAGCCCAGAAGAAATGCAGCGGAAACGCACTTCGCTACTCGTGTAATTGCGACTTCTGTAAGTTACATGTTCATAATTACCGATATACACCGCAGTAGAACTTTCCACGGCTCGTTTCGAAGGCAACACCGCATTCACTAGAGGCGCGTTTGTACCGCTTGGAAGCATCGAACTCGTGGCTGAGTGGTAGCGTCTCCGTCTCACACTCCGGAGACCCTGGTTCGATTCCCACCCAGCCCATCTTGGAAGTTGCTTTTTATTTATGAAGTGCCTGCCGTGATTTATCGCTCACGGCCAACGCCGCGGACGCCGACACCGACGCCGACACCGACGCCGACGACACCGGCTTTTCTGCGACACGAGCTCCTTAACGCTATCGCGTTAAAATGTACCGCAATGTGTGAATGAGCGTCTACAACTTGCGTGGAACACGATGCAGATAACATGCACGCATGAGAGCGCGGCGCGCTGTTCACCGCCTCGAAGAAGCAATCAGGGGACACGCACACAAAAGCTTCAAACGGTTCACCACGGCTCGTATCACACCGCTTCGCGATGCGGAACGGAGCGTCAGCACCTAAAAAGATAACGCTAGAAGTAAGGAAATCCGAAGATGACCGTAGACAGTTGGCTAAGCGAGGTAAATTTAAGTCCTCAAGCGCCCGCGTTGCAATCCGTGAAGTCCCTGTAAAGATGGCGGCGAGCGCCCATCGCTTCTTTTAGTCGTCTGCTAGCCAAAGAACTTCCAGAGAACAGCCAGACCAAAATCGTCCTGGCAGGTTCTGGCAACCCGTGGGTAGCCAGAACCGTCCAGCGCGAGCAAAACGAACGCCCGGCGGAAGTGCGTAGCGCGGTGGGCGGAGCAACCCGAGAAAAACGAAGACGCTCTGGCTGGCTCTGGCAGCCCGCGGGTAGCCAGAAGTGGAAAATCGAAGAAGGCCAATATTTTCCTTTCGTTGCCTTCGTAGAAGAGCAAAAAATATGATTACAAGAAGATTCATAGAATGAAATGTGGTGCAATGGAGTAATAATCAAATAGAATAATAAAGAAGTTCGTATATTTAATATGAACAAGGAAATTTAAAAGAATGACGCAGACGATATGTTATACAGACAATGCACAGACTGCGAGAATCTGCAGGCGCCGCAGAAGGCATGTAGCTTCAGACCTAACTGCATGCAGCTTTCTTGAGTTAATTACAGATGAGATAACGCAACGATCACATTATGGTATACTGCTGCGTGCCATTATGTAAGTCAGAACAAAGCAAAGGATGTGGCAACAGTTTTCACGAGTTTCCTGCCACGGACGTACGCACAAAATGGATCGAGGCAGTCGGAAGGATAGGTGAGTTCTTTCCTTTTTCTTTTTTCAGTAGTGTTTCATATGCAAAGAAATTGAAGGCTTGCAACAGGTGACCCAGTGCTTTAAAATGCTACTGCTTTGCGTCACGCAAACTTATGTCGCTATACGGAAGATTAAAACTCTTTCTACATTGCTAAAGTGGATTTTCCGAACTGCACGGCGGCTACAAAAGGCTGTGGAGAAGATACGAGTAATTGAAGATATATATGCAATTCGCTTATTAAGGGGGAAAGTACTAAAATAAATATTATTTCGCCCTTTAACGTGGCGGCAGTTTCCTCTTCTAAATTAACGCGGAAAAGCGAGCTTTATAAATCGGAGAAGGAAACTGCTCTCACATTTGCGAACTCTGTGAACATGTGCGACTGAGGGATTGGTTTTTTGTTACTACGCGTAAAATAATAAAAAAGAGTGCTTATGACTATATGTTACAAAGCCGCAAACTATATTCACCGACTTTTTCCAGGTTCAGGCAGTCAAGTTTGGGAACCCAGTGACCGTTCAAAGGTGTACAGCCTACACTTTGCGCCTGACGGCTACAAACCAGGCTTGAAGAGGAAAATCTTAAAACCTGGAGCAGTGCCACCCGTCTTTCCCCCTTCTCCTTCTCATCAAGCTTCAGCCTTGCGGAAAAAGCGCTGTGCGCTAAAGCGGGCGCAGGTGCAAACCGGGTAGACTGCAATCCATGAAGACGAAAGGTCACTGAGAATGAGTACTTTTATAAAGATCAAATTTATTATTGCTTGCATTACTCATTTCTTCATTTGGGTCGAACATACGCATATAACTCAAATGTTTTTTTTATTATTCGCTGGAGAAAGCCTAGCGCACCATCATCACTAGACGAGGTAGCATCAGCGGCGTCTGTATAAGAAACGTCCCAAGATTTGCTGTATACATATACTCCACCAGATCAGCTGAATACATCTTCCTCGCCACACGATGCCGATGTGGAAAACATTGCTTCTCCAGCGCACATGGAACACAACCCCAAAAAAACAATGGGGTGCTCGATGACATGTCAAACGAAGATAACACGCAAGAAGATGCGTTCACTAGCAAGTGCTACTAAGACGTTGCGCAGGAAATGTCAGAAATTGGAAAGAAAAAATTATAATTTGAAGTCACAGCTTGCGCAGTTGAAAAAAGAATTTTCCAAGGTCAATGCACTCGCCGAAGCTACTGGCGCGATCACGCTACAGGTATACATCAACGTCTGGGGTCGTATATACTCTAAAATCCTTAAAATCACGCTCTATTTATTTACGCAAATTTAGCGATTGAAAAATGCCGCGAAATTTAAGGGCAGACGAAAATTTGGCAAGAAATAAGGACGCTATGTTGGAAACGAAAAATTATATTGTCGACTAGATCTGCTGGCTGCAGGCACGCCGAAGTATTAGTCCAATGAGAACTTACGCATGAAGAGCATGCGTTATCGAATTTAAGTCACACGTACAAGTCTGAACAGAGTGGACTGTTTCGGAGAGGCAGAAATGGCTAAAAAGAAACGACAAGGAATTCTCGCGGTCCACTGGGCCGTATGTCACAAACCTGAAGTTTCGCTTACTTTATAAGTGCGAAGGTTTAGTAGCCGTGAACATGTCCCACGTCCCCAATTCATGAACAGATGGGGGCGCAAAATGAGGTTTTACAGTAAATAACTTTATTTGTTCTTGTACGTTTTACATGCTTTTGACTAGTACTTCATTTATTTTCAGGAAAAGCGCTACGCAGGGTGCTGCAACGGCGAAGTTGTTTCTTCACTAATGAAACAAAGATTGCACCCTGCAGGAAAGCGCACGCCTGTCCGAACGAGTATGTCGCTTCCAGATGGGAATATAATTTATTACATTATACAAGAAAATAATTAACGAAGAAAGTGCCTAACGTGAGTGCTTGGCTGACCATAAGCCATTGTTATCACCCCAGAACGAAACGCGAACAGGAAGGGAAAGAAAGTCCTAGCTAGCTAAGTCACATTATCTCAAAGTGAAACGTACGTGTAGTCGAGACGTGGCTAAGCGATAAGGGCGTTCTGGCACCAGTGCACTGAAGCTGTGTGAACCACCTCAGTGTCATATATGGATAACGGCTAATGAGGTACTTTCTGATGGTCACTTTTCAATTCCGCATGAGTGTAGGTTGCATAATTTCAGTTTGCGACAACGCGCTTATTTGCACTCATCGAACTAAAGATAGTGGGTGCGTAACCGCTGTCCATTTGATATAGTGTTTAGCCCGCCCGGACTTTTTTCTTTCTTTCTTTATGTATTTGCGCTGTGCGTAATCACGTTCCTTGGACGCATTATCTGACGCAATGAAATGCGATTTCCTTTTTTGCTAAAAGTCGTGGATGAAATGTCGCTAAAGCAGGCTGCGACATACGAAAGAAAGGCCGACAGGTTTCATGGACTAATTGAAATGGGAGGTCTGGAGAAGGAACTCGGAATTGAAAATGAACTGGCCACACACCTTCTCGCTTTTGTGTTTGTCGGGCTGTCGACGCACTACACGTAAGATGATCATTACTTTTACTAGCACAATTCCAAAGGCTTCCATTGCGATGGAAAGGTCGCCATGATATAAGACATAACATTTCAACTTCTTTGAACAATATAAATTTCGGAAAAAAACTACCTGAACATTTCGCGTGCAATAGTGATTTAACGAAATATCCAGCGCCTTTATATTTTTCAGCCTACGGGTCGGATATTACTTCACGCAGTCTATAAAAGGGGATCAATTGCACCGACTAGTACTCCAAGTCATGGGGTCCATTGAAGAAGCAGGTTTTCAAGTTCTCCGGCTTGTAGCCGACAACCACGCATCTACCTGCAAGATGTTTGCCGTATTCGGAAATGGTTAAATAATTCCAGTCGTGCCGTAAGTTGTCCGGTGTACTTGCTTGGACTTCACGTTTCACTACAACGTATGTCTGGGAGATTTGTAAATATAAGTCAACGCACACTGATGCTCAGTTCGTATATAGAAAACTTATTCAGACTAGCCGTAGTTCATTTATATAGAGCCCATGTATCATATGTTGTACGAGCGCAAGTATATAATTAAGAAATTAATGCTTTTGTCAATCCTGTCTTTCGGAATACGCGCAGCGTTGATCGCATGACTATAGAAATAAACCAAGGTCTACACGCCTGAGTTTCAGGCTGCGTGTACATTTGTATTAGTGAACTGAAAAATTTAACAGCTAGACTGTGGGAGCCTGAAAACCATTGAATATTAATTTGTAGAACCATCACGTGATGTAAAGAGTTTCTCCTTAGATATTGCTAACTGAAGTACACGCATAATCGGCAAGGCTTTCAGATTCATTTCTTAGAAGCAACATCACAAACAAAATGATATATATATATATATATATATATATATATATATATATATATATATATATCATTTTGTTCGCCCAATAAAATCTACCTTTGCCTTTCACAGTGTTGCTATTGTGTTCTTAACGTCACCATTACGTGACGATATTGTCACGTGGTGGTGACGTTGAAGAACACAGTTGCAAATGCCGTGAAAGACAAAACTAACTTTCATTGGGCGAATCTGTGCCCACAAAAACAGGCTACACTTATAGCACAACGATAGCGGCGAACACGGTCGGCGATCGTCGAAAATCTGATTAGCGGGTAGAGTGCGTCGGCTTTTATAAATCAGTCATCGAATGTTCCAGACTAATCATTTGGGACCCGCATGCCTTCCACAAAGTTCTACAACATTCGAGTCACGCGAAGAAATCAGATAACACACGGTTCGGCGACAACAGACAGCGGATAGAAACATCGATAACTTTTCAGAAACTTCGGATACATGCAGACGCGTCCCGCGTTGTGCGATAACATTTGTTAGGCGGCGAAACGTGGTCGCCCGTTAAATATAAGCACACATGTCAATATATATATATATATATATATATATATATATATATATATATATATATATATATATATATATATATATATATATATATATATATATATATATATATTCTTACGGTGAAGAGGAGGAGGAAGTTGAATTGGACTCGAGGAAGACGAAGTCTGGCAGTTGCCTGAACGCCGTATACCTCAGTTGTAAATATACATTATTTTACACTCGTGGGCCTGCTTTCTTCCTGCAACATTTTGGTGGAAGATGCGGGGTACAATCACGGAACTTCGCAGCGGACGTCATCTGCCTGTCCCCACAATGGCAAATCAAACGACACAAGCGACAACGCCTCAGCAGCCCGTGCCAACGGTCATCCTCACTCATCCGCGGGACCCAGGGACATTTTGTGGCCCGGACAACGCCGACGTCCAGGACTGGCTTACGAAGTACGAGCGAGTGTGCGACAACAGGTGGGATCCAACAATGATGCTAGCAAACGTGATATCTTATCTAAGAGGAACTGCGAAGCAATGGTACGACACACACGAAGCTGACCTATCGAGCTGGGATGTCTGCAAAGAAAAAATGCGGGACCTGTTTGGCAGACCTGTCGGTCGTCAGCTGGCAGCAAAAAAAAAAAGAACTTGAGTGGCGCGCTCAGGCGTCCACAGAATCCTGTGTCATGTACATACAGGATGTGCTGGCCCTCTGTCGCAAGGGTGATAACATGACCGAGGCAGACAAGATTGGTCACAAACTGAAAGGTATTGCAGACGATGCCTTCAATCTCCTGATGTGTAACGATTGTGCCACTGTGGATGCAATTATAAAGGAGTGCAGGCGCTTCGAACAAGCGAAGGGCCGCCGCGTCGCCCAAACTTTCGACCGATTGCCCAATACCGCCGCGACATCATGCGAAGACCCGCCACGATTCGTTCAGCCCACAGGCGCGGAAGATATCACGCGCATCGTTCGCCGTGAGCTTGAAGCCATGACTCCGGCTCCAGTTCGTTCCGACTATCGGGAAAGCGTGGCTGCTATCTCCCTTATACAAGTGGTCGTTCGGGAGGAAATAGCAAGTTTGGGCATTACATCGCTCTGCTTGGTCCGCCATAGAAACACCTACCAGGTTTCTCCGACCGCTCGATCCCAGACGCAAAGCTTTCCGCCTCTAGGTCGCAAACCAGCTGACTGGCGCACAGCGAATGATAAAGCCATCTGTTTTAATTGCTCCGGTATTGGACACATCGCCCGTCATTGCCGCAACCACTGGTCGTCGCCTCCTTGGTGGTCGTCTCCGAGTCACTACCGCCAAGTACCAGACAATCGTACTTTCTCGCCCTATACGCCGACTAGGAACATCAATGCCGACAGTGCTCAACCAAGATCCAGCCGCTCCCCGTCTCCGCAAGGTCGTAGGTCCCGTTCGCCTCTCGTTCACCGCTCTTCGTCCCCTTCTGCAACCGGTCGCTTCGCTTCGGGAAACTAGGCGGTGCAGCTACCGGAGGTGAAGCTGCAACTCCGACCCGGACCACAGATCCTCTGTTGACCCTGACTACATGTGGTAACCTACTGGACATTGAAGTTGATGGCGTTCCTGTTAGTTCTCTCGTTGATACAGGAGCGCATCTTTCAGTTATGAGCGCTGCTCTCCGCCGAAGGCTCAAAAAGTTTCTCACACCCGCCGTACCGGGCACTGTGCGAGTCGCCGATGGGAGTACTTCACCTGTCCTTGGAATGTACACAGCACGTGTGACCATTGGGGGCCATTATACCGTTGTTCTATTTATCGTCCTTGAACACTGTCCGCACGACCTAATTCTCGGCCTCGACTTCCTTTCGAAACACTCTGCCCAAATTGACTGCTCCGCAAGTGTTGTACAGTCCGATCTGCCGCTTCCTGCCGACGCAACAACTTGTGCTTCACACCGCTTATGTTCTGCTGAATTTACAAGGCTGTCTCCACAAGTGGCTACAAATGTCCTCCTGACGCCCTGTCCTCCCGTACCTGATGGCGAATACGTCGTGTCGCCGCTTACTGACGTGATTTTGTCGCGCAATATTGCCCTGCCGAGCACCTTAATCCGTATCCGCGAAAACTGCACTCACGTGCCCATCCTCAATTTTGGATTTTCGCCGCATGTGCTGTCACACGGTATCGCCATAGCGCATATCACTCCTTTGGAAGAATTTGAGGTTTCTTCGTTGACCTCTGAATCCTTCCTCAGTTCCAACGGACCTTTGTCACCCACTCCTTCGTCCTCGACACCTGCGGACGATGTTTCTAAGATGATCGCCCCTGACCTTCCTTCCGAGCAAACAGCAGCTCTTCGTCACCTCCTGTAATCTTATCGGGACATCTTTGATTTCGACGACCGTCCACTTGGTCAGACATCATGTTGTCACGCATCGCATCAACACCGGTGACGCAGCCCCATTCATAGGCGGCCATATCGTATCTCCTCAATAGGAAGGGCCATCATACAGAAAGAAGTAGACAGGATGATGGACAAAGACATCATTGAACCTTCCAGTAGCCCGTGGGCATCACCGGTTGTCTTAGTAAAGAAAAAAAGACAACTCGTGGCGCTTCTGCGTTGACTACCGTCACCTCAACAGGATAACAAAGAAGGATGTTTATGCCCTGCCTCGAATTGATAACGCTCTTGACTGCCTTCACGGATCTCAATACTTTTCATCAATTGACCTCCGCTCCGGCTATTGGCATATTAGCGTCGATGAGATGGACCGTGAGAAAACCGCCTTCGTCACACCGGACGGTCTGTACCAATTTAAAGTCATGTCCTTTGGATTATGCAATGCGCTAGGTACATTCAAGCGCATGATGGACTCTCTCTTGCGCGGCTTGAAGTGGTCTACGTGCCTCTGTTACCGCGACGATGTGATTGTGTTTTCGCCGAACTTTGAACGCCACCTGCGGCGCCTCACAACCATACTCTCCGTGTTTCGCAGAGCTGACCTTCAGCTAAACTCATCCAAGTGCCATTTCGGTCGCCGTGAAATTAACATGCTCGGCCATCTCGTAAACGCCTCCGGAATCTAACCTGATCCACAGAAAGCTCACGCCGTGGGAAATTTTCCTGTACCTGTTCAACAAACGATGTCCGTAGTTTTCTGGGCTTATGCTCTTATTTCCGCCGATTTGTGAAAAATTTTGCCGACATCGCTCACCCTCTCACTGACCTTCTTAATAAAGACGTCTCTTTCTCTTGGGGACCACCACAGGAGAAAGCCTTCTCTACCCTGATTGAGCGGCTTACAACTTCCCCAATTCTGTCACACTTTGACCCTTCTGCGCCCACTGAAGTACGAACTGACGCGAGTGGTCATGGCATCGGCGCTGTCCTCGCTCAGCGTCAACAGGGCCAAGACCGTGTCATCGCTTACGCCAGCCGCCTTCTTTCCACGCCCGAGCGAAATTACTCCATGACTGAGAGATAATGTCTCGCGCTCGTATGGGCGGTCGCGAAATTTCAGCCGTACCTTTTCGGTCGGAGCTTCTGCGTCGTAATCGATCATCCCGCCCTCTGCTGGCTCTCCTCTTTGAAGGACCCAACTGGCCGACTTGCACGTTGGGCATTGCGTCTACAAGAATATACATTTTCTATTATGTCTAAGTCAGGGCGCCTGCATAAAGACGCTGGTTGCCTGTGCCGCAATCCCGTGGATCAACCGGACGATACCGATGCAGATTCGGACATCAGTGTTCTATCCCTTTCCGGCTTCCTCCATATTGGCGACGAGCAGCGCAAAGATCCTGTTATTCGAACACTTATGGAACGCCTAAGCTCCTCGCCCAATGACCCGTCCCTCCGGATGTTCGCCTTGCGCGATGGAACTTTGTACCATCGTAGCGTTCGTCCTGACGGCCCAGAGATCCTCCTAGTCGTTCCCAAGCACCTTCGACTTGCAGTGCTCCAGCAACTTCACGACGCTCCTACTGCTGGACATCTGGGCATCACTCGTACATACGACCGCCTGCGGCGCCGCTTCTTCTGGCCCGGCATTTATCGTTCTGTGCGCCGTTATGTCGCTTCTTGCGACCTGTGTCAGCGCCGGAAGACGCCTGCTATGACTCCCGCTGGTTTGCTGCAACCAATTCATATCCCTACAGAGCCCTTCTTCCGTGTGGGCCTAGACCTCCTCGGCCCCTTTCCAATTTCCATCAAAGGAAACAAATGGATTGCTGTAGCAACCGATTATGCCACGAGATATGCCATCGCACGAGCGCTACCAACTAGCTGCGCTACAGATGTCGCCGACTTCTTACTACACGACATCATCCTGCACCACGGCGCCCCTCCCCAGTTGCTGACGGATCGCGGCCGCTACTTTCTATCGAAGGTCGTTGATGATCTGCTCCGCTCCTGTTCTACAGAACACCAAATTGCTACCGCGTACCACCCTCAATCGAACGGCCTCACCGAGCGACTCAACCACACGCTAACTGAAATGCTGGCCGTGTACGTTTCCGACGATCACCGTGACTGGGACGTCGCTTTACCATACATCACCTTCGCAGACAACTCGTCCCGTCACGACACTGCCGGATTTTGACCATTTTACCTTTTGTATGGCCGCGACCCCACCTTGCCCTCTGACACGTTGCTACGTTCCGCAGTGCAATCAGCCAGCACTGGTTACGCTCGCGATGCTATTGACTTAGCCGCCCAGGCCCGAGAAGTCGCCCGTCATCGCCTCACAGTCTCGCAAGCTTCTCAAAAGCGACGCTACGACCTTCGGCACCGAGACTCCCATTTTTCACCTGGTTCCCTTGTCCTTCTCTGGACGCCTTCACGTCGCGTCGGCTTGTCGGAAAAACTACTTTCCCGTTATTCTGGTCCGTACCAGATCTTACACAAACTGTCCGACGTGACATACACGAGATCGCCCCTGTCGGTCAGCCTTCAATTGCGTCCCAACGTCACCAGCGATGTTGCTCACGTCGCCAGGCTCGAGTCCTATGTCCCCCCCCCCCCCCCCTATTAAGTGAGGCTCTATAACTTGAACCGGGACCGAGCTACTCCGCCGGGAGGGTGATGTTACGGTGAAGAGGAGGAGGAAGTCGAATTGGACTAGAGGAAGACGAAGTCTGGCAGTTGCCTGAACGCCAGATACCTCAGTTGTAAATGTACATTATTTTACACTCGTGGGCCTGCTTTCTTCCTGCAACAATATATATATATATATATATATATATATATATATATATATATATATATATATATGTGTGTGTGTTGAGTACGTATTGCCAAGCCTGTTTTCTTTTCTTCTTTAATTGCAGACACCCTTTGGACACCAATCGGAAGTTGTTCCTCGCTTTCGACCACTGCCATATACTCAAAAACCTCCGCAAACAGTTGATATCCACCAATAGAGTGCTGTGCAACGGCGGACAGTACTACAGCCCGAAATATTTAAGAATGCTAGTGGACATAATAGAAAGCCAACCTTCATTCAAGCTTGTGCGGAACCTAACACGGAAACATGTGTACCCGACAAGCTTCGAGAAAATGAGCGTGAGGAGGGCCCTAGACGTGTTCTCCCCTCAGGCATGTATAACTAAACCTGAAAGGTGTTTAGTGACATCATGAAGATGCCACCTCTCTATTAATTCCGTGCATCCAATATATGCATGACGCACGCTTTCGTGGCAAATTAATCTATAGACAAAATATTATATGGGCTTTAGATCCAACTTTTCTTTTTTTTTTTTCAGGAAAAAAAATCTTGCAGGATTATTTAGAATCCACGAATGCCCGCAAGTCCTTGATTTACCTTACGTATAAGGCGTCTATGTGGACATCTGTATATTTTTAAATGCAAGAAGAAATGCGCTCATGCTAGCTTGCAAATTAGTTGTCATTATTGCGGTATGCCTTTAGCGCAATACAGATTTCCACTGCGCCTGAAACAAGCCTGTCATTTGCTGTCAAAATTGACAGCGCTAGTTTCCAAACGGAGAAGGTGCGGCACGTGCCGGCCTATATTTCTTCCAATGTTGATACGCATAAAGCTGCTGAAATTATAGGGCAGAATATTTTGACGGAACATTTACAGTACTTGTTGAGTAGGCTAAATATTCACGCTCGGTATATCCGCAGGTACAGTAGCTATAATGTAGCAATTAAGCATATTTAAAGAGAAGAAATATGAAACTTCATGTACATTACCTATGAATAGGTTGATCGGGATCTCAAATAAGCATCGAGTACATTTGTGCGCTTTAGTAATTTGTGTTGGTCGCCAAACCAACTTTACATAGATCACATCTACAACAAAAATGTCGGTATAACAGTACACCTCAGCACACTTTCGAAGATAACTGTTAACTGCATGCGATGCGTCATTCTTAACTTGGAGTAACTTGACTTCCTCATATTGCTTCTATCATAAAACTGTCCTAGCTGTGCGCTGGCTGGTCTCGCTGGCTCATTTCAAGTGGCCATACCGTGACAAAACGCCTTGTCAAATTTATAACCAACGGATGACGTTTAGTTCTTTGTCAGTATTTCTGAGCGGCTTCACTGTGGATAGCAATTGTGAGGCCACATCAGCGTTCTTTTTTTCTTCCTTGGCCGTCTTTTCTGAGCACGAACAATATATTTGATGGACGATATCTTGCCCCTGATAACTTAAATTCATTTTACTCATATGTGCTCTAAACACCGATTTTGCCGTAAATTCCGTCGTTAAAATTATTTCATAATTCATGTAAGTTTAGTTGATCAGGATGGCATAACACATGATTGAAGCTCCTTCAGGTTGTTCATAAAAACGTACGTTGGTTTTAACGTCATAACACAGTTGCGATTCTTCTAACAAAGAGAGAGAGAGGTGCGGGGGGGGGCATTCAGTATAACGACAGGTATTTTCGCCGGTGTGGGTACGATTCCGCTGACATGCTACCCTGTATAAGGAAGGGGAAGGGGATTAACGATTGCAGAGGAGATGAAAAAAAATAATAATATTAGTGCCTGTTAGTTTGCCGCCCTGTACATCTATATTCCATTGCATTGAGGGGCTGTCAACTTATTGTAGCGTTTATGTAGGCGTTTTGCGACTTCGATCAGAATATCGGGAGATCGAGCGAAGAGCACCATCCATAATTCGCACGATGCTCCTCGACAGCGAAACTTGCAGAGGAACTAAGTGCAAAGGTGGGGAAAGTGCATGGTTGAGGGGACTAGGGAAAATATCCTGGCCAATAGTCGGCCGCGCGATATTCATGGATTTCTGAACTTTGATGTTTACTCTTCCTCTCACTGCCTCCAAATTCTTGAACGAAGAAGGAACCCCCCACATACATACTCTTTGATTTTAGCAAAAACATGATTTTAAAGCCAAGCTTTATATGAGGGTTCTCCCGGACGTCCCCGTATGTGGCTAGTGGGTGGTGCTGCTTCCTTGCCGAATAGATTATACTTAAAGAAAATGAATTATGTCTCGCAGCACAGCAGCCCGCGATACACGAACCATTAGGCTACAATCGCACGTATACTTCCGTACGTATACGCGTACTACTCTTCGATATGACCGCTGTGTGCGTCGCGTTGTGCAGCACGTGTCCGCGAGAGCACATGCACTCGTGCCAGTTTCCTTTATGCAAGTAAAGGTGCATTCACACGACCGGACGAAGGAGGAATTTTCGCAGCGGATGGCGCATCACGTGACGCGCGCGTCATCAAAACGTGCCACCCTCGCCTTGTCCGGCCTCCTCCGCTCGCGGTCCGGTTTGAAAATGCTCGCCGGTATTTCCATCCGTCTGTTTGGCGGTCGTCTGACCTATATTTATTATTATTCCTCGTCGTATTATTATTTCTCTCGTCGTATTCGAGTGCTGATTGCCGTGTTATAGTTTGTTAACGAAGCTTCCCCTCAAGTCTAAATATTTTAAGGCAGTTTGTCGTGTGCGTATCATGGCCACGCATGCTTATATCGCCTTTCCGTTTCTCTACCACGGTTGCGCTTTAAAACCACGGCGCTGCAAGTTTGCTTTCCTTTCCTTCCCTCTTCTCCGCCCTTAAAGTGGCTCTCTTAACTACTACACGCAGAGACAAAGAAACAGCACGCGCATGCGATCGCATAGATGAGATGAATACATATATATAGAAAAGCATCAGTCATAGCTCTCGAAGTATAATATAATATAATATAGAATAGCTCTCGAAGATAGCTATTCCGGCGGCTAGCTTCCCACGCTATGCGTGCCATCCTCGCACCTGTTAAAGCTTTTCCTAGACGCTAGAACTGTACTATTCCTGCGCAACCTTGAGCGATCGGAAAGCGCGTTTTCCACGCCTGGCCGGCGGAGAGGGGAGGCTTCGTTCCGGCCGCGAAGCTCTCCACATCCCCGTAAGGAGCCTGGTGGTGGTCTCGTGCTGACGATGCCCTCTCGGTGAGCGCATATTTCCCCCCCTCATCTTTTAAGAGATTCAATACATACAAGCATTTGTCTCGCAAACCAGATTTATTTCAAGGGAATTTTCCACGTCTCAATTATTTCTCTCGTCGTATTCGAGTGCTGATTGCCGTGTTATAGTTTGTTAACGAAGCTTCCCCTCAAGTCTAAATATTGTAAGGCAGTTTGTCGTGTGCGTATCATGGCCACGCATGCTTATATCGCCTTTCCGTTTCTCTACCACGGTTGCGCCTTAAAACCACGGCGCTGCAAGTTTGCTTTCTTTTCCTTCCCTCTTCTCCGCCCTTAAACTGGCTCTCTTAACTACTACACGCAGAGGCAAGAAACAGCGCGCGCTTTAGATCCTATAGATGAGATGAATATTTACAATTATTATTAGGGTTATAATTATGTTCGAGTGCTGATTGCCGTGTTATAGTTTGTTAACGAAGCTTCCCCTCAAGTCTAAATATTTTAAGGCAGTTTTCCTAGTCTCTAAAGCCGCTCGAGTTCACGCTGCTCCTCTGGCGGCCATTTTTCCAAGAAATTATGCCTTCCAATCGCGGACACCACCAGCCCCTTTCCACATAAGTATGAGGCTCGGAGCAGGAGCTATGGCGCTTGATAGTAAGCGCTGGCTTGACGAACCAACCGACTGAGCTACCTTTCCGGGCAACATTGAAGGATCACGAGTTCAAATCACAAGTTATGTTCCTTTTTTTTCCACTTTTTCTTCTTTTTTTTAATGTCTTTTCCTTCATTTTATCACTGTACGGAAACCCTCCTAAGAGAAAAAATTATATATCCTCAATTATGTGTGGCCACACATGTGCAGGTCATAAATACCAGGTTCTCTAGCCGAGTGCCATCCATGCGGTATAACCGAGCTCAGATTGGCCCACCTTGACTGATCAAATAGGGCGCCACTGTAGGTTAAATGAGGTGTACAACTCCTGCGGGACCCGCCGTGGTTGCTCAGTGGTCATGGTGTTAGACTGCTGAGCACGAGGTCGCGGGATCGGACCCCGGCCACGGCGGCCGCATTTCGATGGGGGCGAAATGCGAAAACACCCATGTACTTAGAATTTGGTGCACGTTAAAGAACCCCAGGTGGTCGAAATTTTCGGAGTCCTCCACTAAGGCGTGCATAATCAGAAAGTGGTTTTGTCACGCAAAACCCCATTCTCCAATTTTTAATTTAACTACTGCGGGGACGGTAGAGTATCCGTCTCCAGTGCAAAAGGACCGTGATTCAAATCCCGGTGCAGCGCAATTCTCCACCGGAAAATACAAAAGAAAAAAAAACGTGTGTTGAGAAAATTGCACAAACAGGCCTGGAGTGCGGCCTGATCCCGGTGACCAGAACCGGTAACGCACTCTCTCACCAGAGCAGGATTGGCCACCCTGGTGCAGTACTGGGCCACAACCTCCTATATGAATACAAAAATCAAACCCCGGCCCTCAGTCCCCAGCAGCCGCGAAGCAACTGACCACGGCGGCGGTCATATCTGTGACGCTGCAGAGGGTGCTAAGAATACCTGGCTCCGGACAGGCCGCCATTGGAATCTGAACCTGGCAACGTTTAACGTTAGAACGCTATCTAGCGAGGCGAGTCTAGCAGTGTTATTGGAGGAATTAGAGGGTAGTAAATGGGATATAATAGGGCTCAGTGAGGTTAGGAGGACAAAAGAAGCATATACAGTGCTAAAAAGCGGGCATGTACTGTGTTACCGGGGCTTAGCAGAGAGACGAGAACTAGGAGTCGGATTCCTGATTAATAAGGAAATAGCTGGTAACATACAGGAATTCTATAGCATTAACGAGAGGGTGGCAGGTCTTGTTGTGAAGCTTAATAAGAGGTACAAATTGAAGGTGGTACAAGTCTATGCCCCTACATGCAGTCATGATGACCAGGAAGTCGAAAGCTTTTATGAAGACGTGGAATCGGCGATGGGTAAAGTCAAAACAAAATACACTATACTGATGGGCGACTTCAATGCCAGGGTAGGCAAGAAGCAGGCTGGAGACAAGTCAGTGGGGGAATATGGCATAGGCTCTAGGAATAGCAGAGGAGAATTATTAGTAGAGTTTGCAGAACAGAATAATATGCGGATAATGAACACCTTTTTCCGCAAGCGGGTTAGTCGAAAGTGGACGTGGAGGAGCCCGAATGGTGAGACTAGAAATGAAATCGACTTCATACTCTGCGCGAACCCTGGCATCATACAAGATGTAGACGTGCTCGGCAAGGTACGCTGCAGTGACCATAGAATGGTAAGAACTCGAATTAGCCTAGACTTGAGGAGGGAACGGAAGAAACTGGTACACAAGAAGCCAATCAATGAGTTAGCGGTAAGAGGGAACCTAGAGGAATTTCGGATCAAACTACAGAACAGGTACTCGGCTTTAACTCAGGAAGAGGACCTTAGTGTTGCAGCAATGCACGACAATCTCATGGGCATCATTAAGGAGTGCGCAATAGAAGTCGGTGGTAACGCCGTTATACAGGAAACCAGTAAGCTATCGCAGGAGACGAAAGATCTGATCAAGAAACGCCAATGTATGAAAGCCTCTAACCCTACAGCTAGAATAGAACTGGCAGAACTTTCTAAGTTAATCAACAAGCGTAAGACAGCGGACATCAGAAACTATAATATGGATAGAATTGAACAGGTTCTCAGGAATGGAGGAAGCCTAAAAACAGTGAAGAAGAAACTAGGAATAGGCAAGAATCAGACGTGCGCGTTAAGAGACAAAGCCGGCAATATCGTTACCAATATGGATGAGATAGTTCAAGTGGCTGAGGAGTTCTATAGAGATTTATACAGTACCAGTGGTACCCACGACGATAGTGGAAGAGAGAATAGCCTAGAGGAATTCGAAATCCCACAGGTAACGCCAGAAGAAGTAAAGAAAGCCTTAGGAGCTATGCAAAGGGGGAAGGCAGCTGGGGAGGATCAGGTAACAGCAGATTTGTTGAAGGATGGTGGTCAGATTGTTCTAGAGAAACTGGCCGCCCTGTATACGCAATGCCTCATAACCTCGAGCGTACCGGAATCTTGGAAGAACGCTAACATAATCCTAATCCATAAGAAAGGGGACGCCAAAGACTTGAAAAATTATAGACCGATCAGCTTACTGTCCGTTGCCTACAAAGTATTTACTAAGGTAATCGCAAATAGAATCAGCAACACCTTAGACTTCTGTCAACCAAAGGACCAGGCAGGATTCCGTAAAGGCTACTCAACAATAGACCATATTCACACTGTCAATCAAGTGATAGAGAAATGTGCAGAATATAACCAACCCTTATATATAGCTTTCATTGATTACGAGAAAGCGTTTGATTCAGTCGAAACATCAGCAGTCATGGAGGCATTACGGAATCAGGGTGTAGATGAGCCATATGTAAAAATACTGGAAGGTATCTATAGCGGCTCCACAGCCACCGTAGTCCTCCACAAAGAAAGTAACAAAATCCCTATAAAGAAAGGCGTCAGACAGGGAGATACGATATCTCCAATGCTATTCACAGCATGTTTACAGGAGGTATTCAGAGGCCTGGAGTGGGAAGAATTGGGGATAAAAGTTGATGGAGAATACCTTAGCAACTTGCGGTTCGCTGATGATATTGCCTTGCTTAGTAACTCAGGAGACCAATTGCAATGCATGCTCACTGACCTGGAGAGGCAAAGCAGAAGGGTGGGTCTGAAAATTAATTTGCAGAAAACTAAAGTATTGTTTAACAGTCTCGGAAGAGAACAGCAGTTTACGATAGGTAGCGAAGCACTGGAAGTGGTAAGGGAATACATCTACTTAGGGCAGGTAGTGACCACGGATCCGGATCATGAGACTGAAATAACCAGAAGAATAAGAATGGGCTGGGGTGCGTTTGGCAGGCATTCTCAAATCATGAACAGCAGGTTGCCACTATCCCTCAAAAGGAAAGTGTATAACAGCTGTGTGTTACCAGTACTCACATATGGGGCAGAAACCTGGAGGCTTACGAAAAGGGTTCTGCTGAAATTGAGGACGACGCAACGAGCTATGGAAAGAAGAATGATGGGTGTAACGTTAAGGGATAAGAAAAGAGCAGATTGGGTGAGGCAACAAACGCGGGTAAACGACATCTTAGTTGAAATCAAGAAAAAGAAATGGGCATGGGCAGGACATGTAATGAGGAGGGAAGATAACCGATGGTCATTAAGGGTTACGGACTGGATTCCAAGGGAAGGGAAGCGTAGCAGGGGGCGGCAGAAAGTTAGGTGGGCGGATGAAATTAAGATGTTTGCTGGGACAACATGGCCACAATTAGTACATGACCGGGGTAGTTGGAGAAGTATGGGAGAGGCCTTTGCCCTGCAGTGGGCGTAACTAGGCTGATGATGATGATGATGATGACCTATATTTAGCGTAGTCAGCGTTAAATCTGTCAACATTGGACGGATTGGCGTGGCTACGATGGCGTGTTGTCGGCTTGATGCTACGTGTGGCTTTGTTGTGCAGAAGTGACCGCATGCGATTTTGTTGTGGTGCAGCGGGAAATGCGAGTCGTGGTTGCGCGCGCATTTATATTTAGACCGCGCAGCCTGCGTGACCTCAACATGAGTGAGGTGCACAAGAAAACGCTAAGTGACGAGACAAGCGTCACTTTTTTGGCTCTTGTTGAGGGATTTGCTGCGCTATGTAATATAGAGCACGCCGATTATGCAAACGCGTAGCTGCGTAACAGGCTATGGCAAGAGATGGCTCTCGAAATGGCTCAGCGGCACGCTGAATCAGCACCTTACTCTGTCGGCATGTATAATTTGGTAGAACTTCATTTTAGGATAATGACGTGCTGCGCAACCAAAAAATAAAGAAAGTTAGAGGGCAGGGCGCTCTGTCCTTTCTGCGCTCAGCCCTGTCTCTCTCTCTTTTTCTTTTGTGGTCAGCAGCATGTTACCAGTTCAATATGGAGCATGTAGCCAAAACTTCTACTTCATTTTTCGGAATGCTCTTCTAGATTTGACCCATTATGTTTCGTTCATCTCATTGAACCTCTGCAGAGTTCCTAAAAACAGTGTTCGCGAACAAACGCCGCACCTTCAGGAGTTTTCGACCAGACGAAAAGCATCATCTTCTACAATAACCAGGGGCATATGAAGATCCGGCGAACTTGCCAGTTTCACGGTTTTGGACAGTCCCGCATTTTTTTCATCAATTGCTTTTCGCAGAGGTGTTGACTGCCAAGTTCCGCCATCACCTCGTGAACCAGGGGCGCCAATGTCCAAATAGCGAAACCTATAGTTTGCATGAACAAGCGCAAATAGCGCTATGCTGAAGTTTTTCTTGTAGTTGAAATACAAAGAGCCTGAATCTTTTGACTTAATGATGCGCACATGCTTTCCATCTATCGCACCTATACAATTTGGGAACTGCCACTTTTCTTTGAAGTCTTGCATGCCAGTAGACCATTCTCCACCAGTCTTGGGAGTCTTCAAGAATTCGTCTTACAGCTCAAGGTAGATTGCCACACATGTCTCTTCTGTGAGCTGGTCGACAGTTGAGTGTCCTACCCTGAACTGTCAGCTTAAGGAGTAGAACGTTTCTCCTATTAAAAAACAAAGAGAAACGAAAAAATTGTTGGTTACGCTATATAAGCAAAGAAAGACAGAACTCCGCATTCGAATAAAATATGCACATCTGACATTTACACTGGAATCTGTGTGAAGGGAATCTTTTATGAAGCGGCTATTTTCATGCTATGAAACTAAATTCGATACACACAGTTGTCTTTATTTCACCATATTTCCGACAGCCTTATGGAACATGCTTATACGATGTTTATGCGCCGTACCGGTCAAAACGATTTAGTACTATAATGTTTCTACACCGCAGCATTCGCTATATCTACGCCGAAATACACGAACTGTTCATTGCGAGAGGTAAAGGCAGTCATGTCACAACGAAGATGTGTTTGTCGTTGTACACACTGCACAGAGATGTAGGACGCTAAAGACAGGTTTGGTTCTTTTTTTTCCCGTTTCATTCCTGCGTCCATGGGCTAACGGAAAAAATAAGTGCACGCGCACATTAGACGCGACATGAAGTGCGCACTTCACAAGAGAGCAGCAGCAGTCACGGTCGAGAAAGCTGGGAATGCCTTCGCTTTAAAAGTCAGTGCGCCTCATCAAAAGTGACACTTGATATTTCAAATTGAAGCAAACGTTAGTGCTTACCTGTGGCGAGGAAGCGAAGAGTGATTTGAAGCCGTGTCTTCCCTGGCACAGATGGACTCATGATGGCTTCTTGCCGCTCGATCGTATGTTGAACGCGGGCCAGAAGTTCGAAAAACTGCGTGCTGCTGACGCACAGTAGGCGCTTGTATTCGTACAGGTCACACTCGAGCAGCTCTTCATAAAGCAAGTTCTGTACACCAAGAGTCTCCTTCGACATCCATGGTTTCGTCCCGCATAATCCTTTTCTTTTTACAGCCTGCACCTCGTCGTCTTCACTCACTTCAAGTAGAACAGCCAACGCGGACAAACGCCGCCTCCAATAGCCGTCCATCTTGGAATGCACTCTTGCGTCCAGCAATTTGTTAACGTGCGTAGTGTTGGAGTCGGGAGTAAGCACGCGGATTCCGCAAACGGCGCTCCGGCTGTGGGATTGCGACGTAACTCAGCTGCGCCGGATTCAAGTGATGACGTCACTGTTTTGTCTGCGGAGCAGGCGGGATTTCGCCCTAGCGTGTGTATTCACCTTAAGGAGGAACGAAACGGAAAAATTGATAGCATTTGATTAACCGCTTCAAATAGATTCCAAGGTATGCAGCGTGTCTGCATACCTTGGAATCTGTTTTTTCTTTTGGAATCTATGGGTTTCCTTTGTAGCAGTTGCTACGAATGGGTGGATGTCTCAGTTTTGCTTGATTAATTCTCTCCATCTTGCGGGTTTCCGCAGAACTATTACGTCATAACTTTTCCACTCCCTTTATTCTTTCTAGGTTACAGCGGCGCTGCGGTACCTTCAGCAATATGACAGAAGATTTGCGATATCAGGATTCGAAGACAGTCTGCCAACAATCCAGTACATGGAGACGGTATTCAAATGGTTCACTACACACAACATCAGAAGTACCACATTTCACATTGTAAGCCGGAACCCAAACAGGATGCCGTTCAGCTCTCCAGATGATGACAGGTATATACCTCCACAGTCCTTCTAACTAAATGCTATTGCTTTTTTTACAGTACTATGTAATTTCAGGTTGCTGTGGCTGGAAAAAGAATCTTCGCCCTTCTTCGCATCGTGGAAGGCCGCAGCACCCCACAAGAGGGCATGCATATCCCTCGAAACACACGAAGCTTTGCAGGTACCCACAATGTCCACAGTCCGGTGCGCACAATTCCTCCTCCGTTCCGGTTTCCTTTATGTGTTGACTTCAAAATTCTCCAACGACCCTGTCGAGGCGCTTTTTTCCACCATTCGGTAACTAAATGGGTCAAACAACCTGACAGACGCCCGTGCAGCACTTTCATCTCTGCAAAAAGTTCTGGTGATGGGCATCTTTCACTCATCACCAAGCGGCAGCACAGAGAAGGCAATGGGTCATATTGGATCCCACCCCGCCCTTTCAACCTCGTGGCCCACAGAGGAAACGAATTCAACAGCACTACAAGAGTCAAGAGCCGTTCAAGAGCCATAACCCGATGCTTCATCAGTGATGCCTGCTCCTACAATGGGACAAGCGATGCGGCCATATTTGGCGGCTCTACGGATTTACTGTGGTGGGTTTTTCGGCGTAAATTAATTGCAGTGTAATCAGTTCAATTGGCCGCAATTGTGCGTGGTGCGGAGCTACTTGCCCTGTAGTGTGTGATTGGAGAAGAGCGTGTCAATTATTGCACGCTCATGTGTAAATGACGAGTACCAACAGACAGAGTGACCTATGGACCCAGAAATAAAAAAAGACCTTCGCCAGCCGCGACTACGGTTCCCTAATGACTAACGACATATTCTAGCGCGATGGCATAATCACAAGAAATACCCACAGACACACCTCACAGGCGCTACTGCGCCTTTGACGCGTGCCTATGTGTCTTCGTTCGGTGTCACAAGTCGCACGACCGAATATCATGGGTCATCAGAACTTCTAACTGAATTATATATATATATATATATATATATATATATATATATATATATATATATATATATATATATATATATATATATCCCGGCCACGGCGGCCGCATATCGATGGGGGCGAAATGCGAAAACACCCGTGTGCTTAGATTTAGGTGCACGTTAAAGGAAGACTAAAGCGAAACAATAAATCAGTTTAGACTAATGAAGCATTGTTTGAGAACCCTGCAGGCAGTGATTTCAGAAAAATAGTTTGATTATTAGATGAGAAAATGAAGGTACAAGTATCAGTATTTGAATTTCGCGCCGAAACCCAAGCGCCGGTACGTCATCGTGACGTCAGGGACTCCAAAGTATGTTTTCGCATTTGGGCCGCGTTGGCTGAATGAAGGTTCCCGAAACTTGCCATGTTTAATATTTGGTTCCTTTAGAACGCAATGTAGTCAATCTGTACCGCTACATATAATTAGTAGGCCCTAGAAGATTCCATCAAAATCCAAGACGTCACAGCCCCCAGGTGCGGGAACTTAAGTAGGCGTCGCCACCCGTATTTCGTTCTTGCGCTTTTTCTGGCTTACCAAACGTCTTATCGTTGTAAGAGTGGCGTTTTTGGTGTTGTAGAACGGTAATTTATTGATGCAGAAGACATCATTTTTCACTTTAGTGTCCCTTTAAAGAACCCCAGGTGGTCAAAATTTCCGGAGTCCTCCACTACGGCGTGCCTCATAATCAGAAAGTGGTTTTGGCACGTAAAACCCCAAATATCATATATATATATATATATATATATATATATATATATATATATATATATATATATATATATATATATATATATATATATTGTTACGAGGGGTTGCGGAGGAATGGTTTTATTTACAGGAGAATTGGACGATGCTGGTAGCGGGATCGTAGCGCAGCCCGGCCTCGCAAACTCCTCGTTCTCTTCGTCTTCTCTTCCTTCTCTTCTTGTCCGTGCCTTTCGTATCTGTTACATTTCCCCGCAAGCAGACGAAGCCCGTGGGGCGAGTCAGGATGGACAAGGAGGGTAGAAAGGCTTCAGGCGAGCAATATGAGTCAGCTGAGTTCTGCTTGATCGCCGACCATTGCACAGTAGGCGAGCTATGACGTAAGTGAGTTCGCTCAGGCGGTCCACAACTACATATGGGCCTGAATATTGTGACAGGAACTTTTGGCACAATCCACGCTTGCGTTGCGGTATCCAAAGAAGGACTAAGTCACCTTTTTGCAGCGATACTTGTACGTGACGGTCGTCGTATCGCTCTTTCGAACGACTTTGCGAGGCCAGAGTACGAATACGAGCTATTCGACGCGCTTCTTCGGCGAGACACAAAGTCTCCGATACAGAATCATCACTGTGCAGAACGAAGGGTAAGAAAGTGTCCAGAGGGCTTCGCGGTAACCTTACATACAGGAGATAAAATGGGCTATAGTTCGTGGTTTCGTGCTTCGCCGTGTTGTACGCATAGGTGATGAAAGGCAGCACGTCGTCCCAGTTCTTATGATTGGAGGAGACGTACATGGCAAGCATGTTAGTCAGCGTTCTGTTTGTCCTTTCAACGAGGCCATTGGTCTGTGGATGATACGGCGTGGAATGACGAAACTGTGAAGTGCACAAACGAAGCAACTCTTCAATGGCATCAGCCGTGAACTGGCGACCACGGTCGCTGATGATGACACGTGGTGGGCCATGACGAAGGACCACGGAACGGAGCAGGAACACCGCCACACAAGCAGCAGTGGAAGACGGTATGGCTGCAGTTTCTGCATACCGTGTAAGATGGTCTACGCAGACAATTATCCAGCGGTTCTTGTTGTTGGATAACGGGAATGGACCCAAAAGGTCAATGCCTACTTGCTCGAATGGCGTACTGGGCGGTGTCAATGGCCGAAGGGGACCCGGGGCCTGCGGTGGTCGGTCGCTTGTGACGTTGGCACGTTTCACAACTAGCGACATAGCGCTTGGTTGTTTCGTACATCTTGGGCCAGTAAAAGCGCTCCTGCGTGCGGTGCAGCGTTCGTACGAAGCCGAAATGGCCGGAAGTCACATCGTCATGCATGGCGCGTAGAACGGCGGAACGGAGACTCTCGGGGACAACCAGCAGAAAACGCGCTCCATGCCCGGAGTAATTAGTTTTGTACAGCAATTTATCACGGACAGTAAAGCGACCGCTGCCTTTAGAAGTACGGGCGGCGACAGAAAGCGGATCAAGGGTAACATCATCCCGTTGTTCTCGCTCAAAGTCTGCCGCGTCAGGGAACGTAGGAGTAACAGCAGCGAGACAGTCGTCAAAATTCTCAGCATCGCAGTCGGTAGTCGCAAGAGGAATCCGAGAGAGGCAGTCTGCGTCAGCGTGACGACGGCCACTCTTGTACGATACCACAAAGTCGTATTCCTCGAGGCGCAGTGCCCAACGTGCGAGGCGACCAGAGGGATCACGTAAACCGACCAGCCAGCATAAAGAATGATGGTCGGTGATAATCTTGAATGGTCTACCATAGAGATAACATCGAAACTTTTGTAAGGCGAAAACGGCTGCCAGGCATTCCTGTTCCGTGACCGTATAATTGCGTTCAGATTTGCTCAGACAACGGCTGGCATATGCGACAACATGTTCGGCGCCACTGTGACGTTGTACAAGCACCGCTCCTATCCCGATTCCACTAGCATCAGTGTGAACTTCAGTCGGGCAAGATGGATCGAAGTGACGCAAGAGGGGTGCTGACGTTAGTATAAACTTCAGTTGAGAGAATGATACGTCACAGTCTGGCGTCCAATTGAAGGATGCATTTTGTCGCAAAATACTTGTCAACGGATAAACCATGTCGGCAAACCGGGGAACAAAACGACGAAAATACGAACATAGGCCAATGAATGAGCGGAGCTCTCGTGCTGTCTGCGGTGGCTTGAAGGAGCTCACTGCTTCAATCTTACGAGGATCGGGTCTGACGCCATCCTTGTCGACTAAGTGTCCCAGGACCAGTGTTTGACGTTCACCGAACCGACACTTTTTTGAGTTTAGGACCAGTCCAGCTTTCTCAATGCAGTCGAGAACGACGCTGAGGCGTTCGTTATGTTCTTCAAACATGCGGCCAAAGATTACAACATCATCTAGGTAACACATGCATATCTCCCACTTTAGACCACGTAGTACTGTGTCCATGAATCTTTCAAAGGTGGCATGAGCATTGCAAAGGCCAAAAGGCATAACATTAAATTCGAATAGGCCATCTGGAGTCAGGAAAGCGGTCTTTTCCTTGTCGGCAGGGTCCATAGGTATTTGCCAATACCCCGATCGCAAATCAAGTGTTGAGAAGTAAGAAGCAGCGTGTAAGCAATCAATGACGTCATCTATTCGCGGTAGTGGATAGACATCCTTCTTCGTCACTGCGTTTAGATGTCTGTAATCCACGCAGAATCTCCAGGAGCCATCTTTTTTTCGGACCAGGATTACTGGGGCTGCCCATGGACTAGATGATTCTTGAATGACGCCTTTGTTCATCATCTCCTTGACTTGCTCGGCAATAACTTTGCGTTCGGACGATGACACTCGGTAGGGCTTCTGCCGGATGGGGTGTGCTGAGCCGGTATCTATTCTGTGACGAGCGCGGGACGACGGTAAATAAAGGGGTGCATCTCCATGCGTGAAGTCAAATGCAGCCATATGCCTGGCAAGGACTTGTACCAGTGCTTGCCGTTCCGATGTACCGAGACCCTTGCTGATCATGTCAAGCATTAGCTCTTCAGAATGGCGATTATCGCAAGGAGAGCAAGCTGTAGAGACGTCCGTAGTTAGTGCCGCTATTGAGCTACATGCGGCTTCATCGAAAAGAGCGATTTTCATACCGCGAGGAAGGACAACCGGCGTGGCGGAACAGTTCAGCGCCCACAATGTGGCGACTCCTTTCGTCATGCACACGACAGAGCAGGGCACAAGTATATCCTTTTTAGCACAGTTTATGCGGAGAGGTCTAACTACAAGGTCAACACAATCAGCATCAACAGTAGTTGCCGAAACACGAACGGGCGTCAGGCACCACGATGGTGCAATCACTTCATCAAGAACACTGAGTGTGTCTGCGTCCCTGTCTTCACCACCCGAGCTTTGTTCAGAATGTGCTGATATTAATAACTTGTTCAATGATATTTCGCCACAACCACAGTCCGCGGAAGCGCCGCACTGTTCAAGAAAATCGATACCAAGAATAACATCGTGCGAACAACGAGAAAGAACAAGGAATTCCGACACAAACACTTTCCCAGCCAACGAAACACTCACAGCACAAACACCAAGGGGATGAAGCCACTCACCGCCTACTCCACGAAAGGTAGTACCGTCGTTCCAAGAAAACATAACTTTGTGGCCTAGACGGTTTTTGAAAGCGAGGCTCATCACAGACACAGTCGCCCCAGTATCCACTAACGCCATGGTCGGTATTCCGTCAATCGAGACATTCACTTTGTTTTTATACATCACAACAGGCAGAGGTATTTCTTGCAAAGACCGTCCGGCGACCACACCTCCATTGGCCGTGGATGCTAGTTTCCTGGCGGCGGTGAGGAAGAACGGCGCCGAGGGGACGGAGAGCGACGGAGACGGCTATTTGGTGGCGTCAGACTCCGGTCAGATGCTGGCGAATCGCTGCGTCTTGTCTCGTGTGAGAAGTGATCCCTTGGAAGCAAATCGGTCGTCCGCAGGTCATATGAAGTACGGGTTCTGGGTGGCGAGAACATCGATGGTGTCCTACGTGATTGACGGGCTTGGCGACAATACCGAGCTATATGGCCTGTGGAACCGCAGTTGTAGCACACGGGAGGGTCGCGGTTCACAGCGTCTTCCTCAAAACGAATGGTTGACGGCTGCGGGTGGCGAGAAGGTTCGTGGTTATGTGGATAACGTGTCTCTGCTGCTTGCTGAAATCCGGTATATCTTTCATAAGTCGCGTCGTGGTAGTAGGGTCGGTGCTGTTCTTGTCGTGGCCTGACAGACGACGCAGGGCCTCGGGGGTAAAAACGCGGCTGCTCTCGTTGTGGCCGAGCGTCATAAGTAGGGCCTCTGTCGTAGAGACGTGGCTGCTGTCGGGGCGCGAGTTGATAATCCTCAGTGCCCCTCGCCGCAGGATACGGGGAGAAGGAGGCCACGTTTGGCTCGAAATCTGTTGGTAGGCGGAAGCTATGACTGCCTGGATGTGTCACTTGCTCGTGCAGGCTGAGCCCCCAACTATTTGTCGTATCGTTGATGCCAGATCGAGGGGCTGGTTGCTGTCCACGCTTGCAACTGTCGTCACGTTGGCTAGCCTGCCAAACTTCGGCGTGATGCGCCTCGTCTTCAGTTGTTCGAAAGTACGACAGTGCCGAATGATGTCAGCGACGGAAGCCAGGCTGTCTTTTGCAATGAGGAAATTGTAAACATCCTCGGCAATTCCTTTTAGGATGTGCCCGACTTTGTCCTCCTCGGACATTACTGAGTCCACCATCCTACACAGTTTGATTACTGCCTCAATGTAGGTCGTGCAGGTTTCACCTGGTACTTGCGCACGTTGCAGTAGCGTCTGTTCTGCCCTTTCCTTTTTCGTCGCGGAGTCGCCGAATCGCTCTTTGATTTCCGAAACAAATCTTCCCCATGTTGTGAATGTTTCCTCGCGGTTGTCGAACCATACCAACGCAGTATCCGTTAGAAAGAACACGACGTTAGAAAGCTGAGAAGCGCTGTTCCACCTGTTGGCGGCACTCACCCGGTGATAATGGATGAGCCATTCCTCGACGTCTTCGTCCGCTCTTCCGGCGAAGGGACGCGCATCTCTCAGTTGCAGAACAGAACTTGTCGGGGCAGCAGTTGGAATGGGCCGTTGTTCGTCGGCGTCGTGGGACATGTTCAGCTCCGGTGAATTCGGTGGGAGTCCAGCAAGGCGACGGCTCCGTCGAAGAAGTTGTGGTTAATAATAATAATAATAATAATATTTGGGGTTTTACGTGCCAAAACCACTTTCTGATTATGAGGCACGCCGTAGTGGAGGACTCCGGAAATTTTGACCACCTGGGGTTCTTTAACGTGCACCTAAATCTAAGCACACGGGTGTTTTCGCATTTCGCCCCCATCGAAATGCGGCCGCCATGGCCGGGATTCGATCCCGCGACCTCATGCTCAGCAGCCCAACACCATAGCCACTGAGCAACCACGGCGGGTGACTTGTGGTTCAGCCTCCGTCTTCGGGTGTCGATTACCCCACACCTCCACCACAACTGTTACGAGGAGTTGCGGAGGAATGGTTTTATTTACAGGAGAATTGGACGATGATGGTAGCGGGATCGTAGAGCAGCCCGGCTTCGCAAACTCCTCGTTCTCTTCGTCTTCTCTTCCTTCTCTTCTTGTCCGTGCCTTTCGTATCTGTTACAATATATATATATATATATATATATATATATATATATATATATATATATATATGTATATATATATTATTATTACGATACCATCGAGCGATGCTGAAGGGACTAGCCGCTGCGAGAACGACGACGAAGTGGGTCTGTGCCTTTGGCGCGAGCGAGTGTGGGACTGGCGATCTGGCTCCAGTGTAAATCAGCTCTCCTGTATATAGCCTCTTTAATCTGTGTCTTACCACACGTAACATTCTGGTGGAGGTCGGCGATCCCCGTCCTCACCACGGAACTCCGGAGTGGTCGGTACATCGAGCTCGTCACCATGCCTCCCGGTGACGAGACCGCCTCTGCAACGGCTTCGGCTTGTCCGACTGCTCCAATTATCACGGTTGCCCAACATCGCGACCCTGGTGTGTTCTCTGGCCTAGAGGGAGAGGACGTTGACGAATGGATCAACCTCTACGAATACGCCAGTGCTAATAACAGGAAGAGGACCTTAGTGTTGAAGCAATGAACGACAATCTTATGGGCATCATTAAGGAGTGTGCAATGGAAGTCGGTGGTAACTCCGTTAAGCAGGATACCAGCAAACTATCGCAGGAGACGAAAAATCTGATCAAGAAACGCCAATGTATGAAAGCATCTAACCCTACAGCTAGAATAGAACTGGCAGAACTTTCGAAGTTAATCAACAAGCGTAAGACAGCTGACATAAGGAAGTATAATATGGATAGAATTGAACATGCTCTCAGCAACGGAGGAAGCCTAAGAACAGTGAAGAAGAAAGTAGGAATTGGCAAGAATCAGATGTATGCGTTAAGAAACAAAGCCGGTAAAATCATTACTAATATGGATGAGATAGTTCAAGTGGCTGAGGATTTCTATAGAGATTTATACAGTACCAGTGGCACCCTCGACGATAATGGAAGAGAAACTAGTCCAGAGGAATTCGAAATCCCAAAGGTAACGCCGGAAGAAGTAAAGAAAGCCTTGGGAGATATGCAAAGGGGGAAGGCAGCTGGGGAGGATCAGGTAACAACAGATTTGTTGAAGGATGGTGGACAGATTGTTCTAGAGAAACTGGCGACCCTGTATACGCAATGCCTCATGACCTCGAGCGTACCGGAATCTTGGAAGAACGCTAACATAATCCTAATCCATAAGAAAGGGGACGCCAAAGACTTGAAAAATTATAGACCGATCAGCTTACTGTCCGTTGCCTACAAACTATTTACTCAGGTAATCGCAAATAGAATCAGGAACACCTTAGACTTCTGTCAAGCAAAGGATCAGGCAGGATTCCGTAAAGGCTACTCAACAATAGATCATATTCACACTATCAATCAGGTGATAGAGAATTGTGCGGAATGTCACCAATCCTTATATATAGCTTTCATTGATTACGAGAAAGCGTTTGATTCTGTCGAAACCTCAGCAGTCATGGAGGCATTACGGAATCAGGGTGTAGACGAGCCATATGTAAAAATACTGATAGATATCTATAGCGGCTCTACAGCCACCGTAGTCCTCCATAATGAAAGCAACAGAATCTCAATAAAGAAAGGCGTCAGGCAGGGAGATACAATCTCTCCAATGTTATTCACAGCGTGTTTAGAGGAGGTATTCAGAGACCTGGATTGGGAAGAGTTGGGGATAAAAGTTAATGCAGAATACCTTAGTAACTTGCGATTCGCTGATGATATTGCCTTGCTTAGTAACTCAGGGGACCAATTGCAATGCATGCTCACTGACCTGGAGAGGCAAAGTAGAAGAGTGGGTCTAAAAATTAATCTGCAGAAAACTAAAGTAATGCTTAACAGTCTCGGAAGAGAACAGCAATTTACAATAGGCAGCGAGGCACTGGAAGTAGTAAGGGAATACATCTACTTAGGGCAGGTAGTGACGGTGGATCCGGATCATGAGACGGAAATAATCAGAAGAATAAGAATGGGCTGGGGTGCATTTGGCAGGCATTCTCAGATCATGAACAGCAGGTTGCCATTATACCTCAAGAGAAAAGTGTATAATAGCTGTGTCTTACCAGTACTCACCTACGGGGCAGAAACCTGGAGGCTTACGAAAAGGGTTCTACTTAAATTGAGGACGACGCAACGAGCTATGGAAAGAAGAACGGTGGGTGTAACGTTAAGGGATAAGAAAAGTGCAGATTGGGTGAGGCAACGAACGCGAGTGAATGACATCTTATTTGAAATAAAGAAATAGAAATGGGGCATGGGCAGGGCATCTTATGAGGAGGAAAGATAACCGATGGTCATTAAGGGTTACGTACTGGATTCCAAGGGAAGGGAAGCGTAGCAGGGGACGGCAGAAAGTTAGGTGGGCGGATGAGGTTAGGAAGTTTGCAGGGACGACATGGCCACAATTAGTACATGACCGGGGTAGTTGGAGAAGAATGGGAGAGGCCTTTGCCCTGCAGTGGGCGTAACCAGGCTGATGATGATGATGATGAATAACAGGTGGGACCCAACGCTCATGCTCGCCAATGTCATCTTTTATCTCGGCGGCATCCCACGCGTGTGGCACCAAACGCATGACGACGAGATAAACAGCTGGGACAGTTTCAAAGAAAAGCTCAGAGAACTGTTCGGCGACCCCATTGGGCGCAAGGCTGCCGCGAGAAAGGCTCTTGCGTCTCGTGTTCAGACATCTACAGAGCCGTACGTTTCATACATCCTCGACGTCTTGGCTCTCTGCTGCAAAGCTGACGATACTATGTCTGAAGCAGATAAAGTGTCGCATGTGCTAAAAGGCATCGCGGACGATGCTTTCAATTTGCTTGGTTTCGGCCACGTCTCGACTATCGACGCCATCATCAAAGAATGCCGTCACCTTGAACAAGCTTAGAGCCGCCGTATCACACATCACATCACGCGGCTCCCCAACACTGCCGCTACGTCGAAATGTGAGGGTCGACCGCGTCAAACCACTCCCTGTGACGATGTAACTCGTATTGTTCGCCGCGAGCTCGAGGCCGCCTTTTTGCCAGCTTTCTCCGCGACGCCTCCCGATCCACCAGCAACCACGATTGCGCTGATTCAGGCCGTCGTCAGAAAGGAATTTGAGAACGTGGGGCTCAACTCCGTGTGTTCATCGTCTACACCCACGGTTCCCCAGTTCTCTAGAAGCCCTCCTCGTCCCCGGCAGTCCTTCTCTCCCACACCTCGCCGCAACCCGTCCGAATGGCGTACCCCCGATGACAGGCCGATCTGCTTTCACTGCTGTCGCATCGGCCACGTCGCTCTTCACTGCCGCAACCGATGGCCACTCTACGCCTCTTCGTCCTCCGCGACGGTACTCTGTACCGTCGTAACCTTCATCCGGACGGCTCTGAGTTCCTACTTGTCATACCTAAGCACCTCCGCTCAACCGTTCTACAAGAGCTTCACGACGCACCAACGGCAGGACACCTCGGCGTATCTCGAACCTATGACCGTGTACGTCGTCGTTTTTTCTGGCCGGGCCTTGCCCGTTCCGTACGACGTTACGTCGCCGCTTGTGAACTTTGCCAACGACACAAGAAGCCTTCCCAGCTCCCCGCTGGTTACGTGCAGCCGCTCGACATCCCCGCCGAGCCCTTCCATCGTGTCGGCTTCGACCTTCTCGGCCCATTTCCGGAATCTACATCAGGAAACAAGTGGGTTGCAGTCGCGGTGGACTACGCGACCCGCTATGCCGTAACCCGCGCTCTTCCGACCAGTTGCGCAACTGATGTTGCGGACTTCCTCCCGCATGATATCATTTTGATTCATGGTGCCCCGCGTCAATTGCTAACAGACCGTGGCCGTACGTTCTTAGCCAAAGTCATTGACGACATCGTGCTTGCCTGCTCAATACAGCATAAATTTACCACCTCCTACCACCCTCAAACGAACGGCCTCACTGAGCGTTTGAACCGCACCCTTACAGACATGCTATCCAAATACGTTTCAGACGACCACCGTGACTGGGACCAGGCTCTACCTTACATTACATTTGCGTATAACTCTTCCCGTCTCGAAACTGCTGGATTTTCGCCTTTTTACCTCTTGTATGGCCGTGAACCGACGGCCATCCAAGAGGTACCACTGGACACTGTGCTTCCGTCCACCACAGCTTCAACTAGCGCTTGTGCCCGTGATGCTATCGCCCATGCTGACCATGCTCGCCAACTTGCGCGCGCTCGTTTACAAGTCTCTCAAGGCAAACAAAAGCAACGCTACGACCTCCGTCACCGTGATGTCCATTTTGTGCCCGGCACCCTCGTGTTGCTTTGGTCACCATCACGTAAAGTTGGGCTTTGTGAAAAACTGCTGTCCTGCTACACAGGCCCATATCGCGTGCTTGGCCAAGTAACCGATGTCACCTACGTAATCGCTCTAGCCACGCCCACTACGTCCTCCACTGTGACACCCAGTGACATTGTCCACGTCACCCGACTCAAACCCTACAACTCTCCACGCGCCTTGGATATTTAACAGCACCGTGACGGCGCTTTTGCCGCCGGGGGGCAGTATTACGATATCATCGAGCGATGCTGAAGGGACGAGCCGCTGCGAGAACGACGACGAAGTGGGTCTGTGCCTTTGGCGCGAGCGAGTGTGGGACTGGTGATCTGGCTCCAGTGTAAGTAAGCTGTCCTGTATATAGCCTCTTTAATCTGTGTCTTTCCACACGTAACAATATATATATAGCCAGGCATCAGGGGGAGCACGCATGGTCCCATTGCAGGTTTTCTCATCAAAGCAGCTGAGGACAGCATCAACTGCAGCCAATGCATGGAAAAGACCAAGGCTCGCCGCTCGTCTAGCCCCGCTACTGCCATTATATTCAATTTAGACCGGGGAGCCCTTTCGTATCCAATACTTGCATTTCTTTCACTTGTCTGCACTTTGGAAATGGCAGCAGAAGCGTTTGCACCGTTTGCCATATCCAAGAAGAAGCCGATGGCACTTTTCCTGCAAACGACACTTCCAGCAGCAACTGAAAATCCTGTTTTCAGACATGAAGGTGCTACAAGAGAGCACCAAGAAACCACAGCGCGGCATGTGCTGCAGGAGTTCAGCCGTCCTTTCTTTGCGAATTACGCGGTCGACAAGACTACCAAAGAAGGAAAAGCCAGAAGAATTGCGGAGAAGCCCAAATGTCGAAAAATGTTGACATTCTAGAGATGTAATCGTTGTGCCAGAGTTAAGGCGTCTGTGCATTTGTGAATAAACTCGATTGAATTTTCGCGCAAGTTCAATACGCTCTTCAGCAGTGACGCTAGCTGGAAACAACGTACACCAGCAACACGTAAATAAAGCCCTATGTTTTTCGAAATCAAGCTGTATAGGCATGTGAAACATATGTTGAATGATAAAACGCCTTGACGACGACCAGCAACGACGCTAAACCTTTAGTTAAATTTTCAAGCGATAGCATAAGTACTTATGTACAATCACTTTGACGAATACGTGCATAAGAGAAACTGAACTATTGCGTTGTGCGATAGAGAGCTCGTCTACTATGACCCAAAACGTACAATTACAGATAGCGCATGTATGCTTCATATCCAGACAGCAATTATAACTGTCTGTTTAGGCGATCAATCGATGATGGAAAACGCCGTTTCTCACATCATGCGTACATAATTATGCCGAACCTCGATCAGGAAGCCAAAAGCCCTCGGCAGTTATGTCAGTGACATTATCAGTACGTTTGTTATGATGCGCTAATATTTGGAGGTTACATGTAGCTGGCAGGGCGTACCAGGCGATCATTTTCGCGTAGTATGCTGTACGGGCAATTGCAAAAAGTTTTAACGAGCGAAATAGTGGGTAATCCACAACGACAGCGACTACGGTGCATGTGTTTGTTCCTATTTCCGCGCTGTAGTCGCTTCTTTAGTGAGAATTGCTACTTCACTTATGATCGGGATCGCGGTCGAGATATTGCCTGTCAGAAAGAAGGAGCAATAGAGGCATTGGTTCTAAGTGACGCATCATACACCAACTTAAATAGCTTAGAATCAGTTCAATAAAAAGCTTCGCAATGCATATTTTACTCGCCGAGCACGTAGGCAATCGCTTGATCAGTTAATTTTCTTTTTCTTGTGTGGAGCGGCGCAAAATTTCCGCATAATCGGCAAACCTAGACCATGCAAGCATTCGTGTATGGTTGTACACGTCATTACATAGCACTGGAATGACTACACTTAAACAGTTTTGACGTACTAGCTGTTGTCCTCTCAAAAAATTGTCGCATACGCAAAAGCACGCGCACGTTCAAACGCCGCACAGCCGCCCGCCGCGTAGCAGAAGATGGATGGATGGATGAATGTTATGAGCGTCCCCTTTGGAACGGGGTGGTGGGTTGCGCCACCAAGCTCTTGCTATTATACTGTCTAATGTCCTACCTAGGTTAAATAATGAAAAAAAAAACATTACGGACTACCACGCCCAAATTTTCTGATCCCCTATTGCGAACTGTGCTTTTGTACGTCTCCGTCTTTTGTCTTTTCCCTACTTTTCTTCCACCATTCCTCCAATCGCCTCATACTAATGCTTATTACGTACATATTTGCTTTACCACTGCTCCCGCAGAACCCAAGGGCTTCAAGGAGGCCAGTGGTGCTTAGATCGACCGCTGGATAGACGTCTTCAAATTCTAATAAAATATGCGCCGTCGTTTCCCTAGCTTTACCGCAGCAAGCACATGCTTCTTCTTCCTTCTTATATCTCGCTTTATAGGTGCGTGTTCTAAGGCATCCCGATCTCGCTTCGAAAAGTAATGAGCTTCCCCTTGAGTTACCATAAATGGTTTCTTTCCTAATTTCGTTTTTTCCCCTTAAGTAGTTACTCATGGCAGGTTTCTTTTCCATTGCCGCCACCCATGAGATTAATTCAGCCTCTCTGACTTTCCGCTTGACCTTCTTTGTTGCTGTGTTGCCCACCCCACAGGCCGCATACTTGCTGGTAAGCTTCCTAGTTCTTTTCCTCCACTGTGAATCAATCTTTTTCCTGTACAGATACCTGAACACCCTCCCAGCCCATTTACTTTCTTCCATATTCCTCGGCCGTTCTTCATATTCAATTTTACTGCGAGCTTCCCTCACATCAAAACTAGTCCAGCCCATATCACCCTGCACAGCTTCATTTGCAGTCTTCCCGTGAGCGCCCAATGCGAGGCGACCCACTGACTTTTGGTTCCCGTGGAGTCCTGATTGCACCCCTGGTTTAAAGCGAACAACTGCATTTCCAAAAGTAAGTCCTGGAACAATTACACCTTTCCACATACCTCGGAGGACCTCGTACCTACTGTATCCCCATAGCGCTCTGTGCTTCATTCACCACCATCATCATCATCATCAGCCTGGTTACGCCCACTGCAGGGCAAAGGCCTCTCCCATACTTCTCCAACAACCCCGGTCATGTACTAATTGTGGCGATGTCGTCCCTGCAAACTTCCTAATCTCATCCGCCCACCTAACTTTCTGCCGCCCCCTGCTACGCTTCCCTTCCCTTGGAATCCAGTACGTAACGCTTAATGACCATCGGTTATCTTTCCTCCTCATAAGATGCCCTGCCCATGCCCCATTTCTATTTCTTTATTTCAACCAAGGTGTCATTCACTCGCGTTCGTTGCCTCACCCAATCTGCACTTTTCTTATCCCTTAACGTTACACCCACCATTCTTCTTTCCATAGCTCGTTGCGTCGTCCTCAATTTAAGTAGAACCCTTTTCGTAAGCCTCCAGGTTTCTGCCCCGTAGTTGAGTACTGGTAAGACACAGCTATTATACACTTTTCTCTTGGGGGATAATGGCAACCTGCTGTTCATGATCTGAGAATGCCTGCCAAATGCACCCCAGCCCATTCTTATTCTTCTGATTATTTCCGTCTCATGATCCGGATCCGCCGTCACTACCTGCCCTAAGTAGATGTATTCACTTACCACTTCCAGTGCCTCGCTACCTATTGTAAATTGCTGTTCTCTTCCGAGACTGTGAAACATTACTTTAGTTTTCTGCAGATTAATTTTTAGACTCACTCTTCTGCTTTGCCTCTCCAGGTCAGTGAGCGTGCATTGCAATTGGTCCCCTGAGTTACTAACCAAGGCAATAGCATCAGCGAATCGCAAGTTACTAAGGTATTCTCCATTAACTTTTATCCCAAATTCTTCCCAATCCAGGTCTCTGAATACCTCCTCTAAACACGCTGTGAATAGCATAGGAGAGATCGTATCTCCATGCCTGGCGCCTTTCTTTATTGGGATTTTGTTGCTTTCTTTATGGAGGACTACGGTGGCTGTGAAGCCGCTATAGATATCTCTCAGTATTTTTACATATGGCTCGTCTACACCCTGGTTCCGTAGTGCCTCCATGACTGCTGAGGTTTCGACAGAATCAAACGCTTTATCGTAATCAATGAAAGCTATATATAATGGTTGGTTATATTCCGCACATTTCTCTATCACCTGACTGATAGTGTGAATATGATCTATTGTTGAGTAGCTTTACGGAATCCTGCCCTGTCCTTTGCTTGACAGAAGTTTATGGTGTTCCTGATTCTATTTGCGATTACCTTAGTAAATAGTTTGTAGGCAACTGACAGTAAGCTGATCGGTCTATAATTTTTCAAGTCTTTGGCGTCCCCGTTCTTATGGATTAGGATTATGTTAGCGTTCTTCCAAGATTCCGGTACGCTCGAGGTCATGAGGCATTGCGTATGCAGGGCGGCCAGTTTCTCTAGAACAGTCTGTCCACCATCCTTCAAGAAATCTGCTGTTACCTGATCCTCCCCAGCTGCCTTCCCCCTTTGCATATCTCCCAAGGCTTTCGTTACTTTTTCCGGCGTTACCTGTGGGATTTCGAATTCCTCTAGACTATTTTTCAGACGCACTCTTCCGCTTTGCCTCTCCAGGTCAGTGAGCATGCATTGCAATTGGTCCCCTGAGTTACTAAGCAAGGCAATATCATCAGCGAATCGCAAGTTACTAAGGTGTTCTCCATTAACTTTTACCCCCTATTCTTCCCAATCCAGGTCTCTGAATACCTCCTGTAAACACGCTGTGAATAGCATTGCAGAGATCGTATCTCCCTGCCGGACGCCTTCTTTTATTGGGATTTTGTTGCTTTCTTTATGGAGGACTACGGTGGCTGTGGAGCCGCTATAGATATCTTCCAGTATTTTTACATACGGCTCGTCCACACCCTGATTCCGTAATGCCTCCATGACTGCTGAGGTTTATTATGGCTGCATTTATCTTCCCCTTTACTGTTATGGTTTTTTCCTGTGTTTTCATATATCTATGGCCTTGGTTTATCCATATACCAAGGTATTTATATTCTGTTACCCGAGGTAATTCTTGGCCCTGTATCTCCACTGTCTGTTCACTGTTTTCATTGAATACCATAACACCTGATTTTCTAACACTAAATTTCAAACCTAAATTGTTGCCTTCCTGTCCACAGATATAAGCCAGACGTTGCAAATCACTTTGCTTATTAGCTAGCAACACAATGTCGTCCGCATAAAATAAACCTGGGAGTACTTGCTGCTCTACTACTGTAGCCGCCTGTTTGTATGAGAGATAGAACTCGATATTACTTCCTTCTAGCGCCCCCTCCATCCTCACCATGTACATCATAAACAGCAGCGGGGATAAAGGGCACCCCTGCCTCAGTCCCTTGTTGATAGGAACTTTCTCCTCGCTCCTCATCCTTTCCCATTCAACGCAAACGGTATTTTATAGGTAAATCTCTCTCAAAAGCTGTAAACAATCGTTACCTAAGCCTTCCCCTTCTAGATTATATCACAAAATGTTGCGGTCTACGTTGTCGTAAGATCCTGTAATGTCTAAAAAGGCCACATACAACGGTCTGCTTTCTGCTTTTGATATTTCAGTACACTGAGTAAGAACAAACAAGTTATCATCGAAACGCCTACCTATTCTGAAGCCATTCTGAAGCTCTCCCAAAATGCCATTATTCTCTGCTCATGCTTGAAGCTTAAATTTGATTGCCTGCATTGCTAGCTTGTATAATACCGATGTAATGGTCAACGGTCTATACGAGTGAATTCTGTCTTTCTCCCCCTTACCTTTATAAATTAAATTAATTTTACTTTGTCGCCAACTGTCTGGTATTCGTATATATTTTACGAACATTATTCTTATGAACAGGTTATAAAAGCGCCACCTACGGCCACCGGTTGAACGAAAGTGGGCGCAAGCTGCTTCCATAGAAGCCCGATATCTGTGCAGGTCTGGAGTTCCAGTAGGTCGTGGTTTTAACAACGCTTCGTCTAACTATTGGGGGCGAGCATAGAGTTCCCTACAAAAATTTGGCCGCCGTTGCTGCGACCCAGTCGACGGAGTGGAAAGGGGGGGGGGGGTAAGCGTTATATTGCCCTGGTCGTTCCAACGCTTAGGGCCCGCAAGCAGCACGAGAATATTATAATTGGATTTCTTAGCTCTTTCTGCGCATGCGCGAGGAGCAGTGGTTGCGAGAGAGAAATGTGGGGACTTTCGGTCCTTCAGATTTCTCTTCGCCTATGTACTACGGGGAAGAAGGTTGTTAGCTCTGTTTGTAGCTGGCAGACAGAATGCCTGGCCGGCAAGACAGAGAAGCCGTGTCCGAGGTGAGTTTGTTGCTATTTTGTTGCGACGGTAGCATATTAAAATTCTATGGTCGCAGGGAGATACGTTTGGAAGTGAAGTGTTTTCTCGGATGACTTTAGTGGCAAAGCATTACATTGTGCCGATGCATCGTTCATTAGTGTCGTTGAGCAAGGTCAGCATACCGCACACTTCAGAATGAATCAATGAACTTTATCTTGAGATTCTCGGGAACGGAAACAGTTTATGAATTCCACTGCCGTGCCGATGCGAGGTTGTTGCTTTCTTTTTTTGTGGCGGTAGCATATTAAATTCTGGTGGTCGCAGGGGGATACGTTTGGACGTGAGGCGTTTTCTCGGATGACTTTAATGGCAAAGCATTACGTCGTGCCGACGCATTTTTCATTAGTGTCGTTGAGCATACCACACAATTCAGGGGAATCGCGGGAACGGAAACAGTTTATGAATTCAACTGACGTGCCGATGCATTAGTTCTTAATGTACCTGAGCATACAACACACTTGGAGATTCGTGGGAATGGAACATTTTGTAGTCTGTATGTAAAAGCACTAAAACTTCGCCATGCAATCTGAGCCGTAGATCGTTTTGAGAGCTGTACAGCCACACTGGCAAAAGACTACGCCCTGCTGATGAATACGGAACATATGTATGCTAAAGAACAATGGTTGTCATCCAATTTCATAGCAGTAGACTGTTGTGAAAGCTGTACAGTAACCCTGATATTGGCTACGTCGTGCAGATTCGTACCGATTCTGAGGTGCTTGGCCGCAAGGGTAATTAATGAAGGAGCGCGTATTACTAATCCCGGCTGTTACGATGTCTAGCTCATATACGGGGCGCTCTTTGTGGGCGAAACAGGGCCTCAGATCGCTACAACCGCTTGCGAAGTAGCTCTGAAGGCCTGCCAGGACAATTGTTTGGCGTCTCCGTGCTTGTCCTGCGACAGGAGACGTGTTGGCAGGTGTGCACGTACACCACATTATATCCTTTGAGAGTGGCCGCTTTCCACTTTTGGTATACTTCGCCGCAATACATTGCACATGCTTAATTGCGCGTACTGGTGCCTTGCGGCGGAGCTGACTTTAGGCAAACGGCATTATGCAACGCTCGAGCCATCTTGTCCGTCACTGCGGATAGAAAACGTTCAAGCAATTTGAGCTGCATCATTTTGTCGATGTTTACTCCTCTTTACTAAATGAAGATGATAACGTACGCCTGTGGTGGTGATTTAAAAGATTTATAAAAAGCGTGGTAACCTGTGTGCGGTCTGTCAAAAAAACACTATTTATGCAGGTGCCCATGCTCCCATAAAAAAAATGCAATTCAGTGATGACCCGCTGGAGGTGGATCCGCACCTATGTAAGCACAGCCGGTTCATCAATCACAAAGCAGAAGCTGAAGAGAACTGTTTAATGCTCATTATACGACATTGATAGCGATTAATTTGTGGTCAGCCAGTGACAAACGCATTGCACTAAACAGTGAGACTCCGTCTTAATCCGCAATGCTTATGCGGCGAACAGGAGAGCAAAAGGTGAAAACAATGTTTCCATACAAGGCAAGTCATCTATGTAGTGGAATTGCGTTTATCGTTGGTGTAATGTTCACGTACTTACTTTCTGAAGTCCAACATTTACTGCAACTTAGTTTCCGTTGGTGCAGGCGCTTCTACTGGAAACATCGAAACTATGATTTATCAAATCAGTTTGCTGTCTTGTAGCTTTAGAAATTTTCTGAATCTGGAAGAGCTGGCTGATTGCATATTTCATCTGGAGATAGCTTACACACTTCCAGCAGCACAGGTTACCAGACTTTGTTGAGTGCAGATGAGCACTGCAAATTCGATCATTTTGATGAGGCATCGATCTAATGCTGCTCACTCTTGCTACAACACTTTTTCAACTTGTACTGTACTTGTTTCTTCCACCTTTCATTGCAGCACCAGGGCTAAGGCACAACAGTAATAACATTTCCAGCAGAAAATGCTTGCTCCTTGGCATCTGATCTCCCCGTTAATTTGCTACTTTCTTCCAATTTTTTTTTATGTGATGCTCTAACCTTCACACTGTCAGTCTGTTCTCTTTCATGCGTTTCCTTGTATTCCTTCTGTCCGCTTCTTCCTCGACATACCGTACACGCCTTCAATCATGTCCAATTGATCGATGCAGTTCTGTCCTTTTGTCTCTCTCCTCCAGAACCTGCAACTTTCGACAACCACTCCCCAGCATTATTTTACTTTTTTTATTATAGTGCCTGGCTATCTGTTGCTGATGCCACACATTCACTTTGCAATGGTTTATTAGACCACATACATAAATTATTTATTGCTGTATAAAACCTTGACCCTCCAGCACTTCCACAAAATTCATGCAGAAGTGGAAACAGAGATTACATTTCATTCCTCACCACAGCTCACTATGTCTGCATCAAAGCTTGATATTACCAACACGTCTGCACTGCCTTTGTGTCTTTCTTTTGTAGCTGTAGGTCCCTGCATAAGCAGAAAGACATTTTGATGCCTAAATGTTCATGTGCTTAAGTAGGCAATGTGGTGTACTTGCTTTTCACAATGATTAACTTAATTGGTGGTATGCCTGCACTATACCATGCACAAACTGAAAAGTATCTCCAAACAAGAAAATGGCTAGCCTATCACAGTTATGTTGAGTCATTTGAATGAACGTTGGGACAGTTTTTTTTTTGGGATGGCTGATGGCGTCCAGGCTCATCATGTCACCCTCAAAATGGGAGCAAAAACGCTGTACATGTATAAAAGATGAGCAGTTTGATTGGACTGTGGTGCTTTACATGCAGCAGAATCTTGATGTGGGCGAGTTTGTTGAGCATACTTGATGAAAAAACAGAGCGCTACGAAGACGAGGACGAAAGAACAACATGTACGACAGTCAAGGCGCTACTTCCAACTAAATGTTTTTTGAAGAAACAGAACTTTAAATAGATGCAACCAACGATGGCCCATCGTGACATCACGACCTCCCTATCTCTTCAGAAAAGCTATCTACTTTTCGGTAAGCGTCACTGAAGGGCAACTAATGCACGTGCCCTCGGCCTTTGCAATGTAAAAAGCTTCCAATATCTCCCGTTCTAGTCTATCTCTAGACCGTGCCAGAAACCTGGTGTCGCGAAGATACGGACGGCAATTGTGACGTTTACAGAGTTCTGCCAAATGGCCCCCCGCATTGTTATTTACGGCCCAATTGTGCTCACGCGCCCTTTCATTAAAACACCGCCCGGTTTGACCGATATAAACCTGTTGGCAACTTAAGGGTATCTCGCATACGACATTACTTTTGCAAGCAGTGTACTGCGCTGCATGTTTCTTAGAGCATGGTTCGGGTTTTGCTTTTGTCATCATAGGGCATATCTTGGCCAGCTTACATGGTGCACTGAACAGAAGATTGATACTGTGCCTTTGTGCCACCTTCTTGAGGTTGTGTGATACCCTGTGCCAATAAGGAATCACATGTAATATCTTCCTATCAAATGGCTTTTTTGTGTTAGTGCCCTCTCTTGCCTGTTCGATCTTTTGAAGAAGCTTGTCGCAAACGCTAGAGATCAATAGTGAAGGGAAACCGGCTAGACGTAGCCTTGAAACTTGGTTATTGAAACTGATTTCTATTTTGTGGCTGCAAGATTTGTTTAGCGCTTCTTTTAGACAAGTCATTGCAACTCCTCGTTTTACTAGCTTGGAGTGCGCAGTGTCGTATGAGATTAGCTGCTTGTTCAACCTCGGCTAAGAGATAAAACTCACTAATGCTAGTTCTTTTCATGTAGCTGAAGCAAAATAGCATTTCGTTCAGTCAGTATTGATGCAAGTTTCCAAACACTCCTATCGTGAAATAGCTCAGTTGTCCACCTTTGAGCAAGGCAGTTATTAGCTGGTATAATGTCAGAATTTGTTTATCATTTACCGGTAGACCTGATGATGCTGGTGATAATGTAAGCAGAATGCTGTTGAGACCACTGAGAAAGTGTGAAAAAGAAAATTATTACATTGTTCCAGCCATCATTTCCTGAGGTGTCCACCCTGCCCCATCGTAAGCAAACACTTCCCTTCCCAGTATGCATATCTTGCTCATTTCTTTATTTCACTGTTTCTCTATTGTGTTGGGCTGGCCATATTACTTAAAGCACTAGAAGTAAATAAAAAAGACATCAGCATTGTTGCTGAGGAGGGACTGAAGTTAAAGAAAACAGAACAAAATCATACAAGTAAGGAACACACACGAGCACCTATTCACAACTGCAAATTTATTGGTGAAAAAACAGGTACAGCACAAATTGATAAGGAAAGAAAATGTTCACGGAAGAACTGTACATGTGTAACAGAACCTTGTGGGTGCAAAAGAAAAAAAAGACTAAACGTTAAACTCATCACTCAAAGGATCCCTGAAACGATTTTAGTTGTGCGTTATCTGCACATACACAGTATATTTCCTTGAATGGTTACTCAAAAAAGCTTTGTCACAATGCTATGTAAAGAGCTGCAAGTGGTTAAAAATTTCGCTCCTCTAAAGCCTTTCCTCTCCGATTTCACTTTTATTCTATGTGGCCTGGGCTATGTCCTGCCTAGTTGAGCACGACATCGTACAGTGGCAGTAGTGTTGGCTACTTGCAGTTTACTTGAACCGAGTGCGTTCCCGTGTCATTTAGAGATGCAGTTTTCTTTATTTAGCAATGGTGGCCTCAAAACGAAGTTTACACAGAGCGCTTATGTCTTGTACAGTGTGCTGTCGCGATAACTTACTCTCTGCACTCACCTGCAGTACAAGAATATAAGTGCAATAGGTACAGCGCAAGTTTCTGTCACCACATGTACCCTTCTGCTGCTTTGCTTCGGTTGCTGTCGTCACTGTGCTATTGTTAAACATTATTGTATTCTTTTTCACTCTTTGCCTGCACATCTACAGCCTGGCACATCTACAGCAAAGCCCTGCTTTTTTGGAAAAACTCTCTAATTCATACCTTCCCTACTACACATATACAGAAAGTTTACGAACCAAGGCATCTGACAAAAAGGTGAATATCTCCGCAGCCTCAAAACGCAGCCTGGTATTGCCATTTCCAGCCTCTACAGGTATATGCGAACATTGTGATGTACGGTTTTACTGACTACTTTTAAAGGCTGCTCGGATGTTTAGCGTTTTCTGAGATCCCGTGGCCCGTAAACTTTTTTGGTCGATAGTACATGTGCAGACAACAGTATCAGACAATCTGCTATCTCAGGGAAGTCTACCATTGGACTCAAGAAACATCTACATGTCTTACATTAATGTGTTTACTTTTGCAGGTACATCAATTACTACGCCTTCATATCCTACTAAAAATAAGCTTAATGGAGAGGCTTGCTTTGTGTATTCTTAATGATGTCATGTGGGAAGCCAATCCACTTCATGAAAAAAGATCACTTGTTTGTTCTACTAGAGGTGGCTCAAAACCTGGTGAGTGGTGCCACTGTGACATTTAGCAGTGCATATGTTTAATACCTAATAATTACACAATTGATGCAGAATACCTAAATTTTATTTCATAATTAGTACAGAAGGAGGTCCCGGAGTTACAAAAACTGTCACTGGGACCTATTAGTAGTTTCACAATATAGTAACTAATGCATCATGGCAACATAGCAGTGATACACATCAGAATACACGAAGTTAATGAAGCAAATAATCAAATACAAGGAAAGTGCTTACAAATACACGCAAATAAAATAGATACTGCGTATGAATAAATAAAAATGTAGTAATTGGCACGTTATGGAAACATAGGGATGACACATATCAAAGAACACAAGGTTAATGTACCAGATAATTAGAAACAAAAATATGCTTACAATATGCGAAGTACAAGTGAAACATATACTGTGCGACAAAAAACTTAAACAGTTCTAAAAAGAAGGAAGAAAAAAATTAAGACAATAGGCGATAGAGAATAAGAACGATACACTGGCAAATACAGAAGCACTTAAAGTGGTAAAATAAATTTGTATACAATATATGTTCATAGTAATGAATCTGTAGCCAGTGGTGTCGATAGTAAATATTTCTTTATATCTCTCTTGAATGTTAATGTTCTGCGGCAGGCTTTAATATGGGGTGGTAGTTGGTTCCAGTATTTAATTGGCATAAAAGAGCAGTAAACATTGATAATTAGTGTTTATTCGAGGTAGGAAATAATTGTCGTTAGAGGAAAATCTCGTATTGTTAGTGTTGGTAAGAGCAGATATATTAAATGCTGAACCCTTGATGATCACCAGTAGATACCCTACTGACGGTGCACTTGCACAAAACTCAAAATAATTTCAGAGCCCGGAAAATGAAGCTTTTTTGCCTACTCGTCAGGTGTTTCACAACCTGCACTGATGTTCTTCTCGAGTATAGCTGTAGTGTATATTTGTGCTGTGCGAATATTCAAAATGTCAAATGTAAATCAAATAGCCGTTGACCATTTGACTTGTATTCAATTGGAGAACACACAATTAGAAGTTATTAAATCTTCCTTTCTGTTAATAATGACACATACTGGTATCTTTAGGGAGAAAGTCAGGTGCATGTGGTGACCATTCTCAATGGGAACTGCACTTCCTGAGCGGACATATACAGTAGGTAATTTCTGCTTGGCTCAGTAATTTATAGTCGAGCAGTAAGGATGCCTCGCCTTTAGGCAGCCAACGGATTTGTTTTCTTAATTGGGGCTGTAAAAATGATCATATGGACAATGTGAACATGTTCCTGATGTCATCTTGGTGCGGCAGATACTCTCACCTTTCAGTCACTCTCATTTACAAACTTCTCAGTTGACCAGAAGCCTGATTGTGACTGGCATTACATGTGTCAAACAATCTAAAAAAACATCTCTTCTAGTGCTTTTCTAGGTTTGTTTTCCTCCTCTCAAATGTCAAAACCCGCCATAGTGCCTTTGTCATTGTGTGCTGCAAAACCCAAGGGCGCGGGATCAAATTCCGACTGTGGCAGCTGCATTTCCATGGGGAAGAAATGCAAAAACACCTGTGTACCATGCATTGACTGCACATTGAAGAAGTCCCGGTGGTCAAAATTAATCCGGAGTCCCCCACTATGGTGTGCCTCATGACCATGTTGTGGTTTTTGCACATAAAACCCCAGACTCACCTCTTGTATTCCCTGTAAGTGGCATTGGTTGCATGCATTTCTCTCTTTCTTTCTTTATTGAGTTCTTTCTTTCTGTACATCAACAGAAATCGAAGCAAAAGCAAAAGGCTATACAGCCTGACAAAGGATTTTGCTCCGAGATACAGTTCAGCACGCAATCATAATACAAGTAGAGAAACAGTGACAATATACAATAATTAAAATAAGATAATCGTTGAACAATCTACATTGTCTCTGTAGATATATAAAAAAACAAAAAAAGCAGAAATATCACAGAGTAAAGAAAACAAGAAGATCGACATACATATATTTTGACAAGCAGCAACAAAAGAAACAATGTGTGCTAAGAAATAAAACACAGTGCATATTGAGTAAGATAAAAAAAGTCAATACATATGGAAGTTGTAATCAACACTTAAACAGTACTTAAACATATTCAATGCAGTTTTCTAGCAGAATTTGTTTAAACCTATTTTTGGAAATTTGTTTACTTAGGTCTAAAATGTTGCCAAGTTTATTAAGCAGACTGGGTATTTGGTGCAGAATATGCTGCCGACCATAGGTAGTTCTAATTTTTGGTGTTCTTATACATTGTGTACGGCGGCAGCATTGAACACATCTATAAGAACTGTACGTCGGGTATAGCTTACTATTTTGGATATGCAAAGAAAGTTTGAGATAATAGATTTGGTTAGCTTGCAATATGAAATGTTTTGTAAATAGCGGACGCGTGCTGAGACCTTGCGGGTGACCATAATATCCCTCAAATATTCGTAGTACCTTTTTTTTGTAATGTGAGTAATGTGGTATAATTCTGTGCTGTCGTTGTGCCCCAAATCAACACGCAGTAACTAAGCCTGGAATAGAATAGCGTATATTATAGCGTTTTCTTGAGCCAAAGTGGTAATAATCGACTTAACCTGTACATACATCCAACACTTTTACTGAATTCTAATGCTAGTTTATTTACGTGTTCATTCCAAGACAGGTCTTCGTGGAACCATACGCCCAGAAATTTTTGAACCTTAACTTGCTGAAGCGTCTGGCCCTCAAAGGAAACATTTAAGCTTATATTCCGGGGCTTATTGATAGGTGCAAACAATATGTATTTAGTTTTACTCGCGTTTAGCCGTAACTTCTTGATTTTAAGCCAATAAGACAGCTTACTTAGATAGGTATTTACACTTCCTTCAAGGTTAGAAATTGAAGCACCAGTAAAAAAAAAATGTTAGTGTCAGCGGCGTACATAATTATTTTAGGAGAATCCGGAATGCGACACAGGTCCCCCCCATTTACGTAAATAATAAATAACAGTGGACCGAGTATAGATCCTTGTGGGACACCTTTGTTGACCTTAGCATGCGAGGATGTCTCCTGATTAATAACAACATATTGGTAACGGTCTGTCAAGTAATTTTGTAGTAACCTATTGGCAATACCACGGACGCCATAATTATTAAGTTTTTGTAGAAGGACGCTACGACACACGGTATCGAATGCTTTACGGAAATCTACAAACAGTCCCAGCGTGTAAAGCTTTGACTCGAAATTATTTAGTATCTCACTTTTAATATCGAGTAATGTAAGCTCGGTGGATTTGCCTTTTTGAAAGCCAAACTGGGCCTCACTTATGATATTATACTTATTAAAAAATTTTGTAAGCCGATATTAATAGCACTTTCAAACACTTTCGACACTATCGGAAGTACTGATATTGGTCGATAATTTGCAATTTCTTTGTCATTACCACCTTTGAAAACCGAACACACACGAGCTATTTTCAGTTGATCAGGAAAAACCCCAGTAGAAAAAGTTAATAATGTATGAGAGCGCGGGCGATATCACATCAGCCACGTATTTGGCATGGGTTTCATGTCATCATGTCCTGCCGCACAGTTGTTTTTAATCTTGGTTATTAATTCTTCAGTCTCACGACATGAAATAGAATGCAAAACTATGGAGTTAGGTAAACCACAGTCATTTATCGACAATCTTGGATCATCGTCATCACATATCTCATCGTAACCACAACTAGTGACGAAGTAATCGTTCATTCCAGTTGCAACCTCTCTGTATCCAAGGCCGCTAGAGTTAGCTAGAACGCTAGGTACGTGGTTTTGTTTTATTCGACCGGAAAGATTTCTAACCTCGTTCCAAATTCTGCTGGGATCATTACTTATTTTACAAAATAATTTCTCATAAGAGCTGAACTTAGCACACCTTAGTTCACCATTTAGCTGGTTTCTGTATTCTTTAAACTCAACAAATAAATGTATGTCGCGTGTCTTTACAAATTCATGGTACATGCTATCCTTCTTTTTTATTTTTTTAAGTAACATATTAGTTATCCAGACTTTTCTAATTTTCTGCCGTTTTACGTACCTTACAGATACCGGGAAAGCCTCATTATAACATCTTATCAGTTTAGACATGAATATGTTGTATGCCAAGTTAGGATCCTTTTCCCGGAACACGTGATTCCACTCGGTTTGAATAAGATGATGCCGGAATACTTCTAGTGTCCTAGCGTTGATCTGGCGTGACCGCACTTTTTCATTAGCTTCGCGACTATCATTGGAAGAAGGAAGGGTACAAAAGATAGGTAAATGGTCGCTTACTTCTAAAACCAACACTTCAGCAACGCAATGCGGCGGGTGTATGCTCGTCAAGCAGATATCAAGCAAAGTCGCAGTCTAAAGTGAGACGGGTTGCCTTAGAAATTACATTTTTGCAAGCAAACGACTTCGCTAGTACTGTTAACTGACGTGACGATGCACCCTGTGATAACATATCGATATTCACGTCGCCCATTACCACAAATGGAAAGCCAGTGTGACACAAATATTCCAGCACGCCTTACATGAACTCGGCAAATCCAGATTTAGTCCCAGAAGGTGGTCGATAAACGACCACAGCAAATGCTTTTTCTAGGCGTATCATAAGACACTCTACAACCTCGTTAATAGTTGAGAATTGGGAGATGACATCATGTTTTAATGACTGCTTGATGTAAATAGCCACACCACCTCCTCTTCCTAAAGGACGCACTAGGCCATTGTAAATGTAGTTTTCAAAGTATGGTGGATCTTCACCTACAGATAGCCATGTTTCAGAAAACAATAGCAAGTCAAAACTAAATGAAAAGGAGCCAAGGATATCAAGGATTATGTCTGTCTTGTTGCGTATGCTGCGTGTGTTTAGATGAAAGGCCTTGATGCGCTTGCGCGCATCCCGAAGTAGACTATTCAAGGAACGGCTGTCATGATAATCATCGCCAGGCGTTGCTCTAACAGCGTTCATGAAACTTGCGAACGTCTGTCAATTTGGGCGTATTCAAATACCGTGTTTATTCTCCAGTAGTTCCTCGTGCTTCTGCAGTCATCTTATCGAGGCCGTTAGCGTTTCTGATTTTCAGTACAGGCGAGCCTTCGTTTCTACGTGAAAAGACATTGCCCCCCGATGTCCAAACAAATTTCCACCGCATTTCCTTCTTTCTCTGTATAGCTGACCAGAGAAGCTGTTTGCCGTGTTTCGTCAGATGCTCATTGACATATACTGCAGAAGACGTCTGGCTGCCCAAGTCCTTGCTATCGATTCTGACTTTCTTTGACTTGCTTAAAACAGCAGCCTTCCTTGTCCTGCGCACAAATCGGACAGTTATGTTACTTTGGTCATGACGAGCAGACGGTACTATGTGACAGATATCGACGTCATCGGCAGTTATGTCTTCTTATATGAGAACACCGACTTTCTTAACTGCTGCAAGTGGTTCAACATCAGGCGGAACACCCTTAATTTCCAGGTTATTTGAGCACTGATATTGCTCAACCTCCTCTATTCTGCGGCGCAGTCTATCATTTTCAGCTCTGAGCTCTTCGTTTAGCCTCATTACTGACGGTATATCTTCTCTGAGATCTCTCACTTCCTTCAAAGCATCTTTTATATCTCGAAGTTCCTTTCTCAATTCACGTCGTAAGTCTTCAATTGTTTTGGCAGTATCACGCGCATCTTTAGACATAGTTAGCCAACACAAATGAAATCACTAGCAAAGCATCAAAGACAAGAACAGTACGTCCGGCAGCAGTGCACAGCTTGCGATGTTTAACTGCTGCAAATGCAGCTGGAAATTTCTCACCTGAAAGAGGCGTAGATTTAGTGTGCGATGCCAAAGTGCACTGCTGCCGGACTGCGGACGACGACTTTCTTGCAGCGTCTTTATGTAGCAGCGGTGAACCGTTGCCCTCTGGTGATGCGCAGCTTTCGTCGTCGATGCAGGCCGATGATAAGGCCGTACTGCTCCACTGAAGGCCCACTGAATCTCCACTCCACTGAATCTGAAAACCCATTGAAGGGGTTTTCAGATTCTGATGTTTCTGGATAGAACTAAATAGGAATGTTTGAGGAAACTGACCCATTGAATATTGAGCAACAAATTTGTTCACATTTCAGAGAAGTGCGGAGTATATTTGAAGAAAAAAAAACTTCGCATTGCAAGGATTGACTTTTAACATTGTTGGTACATTTTTTTAGTGCTTAGCGCAGAAACCTTAGACGAGGCATGCGAGAGAAGAGACACACACAAGTGGCACTTTCAACAATGATTTATTGGAAGTTGAATCACGGGTTTATACATGCAAGCATTTACTTGCATTCTTGATAAACCTGGCCAGATTGATGTTATATTCCTGTATTGCAGAAAAGCACTTGAGCTTGTTTGTCACTCTAAACTAATCGAGAAGCTCGAAATCACAAATCTTCCGCCATACTTAATTGGCTGAATCTCTGCATACTTAACTAAGCACAAACAATTCGTCAGCATAAGCGATTGCCCTTCCCATGAATTGCCAGGTATTTCCAGGGCTCGTCAAGGCAGCATGCTTGGCCTCTTGTTATTTTTAATATATATTAATGATATTGTAGAACTAGTCAGTCACCCCCTTCAAATAAGGCTGTTTGCTGATGATTTTTTTACTTAATGAAATACATTTCTATCACTGAGGTTTTTAGCGCACGAAAAGGGACGAAAGACAATGGCGAAACGAGGACACAGCGCTAACTTCCAACAATGGTTTTATACCACAAAGCGGTAGACATATATATATAGGTAACACCCACAACCGTACGCATGCGCATATGTACTGATTTTTAGTCAAATGAGGCAGCACCGAGACATGTGTAATGGAAAGTTAAGATGATATCAAAGATGAAGACCGACCATGCATAGCCAAAAAAAAATTTTTTTTTGTAATAGCAAGTCTAAAAGATTAAAATGTAATCTCCATCAGGCCACCCTCTGTGTCAAGTTTAAAAAATCGAATTCTTTACTTGAAAGATCTATTGAAGGCGCGCTAACACACGCGCTCACTAAACTAGCAATCTTTGCCGCTTCAATAATCTCACGTGTTGTTTGCGCTGGGCTTCTTCCTATCACCGTGCACTGTTTATAAATGGGACTGCACCCATGCTTTCTGCAGTGAAAAGCCAGATGTCCCACTCCTCCAGTTCGCACATTATTTGCGTGTTCACGCAACCTGTCATTTAGGCACCTTCCCGTTTGGCCGATGTATTTTTTGCCGCAGGACAGGGGCAGTTCATACACGATATTGTTCACACAATGAACGTAGCGTTCCTTGTGATTTGTCCGGCAACTGGGCTTCTCAGAACCACAGTAGCTGGCCTTGCACAAGTTGGACAGCTTGATTGGCGCTGAAAAGATGACGCTAACATTTGCGTTATTGCCAATCTTCTTCAGTCTGTGCGAGATATCGTGGATGTACGGTATGATTGCGCGTTTCTGCTTCACTCTCGTATTTTCCCGTGAAGTGGACTCCTCATCCTGTCGTCCGCGTTTTGTAGTCTTTAGGAGACCTTCGGCCACAGCTGTGATGATGTGCTGCGGGAAACCGGCCTGTTTCAGGCGATCCACTTGCGCCATAAAACTGGACAAACACTTGTGAGGACATGAGCGGCGAAGAGCATTCATTAGGGCTGACTTTGCAATCCCCCTCTTAACCAACTTAGAGTGGCCTGATGAAAATGGCAGTAGCGGTTTTTTCGCCCTTGGTTCATATGCCCAGCACAGCTGGTGTCCCTCAAAAAACATTTTTAGATCGAGAAATCGCAAAGTACCATCCTGTGGCGTTTCATGCGTAACAGTGAGCGGTTGTAAACACTTGCTGAAAAGATCTAGCACTTGTGCGACATCAAGACAAACCTCCCCGCTAGGGCTTGGATCGAGAAGAACAAGGTAGTCGTCAACGTACCTATACGCCTTTCTTACATTTGAGTTTTCTAATTTGGCATCCAGTATCCTGTTTACACGAGCAAGATAAAGGTCACTTAAAATTGGCGCAATACAGGAACCAATGCAAATTCCTTGTTTTTGAAGATAAACACTTCCATCCCACTTGGAGAATGTCGAGCGTTGGTTAGAGACATTTCAAAATGCGCTGAGGAAAATGAAGTAGGAAGGTGTATCTCAGTAGGTGTGGATGTTGTATCAGCGTATATCAGCGTATAAAGCGTATCAGCGTATACATGTTATATCAGATGGGGAGCTTTCTCGGTTTTCGTGATGTCGCGTGACAGACAGGCGAAGTTGGGAGTGGCCAGAAAAAGTTTTGACCAATCGTGGTGGGCTGATTGCAGAATTGGAATATAAAATTTCGTATCATTTTACGTCATAGCGCCCCAGAACTCTACAGGAGGCCATAGAATGTAGACTTCCATACAAAGATGGCCAACCTCACAAGGTTCACAAGGCTGACGTAATGAAGTCGACCTAAGCTGATCTCAACCTCCCAAAGTGATGCGACGTTGGTTGGCTGTTAAAAATGTTTAGCTATGGCAATGACAACCTCATGGATGAACTTGAGGTTGAGTGAGGTCGAATGCTAGGTGAGGTTATCTTTCACAGGTGCTGATGTGCACGTTCCCTCCTCATAAATAAATATGTGGAAAGTTTTATAATTTTAATGATTTGAAGGGGTAATTATTTATTACAATAGCCCGAGGCAGGAATCTGGAAGAGGGATTCACCCCAAGCCACCTGAGGCTTCGTTTTCAATTTGTATAGACAGCTCTTATTTATTATTCATTTATTTATAGAATACTGCAGGCCAACTTGTGACCCAGGCAGGAGGGAATAGGTTCATACAGTAATGTAATTAAATACGTTCAAAGAAAAGAAGTGCATATGAAATACATTGAATCATATGAGGTACATTGAAGGATGATATAAATGCATAAAAAACACATTCTACAAGCATACAATGCAAGGGATTGAATTGAAAGGAGAGAAATATTTACAGTACCAGTTTACACAGGTTGTATTTTTTTTTCATGCTAACACACATGAAAGTACTCATGTAGTCACAAGTTTATTTGAAATGCAGTTTTTCAATGGCATGTAATATGTTATTGGACAGGAATACATCGGTCGGCAGAGAGTTCCAATCATTTATTGTTCTAGGAAAGAAGGAATATTTAAAGCAATTTGTACGCGCGAAAATAGGGATTATTTTATAGGGGTGATAATTTCCGGTAGCTCTAGCTGGTAGCGGCTGGAGACAGGGTGAATGACCAAGTTGTAGTTCCCTTTTCCAAAGGCGGAAAAGCAATGTTAGGCGTGATACCTTCCCTCGGGATTCTAGGGTGGCAATATTAGTTTCATTAATCAATTGAGAGGGGGAGTCATAACGTCCATAACAATTATATATGTAGCGAACGGCAAGCCTGCTTATGTTTTCCAGTTTTTTAATATCTTTTTTCGTGAATGGGTCCCAGACGACGCAAGCATATTCTAATCGCGACCTTACGAATGTGTTGAATGCCAATTGTTTCACAGATGGAGGAGACTGTTTCAGCTTGTGTCTCAGTAGGCCGAGTTTACGTCGAGCAGACGCACAAACATTATCAATGTGTTGCGACCAGGTTAGACGATTGTTGATGGTTACACCCAAATACTTAAAGGAGTCTGTTTCAGAGACCGTGGATTGATTAATAGTGTATTGATATGTTAGAGGGTGTTTTTTGTTGGTAATTCGCATAAAAACCGTTTTTTCTTCATTAAGTTTCATTTCCCAGGTGTCGCACCAGTCAGAAACCGCAGTAAGACTTTTATTCAGGATCACTTGATTATTGGCATCTTTAATCTCTTTGTAAAGTAAGCAGTCGTCCGCGAACAATTTAATACTCACACTATCGTCTATGCATGCTGCTATGTCATTAATATATACTAGGAAAAGTAGCGGTCCGAGCACGCTTCCCTGCGGCACTCCCGAATTTACGGGGAGACATCCAGAGTAATGGCCCTCAACATCGACGAATTGTCTGCGCATGCTCAAATATGCACAGATCCAGTTTACAATGTTAGGTGGAAACCCATAGTTGCTTAGTTTTGTTAGCAAACCTAAATGAGAGCCCCTATCGAAGGCTTTGCTGAAATCCAGGAATATAACATCAACCTGGCCGGCTTTATCAAGAACGGAGGCAACAGCGTAGACGCTAGAGAGAAGCTGAGTAGTGGTAGACAGCCCCTTACGAAAGCCGTGTTGGCACGGGGACAGAATACCACGTTTTTCAAGAGATTCCGTCATGTAATTTGAGATAATATGCTCTAAAAGCTTGCAAGATGTAACCGTCAGTTATATAGGGCGATAGTTTGATAGTAATGTAGGATCGCCTTTCTTAAATACAGGCACAACACGAGCGACCCGCCAGTCTGATGGAACGATGCCACAAGATATGGACGAGCGGAAAATTACGAGAAGAAAATGTGAAAGCCACTCGGCATAGCGACGAAGAAAAGCATTAGAAATGCCGTTAGGACCGCATGTATTTTTTGTGTTTAGATTTAAGAGCATAGAAAATATACCCTCGTATGTTATAAAATCAGAATTTACGTTTTCCACATCAGCAATGACCGAAGAGCTCTGATTAGACTCAGAGAAGATAGAATGGAAGTAATGATTAAATTTGGATGCCTGGTGTTGCTTATCTTGAATTATCTGACCATCAATCCTTAGGTGGTCAAGAGCTTGCCTCTTCTTATAGTTCAAACGTCGCCAAAAATTTTCAGGGTCAGTCTTAAGAAATTGGGTCAGCGTGCGGGAGCAATTAAACTGCCTACTTGCTCTAATTTTTTTAGTGAGTGTTTGTTTTAACTCGTCGAATACTAGGCCAAATTTTTTTTGCCTTCGGAATCTTTTTACTTTTCTAACGAGGTGGATTATATCTCGATTGATCCAAGGATTTTTTACTAGGGATGAAGTTATCAATACAGAAGTGGCAAATTGATTTCAGCTTTAGCCATAGGTAGTCAACATCATCGCCAGAGAAGTCTTCGAGTGCTAGTTCAAGGTAATCGATAACGGACTCGTCATTTGCTTTAGTACAGTTTTTGACGGATTTGCAATCTTTAAGCGTGTTATTGTTTGAACTATCTGTTCGACATGTGAAGCACACTAGCCGATGATCTGATATGCCTTCCTCAACAGTTATTTCAACGTCTCGAAGAGATCTGCTGTGAAAAACCAGATCAAGAATAGAGGAAGCAGATCCCTGCACCCGTGTTGGAACGTGACCTGCTTGGTCGAGATCGCAAGCTAACATTGTGTCGAAAATAATTTGGTCCGCTAGAGTAGGTGACGAAAGTTTCTTCCAATTTATGCTGGGAAGGTTAAAATCGCCAGCCACTATTATGGTCTTTCTGCAATATTTAACAATATGTTCATGAAGTTTGGTTAGGAAATCCGACGTGGCACACGGCGGACGGTACAGTGCTACAAGGTTAAACAAGAACCCGTACAAATTGATCTGTAGGAACAAAATTTCATGATTATCAATTTGTTCTAGTAACGATACAGACGTGTTTTCGCTCACAATAACGGCCACACCACCGCCACGAGAAGTTCGGTCCCTTCTGCATATGTTGTAGGATCCAGGAACCAAGTCCTCGTCTTTAATTTCTTCATGGAGCCATGTTTCGGTTAATACTACTATATGAGGGTCCTCACAAAGGAGTATAGTTTCTAGTTCTGCAGTTTTGTTAATTATACTTCGTACGTTTACGTTTAAGAGGCGCAAATGCTGTGGCCGAGAAACACGTGGTTGTCAATTGCTATCCGCGTTGACGCGTCAAGCAGGGAGCCTAACACGTGTGTTTTTGTACTCGTCCCACACAAACGTGTCATTGCCAACCCGTAGTTTATCATTGACAAGATAGACTTTTTTCCATTTGCCCCCTATCTCCCCTTGCACTCTCATACAGAAGCCGGCGCCTGCGCAGAGTGCGACGGGAATAATCATTCTCGATAAAGATACGTGTGCCTTTCAGTTTCTTAGCATTTTTTAGAATGCACTGCGTTTCATTGTAATCCTGCAGGTACAAAATAGTCGGTCGATTTTTGTTATGACTATGACCAAGCCTATGAATTCTACCAACGGACGAACATTTCACCCGAAGCTTCTGTTCGAATATTTCCTTTACAATTTTATTTTTTAGTTGATCTGCTGTTTCATCGGGCGCTTCGTGTACGCCGTAAACAACCAAGTTGGAACGACGGCTGCGGTCTTCAAGGTCGACCAACTTCTCGGATTGCCGAGTGACAGAACCGCGAAGTGAATCAATAGCACTATTAATGTCGTTAATTTGGTCTGTAGACTTTTTGACTTCTTGCAGAAGTTTATCAAGTTCCACTACCCTGGCACTGACTGCAACTAAAGCAGCCTGTGATGCCGTCAACTGGGATTTAAGTTCTGCAATAGCTTGAATTATTGCATTCTGGCCTGCCGCGATATCACTTAACTTGCTCTCGATATCAGCGCCAGGATTTGACTCAACGTCTCCGCAAACAAGGAGCTCGCACACAAGAAAACATTCGTAGATGATATGCATAAGAGCGCTTGGGCATGGCACAACTACAAGAAATCTGTTACTAGATTTTACAGAAGAATGCGAGTAGCTAACCTGAATTACAAAAGGAAGACGAACGGTCAGCGTTGTTGACAACTTCATTTCGCCATGCCCACTCATCCAGGAGCATTGAAGTTCAGGCTTTATAGCTTCGGGAAGTTGTGACGTCACTGATCGCCGCGCCACGCTGATACGGACGGTTAGATAAACAGAAGAGCCAGCAGAACGGGTCGGGGAGAGATGGCATGCTGATGCGGGATCCAGGCATACAATGGGCAGCGGCAGACCAGCAGAACCGGCACGCGCTCCGCCAAGAAGAAATGCCTGGATTGCAAAAGGAAGACGAACGGTCAGCGTTGTTGACAACTTCATTTCGCCATGCCCACTCATCCAGGAGCATTGAAGTTCAGGCTTTATAGCTTCGGGAAGTTGTGACGTCACTGATCGCCGCGCCACGCTGATACGGATGGTTAGATAAACAGAAGAGCCAGCAGAACGGGTCGGGGAGAGATGGCATGCTGATGCGGGATCCAGGCATACAATGGGCAGCGGCAGACCAGCAGAACCGGCACGCGCTCCGCCAAGAAGAAATGCCTGGATTGCAAAAGGAAGACGAACGGTCAGCGTTGTTGACAACTTCATTTCGCCATGCCCACTCATCCAGGAGCATTGAAGTTCAGGCTTTATAGATTCGGGAAGTTGTGACGTCACTGATCGCCGCGCCACGCTGATACGGACGGTTAGATAAACAGAAGAGCCAGCAGAACGGGTCGGGGAGAGATGGCATGCTGATGCGGGATCCAGGCATACAATGGGCAGCGGCAGACCAGCAGAACCGGCACGCGCTCCGCCAAGAAGAAATGCCTGGATTGCAAAAGGAAGACGAACGGTCAGCGTTGTTGACAACTTCATTTCGCCATGCCCACTCATCCAGGAGCATTGAAGTTCAGGCTTTATAGCTTCGGGAAGTTGTGACGTCACTGATCGCCGCGCCACGCTGATACGGACGGTTAGATAAACAGAAGAGCCAGCAGAACGGGTCGGGGAGAGATGGCATGCTGATGCGGGATCCAGGCATACAATGGGCAGCGGCAGACCAGCAGAACCGGCACGCGCTCCGCCAAGAAGAAATGCCTGGATTGCAAAAGGAAGACGAACGGTCAGCGTTGTTGACAACTTCATTTCGCCATGCCCACTCATCCAGGAGCATTGAAGTTCAGGCTTTATAGCTTCGGGAAGTTGTGACGTCACTGATCGCCGCGCCACGCTGATACGGATGGTTAGATAAACAGAAGAGCCAGCAGAACGGGTCGGGGAGAGATGGCATGCTGATGCGGGATCCAGGCATACAATGGGCAGCGGCAGACCAGCAGAACCGGCACGCGCTCCGCCAAGAAGAAATGCCTGGATTGCAAAAGGAAGACGAACGGTCAGCGTTGTTGACAACTTCATTTCGCCATGCCCACTCATCCAGGAGCATTGAAGTTCAGGCTTTATAGCTTCGGGAAGTTGTGACGTCACTGATCGCCGCGCCACGCTGATACGGATGGTTAGATAAACAGAAGAGCCAGCAGAACGGGTCGGGGAGAGATGGCATGCTGATGCGGGATCCAGGCATACAATGGGCAGCGGCAGACCAGCAGAACCGGCACGCGCTCCGCCAAGAAGAAATGCCTGGATTGCAAAAGGAAGACGAACGGTCAGCGTTGTTGACAACTTCATTTCGCCATGCCCACTCATCCAGGAGCATTGAAGTTCAGGCTTTATAGCTTCGGGAAGTTGTGACGTCACTGATCGCCGCGCCACGCTGATACGGATGGTTAGATAAACAGAAGAGCCAGCAGAACGGGTCGGGGAGAGATGGCATGCTGATGCGGGATCCAGGCATACAATGGGCAGCGGCAGACCAGCAGAACCGGCACGCGCTCCGCCAAGAAGAAATGCCTGGATTGCAAAAGGAAGACGAACGGTCAGCGCTGTTGACAACTTCATTTCGCCATGCCCACTCATCCAGGAGCATTGAAGTTCAGGCTTTATAGCTTCGGGAAGTTGTGACGTCACTGATCGCCGCGCCACGCTGATACGGATGGTTAGATAAACAGAAGAGCCAGCAGAACGGGTCGGGGAGAGATGGCATGCTGATGCGGGATCCAGGCATACAATGGGCAGCGGCAGACCAGCAGAACCGGCACGCGCTCCGCCAAGAAGAAATGCCTGGATTGCAAAAGGAAGACGAACGGTCAGCGTTGTTGACAACTTCATTTCGCCATGCCCACTCATCCAGGAGCATTGAAGTTCAGGCTTTATAGCTTCGGGAAGTTGTGACGTCACTGATCGCCGCGCCACGCTGATACGGATGGTTAGATAAACAGAAGAGCCAGCAGAACGGGTCGGGGAGAGATGGCATGCTGATGCGGGATCCAGGCATACAATGGGCAGCGGCAGACCAGCAGAACCGGCACGCGCTCCGCCAAGAAGAAATGCCTGGATTGCAAAAGGAAGACGAACGGTCAGCGCTGTTGACAACTTCATTTCGCCATGCCCACTCATCCAGGAGCATTGAAGTTCAGGCTTTATAGCTTCGGGAAGTTGTGACGTCACTGATCGCCGCGCCACGCTGATACGGATGGTTAGATAAACAGAAGAGCCAGCAGAACGGGTCGGGGAGAGATGGCATGCTGATGCGGGATCCAGGCATACAATGGGCAGCGGCAGACCAGCAGAACCGGCACGCGCTCCGCCAAGAAGAAATGCCTGGATTGCAAAAGGAAGACGAACGGTCAGCGTTGTTGACAACTTCATTTTGCCATGCCTCTCATCATATGTGCACCATAGGTGTACCTTTCTTTTGCTTTAGATCACATGCGTGACACCACCGCAGTTGGATATCTTGCCTCGGGCTATATCCTCTGACCTTGCTTTCGAAAGACAGCGGGTCACGTGCCAAACTTCTTCCTCGTTGAGTATTCCTGCTCTAAACCAACAAATTCTCTCTACCTTGGTAATAATCTTATCCCGCGTAGTACTTCCTGTAACTACTTGGGTGTAGAACTTGATTCTAATCTTAAGTTTCATCAACACATAGCCAACGTTAGGCGAAGGTCAACATATGGAATAAGGACACTTTTAAAAGCTCGGTGTGTTTTTAACCAGGAAACACTACTCTCTTTATACTACTCATTTATCCATTCACATATAAAATATTGCATTGCATGCTGGGGCAATACGTATCGTACCCACTTACATTCATTACAAGTACTACAAAACCAGGCTGTTAGAATTATTACATTTAGCCCTAACCATTTCAATTCCAAATACTTATTACATAACTATAATATTCTTACTGTGGACGAGCTTATTAACTTTAGTCTTGGTACGTTTTTACATCGACAACTAAATAACGCTTACCGCAACAGTCTGATACCTCAGTCTTGTCTAATGAATACTAATCTTACGCGATTTGCACTAAACAATAACTTTATTCTTCCCATGGTTCGCACAAATTATGTTAAGCAGAGTGTCCATTTTTCGTCCGTTTCCTTCTGGAACACACTACCTCCTACTATCAAGTCATGCAAATCATTTCAATTTAAACGACAACTAAAAGACCACATTTTATCATCTGCAACCATTTAGATGAGTATATTTTCCACTCCAAATGTACATTTGGCTACGCAACACAAATTAAAGTTCATTTGGTTAGGTCTCATTATCAATTTACTTTCAAAATGGTGTTATAGTTCTGTAATTAGTCGAATGTAATAATAATTATACTTCTTTACTAGCATATCTGTTGCTGATTTGTTTAGTACTGCCAAACCTAAAACAATACTAAGTTTGTTATCTTTTGAATATTTTACGCTATTTGTTGCAACTGTTGTTATTTATATTTTTCCTTATACGCTGTACAGGAAGTCCCATTACAGTCTTTGACCTCGGGACCTCCTCCTGTATAACACTGCCTTGTACTATATCTTGTCTATTAATAATAAAACCTCAAACCTCAAAATGACAGCTGTTGCCTCTCATTCAGTGTTAGCCAAAGACATCTAGCCAGAATCTTGCTCCTCAACAATGAAACTAGGCAAGACAAAAATATTTTTCTAGTATGTTGCCTGTAGGCAACAATCGTCAATAAAGGGTTAATGAGAAATAAATTAAAAACTGAAATACAGTAGAACTTCGTTGATACAATATTCACAGGAACCGGAAAATAAAGTGTATCATATGAAAATCATATCATCCAACATATTATCCAACCAAATCAGATTTTTGGGAAAAGAAAAAAAAGCTTAACATCCCGAAAAACATATTAAGCAGAATCTTATCGAGGTTCCACTGTATAAAAAGAAACGACACTGAAACTGGCTGTAGAAAAGTTAGTAAATTACTAACTGTGCTCTGAAGCTTGTCACAATTTTTTCTAGAGTTTAGAAGTCTAGGACCTTGATTTAACACAAGAAATGAATAATCAAAAATATAATGTCAGTACCCCTTTAAAGTTCAACATCTTGAGACGTATTTCTGCACATTGAGAGGTGATATTTACCTAAGCCATAAGACTCTTAACAAAGCATGTTTCATGGTCTTGCAGGCAAATCGAACATTAGCAGTGGAGCACCTTTCAAGTGGTGCAGTCAATTCTGTGGACATAATGCTTGCATCTTGCATACCTGCTCAAGTCAGAGGCAGGAAATTAGGACAACCTCCAAAACGCTTCAATTACTTCTTTCTGAAAGAGAGAAGTGTGTTTTATTCAGCAATTCTTGACATAGCCAGACTGGTCTAAAGGCAAATTGACAACTATGTTCCTCGCGAAGGCGTGATTCACACAGGTGTAATCGGCCCCATCATGGTACCCGCGTCTGTCAGAACAGAGTATTTCCTTGCCGATTTATCCGCAGAAAGAAGACGCTATCGACATTTGCTGATGATGCTCTAAACAACATCAGTGTCCTATGTCAGAGGAGAAACTGGTGTGAAAACTCTCTATTTTCACAGATACAGGTTCCGTAACATTTGGTGCCGAGACATGACAGGATGGGTCAAATGTGCGTGAACCAGAATTAACTTACAATGGCACTTGAACATAAGATAAGAGAAACATTGCTGTAAACAGATGGCAACACAGGTGAAAAGTTTTAGATAAAGATGCCAAAGGACAGACACCATTGCTTGTAATGCTTCAGTAGAAGGACAAGGGGAGATTTTCAAGATGATAAGCTGAAATATAAACTACGCAAGGCAAGCAAAGCCCACCTGCCAACTGTGTTCACAGCAGCTTACACATATTGTCAACCCACGTGACGTTTCTGTGGCCAACATACTAGGGCGGTTATGCCAGGATGACTGTGGGCACAGATGGCAGCATGCCCGAAGCATTCTCGCCTTGAGCTGGCATTGCAGATGCAGCCAAGGAGCGCCTGCTGCATAAATCAGTCTTGGATTTGGAAGCGTCCGCAACCTCCATAAAAGTGTTAGAGAAAAGAGACGCACCAAATATATTTACTGAATATTAACAAAAACTGTAGCAGCTGACAAGGTAGTAGTTAGCACGCAAAGTTCAAAAGTGTTACCTTCTTCATCAGCCTTTTAAAATATGCTCTCTAGATCACTAGACTTTATCTAAAGCAGGAACAATCGATCGATCCTCTTCAAAGACAACACAGCACTGACATGGGTACTCACATGAACGAGCCCACTTCATGTGTGGACCACTCGAATCTGTTTTAAACACAGGCCTAGTTCCAATGCGCCAACTGCAGTGCACTTCCTTTTATGAGTTATACGTAAATTAATTTGGGCTAGTTGATGGGTCTTAACCTGAATGCACAGGGCAAAACAAAATATAGATGCAAGTGACAACGTGGACAGAACCGTCTTCCAACTGTTTCTATTAGAGCCTAACCTCCCTATAGCGAAGCAACAATAGGGAACTGACCGTTGTAGTGAAAAAAAGCGCCAGTCCTGTTTACACTCCCATAGGCATTCACATATTTTTCGGTGATATCCCGTTCATGCACTGCGTGCATAAGAGACTATTTGAATATGAGACATGCCTTTGGTATAACTTAGAATGATCAGGGGTTCCCTGTAGCGCGATTAGGTGACAAGTTTAATTCAGTACATATTGATTGGTTTCATTGCATGGTATTTATATAATTGTTATTTTTACTAAATATTTCGCCTACTGCCTAATGTGAAATTTGAGTGCAGCTCTATACCTGTTTTCATTTTGCAATATATTGGCTGGCGCGGACAATCTGTCTCGTGTGACACTTCGCAAACGAAGCGAAATGTGGCAAGACTGCCTTGCTAATTGGAAGACCACGTGAGCAGAACATGGATGATGCGTGGGCGCAATTCACAGCAGCTGCCGCAGACAGACCTCCGCTCATGCAGCGCTTTGTTTTCATACAGATGATACGCACTGGTGTGGTATAAAGGCATCCAAGATTTTCCTTCCTAGGAAACATCTAATGAAGCAATAGCTGCTAACAAGGCCACTATCCAAAATAATCAAGAAAGAGCGATAGAGAAAAATGTCACAGAAAATCGCATCAAACTAGGTCAGAGCATTAAAAATTTACCAACATTCTAGGCCTTGCCGTTGGAAAAAGTACTGCAGCAAGGTTAATAGCATGGTTAATTGAGCACAAATGATATGCAGGTATTCTATGGAGTGATGTAAAGGCTCAAACAGTGAGCTCTGCTCTTCTGCAGGACCTTGCTAATGCATATTTCAAATGCCATTCTCCTGGCTACTATGGTTTCCAGGAAAATTGGTCATCCTTAAGAGGACAGGACATCACCATAGTACATATTCAGTCAGATTACTTGCGCTGGCAGACATAACAATTCAGGTCTACCGACAATGAACATTTGCCGCAGGAAACGATAGCAACAACAGTATATGGCAGGATGTTTAGACAACAGACTAAAAAGAGTGAACTGGAGGTGAAAGCAGTTCTTTTGGTGAAGTATTTAACTCGGCTTTCAACAGTGCACTGCTTGCACGCAGGGTAATGTACTTGTCATATGTAAGTTTGTAAACAGTGTGCTTACGATGGAAAATTCTGATCAAAACCATACAGTGGCATGGTGAGGCGAGTGGACAACACAGTGGTTTTAAAGCATTGTTTCGTGCTGAGTACTGAGTAGCAATTTCGGTATACCCACAATGCAGCCAGGTTAATGAGATCAAAAATGGGGATAAAATGCCAAACCAAGTGACAAAGTATGAAGCAAGAACTATAAAGTTTCAAAGTGCTTTGAGTCGTGTGTGCACCTTGTTGGCAAATGTGTGAACTTTCTACGTAGAAAAAATGCTGTCATTGGAAACAACTTGTCAAAGATAATCACTTGTTTATCAACAAAGCGAGGTTTTATCAGACAAGAGTTCAAAAAAGCCTGCCTAAAAATGAAAAACACCAGTAATTTTGACGTGCTCTTACATTGAACACCCTGTGATTAATCTGTCTATGGTATCTCTAGCATGTCATGCCGACCAACACCTAGACAAGAGACAATGCGAGCAACTGCTGAAGAATAGAAAAAATAGGTGAAAGCAGAGAAAACAGTAATGGCACGAAGCAGGCTGCAGCATTACAAAAATTAAACGCACAAGTTTGATGACAAGCGATAAAAAAATACAATTCACAGCCCTTCCACTATGTGAAGATGGAAGACCAGCTGAAGCTCTACTTGTTGATAGTATATTGAGTTATATATGGTTAATTGCTATATTGATTAGATAAAGATATACACACAACATTGTTGTTATCTTTTATTTTCTATTTACTTTGTCACCATGGTAACCATTGCTTTGTGGTCACTGTGACGCACTGCTTTGGTCGCCGATGCTTTCGCGCCCACTCCCGCTTCTGTTCGCAAAGGGGATCCTCACGGGCACGCCGTTCTTTATCGCTCACAGAGCAGCTATCCGACATTACGGATCTGCGGACAAGATGTGTACGCCTATAGCAGTTGCCCGTCGCCTTCACGCCCATTCACGCTGTTGCTCACACCGGTGCTCTTTACATGCACATTGTTCTTCAGCATGAACTACGTGCGTCCTGGCCATAGCAGGACCAAAGTAAAACTGCTGAAAACGTCCCTAGAGCGATGTCGACGTCACAAGAAAACGAGGCAGACATTGGTGGGTACACAATGACGTTTTATTAGTCCGCCATCCACTCCGGAGCCACTGAGCATTGCCGGCGCACAGCAGGCTACTGTGGATTCAATTTTGTCAACGCAACTTTTTTCTACACACCCCGTCGATGTATGCACTTTTGGTCAGAACCTAGCCATATGCAGCTTCGCTGCAAAAATAGCAAAGGAAACGGAAGCAGACACGTTCAATGCATGACAAAAGAATGCAGCAGGCAAAAAGATGCGGCTTCTGCAGCCGTTAACACAAGCCATGACCTTGTAAAGCCTGTGGCAACAAAACGCAGCACAATAAGATAGCTCAATCACTTCGCAGTTCTTCTAGCCTTGTGAACTGGAGCAACTGGCTTTTCTGTTCAGGAAGCACAGGCAACAACACTGCACACGTGTTGGTAATATCAAGCTTTGATGTAGACATCGTAAGCTGTGGTGAGGAATGGAGTGTAATCTTTGTTTCCAGTTCTGCATGAATATTGTGGAAGTGCTGGAGGGTCAAGGTGTTATACAGCATTTAATAATTTATGTATGTGGCCTAATAAACCATATCAAAGTGACTGTGTGGCATCTGCAACAGATAGCCAGGCACTATCACAAAAAAGTAAAATAATGCTGTGGAGTGGTTGTCGAAAGTTGCAGGTTCTGGAGGAGAGAGACAAAAGGACAAGACTGCATCGATCAATTGGACATGACTGAAGGTATGCACGGTATGTCGAGAAAGAAGCGGACAGAAAGAGTACAAGGAAACACATGAAGGAGAACAGTCTGACAGTGTGAAGGCAAGAGCATCACATAAAAAGAATTGGAAGAAAGTAGCAAATGAACGGGGAGATCAGATGCCAAGGAGCAAGTATTTTCTGCTAGAAATGTTATTGCAGTTGTGCCTTAGCCCTGGTGCTGCAAATGGAAGGTGGAAGAAACAAGTACAGTAGAAGCTGAAAAAGTGTTGTGGCAAGAGTGAGCGGCATTAGATCGGTGCCTCATCAAAATGATTAAATTTGCAGTGCTCATCTACACTCAACAAAGTGTGGTAACCTGCGCTGCTGGAAGTGTGTAAGCTATCTCCAGATGAAATATGCAATCAGCCAGCTCTTCCAGATTCAGAAAATTTCTAAAGCTACAAGACAGCAAACTGATTTGATAAATCATAGTTTCGATGTTTCCAGTAGAAGCACCTGCACCAACGGAAACTAAGTTGTAGTAAAGGTTGGACTTCAGAAAGTAAGTACGCCAACATTACACCAACGATAAACGCAATTTCACTACATGGATGATTTGCCTTGTATGGAAACATTGTTTTCACTTTTTGCTCTCCTGTTCGCCACATAAGCATTGTGGATTAAGACCGAGTCTCACTGTTCAGTGCAATGTGTTTGGCACAGGCTGACCACAAATTAATCGCTATCAATTTGATATAATGAGCATAAAAACGTTCTCTTCAGCTCCTACTTTGTGACTGATGAGCCGGCTGTGCTTACATAGGTGCGGTTCCACCTCTAGCGGGTCATCACTGAATTGCATTCTTTTTTACGGGAGCATGGGCACCTGCATAAACAGTGTTATTTGACTGACCGCACATAGGTTACCAGGCTTTCTATAAATCTTTTAAAACACCCCCACAGGCGTACGTTATCCTCTTCATTTTGTAAAGAGGTGTAAACATCGACAAAATGATGCAGCTCAAATAGTCTGAACGTTTTCTATCCGCAGTGACGGACAAGATGGCTCGAGCGTTGCATAATACCGTTTGTCTAAAGACAGCTCCGCCGCAGGGCACCATTCGACCAATTAAGCATGCGCAAAGTATTGCGGCGAAGTACACCAAGAGTGGAAAGCGGTCACTGTCAAAGGATATAATGTGGTGTACGTGAACACCTGCCGTCACGTCTTCTGTCGCAGGACAAGCACAGAGACGCCAAACAAGTGTCCTGGCAGGCCTTCAGAGCTAGTTCGCAAGCGGTTGTAGCGATCTGAGCCCCTGTTTCGCCCACATAGAGCGCCCCGTATATGAGCTAGACATCCTAACAGCCGGGATTAGTAATACGCACTCCTTCATTAATTACCCTTGCGGACAAGCACCTCAGAATCGGTACGAATCTGCACGACGTAGCCAATATCAGGGTTACTGTACAGCTTTCACAACAGTCTACTGCTATGAAATTGAATGACAACCATTGTTCTTTAGCATACATATGTTCCGTATTCATCAGCAGGGCGTAGTCTTTTGCCAGTGTGGCTGTACAGCTCTCAAAACGATCTACGGCTCAGATTGCATGGCGAAGTTTTAGTGCTTTTACATACAGACTACAAAATGTTCCATTCCCACGAATCTCCAAGTGCGTTGTATGCTCAATTAAGAACAAATGCATCGGCACGTCAGTTGAATTCATAAACTGTTTCCGTTCCCGCGATTCCCCTGAATCGTGTGGTATTCTCAACGACACTAATGAACAATGCGTCGGCACGACGTAATGCTTTGCCATTAAAGTCATCCGAGAAAACGCCTCACGCCCGAACGTATCCCCCTGCGACCATCAGAATTTAATATGCTACCGCCACAAAAAAACAAAGCAACAATCTCGCATCGGCACGGCAGTGGAATTCATAAACTGTTTCCGTTCCCGCGAATCTCAAAATAAAGTTCATTGATTCATCCTGAAGTGTGCGGTATGCTGACCTTGCTCAACGACACTAATGAACGATGCATCGGCACAATGTAATGCTTTGCCACTAAAGTCATCCGAGAAAACACCTCACTTCCAAACGGATCCCCCTGCGACTATATAATTTTAATATGCAACTGTCGCTACAAAATAGCAACAAACTCACCTCAGACACGGCTTCTCCGTGTTGCCGGCCAGGCATTCTGTCTGCCAGCTCGATAGGGACAAACGAAGCTAACAACTTTCTTTCCCGTAGTACTTAGGCGAAGAGAAATCTGAAGGCCCAAGAGTCCCCAAATTTCTCTCTCGCAACCACTGCTCCTCGCGCATGCGCAAAAAGAGCGGAGAAATCCAATTATGATGCTAGGGCGCTATTCTGGACATTCCGCCATTTTCTTCGATGCGTGACCTAGACTCGACGCGAATAAAATGGCGCCGATGGCCCCATTTTGCTTTCGTAACGCGACGCCAATTTGACGTTTCGCCTAAGAAACTAAAATGAAGGCGCTGAACGTAAGGTTCTCGGTAAAGCGAAACAGTTCTCCTCCGCTGTAAAAATAAGGCAGCTAACTCAAAGCGCATGATTATTCTGTCGAAAACGCTTCTCGCTTCCGTCGTCTGCTGCGTACAAGCCGTCGTCTTCTTCATTAGGTAAGATGCGTGTCCCCGGGAAATGAAGTGAGTCATCGTATGTTGGCGCCAACGCGCTTGTTTTCTACCTTAAGACAACATACGGGAGCTACCAGTGGTAATGCGTGCGCGTTGTAGGCCACGTTAATGCTATCTTGTGAAACGCAAATGACTCAGCCCGACTCGGCTGGCTGAGAAATGGCCGAATATCACCGATAGCGTTGCGGGCGCCAGAGATATCCACTAGCGCGACGCAAGCGGCGGCACTGCCATCTCTTGTTCATTTCGCTGGTTACTCGCACCGCGGGAGGAAACTTCAAGGCGCCGCCTTGCGTACATTTCTTTTTTTAAATTAGATAGAGGCCGTTGTCGTAACTTTTGATCGTGCGAAAAGGCATTAATCTTGATTACAATACAAATGCAGCCGTGAAAAGTGGACAACATTGCCGAAAGCTTGCTTTGTTCAACCAATATTATTTCGTATAAACGCGTTCTTTTAAGAAATGATGGCCCCAAGCACAAATGCCGACACCACCCGAGAGCGACGCAAATACTATGAGCACGCGTTACGAACAAAAGATTTTCGTGGTGCCAAACGACGGGGATAATGTGTGCGATACGCATTGCTCTCGGCTGCCATTGCATATGGCTGCACATTAGCATAATTCGCGCGGCTCGTTGCAGCAAAAATTATGGCGGAACATCTCAGGAATGGCGGGCCAGCGCAACGTCACGCATCGTCAAAATGACGTTAAAGAAACAGCCCTTCCTGTGACGCTTCTCACGAGATATTCCTTCAGCCAATCAGCAAGCTGGCATGGCGCATATCTTGGATCGCCGCCACCACGCCACCACATATTCGCGCAATTGCACATGCATTGCACTGGTTGTGCATGCTACCGCTCACATTGTTTTTGAAGCGCTAACATCGCAATATAGCTGCCAAGGACCAAAAAATGTATTAGTCCATAAAATTTGCAGCTCCACCTCACGTTTCGTCATCCTGATGAAAGCGAAAAATTGCATTTTGCAATACTTTCACTTTCCGGCACAAATTTCAAGACACGTGACCTCTCGACAGCCAATCAGAGAGCAAACATAGCGGATAATGGCGGTCGTGCAGCCACCATGGCGTGCGTCTATTTGTCGTACAAAAATCCCTCACGTGATCTGATCCTAGGTGCCTAGGGACAGCATCGTTTAGGGATTTTTGAGAAGGCGCGATGCTGGCGCCGAGTGACGCCGTGTCGTGTTCGTCCTCGGCGTGATCGTTCTCTGGACCGCGCATTGTTCAACATTGCTCATGTGATCGTGCGCGCGTTGCTTGTGTGGTGGTTGTAGGTTCTGTGTTACTTGGCGGAAAGCCGTGAGTAGTGGCGGTGCGGCAGTGCGGCTTTGGCCTCGGTGAGCTCTGGAACTACAGAATTTGCGTTGTGTGACCCGTGCTTTCTAGAGAACCCGGCGGTGGTGACGATTGAAATATCGAAGTGGCCTAGCGCCTCGGCAGCGAAGTTCAGCGAACCACGATGTGGCGTCGCCGTGTCCGACTTTGCTTAACGGACATCGAGGAATGTGCTGCTCGCTGCAAGTCATGTAAATGCAACTGCGTCGACAGCCCACTGTTCAGCGCTGAATGTGTGTTTGGTGTGCTGTGCTTGAAACGAGTGGTGCAGCCGTGCAGTGGGGGTGGCTGAGGAGCAGAGTGGCTTAAGGGCTCCGTTTGCGCGTTCACAGACATGTGCTTCCGTCTTGGTCTCATTAGCGGCTGTCGCGGGACTGCGGTGTGCTAGCTCCTTGCCTAGTATCAAGTTTACGACGCTAACACACAGCATGTTCACGTTTTTCCGCGCTATATGTGATTTGCATGACGGCCGAGTTGAAAACGAGACATGTAGTGTTCTTTGCGTTTGTGTGTTGTAAATTACTTGCTATTGCGGAAGTTCTGGGAGTCTTATTACGCAAGGAGTGCGAACGTAAACATAAACACATGTGTGTCTGAAATTTTGAGTCACCCATAATACCTTTTACGACTGATAACTGGCCTACACGGCCTGTGTGAATCAGCTACCGTATGTTGCGACGCTCTTTCGTGTGGTAGAATGATGCATGGTGCGCGTTTATTTCTGTACTGTTGTAAAAACCATTTGTTTATTCACTCAATACAAATGTACAGCTTATTCGCCGCAGTACATTTTAGTTACGCGGTGAAGCATACTAAATGTGGCAGGGGGCCGCTATCAGCCAGCATAGTATGTCCACTTAGGCGATCTGAGAGGCGGCGGGTGCGCGAGTGTATAATTAAAGAACTCTTCTTAGGTCCAGTGGCAGTGGAGATCATTAACTGTAGCACCAAAGTAGTGGACCACTACCAGAACAAAGGCATGTAGTATGCCCATCTCAATTCTTGTGCTTATGCCAGTCTTCTTTTTTACAGCAATAGCTGCTATAGGCGAACTCCCCTGGTTGTTCTGATGTTACTAGTGTTGTCACTGGAATTCCCGAATTTCTTGCTAGAATATTGCAAATAAAGTTCTCATTGTGCTGCGAGGATTCAAACATACGATCAAAAGAGTAGCAGTCTACAATTCTACATTTCAGCCACTCTGCCGAAGGTTCAGTCGCGGTGAATACTGATCCCGGAGAGCGGGATCTAGCCAACAGGTGCCACGATTGGCTAACACCTGCTCAATGTCTGTGTACTGTATATAGAGCTGGCATCCGCACCTTCAAGTTCTTACACATCACCTTCCCACTTGTGAAGGCAGTCCTATGTTAAATTTTCTTCTTACATGTGATGACAATGATTCGGTGCACCTGCTTCATTAATCGTCTTCTAGTACTTGGCTTCTCAGATTTACTGGATGGAGCTGTGGGTGTCTTGTTTTCCTCAAGCAAAGCACAAGACCTAGCAATGGCTAGCCCAAATATAGATTTGAGAAAACCAAAACGAATTCAGCAGTAAGAAGCTAAAGGGTTGTTTTGGTGTAGATCAGTGGCTAAGTCCGGATATGAAAGAGGAGGAAGAAAAGCACAGTCTTTCCACGTTAACACGGTGAGGCACAACTCCCACAAATAAATACGACTCTTACTTATTTTACTTTTTTGAGGAGATTACCGACTTGCATTGGCAAGTGTTCACTTCAACAAACACTGCATGAAGTAAGCCTCCTGCGCATATTTCGCCAGCTACTGCATCATTGTTTCTCATTATGAGTGAAACTGCAATGTTCTTTATGCTACAAGTTGCCCAATTTTGTGTTTTGCAGTAAAATGTTATCAGTGCTATTAAGGCACTTAAAACTCATGAATTGTAGTAGAGAGAAAAAAAAGTAAGAAAGCAGTGGCTTTTTGTGCGTAGACTATGCATACACCTGGTGCTCTTATGGTCATTTTTTTCCTATCCGCTAAACCATTCTAAACAAGAAAAGTTTATACACAATTAGTTTATACACAGACCACAACTAAACCACAGGTATCGTTGGTAAGCAAAGTATACTTGCTCGGTGACATTTTCTGCAGCCCTGCTATTGGGCTTTCCTTCCTTCCTTTTCAGCTGTGCAGGTTCATTAAGTGACGAGACAGTTTGACAATTTTAATAATTGAGACAGCAAAACCCTTCTTGGTTTCAGACTCTGCACATTGCATTTTAAGGCGTGTTTTCTGTGTTTGTTGCTTTTTCTTTATGGGTAGGGCATGTCAACATTTTTTACACCATGTCAAGTATGTGGTGCTTGGATGGAGTCTTGCCCTTTCATTCTGTACAATATGATGTCGGTTTTTTGTGTCCAAGGCCATTTTACAGCGCGATTGTAGCATTTTGCTAAGTTTTGCCTCTGTCACCCAAGCTTGAAAGATTGCTACCCACTGCTAGTGGCATGATACATGTGACATTTCTTTTTCAATAAAAGGAAGTCTCACTTATCCTGTGCACTGGTTGTCTTTTGTCTCTTTGAATTGCAATTTGTTGCCTATATTTGCTCTTTTGTTGCATTTCAGATTAGGAATGGCTATCATAATTGACATTTAACCATATTACACACAATGCGGATGATGTGTAATAGCAATATATGGCCACCATAAATATAATAGAAGTTAATAATTCAAGAATAGTGCCGTTGCATGGTGGTGCAGCCATGAATTGTGGCTATAAGGTACCACTGCTGTAGGTAGCAGTGCTTGTGCAGAATATAGTTCAACTCTACTACTTTCAAACATCATTGTTTTTACCTGCATTTGCATAGCTCCAGTTTCTGTGAACAACACACATCTGGTGGAAGAGTGGCTTGCACCTGCAGTTGGGTCCAATGAATAGCCAAATTTCTGCCCATTTTCATGTTATTAGCATATTAGTAAAGGCAGTCGTTTTTATAGTAGCCTGCTTGCCCAGTGTAGAAGCCGCTGCAGGGTGTCAGGATCTCATACACATCTTCAGCTTTGCAGGGGACACAGCATCTGGCACATAGTTTGTCACAGGCCATGTATTCGGGGCAAGTTGAGTTTACTCACTAGCAAAGGAAGAACCAAGCTTGTTGGATATAAAGTAAACCACCTGTACACTCAGTGGCCTTCATCTCGTGTGACACGTCGTTATAGCGACCCTTGTTTTAAGCACTTCTTGTCCAGCAGCGGTCGTTCGCTTTTGAAACACTCAGGATAGCTTTCAGCAAGCTGGACAGGAATAACACTGAAAAACCAGCAGATGTTAATTCTCGCACTTATCATGCGAAGCTTCGTACAGTATGATGAGGGCGTAAATAAATGAGGGTGTTCCTCAAGGCCTTGTAGCACATGTCACGAGTTTGGAGCAACATGATGTATAGCACTTTTTTGATTGCATGCTATAGGTTTAGCAGGTGTGGCCATGGTTGAAGTGCAGTGCAAGGCCAAGAAAACATTCCTATGAGCAGCACCCTGGTAAAGGAGACTCTGGGAAAACTAGTGGGAAGCCTGTTGAACATCTGGTTGAGCCACTTGCTGGCTCCATCAGGCAAAGTATGATAAAGAGAAGGAAGTCATCAACACATCAGAAGGTTTTTACATATAAACACTGTGCTAAGGTCATAACATGCCAACAAGTCTTAGTGCGCAGGCTATGCACAACCAACTACATAAGCCTTCTGTTCGGACATTGCTCATTGTAACTAACAAGGATGGAGTGGACAAAAAAAGAACAGCAGCTCCATTAATTTGGTTTCACTGGTATCAACAGTGTTTTGTAAGTGTACATTGCCATACTCCCCAATGCCTTCTTGGGTGACATCAGCAAGGACCAGCTTGAGGCAAGGGGTAATAGACGTCTTTACAAGCCAAAAATGCATGCATGCATGGAAAGCACACTGTGTCCAAAAAGCAGGCACTTCACAGGGGCACTGGAGAAGGAACAGGTTATTAACAGTGGGCAAAGACAAGCTACTAAACGCCCAACACTGTTGCCATGTAACGACCTCTGAAACAATCCCTCTTAATGAGGAAATCATCTTTGTGTATCCATAAAGAGGGCAGACGGGCAAAGCCCCTTCAGTAATGCTGCCAGCTTCAAAAGCCCATTTTGCACATCTTGAATGCTTCCTTCTTAAGACTTTGCTGGGTGCAAGCATTCTACTGTCCAAAAGCTGTCATTGAGAGCACTGTTGGTTTGGTGGCAATAAAGTTCAGAAGCAATTGCAACAAACCTCCCGTCCTAGTTGGCCTGGATGCTCACCGTGCTTATGAAGCAGCACCATGAGGCAAGCAAGGTGAACTGATGCCTCCAAGCCCTTGTTCGTTTATCACACTGTTCTGTTAGTAACAACCAAGAGACTTGAAACCAACAAGCTCAAGTTCTCCACTCGCATGGTTACTGCGGAGGATCCATAAAAAGCACAAAAACAGAAAACTCAAGGGAAAGGATAAAGCACCATTTAACACTTAGTATTACTACAGCCCACCCACTTGTTTTATTTTGTCTGGTCGTGCTACATCTTTTTACTATAGATAGGCATGAACTTAGATGATGTTCCCAATCAGTGTCCAATTTTTATGTACACTATGTGCTGGTTCAAAGAGGTTTGAAACACTGCAATGGAAGCTTCAAATAGAAAAGGTGCCAGGAAGAAAAAAAGAAAGCTGTGCTGCAACCATCTCGCAACATCTTGTCCCTTTAATAAAAAATGTGCTTCCATATTAACTTGAGCACTCCAGTTTAGAGTAAAGTACCAGTGCACTTATGAACAATGAATCAATTCTCAAAGAGCATGTGCAGTCCAGCCAAAAGCAGGGGCAAGAATCCGCATTGTGCTCCTGCATTGAAGGTGAATAACACGTACCATAATGGCGAATGTGCTTTAGTAAGCTTACCTGCAATATGAATTGGTAATGTACGAAGAATTGTCAATGAAGCTTACCATGAGCACAGATGCACTTGCAAATTATGTCACAATCGAAAATAATGAGCACAGTGTAAACCTATGTGCCCTTTCCACTCTTAGTATGCTTTACTGCACGATGCTTATTTACACCCCTGTATTGCGATGTAGCAAGCTACAAAAGAAACTTTGCATAATTAGGCTTTTTAGGATTCTTTCTCGCAATACACTAATATTTCGCGGTGAAACCTAAGCAATGTACTGCGGTGAAGCATACTAAAAGTGAAAAGGGGCAAGAGTTTTTTAATCATACACTCGCGAACCCTCCGCCTCTCAGGTCGCCTAAGTGGACATACTATGCTGGCTGATAGCGGCCCCCTCCCACTTTTAGTATACTTCACCGCGTAACTAAAATGTACTGCGGCGAAGAAGCCGTACATTTGTATTGAGTGAATAAATAAATGGTTTTTACAACAGTACAGAAATAAACGCGCACCATGCATCATTCTACCACACGAAACAGCGTCGCAACATACGGTAGCTGATTCACACAGGCCGTGTAGCCCACTTATCAGTCGTAAAGGGTATTATGGGTAATTCAAAATTTCAGACACACGTGTTTATGTTTACGTTCGCACTCCTTGTGTAATAAGACTCCCAAAACTTCCACAATAGAAAGTAATTTACAACACACAAATGCAAATAACACAGACATATGTCTCGTTTTCAACTCGGTCGTCATGCAAATGACATATAGTGCGGAAAAACGTGAACATGCTGTGTGTTAGCGTCGTAAACCTTATACTAGGCAAGGAGCTAGCACACCAAAGTTCCGCGACAGCCGCTAATGAGACCAAGACGGAAGCACATGTCTGTGAACGCGCAAACGGAGCCCTTAAGCCACTCTGCTCCTCAGCCACCCCCACTGCGCGGCTGCACCATTCGTTTCAAGCACAGCACACCAAACACACATTCAGCGCTGAAGAGTGGGCTGTCGACGCAGTTGCATTTACATGACATGCAGCGAGCAGCAGATTCCTCGATGTCCGTTAAGCAAAGTCGGACACGGCGACGCCACGTCGTGGTTCGCTGAACTTCGCTGCCGAGGCGCTAGGCCACTTCGATATTTCAATCGTCACCACCGCCGTGTTCTCTAGAAAGCACGGGTCACACAACGCAGATTCTGTACTGCCAGAGTTCACCGAGGCCAAAGCCGCACTGCCGCACCACCACTACTCACGTCTTTCCGCCAAGTAACACAGAACCTGCAACCAACACACAAGCAACGCACTACAATCACATGAGCAACGTTGAACAATGCGCGGTCCAGAGAACGATCAGGCCGAGGACGAACACGCCACGGCGTCGCTCGGCGCCTTCTCAAAAATCCCTAAACAATGCTGTCCCTAGGCATCTAGGATCAGGTCACGTGAGGGATTTTTGTACGACAATTAGACGCACGCGCCACCATGCGTGTCCAGAATGCGTGCGTCGATTTGTCGTACAAAATCCCTCGCGTGACCTGATCCTAGGTGCCTAGGGACAGCATCGTTCAGGGATTGTTGAGAAACCGCGATGCTGGCGCCGAGCGACGCCGTAGTGGCGTGTTCGTCCTCGGCGTGATCGTTCTCTGGACCGCGCGTTGTTCAATATTGCTCATGTGATTGTGTGTTGGTTGTAGGGTCTGTGTCACTTGGCGGAAAGCCGTGAGTAGTGGCGGTGCGGCAGTGCGGCTTTGGCCTCGGTGAGCTCTGGCAGTACAGAAGCTGCGTTGTGTGACCCGTGCTTTCTTGAGAACCCCGCGGTGGTGACAGTTGAAATATCGAAGTGGCCTAGCGCCTCGGCAGCGAAGTTTTGCGAACCGCGATGTGGCGTCGCCGTTTCTGACTTTGCTTAACGGACATCGAGGGATGTGCTGCTCGCTGCAAGTCGTGTTAATGCAACTGCGTCGACCGCCCACTGTTCAGCGCTGAATGTGTGTTTGGTGTGCTGTGCTTGAAACGAGTGGTGCAGCCGTGCAGCGGGGGTGGCGGAGGAGCAGGGTGGCTTAGGGGCTCCGTTTGCGCGTTCACAGACATGTGCTCCCGTCTTGGTCTCATTAGCGGCTGTCGCGGGATTGTGGTGTGCTAGCTCCTTGCCTAGTATGAAGTTTACGACGCTAAAACATAGCATGTTCACGTTTTTCCGCGCTAAATGTCATTTGCATGACGGCCGAGTGGAAAGCGAGACATATGTCTGTGTTCTTTGTGTTTGTGTGTTGCAAATTACTTTCTAGTGTGGAAGTTCTGGGAGTCTTATTACGCAAGGAGTGCGAACGTAAACATGAACACATGTGTCTGAAATTTTGAATTACCCATAATACCCTTTACGACTGATAAGCGGGCTACACGGCCTGTGTGAATCAGCTGCCGTATGTTGCGACGCTCTTCCGTGTGGTAGACTGATGCATGGTGCGCGTTTATTTCTGTACTGTTGTAGAAACCATTTGTTTATTCACTCAATGCAAATGTACGGCTTCTTCGCCGCAGTACATTTTAGTTACGCGGTGAAGCATACTAAATGTGGGAAGGGGCCGCTATCAGCCAGCATAGTATGTCCACTTAGGCGACCTGCGGGGCGGGTGCCCGAGTGTGTAATTGAACTCTTATTATGTCCATTGACAGCGGCCCCTTTTCACTTTTAGTATGGTTCACCGCAGTACATTGCTTAGGCTCCACCGCGAAATATTGGTGTATTGCGAGAAACATAATTGTAAAAAGCCTGATTATGCAACGTTTCTTCTGTAGCTTGCTACACCACAATACAGGGGTGTAAATAAGCATCGTGCCGTAAAGCTTACTAAGAGTGGAAAGGGCACATAGGTTTACACTGTGGTCATTATTTTCAATTGTGACATAATTTGCAAGTGCATCTGTGCTCGTGGTAAGCTTCATTGAAAATTCTTTGTACATTACAAATTTATATTGCAGGGAATCTCACCGCTGTGGGAGCGGCGGCACCACAACGACAATGTCGTTTAGACACGTTTGGATTGCCTTACACATGCTGCCGCTAATCTCCAGTGCCGTATCAACCAGCAACGACAGTCCACTTCAGCCCGATTCATCATGGCTTCAAGCAGGCGATGGTGACGTTCTCGGGATGAGTCAATGGCACCTTGCAGGCGGGAGCACGTCATCGACCGGCACCGAGCATATAAGGCACAACCCGTACCTGACCGCCTTCAGTGGGAGCGGCGGCACCACAACGACAATGTCGTTTAGACACGTTTGGATTGCCTTACAGGTTCGTTACTACTCTTATGTTTCGCAGTTACGATCAAACTGCTTGTGCCTTGTTGTGCTGCCGCTCCCAGTGAAGTGCCGTGATGTTTTGAATGCGCTATGGTTGCACCTGGAACTCCTTTTGGCCGGGGACATAGAAAGCAACCCGGGTCCTCCTATTGAAGAAATGCTTGAAAATATCTTGGAAAAACAAACGCTACTAGAAGCACGGCTGACACATATTGAAGGGAAGCTTGATTTATTTGCCGAGCAAGGCGTGAAGCTGGCAAATATCGAGGCTACTGTTAAAACTCTCGAAAGCACTGTTCAGCGTCAACAACAAAAAATACGAGATATTGAAGACGGAGCCCGGCGTAGCAATCTCATTGTGTTTGGTGTAAAGGAAAGTGTTAACGAGACGCGAGAAGACTTAGAAGATAAGGTCATCAGGGACATGTTTTTCACACGGCTTGGTGTCAAACCGACGTCTGTCGAAAGAATTCACAGACTTGGTAAAAGAAAAGATGACCGTGACCGACCCGTTATTTTACGCTTGTATGACTACAATGAAAAAAACAGCTATCTTCAAAAACTGTAAGAAACTGAAAGGCACGAGGATAAGTATCGCTGACGACTACTCGTACGAAACGCTTCAAAAAAGAAAGTTGCTCTGGCAGTCGGCTAAAACTGATAAAAATGAAGAATCTAAGGTAAGGCTTGTTCATGACAAGCTTTTCATTAACGAAATCCCCTACGCATGGGACGCCTAGTCTAACTGTAGGGTGAGGATGCGCAGTAACGCCGAAGCCGGCCCCCGTCGCCAAGACTGACAAAGAAAGGAGCATGAACTCAGGCTGATAAACGTAAATGCTCGCAGCATTGTGAAAAAAGTTGACGAACTTGAATGCGTGTCGCTATTACATGATCCACATATATTAGCAATAACTGAAACTTGGCTGCATGAGGGTATCACTGACGATGAAGTTCTTCCCGGCGCATATAACGTCCTGCGTACAGATAGGGCGTCGAGAGGCGGAGGCGTTGCACTGTTAGTTAAAAAATGACTTAGATATGAAGTTCTGCCGTCAATTTATGCGCATGAAAGCGTATGGTGTAAGTTGTTTTTTCACCATTTTGCGTTGGTGATCGGTGTAATTTATAGACCCCCGGGAAGCCTTATTGAGTTCTTTGAGAAGATTGATCAGCATTTAACAACAATACCTACAGATAGAAGTAAAGTGATTTTGATGGGTAATTTCAATTTACCGGGAGTAAATTGGGATGCAAGAATCCCTGGGACACTTGAGAGGCTACATGCGGAACTTCGTAAGGGAATACATCTACTTAGGGCAGGTAGTGACGGCGGATCCGGATCATGAGACGGAAATAATCAGAAGAATAAGAATGGGCTGGGGTGCGTTTGGCAGGCATTCCCAAATCATGAACAGCAGGTTGCCATTATCCCTCAAGAGAAAAGTATATAATATGTGTGTCTTACCAGTACTAACCTACGGCGCAGAAACCTGGAGGCTTACGAAAAGGGTTCTACTCAAATTGAGGACGACACAACGAGCTATGGAAAGAAGAATGATAGGTGTAACGTTAAGGGATAAGAAAAGAGCAGATTGGGTGAGGGAACAAACGCGAGTTAATGACATCTTAGTTGAAATCAAGAAAAAGAAATGGGCATGGGCAGGACATGTAATGAGGAGGGAAGATAACCGATGGTCATTAAGGGTTACGGACTGGATCCCAAGGGAAGGGAAGCGTAGCAGGGGGCGGCAGAAAGTTAGGTGGGCGGATGAGATTAAGAAGTTTGCAGGGACGGCATGGCCACAATTAGTACATGACCGGGGTTGTTGGAGAAGCATGGGAGAGGCCTTTGCCCTGCAGTGGGCGCAACCAGGCTGATGATGATGATGATGCGGAACTTATGCTGGAAATCATGGTGAAACATGGCTTGGTTCAAGTGATTGAGAAACCTACGCGAATTCAAGGAAATTCCAGCGCCCTTTTAGACCTCTTATTTGTATCGGAGAGTATATTTGAATGTAATACTGAAGTGGTGGAAGGAATCTCGGATCATAAGATGGTTGTAGGCACTCTAAAAAATATAATATGTTTAAATAAAAACCGTATAGCTCATGCTCAGCTTCTTGGTTAAAATCTTTTCTCTGTCATTAATAAATGGCGCATTACCAAGTCAATGGTTATTAGTGAGGATTGTGCCTGTTTATAAGGCTGCAGACAGGCTAGACATTAGGAACTACCGTCCGATTTCCATAACCTGTACGGCTTGCAAAATCTTAGAACATATAATTAGTAAACAGTTAGTAGAATATATTGAAAACAATAACATTTTTTACAACAAACAACATGGTTTTCGAAGGCGTCTGTCAACTGTCACGCAATTATTTGAAACAATACACAGTTTTGCAGAAGCCCTTAATTGTCGCGAACAAGTTGATGTCATCGCTCTGGATTTATCAAAGGCATTTGATAGGGTTAGCCATAGCAAGCTATTTGAAAAGCTTTATAGGTATAATGTAAATTCAAAAAATATTAAGTGGATTCAGGAACAGTTTGTTGAAATAAATGGCGAGTGCTCCTCTTTCCTTCCTGTATCATCAGGTGTACCTCAGGGCTCGGTCTTGGGTCCAATTTTGTTCCTACTGTATATTAATGATATAGCAACTGATGCACATCCTATGATTGAAGTGCGGTTGTTCGCCGATGACTGCCTCTTGTTTTGTCGCGTTAAAAGTGTTTCTGATCAAGAACGACTAAATGATGCTTTATGTCGAATTTATAACTGGTGTGAAAAATGGCATATGCAAATAAATTTTGATAAATCTGTTTGCATGACAGTTACGAATAAGAAAACTCCGTTCATGTTTTGGTACGCTGTAAATAATAATGTCATTAAGCGTTCCACAAAGCTGAAATATCTTGGCGTAACTATCACTAGTAACCTCAACTGGAATGAACACGTCGAAAACATGTGGATCAGCCCAGCGCAAGCTTGGTTTGTTACGGCGTAAATTGAGAGATGCTACACCAGATATTAAACTTAAGGCATACACTACCATTGTTAGACCAAATTTAGAGTATGCTTGCATAATTTGGGACCCTCATCAACAATGCATAACAGATAAATTAGAGCGCATTCAGCGAATGGCGGTTAGGTTTATTTTTTCTGATTACGACAAAACGCACTCAGTAACCTCCATGCTCGCCAGGGCTGGTCTCACTACGTTGGCTGTGCGCAGGAAAATCGCGCGCCTTAAGTTTTAACGCGATAGCGTTAAGGAGCTCGTGTCGCAGAAAAGCCGGTGTCGTCGGCGTCGGTGTCGGCGTCCGCGGCGTTGGCCGTGAGCGATAAATCACGGCAGGCGCTTCATAAATAAAAAGCAACTTCGAAGATGGGCTGGGTGGGAATCGAACCAGGGTCTCCGGAGTGTGAGACGGAGACGCTACCACTCAGCCACGAGTTCGCCGCGTGAAAGCGGTACAAACGCGCTTCTAGTGAACGCGGTGTTGCCTTAAAAACGTGCAGTAGAAAGTTATACTGCGGTGTATATCGGTAATTATGAGCATGTAACTTACAGAAGTCGCATTTACACGAGTAGCGAAGTAAGTTTCCGCTACATTTCTTCTGCGCTTACCGCACACGCAGAGCCATCTTGCGGCAAAAACAGAAGACCCCCTCCTCTCAATGTACGGCGCTGCCCCGACAGGTGGCGCGCCATGCGCGCATTGGGGCTGTGCGCGGACCGGTGCCAGGCGCGTCGCGGCTCCGACTCCCTCTCCCCTGACGACGCTTCGCCGTGCTCCCACGCGGGTTGCAGAATCAAGCGCCGTTCCTTTCTTTAGATCACTATCTATCTATCTCTCTGCCCGTGCCGATCACGACGTTTGGCTGGCGTAGATCGTTTCCCCCTCCGAGACACCGAGTTCTTTGGTTCGTTCCGTTTGCTCAGGCGCACGTTTCGTTGCCGCGCCGAACGCTGCGTTGCTCGACGCTCTCCGTGTGATAGGTGGCCGCAAAGTCCGATGCGGGTCGCCTCGTAAGTGATCCCTGCGCCGTAGCGCATTGTCTTACACCCCTTGGCGGGTCGATGGGAACGCTTTCGCGTTCCACTCTTGAAGGCGAAGCTTAAGCGTCCTCCAATTTTTTATATAAACTCTATCACAATAAGCTGAACCTGAATTCCAGTTTGTATTTGAAGCCTCCTGGAAGGGTTTCACCACGAACTAACCACAATCACGCTATAATGCCTTATGTGCCAAGAGTTGATGTCTTTAAGCACTCTTTCATTGTCAAGACAATTGTTGAGTGGAATAACTTGAATTCTTTTGTGTTTCCGAGCAATAACAGGGTTGACTGTTTTGAAGAAAACTTGACTGCGTTCTTTGCGTGAACTTTGTGCTCTGTATTCCCACGCTGTAACAGCCCGGCAGGGCTCACAGTATTGGAAATAAAAAGTACATTCGCCATTTTGTAACATTATTCACCTTCAATGCAGGAGCCCAATGCGGATTCATGCCCATGATTTTGGCTCGACTGCACATGCTCTTTCAGAATTTATTAGTTGTTCATAGTGCACTGGTAATTTACTGTAATCTGGAGGGCTCAAGTTGATATGGAAGCAACAATTTTTATTAAGGGGACAAGATGTTGCCGAGATGGTTGCAGCACAGCTTTTTTTTCCTTCCAGGCACCTTTTCTACTAGAAGCTTCCGTTGCAGTGTTTCGAGCCTCTTTGAACCAGCACATAGTGTATATAAAAATTGGACACTGATTGGGGACATCACCTATGTTCATACCTATCTATAGTAAAAAGATGTAGCACGACCAGACAAAATAAAAGAAGGGGGTGTACTGCAGCAATACTAAGCGTTAAATGGGCCTTTATCCGTTCCCTTGAGTTTTCTGTTTTTGTGCTTTTATGGATCCTTCGCAGTAACCATGCGAGTGCCGAACTTGAGCTTTGTGGTTTCAAGTCTCATGGTTGTTACTAACAGAACAGTGTGACAAACGAACAAGGGCTTGGAGGCATCCGTTCGCCCTACTTGCTTCATGGTGCTCCTTCGTAAGCACCGTGAGCATCCAGGCTAACTAGGAAGGGAGGTTTGTTGCAATTGCTTCTGAACTGTATTGCCACCAAACCAACAGTGCTCTCAATGACAGCTTTTGGACAGTAGAAGGCTTGCACCCAGCTAAGTCGTAAGAAGGAAGTATTCAGGACGTGCAAAGTGGGCTTTTGAAGCTCGCAGCATTACTGAAGGGGCTTTGCCCATCTGCCCTCTTTATGGATACACAAAGATGATTTCCTCTTCAAGAGGAATTCTTTCAGAGGGTGTTACATAGCAACAGCGTGGGGTGTTTAGTAGCCTTTCTTTGCCCACTGTTAATAATCTGTTCCTTCTCCAGTGACCCTGTGAAGTGCCTACTTTTTGGACACAATGTGCTCTCCATGCATGCATGCATTTTTAGCTTGTAAAGACTTCTATTACCCCTTGCCTCAAGCTGGTCCTTGCTGATGTCACCCAAGAAGGCATTGGGGAGTATGACAATGTACACTTGGAAAACACTGTTGATACCAGTGAAACCAAATTAATGGAGCTGCTGTTCTTTTTTTGTCCACTCTATCCTGGTTAGTTACAATCAGATATGTGCGAACTGAAGGCATATGTAGTTGGTTGTGCACTGCCTGCGCACTAAGACTTGTTAGCAAGTTATGTCCTTAGCACAGTGCTTATACGTAAAAACCTTCTGATGTGTTGATGACTTCCTTCGCTTTATCATACTTTGCCTGATGGATCCAGCAAGTGCCTTTGCCTAAGCCAGCAAGTGGGTCAACCAGATGTTCAACAGGCTTCCCAGTAGTTTTCCCAGTCTCCTTTACCAGGATGCTGCTCATATATATCTGTTTTCTTGACCTTGCACTGCACTTCAACCATGGCCACACCTGCTAAACCTATAGCATGCGATAAAAAAAGTGCTATACATCATCATCATCAGCCTGGTTACGCCCATTGCAGGGCGAAGGCCTCTCCCATACTTCTCCAACAACTCCGGTTATACACTAATTGTGGCGATGTCGTCCCTGCAAACTTCTTAATCTCATCCGCCCACCTGACTTTCTGCCGCCCCCTGCTACGCTTCCCTTTCCTTGGAATCCAGTCCGTAGCCCTTAGTAACCATCGGTTATCTTCCCTCCAGATGTCCTGCCCATGCCCCATTTCTTTTTCTTGATTTCAACTAAGATGTCATTAACTCGCGTTTGTTCCCTCACCCAATCTGCTCGTTTCTTATCCCTTAACGTTAGACCCATCATTCTTCTTTCCATAGCTCGTTGCGTTGTCCTCAATTTAAGTAGAACCCTTTTCGTAAGCATCCAGGTTTCTGCCCCGTAGGTGAGTACTGGTAAGACACTGCTATTATACACTTTTCTCTTGAAGGATAATGGCAACCTGCTGTTCATGACCTGAGAATGCCTGCCAAACGCACCCCAGCCGATTCTTATTCTTCTGATTATTTCCGTCTCATGATCCGGATCCGCCGTCACTACCTGCCCTAAGTAGATGTATTCCCTTACGACTTCCAGTGCCTCGCTGCCTATTGTAAATTGCTGTTCTCTTCCGAGACTGTTAAACATTACTTTAGTACATTTCAGTATTTTTACATACGGCTCGTCTACACCCTGGTTCCGTAATGCCTCCATGACTGCTGAGGTTTCGACAGAATCAAACGCTTTCTCGTAATCAATGAAAGCTATATATAAGGGTTGGTTATATTCTGCACATTTCTGTATCACCTGATTGATAGTGTGAATATGGTCTATTGTTGAGTAGCCTTTACGGAATCCTGCCTGGTCATTTGCGTTTCTTCCTGATTCTATTTGCGATTATCTTTGTAAATAGTTTGTACGCAACTGACAGTTAGCTGATTGGTCTATAATTTTTCAAGTCTTTGGCGTCCCCTTTCTTATAGATTAGGATTATGTTAGCGTTCTTCCAAGATTCCGGTACGCTCGAGGTCATGAAGCATTGCGTATAGAGGGTGGCAAGATTGTCTAGAACAATCTGTCCACCATCCTTCAACAAATCTGCTGTTACCTGATCCTCCCCAGCTGCCTTCCCCCTTTGCATACCTCCCAAGGCTTTCTTTACTTCTTGCGACGTTACCTGTGGGATTTCGAATTCCTCTAGACTATTTTCTATTCCATTATCGTCGTGGGTGCCACTGGTGCTGTATAAATCTCTGTAGAACTCCTCAGCCACTTGAAGTACCTCATCCATATTAGTAATGATATTGCCGGCTTTGTCTCTTAACGCATACATCTGATTCTTGCCAATTCCTAGTTTCTTCTTCACTGCTTTTAGGCTTCCTCCGTTCCTGAGAGCATGTTGAATTCTATCCATATTATACTTCCTTATGTGAGCTGTCTTACGCTTGTTGATTAACTTCGAAAGTTCTGCCAGTTCTCTTCTAGCTGTAGGGTTAGAGGCTTTCATACATTGGTGTTTCTTGATCAGATCTTTCGTTTCCAGCAATAGTTTACCGGTATCCTGTCTAACGGAGTTACCACCGACTTCCATTGCACACTCCTTAATGATGGCCACAAGATTATTGTTCATTGCTTCAACACTAAGGTCCTCTTCCTGAGTTAAAGCCGAATACCTGTTGTGTAGCTTGATCTGGAATTCCTCTATTTTCCCTCTTACCGCTAACTCATTGATCGGCTTTTTATGTACCAGTTTCTTCCATTCCCTCCTCAGGTCTAGGCTAATTCGAGTTCTTACCATCCTGTGGTCACTGCAGCGCACCTTGCCGAGCACGTCCACATCTTGTACGATGCCAGGGTTAGCGCAGAGTATAAGGTCTATTTCATTTCTAGTCTCGCCGTTCGGGCTCCTCCACGTCCACTTTCGGCTATCCCGCTTGCGGAAGAAGGTATTCATTATCCGCATATTATTCTGTTCCGCAAACTCTACTAATAACTCTCCCCTGCTATTCCTAGTGCTTGTGCCATACTCCCCCACTGCCTTGTCTCCAGCCTGCTTCTTGCCTACCTGGGCATTAAAGTCGCCCATTAGTATAGTGTATTAATTTTCACGCTACCCATTACCGATTCCACGTCTTCATAGAAGCTTTCGCTTCCTGGTCATCATGACTGGATGTAGGGGCGTAGACCTGTACAATCTTCATTTTGTACCTCTTATTAAGTTTCACAACAAGACCTGCCACCCTCTCGTTAATGCTATAGAATTCCTGTATGTTACCAGCTATATTCTTACTAATCAGGAAACCGACTCCTAGTTCTCTTCTCTCCGCTAAGCCTCGGTAGCAAAGGACGTACCCACTTTTTAGCACTGTATATCCTTCCTTTGGCCTCCTAACTTCACTGAGTCCTATTATATCCCATTTACTGCACTCTAATTCCTCCAATAGCACTGCTAGACTCGCCTCACTAGATAACATTCTAGCGTTAAACGTTGCCAGGTTCATATTCTAATCGCGGCCTGTCCGGAGCCAGTGATTCTTAGCACCCTCTGCTGCGTCGCAGGTCTGACCGCCGCCGTGGTCAGTTGGTTCGAAGCTGCTGGGGACTTAGGGCCGGGGTTTGATTGTTGTGTTCATATAGGAGGTTGTGGCCAAGTACTGCACCAGGTTGGCCAATCCTGCTCTGGTGAGGGAGTGCGTTACCGGTTCTGGTCACCGGGATTAGGCCACACTCCAGGCCTGTTTGTGCAATTTTATCAACACGCGGATTTTTTTTTAATCCGGTGGAAAATTGCCGGCACCGGGATTCGAACCACGGACCTCTTGCACGCGAGGCGGGTGTTCTACCTCTACGCCACCGCTGCACATTTTACTGTGTCGCAAACAAAACATTCTCATCTATCGATTTAAGCATCGCATCGAGTTTACTCTTGCCGCATCTGGAGTGGAACGTAATTAAGGATCCCTACGGGAGCGATCATTTCCCCATTGTCATAAAACTAACAAAAAGGGGATGAGTGCTCTCCACATGTCTCCCGGTGAAAGTCGATTGTGCCGACTGGACACGATACAGGGAGATGACACATTTTACTTCGAATGATATCTCTAATCTTTCTATCGAAGATGCAGTGGCATATTTCACGGCGTTCATAGTTGATGCGGCGTCAATATGTATCCCCGTAACAAATGGATCGTCCTGTAAGCGACGTGTTCCATGGTGGAACGATGACTGCAATAAAGTGCGTAGAAATCAAAATAAAGCTTGGAACAACCTTCGAGACTCTCCAACTACGGAGAATTTGATAATTTTTAAGAAAATAAAGTCTGAGGGTAGAAGAACGCGGCGCCGTGCCCAAAGGGAAAGCTGGCAGAGATATATTTCTAGCATTAACTCTTATACTGACGAACGAAAAGCCTGGAACAGAGTGAATAAAATCAAAGGTCGGCAAACTCATCCTCTACCATTAGTAAACACTCAAGGAAATACTCTTCAGGACCAAGCTGACTCACTACGGGCACATTTTGAAAACATTTCTAGTTCATTGCATTACTCCGATGCATTCCTTAGACACCAGAAACAAGCTGAGAGACTACCTCTGGACCTAAAAGGATAGAGCGATGAATCGTACAACCGTCCTTTTAATAAGGCGGAATTTCAGGCTGCACTACATAGTTGTAATAAATCAGCTCCAGGAACCGATCGAATGATTTACGAGATGATTCAGCGCCTACATCCCGAACCACACAAAACACTCCTCTCTCTTTTTAACGCCATATTCTCTGCCAGCTACATCCCGTCAGCCTGGAGGCGAGCAGTCATGATCCCTATTCTGAAAGAGGGCAAGGACCCGTCTTTGGCCAGCAGCTATAGGCCTATAGCCCTAACAAGCTGCTTATGCAAGTTTTTTGAGAAAATTACTAACCGTCGCCTGGTGCATTTTCTTGAAAGTAACAAGATACTAGATCCCTTGCAGTGCGGCTTCAGGGAACATAGATCCACAACAGATCAACTTGTCCGTATCGAGACAAATATCCTGGATGCCTTTGTGCACAAACAGTTTTTCTTATCAGTATTTTTAGACATGGAGAAAGCATACGATACTACTTGGCGTTTCGGAATCCTGGAATGGGCGTCCGAGGCAACTTGCTAAAGGTGATTCAAAGCTATCTGTGCAACCGCACATTTCATGTTCGGATCGGTAACGTCCTCTCTAGTCTATTTACTCAGGAAACAGGTGTGCCACAAGGTGAAGTGCTGAGCTGTACTTTATTCCTTGTAAAAATGAATTCGCTCCATACTATAATACCACGTACAATGTTCTATTCCGTATACGTGGATGATATCCAAATAGGTTACAAGTCATGTAACCTAAGCATCTGCGAGCGACAAGTGCAGCTTGGCCTGAATAAGTTGTCTAAGTGGGCAGAACAGAACGGCTTTAAACTAAACCTTGAAAAAAGTACATGCATTCTCTTCTCCAATAAGAGAGGCGTAATACCGGAGCCCGTTATTGACCTTAATGGAGAACGGCTATCTGTGAGTCATGAACATAAATTTCTAGGCCTCATTTTAGACTCTAAATTAACTTTTATCCCACACTTAATATATTTGAAACTGAAGTGCTTGAGGACAATGAATCTACTGAAGCTCTTGTCCCGCACATCTTGGGGAAGTGACAGAAGGTGCCTCTTGAGCTTGTACAAAAGTCTTATACGGTCACGCCTTGACTACGGAGCCATTGTGTATAACTCTGCCACGCCTAGTGCTTTGAAGATGCTCGATGCCGTCCACCACTTGGGTATCCGTCTTGCTACTGGTGCGTTCAGGACTAGCCCCACAGAAAGCCTGTATGCTGAATCTAACGAATGGTCCCTACATCTTCAAAGAACATATTTAAGTCTTTCTTACGCCCTCAAAGTGAAATCAGATTTCCATCATCCATGTCATTCAGTTATTCACGACCTGTCTACGGCTAGGCTTTTCCGTAACCGCCCAGGCACTAGACCTCCTCTGTCCCTTCGATTGGAAGCATTGTCCGAAGAAACGGGTGCGTCGATTGTAGAGAATGTCATAATGGCAACTACGCGCCTTCCACCGCCCTGGTAGTGGAAGACTATCGAATGTGACGTGTCGTTTGCAGAAATATCAAAACGAGCACCTGAGGCACACATACGCTCACATTTTCTTGAGCTTCAGGAGAAGTAGTCTTGTGCTGAATTTTACACGGATGCCTCTAAGATGCTTCTGGTGTTGCCTACGCAGCACTAGGACCAGAATTTTTAATATCCGGTACATTGAACCCACATACATGTGTTTTTACAGTGGAAGCGTATGCAATACTCTCTGCAGTAAAGCACATCAAGCAAACGAATCTGACTAGGGCTATTGTGTTCACAGACTCATTGAGTGTAGTCCGAGCCCTAATGAATGTACGTATACATAAAAACACTGTCTTTAATGAGCTGTATACATTGCTATGCTCAGCTTATAGTGCTAAACAAATGATCATCCTATGCTGGGTACCTGGCCACTGTGGTATAAAAGGCAACGAAGCTGCTGGCGAGAAAGCTACTTCAGTAGCTTTTAGTGACACAGACATAAACATACCTATCCCAGCCACAGATCTTAAAGCATACTTGCGTCACAAGCTGAAAATACACTGGCAGCAACAGTGGAGTACTCAGATATCAAATAAATTGCACTTGATAAAACCCAAATTAGGATATTGGGTATCGGAGAGAACTTCACGATATAACGAAGTGCTTCTTTGCCGATTAAGAATAGGACACACTTACGGCACTCACTCTTACCCCATGACTGAGGGGCATCCTCCCACTTGTAGTAAGTGCGGCCAAAATCTCACAGTCCTGCACGTTCTTATTCAATGCCCTGCAATAGAAGCACAGAGAAAAAGGTATTTCATTTCTGCATATCGCGAAAATATTACTCTTCACCCGAAATTTTTTCTCAGCAATGAACCGCTTTTTAATCCGAAACTAGTTTTAGAGTTTTTAGCTGAGACAGACGCTCTGGAAATCATTTGGCCATGGAATTTTTAGAGCACGTATAACAGCCCCTCTACTCAAGGGCTCTCGAAGCTGAAGTGTCAATGTTATGTTTTATTGCGTCATGCTTTTAACTAAACCCCATTACCATAGCCCACAGCACTACTTAGTGTCATTATTTTAGCAACTATATATTTTACGCCATCCACAGCAACCGATTATAGGCCTTTTTACAGCCACGTCACATATACCATGAGAAATTCATTATCCAATTCATTGTCTACACCATTCACAATACACCGTTAATATCACCTTTGTCATGGCGCTCTTTGGCCATACCTGGCCCTTGCTTCATAAAACGCCACTTTGCGCCCTCATCATACTGTACAGCGCTTCGCATGATAAGTGCAATGATTAACATCTGCTGGTTTTTCAGTGTTATTCCTGTCCAGTTTGCTGAAAGCTATGCCGAGTGTTTCATATGCAATAGACTGCAGCCGGAGAAGTGCATAAAACAAGGGTTGCTATAACCACATATGTCAAACAAAATGAAAGAAGGGCACTGAGTGTACAGGCGGTTTACTTCATATCCAAGAAGCTTGGTTCTCCCTTTGCTAGTGAGTAAACTCAACTTGCCCCTAATACATGGCCTCTGACAAACTATGTGCCAGATGCTGTGTCCCCTGCAAAGCTGAAGATGTGTATGAGATCCTGACACCCTGCAGCGTCTTCTACACTGGGCAAACAGGCTACTATAAAAACGACTGCCTTTACTAATATGCTAATAACATGAAAACGGGCAGAAATTTGGCTATTCATTAGACCCAACTGCAGGTGCAAGCCACTCTTCCACCAGATGTGTGTTGTTCACAGAAACTGGAGCTATACAAATGCAGATAAAAACAATGATGTTTGAAAGCAGTACAGTTCAACTATATTCAGCAGAAGCAGTGCTACCTGCAGCACTGGTACCTTATAGCCACAATTCATGGCTGCACCACCATGCAAAGGCACTATTCTTGAATTATTAACATCCATTATAATTATGGTGGCCCTATATTGCAATTACATATCATCCACATTGTGTGCAATATGGTTTAATGTCAATTATGATAGCCATTCCTAATCTGAAATGCAACAAAAGAGCAAATATAGGCAATAAATTGCAATTCAAATACACAAAAGACAACCAGTGCACAGGATAAGTGACAGACTTCCTTTTATTGAAAAATAAATATCACATGGTGTCATGCCGCCAGCAGTGGGTAGCAATCTTTCAAGCTTGGGTGACAGAGGCAAAACTTGGGAAAATACTACAATCACGCTGTAAAACGGCCTTGGACACAAAAAACCGACATCATATTGTACAGAATGAAAGGGCAAGACTCCATCTAAGAACAGTCTATGGCACCACATACTTAACATGGTGTAAAAAATGTTGACATGCCCTACCCATAATGAAAAAAGCAACAAACACAGAAAACACGCCTTAAAATGCAATGTGCAGAGTCTGAAACCAAGAAAAAACAATCCCCGAAAAAGGTTTCGCTGATTCTTTCAACGATTAAAATTGTCAAACAGTCTCATGACTTCTTAATGAACCTGCACAGCAGAAAAGGAAAGAAGGAAAGCCCAATAGAAGGGCTGCAGAAAATGTCACCGAATAAATATACTTTGCTTACCAACGATTCCTGTGGTTTAGTTGTGGTCTGTGTATAAACTAATTGTGTATAAACTTTTCCTGTTTAGAATGGTTTAGCGGATAAGGAAAAAATGACCATAAGAGCACCAGGTGTATACATAGTTTACGCACAAAAAGCCACTGCTTTCTTACTTTTATTTTTTTCTCTCTACTACTATTCATGAGTGTTTAAGTGCCTTAATAGCACTGCTAACATCCTACTGCAAGACACAAAATTGGGCAAGTTCCGGCATAAAGAAGATTGCAGTTTCGCTCATAATGTGAAACAATGATGCAGTAGCTAGTGAAATATGCGCAGGAAGCTTGCTTCATGCAGTGTTTGTTGAACGGAACACTTGCCAATGCAAGTCGGTAATCTCCTTAAAAAGTCAAATAAGTAAGAGTCGTATTTATTTGTGGGAGTTGTGCCTCCCAGTGTTGAAGTGGAAAGACTCGGCTTTTCTTCCTCCTCTTTCATATGCGGACTTGGCGACTGGTCTACACCAAAACAACCCTTTAGCTTCTTACTGCTGAATTCGTTTTGGTTTTCTCAAATCTATATTTGGGCTACCCATTGCTAGGTCTCGCGCTTAATCAAAGAATGAATCAATTCTCAAAGAGCATGTGCAGTCCAGCCAAAAGCAGGGGCAAGAATCCGCATTGTGCTCCTGCATTGAAGGTGAATAACACGTACCATAGTGGCGAATGTGCTTTAATAAGCTTCCTTGCAATATGAATTTGCAATGTGCAAAAAATTGTCAATGAAGCTTAACACGAGCACAGATGCACTTGCAAATTATGTCACAATTGAAAATAATGAGCACAGTGTAAACCTATGTGCCCTTTCCACTCTTAGTATGCTTTACTGCACGACGCTTATTTACACCCCTGTATTGCAGTGTAGACAGCTACAAAAGAAACGTATAATCAGGCTTTTTACGATTATCTTTCTCGCAACACACTAATATTTCGCGGTGAAGCCTAAGCAATGTACTGCGGTGACGCATACTAAAAGTGAAAAGGGGCCACTGTCACTGGACATAATAAGAGTTCTTCAATGATACACTCGCGCACCCGCCGCCTCTCAGGTCGCCTAAGTAGACATACTATGCTGGCTGATAGCGGCCCCCTCCCACTTTTAGTATGCTTCACCGCGTAACTAAAATGTACTGCGGCGAAGAAGCCGTACATTTGCATTGAGTGAATAAACAAATGGTTTCTACAACAGTACAGAAATAAACGCGCACCATGCATCAGTCTACCACATGGAAGAGCGTCGCAACATACGGCAGCTGATTCACACAGGCCGTGTAGCCCGCTTATCAGTCGTAAAGGGTATTATGGGTAATTCAAAATTTCAGACACATGTGCTCATGTTTACGTTCGCACTCCTTGCGTAATAAGACTCCCAGAACTTCCACACTAGAACGTAATTTACAACACACAAACGCAAAGAACACAGACATATATCTCGCTTTCCACTCGGCCATCATGCAAATGACATTTAGCGCGGAAAAACGTGAACATGCTGTGTTTTAGCGTCGTAAACTTCATACTAGGCAAGGAGCTAGCACACCACAATCCCGCGACAGCCGCTAATGAGACCAAGACGGGAGCACATGTCTGTGAACGCGCAAACGGAGCCCCTAAGCTACTCTGCTCCTCCGCCATGCCCGCTGCACGGCTGCACCACTCGTTTCAAGCACAGCACACCAAACACACATTCAGCGCTGAACAGTGGGCGGTCGACGCAGTTCCATTTACATGACTTGCACCGAGCAGCACATCCCTCGATGTCCGTTAAGCAATGTCAGACACGGCGACGCCACATCGCGGTTCGCAAAACTTCGCTGCCGAGGCGCTAGGCCACTTCGATATTTCAACTGTCACCACCGCGGGGTTCTCAAGAAAGCACGGGTCACACAACGCAGCTTCTGTACTGCCAGAGCTCACCGAGGCCAAAGCCGCACTGCCGCACCGCCACTGCTCACGGCTTTCCGCCAAGTGACAAAGACCCTACAGCCAACACACAATCACATGAGCAATATTGAACAACGCGCGGTCCAGAGAACGATCACGCCGAGGACGAACACGCCACTACGCCGTCGCTCGGCGCCAGCATCGCGGCTTCTCAACAATCCCTGAACGATGCTGTCACTAGGCACCTAGGATCAGGTCACGTGAGGGATTTTTGTACGACAAATAGGCGCACGCGTCCAGAATAGCGCCCTAGCACCCCTGACCGCGTGCGTCTACTTGTCGTACAAAAATTCCTCACGTGACCTGATCCTAGGTGCCTAGGGACAGCATCGTTTAAGGATTTTTGAGAAGGCTCGATGCTGGCGCCGAGCGACGCCGTGGCGTGTTCGTCCTCGGCGTGATCATTCTCTGAACCGCGCGTTGTTCAACATTGCTCATGTGATTGTACGTGCGTTGCTTGTGTGTTGGTTGTAGGTTCTGCGTTACTTGGCTGAAAGCCGCGAGTAGTGGTGGTGCGGCAGTGCGGCTTTCGCCTCGGTGAGCTCTGGCAGTAGAGAATCTGCGTTGTGTGACCCGTGCTTCCTTGACAATTGAAATGTCGAAGTGGCCCAGCGCCTCGGCAGCGAAGTTCTGCGAACCGCGATGTGGCGTCGCCGTGTCCGACTTTGTTTAACGGATATCGAGGGATGTGCTGCTCGCTACAAGTAATGTAAATGCGACTGCGTCGACCGCCCACTGTTCAGTGCTGCATGTGTGTTAGGTGTGCTGTGCTTGAAACGAGTGGTTCAGCTGTGCAGCGGGGGGTGGTGGAGGAGCAGAGTGGCTTAGGGTCTCCATTTGCACGTGCACAGATATGTGCTCCCGTTTTGGTCTCATTAGCGGCTTTTGCGGGATTGTGGTGTGCTCCTTGCCTAGTATGAAGTTTACGATGCTAACACACTGCATGTTCACGTTTTTCCGTGCTATATGTCATTTGCATGACGACCGAGTTGAAAACAAGGCATATGTCTCTGTTGTTTGCGTTTGTGTGTTGTAAATTACTTCCTATTGTGGAAGTTTTGAAAGTCTTATTACGCAAGGAGTACGAACTTAAACATATAAACGTATTTCCGTGTGTGTGAAATCTTGAATTACCCATAATAGCCTTTACGACTGATAAGTGGACTACACAGCCTGTGTGAACCAGCTACCTTTTGTTGCGACGCTCTTCCATGTGGTAGACTGATGCATGGTGCGCGTTTATTTCTGTACTGTTGTAAAAACCATTTGTTTATTCACTCAATACAGATGTACTGCTTCTTCGCCGCAGTACATTTTAGTTACGCGGTAAAGGATACTAAAAGTTGGAGGGGGCCGCTATCACCCAGCATAGTATGTCCACTCAGGCGACCTGAGAGACGGCGGTTGCGCGAGTGTATAATCATAGGGTATAATTAAAGAGCTCTTTTTATGCCCAGTGACAGTGGCCCCTTTCCACTTTTAGTATGCTTCACCGCAGTACGTTGCTTAGGCTTCACCGCCGAACATAGGTGTATTGCAAAAAAGGTAATCTTAAAAAGCTCAATTATGCAACGTTTCTTTCGTAGCTTGATACACCGCAATACAGAGGTGGAAATAAGCATCGTGCAGTAAAGCATACTAAGAGTGGAAAGTCAGATCATAAGAAGCCAACAAACACTGACACCAAGGACAGCATAGGGGAAATTACTTGTGCTTAATAAATGAAATGAAGAAATGATAAATTAAGGGAAACTAAAGTGGATGAAAAGACAACTTGCCGCAGGTGGGAACCGAACCCGCAACCTTCGCATTTCGCGTGCGATGCTCTACGAATTGAGCTACCGCGGCGCTGTTTCCTCATCCACTTTCTTGGGTATTTATGTGTCCTAGTAGAACCCTGGGAGTGTTAGCCAGCGCCACCACTCACAGACCTTGGCGGCGGACGTGGAACGTCCTCCTTGCCGCAGGCGTCACGAGAACGTGATCTTTTTTGGGTGAAGGCAACTGTTCAATAAACCCACATATGTTACCTGAAGGCATCAATGTTGCCGGATCCGGCAACATTGATGCCCCGTCTTTTCTCATGGAGAAGGGTGGAAAGATAGGACAGAGCACAAGGGGTGTATTCCGTGTCCACCTAGTAGAAATTTCCATTTAAACTGCTGCTGAAGTTCCGATTGTCTGGGCTGGGGTACGCATGAGAAGGAGACAGGCGCCCCCCGCTAATCAGCACTTCAGCAAAAGACGATATGGACATGTCCACTAGGTGAATACTTACAGAGCTATTTAATAGAGTATTTCTGTAACCAACATGCATGCTATGCACATGATTGCTTTCAATGTCCGTCTTAGTAAATGTGTGAAAGAACCAGGTTTGTGCATGAAAAGTTTTCCTAAGGGTGTGTGCCTCAAAGCCCGTATTGGTAATCACAGGAAACGGGGGTGGATACAGAATAGCACCAAAGAGCAAGCCTTCATCGAAACAAATATGGAGGGAAGTAACTGCATGATCAAACACGTCAGATCACAAGTTTGCCAAGACCAAGTGATAACTGAAGTTGATGAAGCCTACATGGTTGATGAATAACCGCAAAGGCCAAAATTATATAAGTACTGTTTATGAGGACTAGATATGGGCTGGAAATCTCAAAATAATTATGTTAGCACAGAATACCTTCCACTAGTTGTAACGTCCTTGAAAAAATGAAAATGTTTGAGTTGTACTTCTGTGGAGCATGAAGTTCTATAAAAAAGAACTCAGCAATGGAAACAAAATGCAAAGAGTAGTACTTCAAACACATTGCCACGTCTTTAGGCCTAGAGGAATTCAAATAATAATAATAATCAGATGAAAATTGCACGCAAAAACATATGAGGTGTTTCAGCTCCCCTATGAGAACCTTGTTCACAACGATTGTGAACAAAGCTCCAGTTGAACCAACTCTTATTTTTTTCATTTCTGGGGTTGGCGTCCAATTTTAAACTACTTACCAGCCTTCTCTCGACCAGATCAGACGGGCTGCCGTCAAACTCTTCACTACTTCAATGCAAATAATTGGAGGTTGACAAATATCACATTTTTCTAATAGAAATATTAGGTATCGATTAGTCGAACACTGGTGCGTAGAGTTACAGTAAGCATATTTATCTTGGAATTAAGCACCATGATAGTATTGACTTGTAAAAAAAAAGACAGCTATCAGAGAAGATTAGGGTTATTTTAAAACACAAGTTTACTATTTGTCATTCAAAAACTGCACAAACAGCCTCTCCAAGGTAAATATACCTGGTAGCGAAGCTTCCATAGGAGCCCATAAGTTCAAAACATGGCGGTCCATCTGCGGTTCATGGGGCTTAGCGCCATCTGTATGTGGTGGGAACACTTCCGGCGGAAGAAAAAATAATGTGACGCCATGTCCGTTAAAGCAGAAGTGACGTCATTTTGTTTTCGAAGGCGCGAAATTTGTTTTGTTGTCCTTCCTTTGGAGATATATATTCAAATGCCCCACCATTCGACTTGATGGGCGTTCCGAGCTTTCAGCGTGGAAAGCGATGCAGGAATAGGCCAGCCATACGGTTGTCGAAATCGCATCCCTGCACAGAACATACTTTCTTTGGAGGCCGACGAAAGCTTTAGGTGTGGCGTGCTGATCCTATTGTCGGATGCCAAGCCCGTCGGCCAGCGCAGTCGCACGAAAACAACTACACAATTATCTGGCGGTCGTAACTCACTACTTTTGACTGAACAGATTAAGAAGCGATGAAGCTACCCGCGCCACCAAATTCACACAAACTTCGACAAGCAAGAAAGCACAAACTGTGAGGGGGGCGTATTTCAACAGGTGACCTTTACGAGTGCGCCTTTCAGCCCATTTCAAGACGTGCATTGCATTGCGAGTGATAGTGGCGTCAACGCCCCCTGTAGCGATAGGCGCTGAAAAGAAATGCATTTATTCATAATAATAAAAGAAACTTGTATTTTCTTGACTCGTCACGAATATATAAAATTGACTAGGAATTTTATTTTCGTTGAATGAATCTAACTGTGTCTCGTTTGAATGAAAAAAACGCGTTTTTCTTTCCCAATGTTTTTTCCCTCCAAACATAGTCGCGACGACATGTCTGATGCTTTCTTGTAGGTATATATTTCGTGCAACTTGCCAACAAACCAGCTGGAAGTCAGCGCTCTGTTCCTTTATCTGGCTGGCTCGGCTTGTTTCTTCCTTTGAATGTTGCGCTGTACCAGTTTTAGAATGCAATACCAACTCGCCCAATCCTCAGTCCTAGTGAAAACGCCAACATGGAGAAATTGGACAGCCTATAGAATCAGCAGCATTGACATAATTTGGAAAAACTGAAAAGATGCATCATGGTATTTACATTACACAGGTTCCAGTCAAGTTGAAAGATGTTTTCTGTCTAATAAGAAATTATGGGGTTTTACGTGCCAAAACCACTTTCTGATCCTGAGGCACGCCGTAGTGGAGGACTCCGGAAATTTCGACCACCTGGGGTTCTTTAACGTGCGCCTAAATCTAAGTACACGGGTGTTTTTGCATTTCGCCCCCAACGAAATGCGGCTGCCATGGCCGGGATTCGATCCCGGGACCTCGTGCTCAGCAGCCCAACACCATAGCCACTGACCAACAGCAGCGGGTTCTGTCTAATATACTTATAATACATGACCAGCAATACTGTATGGAACCTAAACAATTTTATTAAAGTCATCTAGAAGTCAGGATGGAGAAGTGACTAAATTGAAGATGCTAAGGTGGACGAGGTGGAGGCAGATTGAGATGGCAGGTCTTAAAAAATTAACATCCAACACACACTAAAGTAGGCAGGGATTGGACTCAATGTTCAAGAAATAGACTAAGATAATTTATTGGTATACATACATGAGAGAGCGGCAGCAACACAGCAGAGATATCTGTCATGTAATAGGAAATGATGTTCGTCTAAAAAATAACAGTTTATCTGAATAATGGTTAAGCATGGGCTCACGCTCATGTACAATTCTGTATAGTACGCATGATGGCAGGGCTGCATCTCATAGAGAACTGTGGCCTTACATATATCGATTATGAAATGATGTGGGCCAAGAGTGGATCAAGGACAAGCATCAAGAAGGGGCCTCCTCCAAAAGGAGAACTGGAGGGGAGCGGCGCGAGAGAGATTTTCTACGCAACAGATGCAGAGTCGTATGAGTCAGAACTAGAGCCATCATGTCTCGAGGGAAGAGACAAACTTCTAGGGCCCTCCACCTGAATCTGCCAATGGTGTAGGCAAAATGGTATATATTGTTACACACGAGGTGTTTAATGCAGAACCAGATGAATCTGGTTGATAGGCGCGGTTGTTGAAGAGCGGTCTCGCGGCAGCTTGGCTAACGTCGTTCTCTTCTTTCTTTCATCTGGTTGTCTGCGCGGCAGGCGTGGTTCATGACAGCTTGTGACCAGTTTTGCATCAGTGTTTCACCTGTGCTCTTTGAAGGTGAAGCTTGCCCGGAGAGTGTGTTGTGCGTGTCTGAGCATACAGTTGTGCCCGCCTTATCCGCGATGCGTGTTGCCGTCGCCTGTTTATCTCCGACTCCTATCTCGTTCGATGCTGCATCGGAACTGCTTCAAGAAAAACGTGTTAGTTCCGCACTGCGTGGTCTCAGTGACCAATGGATGCGCGGGGCTGTGGGTGCTGAACTGTTCCACTGAAGCGGCAGTGCTACCTCAAGGCCTAAAGATTGCCACGTTTCAGGAAGACTCGCCCGTATCGGTGGCTGTACTTACAGAGCTCCCCGATGGAGGAGCAACCAGTGTCTCGAGCCCCGGGAGCTCGAAGATACTTTCCATGATTGATAAGTCACTCAGCGATCACGAGCGTCGAGTTTTGATGGCCCTGCTTACGAAACACACCTCGGCATTCGACTTTGCGCAGCACGATGGCCCGCCATCAATTCCTGCGTCCAGAACTCGTCACCGCATCAACACAGGAGCCGCCCAGCCAATCCGACAAAAACCCTATCGTGTATCCCCGTCAGAACGCAAGATAATCAGCGATCAGGTCCAAGAAATGCTATGCAAAGGCGTCATTCGAGAATGATCTAGTCCTTGGGCAGCCCTCGTGATATTGGGGAAGAAAGACAGTACGTGGCGGTTCTGTGTTGATTACCGTCGCCTAAACGCCGTTACTAAGAGAGATGTATATGCGCTCCGACGAATTGACGACGCCATCGACTGTCTCTTTGCGGCATCTTACTTTTCCTCAATAGATTCACGGTCAGATTACTGGCAAATTCCTATACACAAGGACGACAGAGAAAAGACAGCATTTGTAACACCCGACGGACTATTCGAGTTTAACGTGATGCCTTTCGGGTTGTGTAACGCGCCCGCAACGTTCGAAAGGTTCATGGACACGATATTACACGGCTTAAAATGGGAAGTTTTCATGTGCTACTCAGACGACGTTGTGATCTTCGGGCGAACGTTTAGTGAGCACAACAAACGTTTGGATTCGGTCTTGAACTGCTTGGAGAAAGCGGGTCTTGTGCTCAATTTTAAAAAATGACGTTTTGGGGAACGACAAACTCTTCTGCTTGGCCATCTGGTCGCTAAAGAAGGCATCCGACCAGATCCACAAAAGACTGCGGCCGTAGAAGCATTTTAGGTACGCAACTCTGTCAAGCAGTTAAGAAATTTCTTGGGCTTGTGCTCCTATTTTCGCCGATTCATTCCCCGGTTTGCTGACATGGCTCATCCCCTTACACGCCTTCTCCAAAAAGGCGTTCCCTTTGAGTGGACTGCAGATTGCGACTCATCGTTTCGCCAGCTCTAAGTTCCTGTTGACATCCCAACCAATTCTTCGCCACTTTGATCCTTCATCACCAACTGAGATTCACACCGATGCCAGCGGCATAGGCATCGGTGCTCTGCTAGTTCAGCGTGTTGGCGACAGTGAGTACGTGATCTCTTACGCTAGCCGGTCCTTGAGCCGCTCCGAGCGCAACTACACGGTCACCGAACAAGAGTGTCTGGCGGTCATCTTCTCCGTGCAACGGTTTCGTTCGTATCTCTATGGGCACCCCTTCACTGTGATAACAGATCATCATTCGCTATGCTGGCTTGTGAATCTGCGGGATCCCTCAGGACTACTAGCGCGCTGGGCCCTCCGTCTAAAGGAATACGATTTCGTTATTTGCTACAAAAGTGGCCGGCGGCATGCCGACGCTGATTGTCTCTCTCGGATGCCACTTCAAACAACTTAATGTGATGCGGACAATTTTGATGAATACATCGCTTTTGCGTCCCTGGAAGTTCCGGATATGGGTACCGTCATATCCGAGCAGCGCAAGGACGAGAGCTTACAACCGCTCTTCGCGGCAGCACAGGAGTCACCTGCAAGCAGTCGCTTTCGCCTATGGGATGGTGTCGCGCTGTATAAGAAGAGCTACTCGACCACCGGTGCACGCTACCTTTTAGTTGTCCTCAAGAACCATCGCCACCAAGTATTACACGCCATGCACGATGACCCAACTTCCGGTCATCTTGGTTCCACACGTACACTCTACCGGGCTCAAGAACGTTTTTACTGGCCTAAGATGCGGAAAGATATCGAACGGTACGTCGCCAGCTGCTCTCAATGCCAGCGCTACAAGCGTCCGCCACAAGCGCCACATGGCCTGCTTCAACCAGTTCCCCCTTCTAGCGTCCCATTTGAGCAAGTTGGTATAGACCTTTTGGGCCCTTTCCCGCGATCCTCCAAGGGTAATTGTTGGGTTATCGTTTGCGTAGATCCCCTTACCCGCTATTGTGAGACCGCCGCATTGCCATCGGCCACAGCTACAGAAGTTTCTATCTTCTTGCTGGCTAACGTTATACTCCGACATGGACCTCCTCGCATAGTAATCAGCGATCGTAGACGACAGTTTACCGCGGACGTGGTTGAAGAAACCCTTCGTCTGTGTTCATGTAGCTTCCGCCATTCTACGCCCTACCATCCACAAACTAATGGTCTGGTCGAGTGCACAAACAGAACGCTTGCCAACATGCTGTCCATGTACGTCGATTCAGCACACAAGAATTGGGACAGTATCTTGCCTTTCATTACCTATGCCTTCAATACCGCGAGACAAGAGACCACTGGTTACTCACTATTTTTCCTTCTGTATGCTCGTCCGCCGCGCTACACCCTTGACACCATATTTCCCTACTTGGCTCATGACAACGAATCAATTGAGATCCTATGTCGAGCAGAAGCGCGACGCCTCGCTAGGCTACGCACCCTAGCATCGCAGGACCGGTCCAAGATACGCTATGACGGGCGTCACCGCCACGTTTACTTCGATCCTGGTGACCTTGTGTGGCTCTGGGGTGCTATTCTCGACATGCACGGCGGCTGCACGACCGCCATTATCCGCCATGTTGACTCTCTGATTGGCTGTGGCGAGCTCACGTGCCTTGAAATTTGTGCCGGGAAACGGAAGCTTTGCGAAATGTCATTTTGCGTTTTCATCAAGATGACGAAACGTGACGTGGAGCTGCAAATTTTATGGACTAATACATTTTTTTGGTCATTGGCAGATATATTGTGATGTTAGTGCTTCAAAAAGAATGTGAGCGGTAGCGTGCAGAAGCCAGTGCAGTGCATCTGCAGTTGCGCGAATATGTGGTGGCGATCCAAGATATGCACCATGCCAGCTTGCTGATTGGCTGAAGGAATATCTCCTGAGGAGTGTCACAGGAAGGGCTGTTTCGTAAACGTCATTTTGACGATGCGTGACGTTGCGCTGGGCCGCCATTGCTGAGATTTTCCGCCATAATTTTTGCTGCGACGAGCCGCGCGAATTATGCTAACGAGCAGCCATATGCAATGGCAGCCGAGAGGAATGCGTATAGCCACAGTTTCCTCGTCGTTCGGCGCCACGAAAATATTTTGTTCATAACGCGTGCTCATAGTATTTGCATGGCTCTCGGGCAGTGTTGGCATTTGTGTTTGGGGCCATCATTTTTTAAAAGTACGCGTGTATGCAAAATAATATTGGTTGAACATAGCAAACTTTCGGGGATGTTGTCCACTTTTCACTGCTGCATTTGTATTGTAATCAAGATTAATGCCTTTTCGCACAATCAAAAGTTATGACAAGGGCCTCTTTCTGATTTATAAAAAGAAATGTACGCAAGGCGGCGCCTTGAAGTTTCCTCCCGTGGTGCGAGTAACCAGCGAAATGAACAAGAGATGGCAGCGCCGGCACTTGCGTCGCGCTAGTGGATATCTCTGGCGCGCACAACGCTATCGGTGATATACGGCCGTTTCTCAGCCAGCCGAGTCGGGCTGAGTCACTTGCGTTTCACGAGATAGCGATAAAGTGGCCTAGTACGTGCGCGCATTACCACTGGTCTGTCGCGTATGTTGTCTCAAGCAAGAAAACGAGCGTTGGCGCCAACATGCGATGACATTCCATTTTCCGGGGACACGCATCCTAGCTATTGAAGCAGACGACGGCTTGTACGCAGCAGACGATGGAAGCGAGAAGCGTTTTCGACGGAATAATTATGCGCTTTGAGATAGCTGCTTTATTTTTACTGCAGAAGAAAACTGTTTTGTTCTACCGATAAGGCTACATTCAGTGCCTTCATTTCAGTTTCTTAGGCGAAACGCCAAGTTGGCATCACGTTACGTAAAAAACGGGGCCACCAGCGCCATTTCGCTTGCGTCGCGCCTACGTCACGCATCGAAGAAAATGGCGGAATGTCCAGAATAGCGCCCCTGGACGCCGTTGCGGAAGTGTGGCTTGTGCCAGAAGTTTGTCGCCCATTATGTCGGCCCTTACGTTATTCTGGAGCACCTCAGCGAAGTAAACTACCGCATTGCGCGTCTCACGAGCAGTGGATGACGCTCGGCCAAGGCTGAAGTGACACACGTCGCGCGTCTGAGGCGTTACAACCAACGAGATGACTGACTCGCCCGGCAGGCTTCGTATCATCATCATCATCATCATCATCATCATCATCATCATCATCATCATCATCATCATCATCATCATCATCATCATCATCATCATCATCATCATCATCATCATCATCATCATCATTCTTCCCAATCCAGGTCTCTGAATACCTCCTGTAAACACGCTGTGAATAGCATAGGAGAGATCGTATCTCCATGCCTGACGCCTTTCTTTATTGGGATTTTGTTGCTTTCTTTATGGAGGACTACGGTGGTTGTGAAGCCGCTATAGATATCTTTCAGTATTTTTACATATGGCTCGTCTACACCCTGGTTCCGTAATGCCTCCATGACTGCTGAGGTTTCGACAGAATCAAACGCTTTCTCGTAATCAATGAAAGCTATATATAAGAGTTAGTTATATTCCGCACATTTCTCTACCACCTGATTGATAGTGTGAATATGGTCTATTGTTGAGTAGCCTTTACGGAATCCTGCCTGGTCCTTCGCTTGACAGAAGTTTATGGTGTTCCTGATTCTATTTGCGATTACCTTAGTAAATAGTTTGTAGGCAACTGACAGTAAGCTGATCGGTCCATAATATTTCAAGTCTTTTGAGTCCCCTTTCTTAAGGATTAGGATTATGTTAGCGTTCTTCCAAGATTCCGGTACGCTCGAGGTCATGAGGCATTGCGTATACAGGGCGGCCAGTTGCTCTAGAACAATCTGTCCACCATCCTTCAACAAATCTGCTGTTACCTGATCCTCCGCAGCTGCCTTCGCCCTTTGCATATCTCCCAAGGCTTTCTTTACTTCTCCCGGCGTTACCTGTGGGATTTCGAATTCCTCTAGACTATTTTCTCTTCCATTATCGTCGTGGGTGCCACTAGTACTGTATAAATCTCTATAGAACTCTTCAGTCACTTGAACTATCTTATCCATATTAGTAATGATATTGGCGGCTTTGTCTCTTAGCGCATACATCTGATTCTTGCCAATTCCTAGTTTCTTCTTCGCTGCTTTTAGGCTTCCTCCGTTCCTGAGAGCATGTTCAATTCTATCCATATTATACTTCCTTATGTCAGCTGCCTTACGCTTGTTGATTAACTTCGAAAGTTCTGCCAGTTCTATTCTAGCTGTAGGGTTATAGGCTTTCATACATTGGCGTTTCTTGATCAGATTTTTCGTCTCCTGTGATAGCTTACTGGTATCCTGTCTAACGGCGTTACCACCGACTTCTATTGCACACTCCTTAATGACGCCCACCAGATTGTCGTTCATTGCTTCAACACTAAGATCTTCTTCCTGAGTTAAAGCCGAATGCCTGTTCTGTAGCTTGATCTGGAATTCCTCTATTTTCCCTCTTATCGCTAACTCATTGATTGGCTTCTTATGTACTGGTTTCTTCCGCTCCCTCCTCAGCTCTAGGCTAATTCGAGTTCTTACCATCCTATGGTCACTGCAGCGCACGTTGCCGAGCCCGTCCACATTATGCAAAATAGAAGTGAGGCGTGCAGACAGGACACAAGAGTAGAGAAGTGGACAACACGAACGCCGACTATCAACTGAAGGGGGCACTGAGGCGAAAAAAAAAGAAGGCACAAAACTCATCTGCGCATGCTCAGGAATGGTATCACCACGTGTCAGTCGGGCACACGTGCCGGTCTACGTGAGATAACTGTTAAGGCACTTAATCTCTTCCTTATGTAAAGTAATCGAAGGCTGACTCACGCACGCACTTCCACCATTATAGATATGCCATGCCTCTACCATAAGACGCGTATCTTCATTCTTATGCCTGTACAATATCGCGCATTCATTTAACTCTGGCGTGCAGTTACAATCTCGGCAATGAAGCGAAAGATTAGAAGGCGATCCACCGGTTAACGACCTTTTATATTCCATTAGCCTCTGATTGATACACTGTCCCGTTTGCCCTACGTAGAACTGGCCACAGCTAAGGGGAATTTTATAAACCACACCCATACGACAGTCAGTAAAGCAGTTGTCCTTATTGTGCTTCACTGGACAAATATCTGTTCGTTTTTTGCCTTTTACCCGCTCCTTTTTATTCTGTACGGCAGCGCATATCTTACCTAGCTTATTGGGAGCAGTGAAAGCAACATTAACATCATATCTACTAGCAACTTTTTTAAGCCTGTGCGACACTGAATGAATATACGGGATAGCCACTACTCTTTTTTTGCTATTACTGCTTTCTGTAATCACGTCCGTCCCTCTCGAAACCGACTTCTTTAGGCGCTCAGCCACAGTGGCCACCGCTGCACTAGGTTAAATGACAGGTTGCGTGAACACGCAAATAATGTGCGAACTAGAGCAGTGGGGCATCTGGCTTTTCACTGCAGAAAGCATGGGTGCAGTCCCATTTATAAACAGTGCACGGTGATAGGAAGAAGCCCAGCGCAAACAACACGTGAGATTATTGAAGCGGCGAAGATCGCTAGTTTAGGGAGCGCTTGTGTTAGCGCGACTTCAATAGATCTTTCAAGAAAATAATTCGATTTTTTAAACGTGACACAGAGGGTGGCCTGATGGATGTTACATTTTAATCTTGCAATTACAAAAAAATTTTTGGCTATGCATGTTCGTTCTTTCATCTTTGATATTATCTTAACTTTCCATTACACATGTCTCGTTGCTGTCTCATTTGACTAGGAATCAGTGCATATGCGCATGCGTACGGTGGTGTGTGTTACCTATATATATGTGTGTACCGCTTCATGAAATAAAACATTCGTTGGAAATTAGCGCTGTGTGAGCGTCTTGCCACTGTCCTTTGTCCCTTTTCGTGCGCTAAAAAACCTCAGTTATGGAATACCAACACGCCCTAACCTACGCTCTTTCAGGGTAACCTGCTTCTAATAGGCGCCGGACTTGCGCATTAAAACTGGCGCTCATTTTGTGCACGTAGGATCGGATGAGATTAGACTTAACGCACGACATGGCACTTCCGTATTTTACTACTTTGGAATGCTTGGAATGAAAGTTTAACAACGGCGTTGAAATTATTTGGGGAGTACTGCCTACAAAAGTGATATTGTTCGAAGACCAACGAAATGTCCAGAAACTGAATTACGCGTCGCTGAATAAATTCCTTGGTAAACTTCAATCCTTCTCCACAAAGTTTAAATTGCTCCCTTACTGAGGTAGCAGCGGAGTGAAATTCTTCCCTATTGCAGAAAATCAAGTAATCATCAACGTAACGAAATATCTTGATAACACTATCACCTAAGGCTTTCTCTAAGCAGTTGTCAACCTTACTCAGGTAAATGTTGCTAAGAATAGGGGCAACCTTTGAGCCAATACAAATGCCTGATTTCTGCAGAAAAACGCCATCTCTCCACCCAATCAGCGTCGACTTCAAGTACATTGAAAGAATTTCTAGAAAAGCTCCCGTGGAAACACCGCATCTGTCAATAAAAGCCGACTCTTGCACTTGTTCTTTAATGCACTCATTTACGGAATTTAGCAACCCGTCATGCGGCAAGGAATAATACAGGTCTTCGATATCCATACTAAAAGCAGTACAATCACCAGGATTTTCCTCTCTCAAATACTGAACTAGTGCCTGAGAATTACGCAGGCAAAAGGGGTCTGAAAAAACTAGAGAAGCTAGGCAGTTCTGAAGGTAACTAGCGACACAGACCTGCCACGTCCCTTTCTCTGAAACTATAGCACGAAAAGGAATTTCTTGTTTATGGCTCTTGGCCGAGAAAAACAGTCCTAAAGTGAGGGATTTAGCTTTCTTGACATTACAGACAAGCCCATCAAGATTATGTCTTGACAAGAGGTCAACCGCACGTTGCTTAACTACCGAAGGCTTGAGTTTTACTGGCTGCAAATTCTTTTCTATGGCTGAAATTGCTTTTTCTGAGAACATGTCATCTGGCATAATTACGAAAAAACCTTCCTTGTCAGATATTACTGGTCTAAGTTTATGCTCCACAAGGTAATCAACTAACGGTCGGACAGGGTCAGGCGTCTTAAAATGAGAATCTGATTGTTTAATGCTAGCAATGCAATCCGAAATACAGCGTGAGCGCTCTTCTTCCGGGACGAGCCTGGTTATGCAGCTGGTATGCTTAAAACGTCAACGGGTTTTACGTTAGGCTTAAAACAGTGCTTAGGACCTAAAGCAAGGGCTCTTCTATGGTTATCACTCACGATGGCATCTCCAAGAACCAGTACCTTATTTGACGGTGAATTATTAGAAAGGTGTTTTCTCTTACTTTGTTGAAGCTCCGGAAGTTTCATCCTCCATAGGAAGTCCGCATGTTGCACGGCTAACTTATTCCAATTGGCGTAGGGGCGGTTCCAATGGCGACCGTCTCCCAGGGCCGCGCAACGGACCCTTATAGACACTCCTGGTAGAACCTAACTTGGCGCCAAGATTCAGCGGAAAGAATAGCTCCAATCCTTCTGGCATGCCCAGTTGATGGTTGCACACATCTTGTATGATGCCAGGGTTAGCGCAGAGTATGAAGTCTATTTCATTTCTAGTCTCGCCGTTCGGCCTCCTCCACGTCCATGCTATCCCGCTTGCGGAAGAAGGTATTCATTATCCGCATATTATTCTGTTCCGCAAACTCTACTAATAACTCTCCCCTGCTATTCCTAGTGGCTATGCCATATTCCCCCCACTGCCTTGTCTCCAGCCTGCTTCTTGCCTACCTTGGCATTAAAGTCGCCCTTTAGTACAGTGTGTTTTGTTTACACTCTACCCATCGCTGATTCCACGTCTTCATAGAAGCTTGGGCTTCCTGGTCATCATGACTGGATGTAGGGGCGTAGACCTGTACAGCCTTCATTTTGTACCTCTTATTAAGTTTCACAACAAGACCTGCCACCCCCTCGTTAATGATATAGAATTCCTGTATGTTCCTTCGTCTGCCAGCGGGGAAATGTCACAAGCTGTCATGAACCACGCCTGCCGCGCAGGCAACCAGATGAAAGAAAGAAGAGAACGACGTTAGCCAAGCTGCCGCGAGACCACTCTTCAACAACCGCGCCTATCAACCAGATTCATCTGGTTCTGCATTAAACACCTCGTGTGTAACAATATATATTCCGGTGTGATACGCATAAAGTACTATATCTTTTTCATACTGCGTTTCCCTTTACACTTAGGCCAATGTTGTTTTAATATAGCAGTCGTCAACTGCCCAATAGAAAGTAAATCTGCACCACTAAGACTACAACCGGAATATGGTAATATAGCTGTTTGCTGCTTATAATTAGTAACAAAGCCTTTTTCGCACACAAATAATGCACTGATATCTGCAAAACAGCATCACGCGGTAACTTAATTGTTCTTAGTTAAATAGGGCACAAAATCCTTCACTCAAACATCATCATCATCATCAGCCTGGTTACGCCCACTGCAGGGCAAAGGCCTCTCCCATACTTCTCCAACCACCCCGGTCATGTACTAATTGTGGCCATGCCGTCCCTGCTAACTTCTTAATCTCATCCGCCCACCTAACTTTCTGCCGCCCCCTGCTACGCTTCCCTTCCCTTGGGATCCAGTCCGTAACCCTTAATGACCATCGGTTATCTACCCTCCTCATTACATGTCCTACCCATGCCCATTTCTTTTTCTTTATTTCAACTGAGATGTCATTAACTCGTGTTTGTTCCCTCACCCAATCTGCTCTTTTCTTATCCCTTAACGTTACACCTATCATTCTTCTTTCCATAGCTCGTTGCGTCGTCCTCAATTTGAGTAGAACCTTTTTCGTAAGCCTCCAGGTTTCTGCCCCGTAGGTGAGTACTGGTAAGACTCAGCTATTATACACTTTTCTCTTGAGGGATAACGGCAAGCTACTGTTCATGATCTGAGAATGCCTGCCAAACGCACCCCAGCCCATTCTTATTCTTCTGATTATTTCCGTCTCATGATCCGGTTCCGCCGTCACTACCTGCCCTAAGTAGATGTTTTCCCTTACGACTTCCAGTGCCTCGCTGCCTATTGTAAATTGCTGTTCTGTTCCGAGGCTGTTAAACATTACTTTAGTTTTTTGCAGATTAATTTTTAGACTCACTCTTCTGCTTTGCCTCTCCAGGTCAGTGAGCATGCATTGCAATTTGTCCCCTGAGTTACAAAGCAAGGCAATATCATCAGCGAATCGCAAGTTACTAAGGTATTCTCCATTAACTTTTATCCCCAATTCTTCCCAATCCAGGTCTCTGAATACCTCCTGTAAACACGCTGTGAATAGCATTGGAGAGATCGTATCTCCCTGCCTGACGCTTTTCTTTATTGGGATTTTGTTGCTTTCTTTATGGAGGACTACAGTGGCTGTGCAACCGCTATAGATATCTTTCAGTATTTTTACATACGGCTCGTCTACACCCTGATTCCGTAATGCCTCCATGACTGCTGAGGTTTCGACAGAATCAAACGCTTTCTCGTAATCAATGAAAGCTATATATAAGGGTTGGTTATATTCCGCACATTTCTCTATCACCTGATTGATAGTGTGAATATGATCTATTGTTGAGTAGCCTTTACGGAATCATGCCTGGTCCTTTGCTTGACAGAAGTCTAAGGTGTTCCTGATTCTATTTGCGATTACCTTAGTAAATACTTTGTAGGCAACGGACAGTAAGCTGATCGGTCTATAATTTTTCAAGTCTTTGGCGTTCCCTTTCTTATGGATTAGGATTATGTTAGCGTTCTTCCAAGATTCCTGTACGCTCGAGGTCATGAGGCATAGCGTATAGAGGGTGGCCAGTTTCTCTAGAACAATCTGCCCACCATCCTTCAACAAATCTGCTGTTACCTGATCCTCCCCAGCTGCCTTCCCCCTCTGCATATCTCCCAAGGCCTTCTTTACTTCTTCCGGCGTTACCTTTGGTATTTCGAATTCCTCTAGGCTATTTTCTCTTCCATTATTGTCGTGGGTGCCACTGGTACTGTATAAATCTCTATAGAACTCCTCAGCCATTTCAAGTATCTCATCCATATTAATAATTATATTGCCGGCTTTGTCTCTTAACGCATACATCTGATTCTTGCCAATTCCAAGTTTCTTCTTCACTGTTTTTAGGCTTCCTCCGTTCCTGAGAGCATGTTCAATTCTATCCATATTATACTTCCTTATGTCAGCTGTCTTACGTTTGTTGATTAACTTCGAAAGTTCTGCCAGTTCTATTCTAGCTGTAGGGTTAGATGCTTTCCTACATTGGCGTTTCTTGATCAGATCTTTCGTGCACTCAAACATACATACTGCAATTGTTTATATGAATGATTAGTTGTCGAACTTGTCGATGAGGACTTTATACTTTCTGTTGCAGCAAAATTCTGGTAGTATTACTGGACAGAAATGTTGCAATCTCACTCAGTATGTACACGGTCCCTTTGTACATGAATTACGGTACACTGCCAATAAATGTGTAGAAGTAAAATAATTTTACTCCACAGAGCTGGAGACTCTCTTGAAAGAGTGCAGGGATGGCAGGGATATCCTTTCCGCATTGTTTAGTGAGTTATTAATAACAGCCTTAAATACCTTGTTAATACCTAAGCTACCTCCAGGACATACCCGCCCGAACTTCAAAGGGCAGTGCAGTCTATAGACAAGGACACTCAACTATGGGCCGTCCAGCAGGCCCGGGGTGCACTCGAAAAGCCCAAGCCTCACGACCCACCACAAACGGGCTGAAGTGGGGTATGTGCGGAGCAGGGCACAACCCCGAGTCGACGCTTGGCCAACGTCACGATGCGTTAAACCGTCGGTTACCGGCATTTTAATGTTATTCCTGCCCTATGCTACTAATACAGAGTAATAATGTTTTGACTTGATTTACAATCAGTACAGTATGCTACATTGTTTTACAAAAAGGTTTGAATCACCGGCCCAAACCACATGAACAAGTGAATTACTAGGTGGAGGCATAACGAGGATTAAAAAAAACTACTTCACCACTGCTAATAGAACAAAGCATTGAACATGTGCCGAAAATTGCCTTTCCATGGTAAAGCTGTTATGTGTAGCAGCTCTCTGCAGTCTGACTGAGTGAACTGAAGTCACATTGGGTAAGCAGCATCAATTGACCCGAGCTCAGCTTCTGTGATTTTTTCCGTGCCACTATATTGGAGGCGATCTCCACGATGGATGGATGTTATGAGCGTCCCCTTTGGAACGGGGCGGTGGGTTGCGCCACCAAGTTCTTGCTATTTTACTGCCTAATGTCCTACCTAGGTTAAACAATGAAAAAAGAAAAAAAAACACACACACTGCGAACTACCACGCCCAAATTTCCTGATCCCCTATTGCGAACTGTTCTTTTGTACGTCTCCGTCTTTTGTCGTTTCCCTACTTTTCTTCAACCAATCCTCCAATCGCCTCTTACTAATGCCTATTACGGACCTGTTTGCTTTACCACTGCTCCCGCTGAACCCAAGGGCTTCAATGAGGCCAGTGGTGCCTAAATCGACCGCTGGGTAGACGTCTTCACATTCTAATAAAACATGCTCCATCGTTTCCCCAGCTTTACCGCAGCAAGCACATGCTTCTTCTTCCTTCTTATATCTCGCTTTATAGGTGCGTGTTCTAAGGCATCCCGATCTCGCTTCGAAAAGTAATGAGCTTCCCCTTGAGTTATTATAGATTGTTTCTTTCCTGATTTCGTTTTTTTCCTCTTAAGTAGTTACTCATGGCAGGTTTCTTTTCCATAGCCGCCACCCATCAGATTATTTCAACCTCTCTGACTTTCCGCTTGACCTTCTTTGTTGCTGTGTTGCCCACCATACAGGCCGCATACTTGCTGGTAAGCTTCCTAGTTCTTTTCCTCCACTGCGAATCAATCTTTTTTCTGTACAGATGCCTGAACACCCTCCCAGCCCATTTACTTTCTTCCATATTACTCAGCTGTTATTCATACTCAATTTTACTGCGAGTTTCCCTCACTTCAAAACTAGTCCAGTCCATATCACCCTAAGTATGGACAGCTGGGCTAGCTGGTTGTGATTAGCATTATGAAACATCGTTCCAGCGCACAATTGAACACGCACGAGAAGAGAAAGACAACGCGAACGCCGTTTTTTTTCCGGACTTCAATCGAATTTTATACATGGAAAACAGGGCTTTATATACACAGGGAGAGGGGGGAGCTGCTAGTACGCAGGACCACCCAAAAATATTTCCTTGGTCCAGGCAACAGTCATCAGAAGTGTCAAACGAAAAGACGAAGGAATAAAAGCAAACAATGAAAAAAAATTTTTAAAAAATTTTCGCTCTCCTTTCTTCCCCTCTTTTTAAATCACTCAGTACATCACTCAGTTCGTGTTGTCTTTCTCTTCTCGTCCGTTTTCAATTGTGCGCTGGAACGATGTTTCATAGTCCATATCACCCTGCACAGCTTCATTTGTAGTCTTCCCGTGAGCGCCCAATGCGAGGCGACCCACTGACCTTTCGAGTCCTGATTGTAGCCCTGATTTAAAGCAAACAACTGCATTTCCAAAAGCAAGTCCTGGAACCATTACACCTTTCCACATACCTCGGAGGACGTCGTACCTATTGTATCCCCATAGCGCTCTGTGCTTCATTATGGCTGCATTTCTCTTCCCCTTGACTGTTATGGTTTTTTTCTGTGTTTCCATATATCCATTGCCTTCGTTTATCCATATACCAAGGTGGATATTCTGTTACCCGAGGTATTTCTTGGCCTATTATCTCCACTGTCTGTTCACTGTATTCATTGAATACCATAACACCTGATTTTCTAACACTAAATTTCAACCCTAAATTTTTGCCTTCCTGTCCGCAGATATTAGCCAGACGTTGCAATTCACTTTGGTTATTAGCTAGCAACATAATGTCGTCCGCATAAAATAAACCTAGGAGTACTTGCTGCTCTACTACTGTAGCCGCCTGTTTGTATGAGAGATAGAACTCGATATTACTTCCTTCTAGCGCCCCCTCCATCCTCACCATGTACATCATAAACAGCAGCGGGGATAAAGGGCACCCCTGCCTCAGTCCCTTGTTGATATGAACTTTCTCCTCGCTCCTCATCTCTTCCCATTCAACGCAAGCGGTATTTTATAGGTAAATCTCTCAAAAGCTGTAGACAATCGTTACCTAAGCCTTCCCCTTCCTGAATAACCCACAATATGTTGCGGTCTACGTTGTCGTAGGCTCCTGTAATGTCTAAAAAGGCCACATACAACGGTCTGCTTTCTGCTTTGGATATTTCAATACACTGAGTAAGAACAAACAAGTTATCATTCAAACGCCTACCTATTCTGAAGCCATTCTGAAGCTCTCCGAAAATGCCATTATTCTCTGCCCATGCTTGACGCTTTAATTTGATTGCCTGCATTGCTAGCCTGTATATTACCGATTAATATGGCCAAGGGTCTACACGAGTGAATTCTGTCTTTCTCCCCTTTGCCTTTATACATTAAATTCATTCTACTTTGTCGCCAACTGTCTGGTATTCGCCTATTTTTAAAAGTTTTTTTCCACTGCTTTCACCAGAGCTTCCTTACTTTTTGGTCCTAGTTCATTTATCAGCCTAACGGGAACCTCGTCTAGGCCTGTGGCTGTGCGCTTAGGAATTTTCCGCTTTCTTCCAGTTTAAATTTGTCAGCACCAGCTCCTTTTCCACTTGGGTCTCTTTCATGCTCTTTTTTTCTTTAAATACAACCTCGTCATTGCCTTGGAAAGATTCGGCTGTTACTTGGAAAAGCTAGCGCCACCGTCGGCGTGATTTGGCATGAGGGATCACATGGACACAGACGCCGCGTCGGCTGCTTCGGAAGCGCCGAAGTGAGCTGAAAACGAAAGTTTGAAGTCGCACCTGCGCCGCGGTTCTGATTAAGTGGGGAGGCTTTACCGCCTTGGGTGTCAACTTGGCAACATCTGAAACTACTATAATAGGTAGTGGCTGCCTTTGAAGGCGTGCAGCATGGTAGGCATGGTCGCGCTCGGTGCCGCAGTGCCGGACCTACGCAACATAACCGTGTGTCAGCCTTATTCACCTGTAGCCGCAGGGCAAGGAGCTGCGTGAAGTTTGGCTGGCGAAATTCAGAACCGGCGAACAGCCATCGGCTACAACTCGGGTATGCAGCAAGCACAGACGCGAGGAACATTTCCGCTGGGGCACCGTGACTGCGCGATGTTCGGAGGGTAGCAAGACGCTCGCCCGCACCCGCTGCCCGGCTAATGTCATGACTGTTTGGTCTATGAAGTTGTTGATGCTAGATACTGGCAAGTTCACTAGAACGGAAAGGAAGCGGTATGACGCACATTAAAAAAAAGGCACGGCATGTGGTAATGTTTGTGTTATGAATTAATGCACTGGATTACGAAAAAGAAGCAGGGGGAAATCGAACGCTGAGAAGACCGATAAACATACAGTGCGACGCCACTTCCGAAATAATATTGAAATGTCCAAGAATTTAGAAGACAAAAAAAAAAGATTGAATCGTCGCGACGGCACATCACAGTCGCCGTAGTTAGGCGTCGAAGTCCCTATAACGGAATTATTTTTGAACAGTTCTGATAGCGTCCACGCAACAATGGTTGCTAGTGTACTGTCAAATGCTCATATGCTGCGGCCTAAAGCTGATGGCACAGTGCGAAAACGGGCACGCGGCGAAAGCGAAACAGTGCGCGGACAAGCATGCAGACGCGCAGTCGGTCGCTGCGAATCCGTGCGATCGCTGCATTGATGCTTTATTCTGTTATGCCCCATTTGGTTATACAGACAGCCCACTATAAGAACATATTTCACATAGTTTACTCTCAGCGTTGGCTACCTTTCACGCAAGAAGCCGGTTCGGGAGACTCCATCGCGGCGACCGCGCGCAGTTGCGTTCACTGTACGTATTCGGTAAAGAGATAGCGTCTGTAAACGATTCTGTGCTTTCAGTTTGCCCAAGATTATTATATCGACAGTCAAAAACTTCCCTCGTTTTGAAAGTACCTACATAAATTTATTTATTTAGCAAATACTGCCGGCCTGTATTACAAGACTTAGGCAGGAGTGGGGTACAGAAATAACAGGAACAAAGAAAACGTACATTGCAACAAAAGAAGCAAACAATGAGACTCGACCAGAGTCCAAAACACAGTAGAATGAAAGAACAAAGCACTCGACTCAAAGCAAATTACATGTGTGCCATATTGTTCACTCAGGGCTTGTAAAAACACGTTCACCGTTTCGGAACTGACCCCGTTTCCAGGTAGATCATTCCATTGAACAATGGTGTGGGGAAAAAATGAGTATTGAAAAACATTTGTTTTACACAAAAATGCGCCGACTTTTTTAGAATGATAGGAACGCGTAGGGCGGTGGGTAAGGGGCTAAACTAGAACGCCTTCCTCTAGTTTTATTTTATTATGATATTATAAGTAAAATAATTTTAGTCGTTCGCGGTGACGTCGGATGTCCAACTGTTCGAGTCCTGCGGTGTGCAGCAGGGCTGTTGGGCTTATATTCCAGCTGTAACAATTAAATATAAACCCGACTGCCTTGCGTTGGACATTTTCCAGTTTCACTTTGTTACTTTCGGTCCAGGGATCCCATACTGCCGCAGCATGTTCTAATAGCGGTCGTATATAGGTTTTATGGGCTAAAAGCTTTATTTCTTGAGTAGATTGTGGTAGTGTTCTCCTCAAGTAATGCAGTTGTCTTAGGGCTTTCTTTTTTTTTTCGATATACGAGATATGCGCATTCCATCGAAGGTCAGAGGTTATGTGAATTCCTAAGTAATTAAAGGTATTTACAACTGAGAGAGGTTTGTTGGCTATGCGATATGTAAAACTTAAGGGATTCTTTTTAAGTATGACAGTCATTGCTACGGCCTTTTTCGAATTCACGGTCATTTGCCACGTCGAGCACCAATTTTCTATTGTAGATAGGGAATCGCTTAAAAGAAGTTGATCGTCAGGACTAGAAATTTCTTGATAAATTATACAATCATCTGCGAACAGTCGCAGTTTAACATGTATGTTTTCAGCAATGCTGTTAATGAACACTAGAAAGAAAAGGGGACCTAGGACGTAGCCCTGCGGAATACCAGAATCCACTGGGACCGCATCAGAGAGGACACCATCGACGACTACACTTTGACGCCTGTGCGAAAGGTAGGCTTCAATCCACGAGGGAAGGCAATCGTGTTTTAATACGGGTTTTAGTTTTAGCAATAATTTGTGATGTGATACGCGGTCGAACGCCTTCTCGAAATCAAGAAAAATTATATCGACTGGACTTTGCCTATCTAATGCTGCTGCCAGGTCGTGGACAGTTGCAATCAGTTGAGTAATAGTGGAGAGACCGCGACGGAACCCATGCTGTCGGTTATCAATAACGTAATTCTCCTCGAGAAAATTGGTTATGTGTTTACAGATGATGTGTTCTAGCAGTTTTACGGAAGTACACAGAAGAGAAATCTGCCTGTATGAAGAAGGTGCTGACGGGTTTCGTTCTTTAGGAATCGGAGTTATTTTTGCGAATTTCCAATATGGGATGGCAACTCTGAGCGTTTTAGCGATTTCTTAAAAGCTAAGGTTAAGTACTTCGCATGCCACTCAGCATACCGGACTAGAAAGGTCTTGGGTATTTCATCGATACCTGGCGACTTCTTGGTGTCTAAGTTGAGCAGAAGAGCTAAAACGCCTTCCTCAGTTATACAAATGTCAGTGATTGGAGGTAAATCAACCATGGAATAGGACTGTGGCGTGACACCGTCGTCATGTGTGAATACCGAACTGAAGTATTGGTTGAACGCTTGTGCAATTTCTAACTTGTCGTGCGTAGTCGCGCTATCTGTAGAGAGGCGAAGAACCGATTTCTTGCGCGGCGCGAGATGTCGCCAGAACTTACTTGGAGATAAGGCAAGAAAGTTTTTGATACGCACAGTGTGAAAATAGTGCTTAGCCTTACTGATAGAGTCCCGTAGCGACTGGCGTAGTGCGGAAATCTTATCGGCTGTGGTCTGTGAAAGACGTTTTGTATGCTGATTCATACAAACCAGATAAAGAAGAAAACAGACTGTATAGTTCATCTAAAATATCGACGTCACTTGCACGTGAGAACAAGGAAATCACTAACTCTTTCTAATGGCCAGGATGGCTGCCGCGTGGTGTTTTTATTGAGCGCCGTAAGCCAAACCTATGAGGAGCGCGCCGCGCGACCCTCATACTACACAAGGGAGGCGCTTAGGACAGATGGCGGCTCCGTAACTCCTCGCCGCCAATAGTGGACAGAGTTGGCAAAAAGAATTTGCACCCACGAGCGATGTGGAAACCGTGATTCAAGAAGCTACACCACAATGTATAAACAGTCAAATATCGATACAGTTAAACCTGGATATAACGAACTTCAATATAACGAAATTCTCGATATAACAAAGTATATAACCTTTCATGACCTCTTCTCCATAGAACACCAGTATTAAGAACCTCAATATAACGAAGTGTGTTTGTAGGCAATTTCAATATAAATTTCGCTTCCGCCGCAAAGGAATGTCAAGACAATCGATGGAAACTTCTACGGACGCACATAGTCGAATGATTGAATTACAAGCGGCTGCTTGAAAGCGCACTTCCTAAATTGCGCGAGGGGCGCCAAGAACGACCGCCAAAGTGGAGCCGCATCGTGCTCCGTGTAAAGACCAAGTGCGATAAGATCCTAAGGCGCCCCGCGCACTTTGTGCTGTAGGTGTGCGAGAGTGAGACGAGAAAGATGGTGGCGTCACGAATGCCACGTTCCAACGCGAGCAGAGGGAAAGAGGGGAAGCGGAGCTCGCTTGCTGTAACGCGATTGAGCGCGCACGAGGTGAGGGGGGTGAGTTGGCGCGCTCGCGATTTCTGGCGCGCGTCTCGGCCGTGGCTGCGCGTGGCTGTAAGAGCGACTGAGCGTATACGCAGCCGCGCACGTTTCTTTAGAGGTAATTTCCCGCGTGTGGAAAGAGTGGGCGTGCCGAGACGGCGTGGCATCATGTAAGCTGTCTTTCCGCACGTTTAGTATTGCAGGTTGCGTAATCTCGAGTTTCGGTGACCCGTTGGAGCGAGAAGCAGACGGACCATTCGCTCCCCGCTGCCGGCGCTTTTCATGATAGCGTCGTCACAGTGCAGCCGGGCGACGTTCTTAGCTGTGGGGGCGGAGTGCACGCGAAAGCATGGCTTCGCTTATTTCGTACCGCCAATGTGAAAATATCGACGTGGCATGAAACCGTATCGTTCATCGTTGACTCCCAAATTCATGAAAATAAATTGTTTTCTCATTGAAACTTTATTTTTTTTTTCGATTGCCCGATAAGTCGCAAAATTGTGCGGCCCCCTCCCGTGCAATAAAAATAGATTGGCGACTGTACTTGTTTGCATAAAAGGTCGAATTTAAATACAACGAAATTTCTATATAACGAATCAAATTGCCGATTTTACCTACTTTGTTATATCGAGGTTTAAGCGTATAACAAAATTTTCTCTTCCCTACAAGGGTGGCAATTAATGTTCTAGCTTGCGAACTTCACGCGTTACCGCGAATCGAACCCAATTTGGTGCTAGGTTAGAGCCGTTGCTTCGATGGGTGCCGCCATGTTTGCCGACGCAAAACTTTTGGGGCCGCTATTTGGGCTCCCGCTAAATCGGTGAAATAGCGTTCCCAACGCAAAACCCAAAGGCAGTTTGCGTCTTGCGCATGCGCAGTGGCTTCGACGCTATGTCTTTGGGGCCCCAAAACGTTTGGGGCCCCTATTCTAAAACTCTCTATTATGTGCCACCTGTATTGGGGAAGAAGAGCATTGGGCCAGACTTGTCAACAAGAAAACTTACCCGTTTATTTCACAAATTTTTGATTGAAACATGATGTTTTTATTACTTCTTGTATCTCATTGAGAATGCATCGCAACCTCAAGGTAGAGGTGCCAACTTGCCAAACCAATCTTTACTATTCCTGTCAAAGGCAGCCTCAGTTCATTTATTTTCAAGAATAGTACATCCTCTCGAATTTTTCCCCCCTACTTGTCGATCCCTGTTTTCCATGTTCATGCTATTTCAAGCCTATGCAATTGTGTTGTATTGTTCTTGTGCTTTGTTACAAAAATTTTTGTTGCTCGATGTTATGTAATATTAGTTGATTTATTTGAACTCTTAGTGCATGACTGACCGTCACCTTGCTGTTTTGTCAACTGTAAAGGGGTCGGGACCTCGTCAATATATATCCCACATCCCCCATTCTGTAACTCTAATAGTCCGTTGGTTATCTGCCATAAGCTCAATAAGATGGAAAATCGGGCAAGTTGGTGAAGCTTCATGGTAGCTACTGCGCGATAGACGCTGACAAAAGGAACAGAACGGGACGCGATACAGCACTGACTGACAAATTAAGTTTATTGGAAGAAAACCAACATATAACACACATCACGTGACCAACACCCGGCCCCCAGCATATGCGGATACATAAAAACAACCTTCATAACACATAACATAGAATAAGCATGTTTTAACCGCAACACACATGTCACGGCCGATTAAGCGACGTAAAAAACAAATTATGAATGCTCAATGCAATTCAGTGGCTTTACCCAAGATCTAACAAGGCAACCTCGCTATCTTGCAGCGAGATGGATGGCTGGCTAACACATAGTGAGCCTTTCTTTCTAATGTGATAAGTGTCCATTAATTCATGTGAGAGCTTTTCACAGCGTCTGAACAGCAGAATTGTACTTTCAAAAACTGGACACATCCACAGTTGCAAAACTGCACAGAGTGGTGTAAATGCGCAAAAACCCTTCGAAGAACTATGGTACTCCCTTAATCGAATGTTCAAGCATATTTCAGTCTGACTGATATAATATTTTGTAGGCTGCAAGAAAAAGGAGTCAAATAAACAACATTCCGTGTGCAAGAGACAAACTCCAGGCTACGTTTCACTTTGCAGTCTCCCCTGTTGAGACACCTCTTGTGAAGAATGCGCTTGTTTATTGCTTCACATACTCCCTGCAGCTTATTTCTGCACGAAAACCCAATCCTTACCCAGAACATAGAAGCCACCTTTTTCAGCCTGTGCGACAATAAATAGAGGGGATAATGGCAACTTTGTTCCGTCCTTGCTCCATAAGCTTCTTCCACCCTGGCTGCACTTTAAGTTCCTCAATTAACTTGTTGCAAGATAAAGAAACCACTGAAACTGGATAACCGGCATCATCAAGCCATGTCACCAGATTCCTCACACTTTCAAGCATAAGGTGAGGATAGCTCTTGGTTAGGGCGCCTCTAGTTGCGTGAGTGGCAATACTGTACTTACTAAGTTTTGAATGACTAGACCTATAATTAAGAATGGAAGTTCTCGGCTGATATCCCCAGCATATGTGATCCCTCATAAAAGCAAGCCTGATATAAGAAGCAGCACATCTTTTTCTGGAACTTCTAAAGTGAAGTTGAAACCTTGCTCTTGTTATCTAAATAGCTTCAGTACTTCGATGCAAGGTCTGCGAAAGTTACGTAAATCAAGTAATCATCCCAGTATCTGAAAATTTTAAGAGCAAGCCCACCCAGGTTTTGATTAATTTGCTGCTCAACGCAACTTTAAAAAAATGTTTCATAGCACTGGTTGTTAGGAATGGCCGGCCGGGGTGGCAGCGTGCCGGCTATTTCAGCCCGCTGCACGTGCTTCGACCGACCCGCGGTGGCGGCCCCCTTCAGAGTACGAGCGAGGACGACAACGCTAACCGACCATGCGCCGCGTTTGGAGGATCGGTGACGACAGCAGGGCTGGCCACGTTTGGCACCCCGTGCATTGTTGGTTAATTTGCCGGGTCATCATGGTCTCTCTGCGGCAGGGGAAGCCACCCTGGCAAAAGGGTGCTTTGCGGTACGGGGGCCCCAGGATTCGTCCCAGTCTGCTGACACACGTGGCGACTACAGAAAATAGGCAGCTCTGGAATTTAGCGGCGCCGGCTAGGCTGGGGCGTGACCACCGGACTACGGGGACACAGGACAATGGATACCACGACGACTGCGCTGCAAAGGTCATCTGCCCTCGAGAGAGCACTGAAACCTGTGCGGCACGTGTGTGTGAGCCCTCCTCCTCCAAAAAGGCGTGTAGTCTGCGATGACGTCGAACGATGACGTCGAATGGAGTGCTTATAAGCAGCGATTGTCGGCTGCTAGAGTGTGCTCGTTGTCGTGCTGGAAATGGACTCGTGAGCTGTGTGCTCGTTTGCTGTATGCTTCGTCTTGCGGGCTCCATTTGGGAGTCACGCTAGACTGTTGAAATGTATCCCATGTTCAAATGTAAATACTGTAAATAAATCCTGCTCGCCTAGTCCTGTCGCCCCAAGTTCCTCCGATCGTCCTACAAGCCCGACTCCAAATCTTACATATGGTGGCAGCGGCGAAATCCTCCGACAAATCTTACATGGTGCAACACAGGAACCAATGCACATGCCAGCATTCTGGACAAATATTTTACTCTCCCACCCCCAGACCAAATTGACATTAAATAGAAATCAAGTAGCTCCGGAAGACTTGCATCCAGAATTTTACCCCATTCAGCTAATTCCAGCTAATCCGTTGGATCGTGTATACAGTCCTTAGCAAACAGCAGGGGACGCACATGCGGCAAAGAATAGTATAGATCTTCTACGTCTATACTAATGCCTGTGCGTTTCCCCAGATGAGGATCCTGCAGCAAGTGTACAACACCCTGAGAGCTGGGATAACGGAATCGGTCCTTGATTCTCAGCCTCTTAAGGTGTGTCTGCAGAAATTCTGAAACAACAGGAAGCCATGATTTATATTCCGACACAATGGTCTTGAAATGGATTCCCTAGCTTGTGTGTTTTGCACTGAAGAAGAGCAAAACGTGAACAAGGTGAATGCACGAGCCGACGTTTCGACAAATGGACTTGTCTTCAAGGCGACGTATGCTTTCCTCGCCACAGTATATATAGGTGGGGTTCTTCTAAAGGGGAGAGGGTGTGAGGCGGGAGGATGCGGAAACGAGGAAAAATGTGTTAGCGTGCCGAATTGAGAGTGAAGGAACGCTGTGTACAAGGTCAAAGCCAGGGCACCCCCCTCCCTCCCCCCCCCCCCCCCCCACACACACCCCGGTCTGTCAAGGCACGCGCGTTAGCCGGCGTGTCAAGGGCGTCTGACACGCCGGCTGATTAAAAAAAAAAAAGGAAAGGAAAGGGAAAAAAAGAAAAGGGGGGGGATACGCCAAGAAATCAAACTAAGTGTTGTTGCCTATAGCTTGTAGTTTAGCATAGCGAATAGATTCTAAAGCTCCCTTTGAAACGTTTATGCCTATTGGTTGCAATTTCTTGAAATTATAGATAAGGTATGATTCTCTGTATTTTCTTTCTCGTTCAGAACGGAAATTTGACTGTAAGATGTAGAGTTTAAGTTCATCAAAGTTATGACCTGGTTGGTTGAAATGCTCGGCGACGGCTTTGGGAAGCTTTTTAGCTGTGTTCGCGCGATGTCCGTTTAATCTGACGTTCATTTGTTGTCCTGTTTCACCGATATATTGTTTCTTACAGAAGGAACATTCAAGCATATAAATCACATCCGAATTTGTACAAGTGAAGCTAGATTTGACTTCAGGTGTATAAGTATTTGCGGTGCTTTTAATTTTAATGTCACTTTGAAGGAGCCTGCAGGCTTTGCACCTAGGGCGAAAGCATGCTTTTATTACGGGGGAATGCTGTTGGCTGACTTTTGCGTAAACTAATATGTCTTTATGGTTGTTGTTTCGGCGATAGGTAACCCTGGGTACATTCGGGAACGCTTTTCGCAGACGCTCGTTACTTGACAATGTTGGGTGGTATTTTCTTAGGATGATGTTTATGTTTGGGAGTGCATTAGAATATTTTGTTATAAAGGCCGGTGGTCTGTCAGATTCTAATGTGGGCTGTCTCTTCGCCAATTCCGACTGTCTCTCCAATTTTGACGCGGCATCATAAGCTTTATCGAGAGCAACTTGGGGATAGTTCCTTCCTGCTAGCGTTGATTTAAGGTCATTTAGGTGGTGGATATAATCGTGGTCTTCGCTGCAGATTCTTCTTGTACGTTTCGCTTGTCCGACAAAAATTCCTTGCTTGCAATGTCGCGGGTGATGACTGTTGTAGTCTAAATATTGCTGGCTATCTGTAGGCTTCCGGTAAAGTGTCGTTCTCAGTTTCCCGTTTTCTATGTAGACCGTCGTGTCCAGGAACTTGATCTGACTAGGAGAGCGGTGAGCAGCAAATTTAATACTCGGGTGAAAGCGATTGAAATGGATAATTAAGTCGGTTAAGGCGCTTGTGCCGTGTTCCCATATTATAAATATGTCGTCAATGTAACGAAGATAGGTGTGGGGTTTTAAAGGGTAGGATTTCAGCAGGTCTGCTTCAAGCATTCCCATGAAGATGTTCGCATACGTGGGAGCGAATGGCGTACCCATGCTAGT